>NC_053446.1:32898446-33589795 GCF_007990345.1 Gossypium hirsutum | reverse complement strand
AAGAACTATAATGAACGTTCTTCTCTGTATAACTCGCAACATCTAGGTCTAGAGTGCTACGAATATTCTATCAAATATTCACTTGAATCAAATGATCCTAGATCTAGTATATTTAACATTTTCAAAATTAAAAAAACATTTATGAAAATATCATACAATTAGCTATGTCTAGAGTTTGCATGCATGTATTTAAAATAAGCATAAATCAAATGAAACAGTGATATAGGCAATCTCAAATCATGAGCATTAAAGATGATAAACATCCACCGAAATAACTTCAACCCAGAAAGATTTAGTTTATGGGTGGAAAAGTAAACACCAAATTTAAATCATTCATCAACATTTAAAGAAGTTTGAGTCAAAGAAATCAAGAAAACTAAAGGCAGAACTGCAGTATTTCTCGCCACACTCCAACTTCTATTTTATCTACCGATTGTATGTGAATCTAGGATAGATATCTCTTACCCTTTTTCACATCTGTATTCTGCTCTTTGTAGTTGCCACTCTTTCTTTCTTTAAAATTCTCCAATGGATTTTTTCTCTATGTAGGGGGAAGATTTTTTCTTTCTTTAAGATTTCTCACACACACAAATTCTCCTCTCCTTTTTTTTTCTTATTCTCTCTCCTTTTATTGGGTAGATCTGGCCCACCTCAGCACACATTTTTATTCTTCTTTTGATGTTGGTATTTTTGGTACATGTCGATTTGGTTGAAAGTGACGTGGATAGATTGTTGACTCATTTTCCTAGAATTTCCATGGCAATTCAATTGGCAATCAATCTTACCAAATGCCATGACAATGTTTCACTTTCCTTATATTCTTTCTGCATCCTCTTCTTCTATCTGCACCTGTGTTCACACAGAACCACACCTTTCATCCCCAAGTGATAAAAGTAACAAATAATGGCCAATGTAGCGCAATCCAAGCTTTGTTATGCAATGTTCTAAAATTATTCTAAAAATGCAGATGTATTTACTTAATTTCAAACAATTAATTCTATCTAGAGGCCTAAAATATAACTCTTTTGAAGAGTTATCAATGAGGAGCATTTTGGTCCGCATAATGGACATTAACACGAAAATGTTAGCTAACCTAGGGTTGAGGACTACAGCTAACCCTAACTCTATAAATAGGCTCTTCAAATACTTGCTTAGGACAACTTTTGATATTATAAGTTTTTCCTTGTAATTTTAGTTTCAGTTTTTCTTTCTTTTAGGCTTTAGGTTTATTTTCAGTTATTTTCTGTTTGTGTTCTTCGGAGTACTTGCTTTGTAAACATGACCAAACATTTGAGGATTATTGCACTTCGTCAATTGAATACAAAAATGATTCTCTAAACTCTATTCTCTATTTATTCTTCATGCATATCTTTATTATCAAGTTTATTATGTTTATGAATTCCACGAGGAACTAATCCTCTTATTGGGGATTAGTGAGTGGAGGTTTGACTAACTAATTATTATGTAGGGCTTTCTTAGCGAATCAGCTGTTTGGGAGAGGAATAACTTAAACCGTAGGCTTGGCTACCCTAGGAAGTCATTTAGGTGGGAATTAACCCAAAATTGGTATGGGCTATCATTGAACACCTTATCCACAAACCAGTCTAGACTATGTGGTCGAGAGATAAGTTGTTCTTGCCGACTTATTAGTTTAGTGGAAGATCGAGAGATCTTGCTAGGGTAACAACTAGTTGGTTGAATAGAAACTCGAAATAGGAATTAGTTATGACCACCAAAGTGAGCTAATCACCCATGTCTAGATTTGATTAAGCTTAGAAATTAGTGATCTGAAGTCTAGTTTATTTATGCAATTTTCTTTATTTCTATATTTATAGAAATCTAAAAACCTTTTCTTTTTGTGTTATCGTAATATAATTACTTAAATTACTAATTTATTCTATTTGTGTTTAGGTTAACTTTAATTTAGTACTTGCCTCCCTTGGGTATGGTCCTCGGAGTACTTACAAACTTTATTGTAAAACTAATTACAACCTAACCCGTATACTTGCGAACACTGCTTCAATTCCACATTTTTAGTGCAATATTTACATTCTGGACTTTGGTACATCTGGAGGCGATCATTGCTCTTTGTAGGCTTAATGAATTGCTCCGATGTGGACATCAAGACCTTGGCTTTCTTGCACAGGGTAGATACTAGGTGCAGAAAAAATATCCCGACCTATCAATGCTGCAAGATACAGTAAAGCAAAACAACTCGAAATGCAATAATGTTAGACACATCCAAGGCTAGTGAGATTCGAGTGTAGATAAACTTCATCCCCATTTTGGAAACCAGGAACATGATTTCCTGATTGAACAATAATGGGATGTTTGTATTTGGTTGGCGTCTCCAAATGCCTTTCCCCTTGGTTAAATAATTAACGATATTGTCCATATCTATGTCTTTGAAATAATCAGTATCTAATGTATCTAAAGCATCGGAGACATAGTATGGCGCATTGTAAAAATTACAAATCTCTCGAGGAGTACAAATGATCTCTTTTCCTTGGACGGTCACATGAGTGTGCATGTCGTGTTGTGATTTATTCTTTTTTCACTCTTTTAGCGATGATTAAAACTTGTACACCATTGGGTCAATTGCTGACTCTTTTGGTGTGAGACAAAATTCGATCCAATGGTTTGCTTGAATCAAGTCCCAAATTTCATCGTTCAAATTGAACAACGGATTAAACTTACGTTCTTGAATGAAAGTCTTGCCTTGGAGTTCCAAGAAGTACTTTTCAACTTCTTAGCTCCGAAATAGGGTAGAATCAAATTCCCCTGATTTGCTCAGTTGCGTAGTGCAACAAACTTTTCTAGGTGCCATTTGAATGTAATATATAAAAATATAATCCAAACATAACTAATACAATGAAATAAAAAGAAAAAAAGAAAAAAAATGAAGAACATTTCACTTAGATTGTTGGTCGACGGAGTGGCTGTAAATAGAGGAGAGTAGTAGAGAAGTGCCAGTAATAGTGTGAAAAGGAGAAGAGAACTCGCAAATAATGGTGGAAATCCGATAAGGAGGGAAGTGGAAAGAGTATGTTGTTAAGAGGGTTTCTTAGAAAATGGGTCAAAAATTACAAACTCGATGTTGGTGTCTTGACACTGGGTGTTGGTGTCTTGACACCGTAATTCGAATACTCTAGGTTTTAGGTTTGAAGATCCGTGTTGTGACACGGGAACACGGTGTCACAATACGGGCCAAAATTTTCAAATTATTTTTGGTTCAAAATGTCATGTCGCGACGTTGATGTGTAGTGTTGCGACATAAGATAGAAATTGAAAATTTTTTAAGTTTGAAATGTAGTGTCGTGACATAGAGATGTGGTATCGTAACACTTCCCTCATTTAAAAATCTTGGGAGTTTCAAAGTTCAGGGTCGCAACATCGAGATTTGGGGCGTGTTGGTTCCTCTGTTTTACTCCTAATTTGAAATAGGTCCCTAAGAGGCTACCTTTAGCTGTCCAAGGCCTTAATCTTACTCCAATTAAAATTCTAACCAAATTAAAGTCCAAAACAAAAGCCCAACAATTCAAATGTACAAAAATTTACAACAATTATTCAAAGTTTCATGATGGAATTAAGTGTGGCTAACAGACTCATCTAGTAGCCCTTGCTTCCATGCATTTTCATGTTGCCCCTTTATCAATCGTCTTGGTCTATCCAACATGTTCTCTTCCATCCAGGATCTTTCCACTTGTTGGTCTCCTTCGACCCATGTTTTCCTACACATATTAAGCTCGAACCGTACCTTTGACCAATGTTGCAAGGGGTTCTAAAAGAAATTATATAACAATCCTCCCCAAATTTATTTTCATATTCCATATTTTCAAAATCATGGCCACATTTAAAGACATCTATCTTCCCATCGATCTTCATTATTAACTCGAACTTTTCAAGAGTGATGGTTGATCTAGACGTAGCAAAAAATGGCCGATCCAACAGAATGGGAATATCTTGGTCCTCCTCGAAGTCCAGGTGGAACGACGAAAATGTGCAAGTGTACACAATCAAAACAAGCAATAAAGTGACAAGTAAATGTCGAGTTATCGTACCTACAAGGATTGTAAAAAGGAATATTTATGAAATTAATGTTAAAACACTTTGGTGAGGGAAAATATTTTGGTTTAAAGATGATTAAAACTAAAGGTTAAAAACTAAATAAAAAATTTAAAAATAAAAAGGTTCTAATGCACGATTTCAAATAATGTTTAATCAAGATGATATAATTGTGTTGGATTAATTACATTCCTTTAACTTAGAATTATTAAACTTATGCTTATACTGCTACAAACAAATTCACAGCAACTTGGTAATTTGCTAACTACTGCTCATACATACTTATTAAATTAATCAATCTCTTGAACATTTTTCAATGTCAATCCAAGCGATTAATCAATTTTCACAAGCATATAAAAGATCAAGTGAGGTAAAAAAGTATCTCTCCCTTAAAACAGTTTAATCACAATAATCTTGCAAGTTATGCAAGGCATATGTATCGCCAAATACAATGCTAAATTAACTTCAGTTGCCTTAGAAGAATAAACATGCACTGGTTAAGTATTCTGTCGATTAAATACAATTTCCATATGATTTAATAATTAATTCATTAGTTATCTAACAATTAATACTGCAAGGATAACTTAGGCATGATTTTACTTAATCAAGCATCTTACCGAGGCCTATAACAGCACAAACACAATTTTAATAATTCAAGCAGGAAAAATATAATCAACCCAACACAAATTAAATTCAAGCTAAATTGATTAAAATAACCATTTCAATAGCATAAATATTCATAAACATGCTTGTCAAAACAACAACGAAATTTAAAGAGATACGGAACAAGAAGGAAATCTGATGTTTCTCCGTGGCTTGACTGATTGTTCTTCATTCTTCGTTGTCCTCGGCTATAAAGGTGGCTTATGAACACTTTAATTTCTACTAAAAAATGGATGATGAGGACCTCTTTGCCAAGAGAAGAAATCAGCACTTGAACAAAAGGGGAAATGGAAAGGAAAAGTTGATAGAAAGTAAGAAAGGAGAAGAGAGAATGAGAGTGTGAAAGATGAATTGAATGATCAACAAGGGGTGAATTTTATAGCTGATTGTGGCTGCCAAAAATAGCAAATTCCATCAGCAAAGGAGACCCCCCTTGGCGGGCCACACACATGGCAAAGTTGAGAGATTCAACTTTGCTAAAAATAGCCTGGGGTAAATCCATAAAGCCACATTTTTTGGAGGGGTTTGAATGCAAGGTTGAAAGTTCTTCAAGGGCTTTTTTGCAGCTTATTTAGTCAGCTAAAATGCTGATTTTGGTCAGCATATGGACAGTTCTGGGTAGCCCAATTGGTGGCTGGTTCGGCTCACTAGATTCGGTTCAACCAATGCGGTTCAACTAGACCTTTTTTTTCTATATTAATTAATAATAATTTATTTAGCCAAAATTAAATTGGGAATAAATTAAAATTAATTATATTATGAATTAAAACATATTTGGACCATCTTAGGCTAGAAATAAATTTGCCTTGATGCTTCAAATTGCTTCTCGGTTTTATTCTCCGAGCATTGTCTGTCGAGCCAATTTTCGCCCTTTGTGTGAATCTGTCGAAAATAGTCAAAATTAATAAAAATTAACTATAAAATTAATTAAAATTCATCATGTTCATATTTTTAACATAATTTAATTATTTTATAATATTTAATTATTTTCGACAAGAATTTAACCGAAATAGCATGATTTTAAGTTAAAAAGGGCATGTAAAAACACATAAATGTTCGTGTTTTCACCAGGACAACAAAATCGATATGGATTTTAAAACCCCTAACCTTAACCAATAAGTCTTCAAGTACACCTTTAGGGTGCACGAGAGACCTACTGGCTAATTGTAGTGTAATTTTTGTATTTTTTAGCTCCCCCAATCCGAGTTTAAAGTATGTTGATAAGGGCATCAAATTTATGTTGGCATTTAAGTCACAAAGGTCCTTGCTAAAATGTTTATTCCCTATCTCCATAGGAATTCTAAAACTTCTCGGATCTTTTAGCTTTGGGGGTATTTTCAGGCAATTATGGCACTATAAGAGGCATCAATTTTAATTTCCTCACCTTTTTTTAATTTCTTATGCCTAAACATTATTTCTTTTAGGTATTTGGCATATTTAGGTATCTTATCGCTCTAAGAGTGGAAAAATAATGTTAAGGGATTTGAAAAGATTTAGAAAACTTATGAATTCCTCTTCATCCCTTTGTTGCTTGTCCTCCAACCTCGATGGAAATGGTACATTTTATGGCACTAGTTTCGAGTGTAGAGTATTTTCCAACTCAGTTACCGGTTTGAATCTTTCTTCAGTGTGGACTTTCGTTCTAAGCTCATCAAGGTTTTGGTCTTCCATCTCGAACTTGTCATTCATTAATAGGCTTCTCCGAGTTTACAAAGTTTTACCCGAACAGAGTTCGATTACATTCACATGCACTTTTTTGTCCCTCCAAGGTTTGTTTTCTTTATTACTTGGAATACCTATGCCCATTTTCCTCTACATCTCATTCAACGCACTCATGATATTGTGCATCTCTTCCTTTAATTCGACGACATTGGTATGAGTTTGTGTGCATTCACTCTTTACGTATTGAATGTTGAACCTTATGAGTTGCATCTCATTTTCAGTCTGGTCCAATTGCTGACAACAACCAACATGGCCATTACCCATAGATCTCTTTTGAGCTAGGTTGGTATGGAGGGTTCTGTCGATTTAAAGTTGGGTTTTCACTACCTTGATTATCTCCCCACTTTAGATTCGGATGGTCCTCCCAACCGGGGTTGTAAGTGTTCGAATAGGGGTTTCCACCCCTATTTTCCAAGTAATTCACTTCCTCTAATTAGGTCTTCGAATGCAACGTGTAGCTTTGAGCAACATCATTCATAGACGGTTTAACAGTGGTCTCTAGATGATATAATTTCTCCAAAATTGTTGATACTTGTTGTCTTCCTTGACCACCTTAGCCATTGAATGCTTCTGGCTATATGAAAAGCTCTCGTTAGGCCACATGTACGAGTTCATAGCCATATCCTCGATCAATTGACATACTCATTCATAGGTATTGTTTATGAAGGATCTAGCCGATTAGCCATTTAAACCGGGTCTTAAGCTCCCATCCAATCCATTATAAAAAAATTTGAAATTGTAGTCAATCTTGCATACCATGGTGTGGGCATTTCCTAATTAGCGACGTGAAGCGTTTCCATGCTTTGTACAATGTCTCACCTTCTAAGTGCTTAAAATTAGCAATGTCATGCCTTAATTGGATGGTTCGACTAATGAGGAAAATTTGTGTAAGAATTTCCCCACTAAATCATCCCATATCATTATTGAACTTGACCTTTGTGAATCGAGCCATTCATAGGCGTTGTCGCAAAGTGAGAACGAAAACAATCGGAGATGGATTACATCACCGGTCACCTCATTATATTGGAACGTGTCGCATAACTTTAGGAATCTCTTTAAGTGCTGGTTCGGGTTTTCCATCATATTTCCCCGAAATTGAAAAATATTTTGTATCATTTGGATTGTGGCCGCCTTAATCTCAAAATTTTTCACGTTAAATGCTGGCCTCTTGATTCTACCTCAAATAACATCTAAACTAGGTAGCGCATATTCATGTAAGGTTCACTCTGGTCGAGCCATCAGTGGCTTTCTTTGGAATAGTGTTGGTAGTTTGGTGGTTCGTCAAACAAAGGATTTTCCTAGGCTAAGTTAGCTACCACGGGTGGATTATTTTGCATTTGTTGACGGGTTAGCCTCAAGATTCTCTCTTGTTCAGGATCTGGCTCAATTGGAATGGTTCCACTTCGAGTCATACAATGCAATAAAAAGGAATTTGAAATAAAATTAATAACTTAAATTTAAAATGAAATAAAAATAAAATAACTGAAAAGTAAATTCGTATCTATAATTCTAAACATTCCTATTTATCCTATTAAAATGTAGAAAATTAAATTCAGTTTAATGTCGAAATTGTTTCAGCAATAGTACCAACAACTTGACAACCGCCAAACGTGCGAATGTCTGGACTAGAAATATTGCGACAACATAGATTGAAGATGAAACAATGGTGTTCACAAATATACGAGTGAAATTGTAATATAGTAAAGTATGTTACAACGAAACACTCTGAGAAGCATTCCAAAGATTATACCAAAGGTGGTTGAATTAAACTTAAATTAATTTTCAACACTAATAGGGTTAAACAGTACTAATTTAAAATTATATTATGAAAAAACAAATTAAAATTAATTAATCAAACTAACATAAAATTATCTAAAACAAAAATCATCCAATTAATAATCAAAATAAATTAAAATAAAACAAGCAGGAGATCAACTCACTTTAGTGCTCCTAATTAACTTCAGAACTTGGGTTTTATTGAATTAGCTATTAACTAACCGGTTATTGCCACTCAACCTCTAACTAATTAATTAATCAACCAATACCCGCTTACCTTTCGACCTCACTTTCTTGATCGGGATAAATTATGATTTTCTCGGTAAATTTATCTCTCAATCCCGTTTATCCTAAATTACTTCCTAGGGCATCACTTCCTAAGGTTTAATCGTACATAATTTAAACCCTTATTCATTTGTGAATTAGTCACACATCCGTTCGTTAATCTCCTTAATGAAATTAGCTATTCATGGATCTAGATGCAATAACCCCTAAACTTATATTTAACATACAAGGCAATAAATTTAATAAAGGAATAAGAAAATAAACCTGTTTCGGTATCGATTCATGTGCGGAAGTAAAATTTCATTTAACAATTGTGGAGATCACTATGATTACAATTGGAATCTGAAAAGAAATAACTAAAAACTATTAAATTGAACGCTTGGATCGAAATTGAATCCTTATTAAACAAGAAAAAAGCTGTATAAGGGACTAAATTGAAATAAAATAAAAACTAAAATAAAACCCTAAAACTAACTAAGTGCCTATTTATAAAGTTTATGATCTGACCTAATTAGGGTTGGTTAACAGCCCAAAAATCTTATTAAATTACATTGTGTGGACAAAAATACCCACAATTAATTTTCCTAATTGTCGCTCAGTGTTGCAATACCACAGGATCGATGTCGCGTCACTGCCTTCATTTTTTTGGATATTTTGGCTTCAAAGTCTGGTGTTGCGACATCATTCCTCAGTGTCGCGACATTGTATTTGTCCCTCGTGTTCCTAGCCCAAAAATAATGTCCTACACACTATATATAGTCGTAAATTCATCCCTTGGCCCACAGTGGCCCATTAGATCATGACATAACTCAAAATTGCATAAAAACACTTATTTTGCATAATTTAAACATAAAGCAATAAAAATAAAAAATGGATTAAAAACATATAAAAATACTAGAAAACAAGATCGTTAAGTGCTAAAAAGACTTTAATTTGCCACAACGAATTGTGGCAAATCACATAATCATCAATTGGCTCATATGATCATCAAGTTTAGTCAATGTGGTTCTGGTTTGAATGCATTCAAACTGCACTTGTTGCACTTCTATTCACATTGATTGCATCTCTCTTGCTTTTCGATCCAGCCTTTGACCACATACAATATGATCATTGGTGTCGACCCTTTCTTGAGTTTTCTACAACTAAGGAGGTTGGTAAGTAATATTTTGTTGATTTTGGATAGTATTGTTACCTCCTCCTTGGTTACCACCCCATCTCAGATTTGGTTGGTCTTTTCAGCTAGGATTATAAGTGTTGGAATAAGGATTTCCACCCTCATTCCTAATGTAGTTCACATATTCGACTTGGTTCTTAGGGTATTGGCCGATTGTTCTAGCTATTTCATTCATCTTGGGCCTTTGATATGTTTATTCTAATTGGTTAAGCTTGTCCAATATTTGTTAGTACTTATCCTCTTCGTGGACAACTTTGGCCATGAATGGTCTTGGACTATAGGTAAATCTCTCATTCAGCCACTGGTAGGAATTCATAGCCGTATTCTCTGTCAATTGATAGGCATCCTCGTATGTTCGGTTCATCAAGGCTCCTCATACAGCTCTATCTAGTCCTGACCTAGACTGTGCATCTAGCCTGCTGTAGAACATTTGTAACCTTAGCCATTCAAGTAGACCATGATTAGGGCATTTTTGTATCAACAACTTAAACCACTCCCAAGCTTCGTGAAAATTCTCTCCTTCCATATACTTGAAGTTTGTGATCTCCCTTTTTAGTTGGATTGTTTTGCTAATAGGAAAGAACTTGTACAAAAAATTTTCTACAAGTTTGTTCCATGTCATGATGGATCCTAGTGATTGCGAATCTAACCAAGAAAATGTGTTATCAATTACGTAGAAGAGGAACAACCGAAGATGAATAGCGTCATTGGTGACCCCATTAAAATTGAAAGTATCACGAAGTTGGAAAAACCATTTTAAGTGCTAGTTTGGGTCCTCCATCATTATTCATCTGAATTGTAAGTTGTTCTGGATCATCGTTGGCTTTATCTTAAAATTATTTACTATGGTCGTCGGTCTTGTTATGTTGCCCTGTATTACGTTCAGGTTCGGTAGTGCATAGTTTCTGAGCGTCTATTCTTCCCAAGCAATTGGTGGCTCTATTGACAACTGTGGTGGTGGTAGTGGTAAGCGTTGTAAGTACGGATCGTCGAGTAATAGATTATCATGTGGTGGATCAACTACAATAGGTGGGTTATATGCTATTGTTGTTGCTTTCGATGATTACAGTGAACGATTCTCTCTAGATTAGTGTCTGGCTCTATAGGTGTGCCCCTACTCCAAGTCATACACTGAAATCCACAAAGAAAATAAATAAGTTAGTAAATTAAATCAATAAAACTAAAAATAAAAATCGTATATATATATTTCAAAAAAATCCTAACTATTCTATAAAGCATAAAAATTAAAATCAATTTAATGGTGAAACCTCCTCAGCAACGACACCAAAAACTTAATCACCTCCCGACGTACCAATGCCAAAAGTGAGATTACTACTATGAAAGATAATTAGTTAGGCGGTTTTTGCAAGTATACGAGTGTCACATCCCAAAAATTGGGTTAGTAGAAATTGGGTTAATGAACCGAGAGTGGTCGTGCCTGATTTTTTTTAACGGTTTAGTATTGGTGGAGCTGTCCTTGTTGATGAGTGTTTGAATTCCTTCCCTCTCATTATTTTCTATGTGGCGCAATTTTGTTTTCAACCTTAGCAAAGGTTACATGATATGTTTTAAATATTTTTTGTTAAAGTAAAAATAAGGAGTGAAGTGGTTAAGTGGTTAAGTGGTTAGGAGTTGTAATTAAATCCTATAGGTCTTAAGTTCAAGGCTCCTTATCATCACCTTTTTAATTAAATTTTTTTTTTGAAATTTCCATGTGCTAAATACCACTTGCCATCCAACCTTTCTTACCATGCTAAGGGAAGATTCTTTCCTTTCTTGTTAAGTCAACATACCATACTTATGAGGACATGATCCCCTTTTCACTCCCTTGTCCCCCTAACTTGCCATTCTCTTCACCATTACCATGAGTGTTGTTCATTGAACCTAGAAATGTTTGAAAACACCCCTTTTCATCCATCTTTTTAGTCACCCCCTCTCATTGTCGCGCTTTCCTAAAAATCCTCCATTCTCTATCTGTTTTCCCTTTTATTTAGCCATCAACCACCCATCTTTTCTCTATTTCCTCTTCTCCCCCACCGTTCCTTGGTTTGAACAACCATCACCACCACCAAACCTTATTTTCAGCACCACTTCTCTTTATTTTTTTGTTCTATCACCGTCTTAGCATCGACCTCCACCACTGTACAACCACCGCACACTATTGCGAAACATTACTTCTTTTTTTATTTATTTTTCCTCTTCTCATTTCTCCTTCTTTTATCAAGAGATCCAAACCCATCACCTTTTCTTTCTCCTCCGCTAGATTGGCACTTCCATCACTGGACCATCGTCTTGACCACCACCATCGCCGTCGTAGCACAACCATCAACGATTGTGTTTCCTCCTCTTTTCTTCATCATTTTCAGCCTACATCATTCCTTTTAGTAAACAAAATTTTGTAGTATTTATTTTTCTTAGTTTCTTAAATTCTAAGTCTTTATATCATAAAATTACTCTTAATCAACCCTTTCTTTAGATCATTCAATTTTTCTAAATCGAAATCAAGACGAACCATCAACCTTTCCGTTTCAACCGAGATAGTGTAAGTACAAGGGTTGATTGAGAACCACTCTTCCTCATTGTTTCTCTCTTGACAGAATTTTCATAAGGCTTATAATGTATTAAGCTCTCGTGTATTAAAATTTAGTTACGATATCTTTTTGAATGGTCGGTCTATTGGGAAATCTGCCAATATTGTAGTAAACATGTAACTATTTTCTATTTATTTAAACAATTAATAAATAAATAAAGTTAATTTCAAAATGAATAAATAAATAAAGTTAATTTCACATTTCACTATCATGTCTTTTGTATTTTTTGTTTTTCATATTTTGCATGCATAGCGAATTTGTGACAAGCAAATATTAGCTATTTAATTTTCTAAGTTTAAACTAAAGAGAAGTGGCATTGTAAGAACGTTTACATTGCCAGAACGTTTACATTGCCAGAAAGACAACTTACTTTAGTACATAAACTAAATAAGTATGTAATCTCGTAAAAGAATCGAAGTGAGCATTTGATTCAAATACTGAGAAGGATTATTATGTCGTCTATAATACCAATTGGGGAGATGGCTAGTCTTGGCTATCGGAGCAGTTGACTCCACGGGTAGAGACATATATGTATTCATTGGTAGAATGATACATTAGGCTGGACCAAAGATGAATTAATTCTAAATCCATTTGTGAATTAATTCACTTGTGACGTTCATGGTGTGATTTACCTAAATCCTGAGTTAGTCACTGACCATGTGTATGCAACTCATGTGCTTTGATATAAGTGGAGGCTTATGCTTTAAAGATGATTGAGTCCTTAGCCAGTAAGTTTGGTACATGACTTGTGAGGCATGGGTTTACTAGAAATAGTGGAATTCATTGCTCAATTAAATAGTTAATGATATCCTCTCATTGGCATTGTGTGGATTGATTAATATGGAACGTAGCCACAGGTTGCTTGTTCTCGAATGAGAAATTTATCATAGTTATTTGTTGACAGTGATCATATCAATCATTAAGAAGACACAATGGTGACAATGAGATAAAATAGGATTGTATTGAGTGAACAGATTTAACTTAAAGGAATCAAGGATATCATATGAGGGTAACACACACATACGAGGTCATTGGACAAAATAGTTGGATGAATTATTTCTGTAAAGAATATACACTAAGGAGTTTTCAATCATGGTACTTTTTGTGGGATGACTCCATGATTAAGTAATTGTGAATTATCGAAACGATACTTCTAAACATAATTGCAATTACTAGAGCCTAATTATATATGTCCGATTGGTCCCTTCGCTAGCTAAACAAAAGCTTGATCGGAATGCATTTGAATCAAAATAAAATTCTACAACTTTGGGAATAATTTTATTGAGTCTATTTATTCAACATGGAATTAAATTAGGTGGTCTTGAGAATTGTTCAATTAGAGATTTTGATTAAAGAATTTTCTTGAAAATTTAATTTGGAAAATTTAAGTGATTTTTTGAAAAATTATTTTTCAAGTCAATCAATTGTCTTAATGGGTAATTGAACTTGAAAATTTGACCTGAGATCGTAAATTAGGCTCGGGATCCCAAAATCAAGACCAAAACCCAAAAATTGGTCAAACTGAGCTCGATATGTAAAATTGAGCCGACTATCCAACCAATGGCTAGATAGGATCAGTCGGGTCATCATTGACCTGGATCGAACTGGTAGTAGCCGAATTAACTTGGGGTGTCGTAAGGGTGTCGCACCTGCATCACCAGACACGATTGTGCTGACGATTGCAACAGTAGTGTCCTGGTGGCCATCGATAGTTGGTCTTCTGTGGTTGAGTAGTGGAAGAGTTGCACTCCTATTGGGACTCTACCAGATAATTTTATTTTAGATTAACTATTCCAAAAATAATATTATTTTAATAGTTTAATATTGATATGATATGTATATATGTGATTTGCATGTTAAGCATGCCTATGTGATTTTAAGTGATAAGTGATATAATGAACATGTCTCACATGCCAAAGTGAAAAATTGGAGTGTTCACATGCCAAAGTGATAAGCAATATAATGAACATGTCTCACATGTCTCACATGCCAAAGTGGCAGTTTATCTGCATTACTGTGACACTGTTCACAAATTGGAGTGTTTGGATAGACAAGTTCTAGGGAACTCAATTTTGGTGTGTAGCGGTGAAAGGTAGATGTTTTAAATAAATCTGCATAAATCTTTTATAAAAACCGCATTGCCAGGATCATGTGCATAAAGTGAAATATTTACTTGATTGATGATTATGTGTTTATTTACTTTTATTTGTAAAAGACCTACACTGGGCTTTAAAAGCTCACCCCTTTAGTATTATAATCTTTCAGGTAATACTCGGACATAGGACTTGGATTCAGCATTTGGTGGAGCCTTTCGGATAGGTTTATCTTATGGGTTTTCAATAATGAATTTTAAAACTATTTGGATTTTGTTTGTGAACTTTGGACTTGGGACATTTTCTTTTTATTTTAAGGTGTGGTTTATTTTTATAAACATTAGAACTATCATACGTGCATGAAAATTTTATGATATTCCAAGTATTTTAAATTATGGAATTTATTTAAACTATTTAAGATTTTAATTGGTTTTAAACAAAATTATAACTCGTAATTTTCTAAGTAGTTTATGAAGGTCCGCTGCAAAAGATTTTTACCCAAATGCATTTTTATAAATATTTAAGTGCAAATTCTTTATTTTCAAATAATTTAAAATGACATTACAATATAATGTTGCTCTTTCCTTTTAAATGTTTATATTTTTAAGTATTTCTCAAAGAAACAAAATTATTAAATATTTAAATTCTTTTAGTTTTCACAAAACAACTCAAACCTAATTCTTTTCAATAAGTAAATAACTTCGAGCGTTGTTAATGTAACTTTCGAGATTCGACCATAATGTCTAGGTTAGGTTTGGGACGTACAATGGGTTAGGTTATAATATAGAATTTTACAACAAAGTACTGGAAGTACTCAGAGTATTCTACCCAAAGAAGGCTTGATTAAACTGAATCTAATTCCTACGCTAACAGATCTAGGCAGTACTTTAATTAAATTATATTATGAATATTCATAGGGTGATAATAAAATATATTTTATACGAATAATAAAATAATGAAAGACTACATTTTTAACTTATCAATTTTACGACAGAAGACTAACTTGCTTTAATGTTCATAATTAACTCCTACTTCAAGTTCTATCCAATCAGCTAATCATTAATCTAGTAGGGTCTCTCAACCTTTTGCTAACCTAATGAGTCAAATTGGATTGGGGTAAGGTTTTCACGGCAAGCAATATCGATTTCAAGTTCATTCCCACCTCATGACTTCCTAAGGTTGTCAATCCTAGGGTTTTAAGTTCTTCCTTTTCCAACCAACTGACCCACTAAGAAACCTTACATAGGTGTTAATTAATCCCACATCCACTCATTAATCTCCTTACCAAATTAGTTCCCCATAGATCTAACACATCCAATATAATTGATTTCAAAGATAAACATTTGTAACAGATAAAGAATAAAGATGAGAAAATCCTGATATAAATATAGAAGCGCAAACAATAATTTATGAAGAGTTGGTGCATCCACAATTCTAATCCCACGAAGAATGAAATAAAACTAAAATAAGAATTACAAGTAAAGAAATATAATTTACAAATGAAAGTAAAATTAAAACTAAGTAAAAGTCGTTGTCTAAATTGTGCTGAGCAATTGTATTTATAGGCCTAGGGTTAGTAGTTGGTCCTTAACCTAAAACGACTAACTCATTAAAGTTCATTGTGTGGACGGAAATCCCCTGGTCCATTAAGTGACCAGTCAAATCAGTGTCATGACACCCTCTACCCTGTGTAGCGACACTGATGGCAGTTTACTTATTAGGGCATAACTTTAGGGTTGTGCCGCAACATTGATGGTAGAGTACTCCTTTGAGTATTCTGCTTGCTGTGTTGTGACATCCAAACTCCATGTTGCAACTTCACGAGCAGTCCACTTGTCACATCCCAAAAATTGGGGGTTATAGAATCAGGTTTGTGAACCGAGAGAGACAGGTCACGCCCTAATTTTTTAGATTATCTATGCATTTTTAGGGAAAAAAGTGAGTTATTGGTCTGTTGGTTAAGTGTTGATGAAATTTTTCTTGAAACCCAAGTTCAAATTCCTTCCATTGCACCATTTTTATTATTTTTGTATTTTTTTCTTCCAACTTGTAACGTCCCAAATTTTTGGTTTAAAGTTGGTAAAATTATTTCAATAATGAGTACTTTTCTTAGTGGTTAAAAAAAGACAAAGAGACATTGCAATTCACTTAGAAACCCAAGTTTGATTCCCTTGCCTTGCAAAATAGTTTCATTTTGCTAATTTTTCTCCTTCCCCTATTTTTGTTCCGCCCATGCCTTTTAACCTAGGTATAAATATCAATTTTTCTCTTATTTTTTAGCCTTAATTCAAAATTTCTCCTACCCTAGTCGTTCTCCTCTCACCTTTTATTTTTCTCTCAAAGTTTCTTCTTTTCTATGGGATTTCATCATAGTTGTGCTGCCCTATTATTAAAGTGTTTATTTTTGGTTTTCCAGCCACCCTATTGAATTTCTAAACCTCCTAAACTAGCCCTATTTTCTACCCTAAACTTACCTTTTTTTCTCTCCTAAAAGCCTCATTTACTATCCAGTGCCGCCCCCTCTCCCTTACACGTATCGGTGCAAGTAAGTCATATTTTTCTTTCTCTATTGTTGAGCTTTGTGTGCTAATTTTTTGTTGCTATTTTTATAGCCAATAAATCATCATTATAGTCCTTAAAAATATTTTCTTTTTGTCTTTCCAATGATCCCTCCTTGTGTCACCGCAGATATACCTTTTCTGTCCCCTTAAGTGGTGTTGCCACCCTCTTTAGAACACCATTGTTTTGGGACTGCCGTTTCTCTTCAATTTTTTCCCCTACTATTGCATTTTTTTATTTTTCCCTATATTTTGATCTAATTTAGATGTTCATAATTGAGTAATTAACTAAGACGTTCATTCGACAACTCAGATCTAGGTAATGGGTAGTGCAAAGTGCAAACTTGTGCGAGATCTTGCACTGTTTAGCTTTGTTAATAATTTTTTCTTTGGCCAATTGTTTTAAAGTTTGAATAGGGGGTTTTTGGTTACTTATTTTTTGGTATTAATTATGTTTAGGTGCTAATTTAAATGTCCTGGATCAAAAGTGACTACAAGTCTCGTTCGCACTCGCGTTTCATATCAAAACAGTGTAAGTCTACTTGATAATTCAAATACGAAAATTCACTGCTTAGGCCAAACTGCTTTTGGATGTTTCAAGGCTAGTAATTAATCATATATTATCGTATTAAGTGTTGATTTTGGATATAGGCTCATTTAAGGGTTTGGAGTAGAAGTGCAAATTTTACGGTTTAGTGCTACCATTTGCGAAATTAAGGTGGGAATTCCACTAAACTGACCCACTATTTGAGGCATCTGAAACATTACAGGATTCAATTCAAAATGTGCTGCCTCGATCTCTAGTCTCCTAATTCTCGAATTTAGCTCAATAAAAAGTGGCACAACATACTGCCTTACAGCTCGACCCCTATCATCAACAATAAGGATTGGATTACGCGCATTAATGGCTTTATTCCTTTGAACATCATTTTGATTTTCAAGGTCCATTTCTGCAGCTTGTCTCTGGGCTAGTCTTTCTTGTCTTCTTTTTCTAAATGTTCTCTCAATTTTAGGGTCTATAAGGAGTAAATCCATGATTCAATCTATGCTCATAAACACCTGAAAAGAAAATCACAATAAATAATTAAATAATTAAATAAAGATTAAAATAAATAAACCAAATTGCAAGATATAATTTCACAAATAATGATTAAATTAACAGTCCTCGGCAACGACGCTAAGAACTTGGCTCACGACGGAATATTCAAATGTACACAATCGTTATCAAGTCCTAAGTAAATAAAAAAAGTTATCGTCTCTATAGGGACTGTATCTATGAATCAAATAATTGCAAAATGATGAATTTACAAGTTGGTAAAGAAAAAACAATAACCTGGGGTGATAGATGTTAAAATTAAATTAATTAAGTAGATGCAAATTAACCTAAATGCAAATGAGATGAAATAAAATGCAAGGTGATGGTTTAGCAACAATTTCAGAAGTTTAACAACAATAACATGAATAAGTTAGAATAATTACAACACTTGACTCAATTCATTGTCACCATGTTTAACAGTGTTTTGGAAAAAAAATTCTTGGCAACTCGATCATTCATTAACTTGGAATCTTATATAAGTTCTTTTGAAGTCTTATTCTTAGAAAAACATGTACACTTCTATATCCATATTTAACTAAGGATTCCTTAGAATTTATGTGAAGTAGTAGGGATGGATCAGGTTTGAAACACTTTAATCACAGAAACCTAAAGTGATGCAAGGTAATATAACTCTCTCAAGTTATTATGAACCTTTAACTTAATCGGATCAGGATCTAAATTAAGCATGCACCTTTCAATTATCATGTCCATTAAATTTTCATCTATTTAGGATTGATCAACTAATTCTAATGCATTCAAACATATTTTAATGCACGAAATACATAAAATGATTTTAATTGGAAGCATTAACAACTAAGGCACAGAACATCATAAACATGATTCAAATGGATTTTATCAAACTATTGCAATTATTCCAACTAAAACGAAATTAAGTCATCATTGTTAATGGAAAAACAATTAAACAATTTGCAAACATATTTGAATAACTAAGAACAAAAATAAAGAATAAGGAAGAAGGAACTCTTGGTGATTTTAACAGTGGTGGAACTCTGTGAGATAGGCATGAAGCTATATTAAACAAAATAGAACCATACCTTAGTCATTGGTTTTAAGTACTCCTTTTTGTAAGAATGACTGTCGTATTTTCTTATTAACCATTGGGATCTTGGATTTGTAACTTGTTGAAGAAAATCCCAGTTGATATTTGTCATCATGGCAAAGTATTCATATTCTTCAACACTAGGTAGGTTAAACCAATCATTAATGGATTTAGAAGTAAGAGGTACCTTCTTTTTATAAACAAGAACTTCAGAAGCATCTGGAGTGGTTAAATTGATATAGAACTCTCGTACTAATTCCTCTTCAAGTAGTGGTCGTGCATCACAAAATTGATTCCAATTTAAGGCCTCAATTATTTTCCTAATTGACAAAGGCACAATCATCTTGGCATTGCTCTTCAAATTGAAACCTTTTTCTGACATCATGGGCTTATTTTTGAAAATGGAACCAAATATTCCCCTTTCTTTCTCATCTTAAATCACAATTGGATTTTCGATAGAAGTCTTTGAAGATCTAGTTCTCTTTCGAGACATGATAACTTTTCCCGAAAAGAACTGAGTAAAAAGATTCATTTATTTGAGGTGTTAACTCTTTATGGCATCAAATGAGTAGATTGGATGTGAAGGTTGCGACAAAGATTGGCTAGGGATAAGGGTAATTGCTATGGCGAAAGGGATTTGCGACGGCAAAAGGGAAAAAAATTTACTGTGGCGAGGAGGAGGTGCGACAACAAGAAAGAAGAAAATGAAAATTAAAAAGAAATTTTAGAGCTTGGGGGCTGATAGTTAGGAGAAGAAAAATATGAAGGCTAGGGTTTAAGGCTACTATTTTTTGGGTGTGGGAAATATGATTGCAGTAAGGGGTTTATATAGTAGTAAACTAAGGTAAATCTTTAGCAAAAAATTAGCTACAGGGAATGCTTGGGCAGTAAGGTATGGAGGGAAATATATGGTGGCACACCTAGGGTTTAGGGAAGCTTATGGGCTACAACAATTTGGGTATTTTCCTCTTCTTTACTGTTCTGGGCCTCGAGCCCAAACTGTAAAATGTATTAAATTAAAACTAAACAAAGAAACAGATTAGTACTTAAGCCAATCTTGACCCTCTTATTAAACATAAAAGTAAAAATAAAAATTAACATTCCGTTTAGGCTAATTATAAAATTTTATCAAAATATTACATTAAATTAAGTTCCCAAGAAAGGTTGGAGGTGTTACAAGCGGTCCCAGTTAAGTTCCAACCTCAGACAAAATTAATTTAATGTACTAATTCAAGAAATTTTTTTTCTAATTATGAAATTTATGCAAATGAAAGAAAAAAAACTGAAAATAAAATAATGACAGAGAAAGTAAAGAGAACTCCATTGTCACTGGTGACCGTCATTGACCGAGGCAATGTCAAAAGGCCATTTTTCATACCAATCATACCCATCTAGAAAGAAGAATAATTTTGTCCAATATTTAGCATTTGATTAAGGAAAAGAAATAGGAAATGATCTTTCCTGGTATCATTGTTTAGCTTCCTACTAATTATCCAATTCATTTTTGTTCTTGTCGGAATCAACTCATTTTCGTCATTCATAATCATAATAATTTCACTCTTCTTTAGCACACACTGTATTGGACTTACCCATGAACTATTTGAGATTGGAAAAAGAATTCTTGCATCTAACCATTTGATAAATTCCTTCCAAACTACCTCTTTCACACTTTTGCCCATCAATTCTAGCCTTTTCCCCTCCTTTAATATAATCTTATGCATACAAAAGGAAGGAGTTGTTCCTCGGATATCAACTAAAGTCCAACCAATTGCCATTTTGAATTTCTATAAAACTTCAATCAGCTACTCCTCTTGGCGTTCTGTTAGTTCTGTTGAAATAATCATAGTCAAAGTAGAACAACTACCTAGATAAATGTATTTCGAATGAAATGGTAGTCCCTTTAGTTCAAGTTTGGGTGGTTCTTTAGTTGCCAACTTTGGTTGTGTGTACTCCGGAGTTTCTAACTTGGCAAAAATTTTAGAAGTTTAACAACAATAACATGAATAAGCTAGAATAATTACAACACTTGACTTAATTCATTATTACCATGTTTAACAATGCTCTAAAAAATATTCCATCAAAACTCGATCATTCATTAACTTGGAATCTGATATACATTCTTTTGAAGTCTTATACTTAGGAAAACATGTATATTTCTATATCCATATTTAAATAAGGATTCCTTAGAATTTATGTGAAGTAACAGGGACGAATTAGGATTGAAACACTTTAATCAGACAAACCTAAAGTTATACAAGGTAATAGAACCCTCTCAAGTTATTACGAACCTTTAATTTAATAGGACCAAGATCTAAATTAAGCATGCACTTTCTAATTATCATGCCCAACAATTTCCATCTGGTCAGGATTGATCAAATAGTTCTAATACATCCAAACATATTTTAATGCACGAAATTAAATGATTTTAATTGTAAGCATGAACACTTGAGGCACAGAACATCATAAACATGAATCAAATAAATTTTATCAAACTATTGCAATCATTCCAGCTAAAACAAAATTAAGTCGTCATTGGTAATGGAAAAATAATTAAAAAATTGCAAACATATTTGAATAACTAAGAACAAAAATAAAGAATAAGGAAGAAGGAACCCTTGTTGATTTCGACGATTCTCCGGAGACCGATCGTGGTGGCTTCCTCTAATTCTCATGATTGTTGCTTGATAACTCTTAAACATTTGCAATTAAGTAAATATGTTTGCATTTTTAGAACATTACATAACAAATCTTAGATTGTGCTATACTTGTCATTATTTGTTACTTCTATTAGTGGGGAAGAAAGGTGTTGTTTGTGGTTGGCAGCAGGTGTAACACCCCGAACCCGAGACCGTCACCGGAGTCGAACACGAGGTGTTAACAGACTTTAAACCACTTATAAAAAAAATTTCCCAGACACTGCCAATCTGCGTAATAGTTGCTTTAAAAATCATATCTTGAGTTCAGAAACTCGGAATCCAGTTCCATAAATTTTTCCTGAAACTAGACTCATATGCCCATCTACATATTTTTTTCTAGAATTTTTGGTTGGGCCAATTAGTACAGTTTATTAGTCAAAATCTCCCATGTTACAGGGATCAACTACACTGACCTTTGCGCATTACGACTTGGATATCTCCCTGTACAGGGCTTCAATACTGATTCCGTTTGTTTCTATAGAAACTAGACTCAGATAGGAATCTATACATATATGGCTTGACTCCTAATTGTCTCTGGTTAATTTGTAATGAATTTCCAAAGTCGGAACAGGAAATCCAGAAACCGTTCTGCCCTGTCTCACAAGAACCTGAATATCTCTTAACATACTGTCCGTATGATTGTTTCGTTACTTTCCTATGAAAATAGATTCATCAAGGTTCGTTTACATAATTTATTCACTATTTAATTCCATTCCTACTATTTTTAGTGATTTTCCAAATCTACATCACTGCTGCTGTCAGCATCTGCCTTTAAGGTAGACTTTACCTATTTCATAGTTTCCATGATTCAACTAGCCCCTTTTGCATAAATAGCGCAATTTATGATAGTGATTAACCATTCCCATGGCCAATCCTTGTCAAGCATATCCACACCTCTCAATAACCATACCCATACCAAATGATTATAACATTATACTCAAACATATATAAGCCATTTTCGCATGGCTATCCAAAATTATACAAGTCCAAAGGGTCCATGACCCACAACAAACGGGTAGTCTTATACATGCCATTTCGAAGTTCAACCAAAATTGTACCAAAAGGGGGGGCTTTGATAGTGTGGGCGATTTCGACTTCAAAATCCCGAGTCCGATAGCTGGAGAACCAAAATCTATAAAACAGAGAATCAAGGAGACGGAGTAAGCAATTTATGCTTAGTAAGTTTTGAGCAAAGGATTCCAGCACAACAAAAGTATAGCATTCATGTAGCTAAACGGTTAATTTCATATGCACAATTTTTCAATATCATACTTACTTCACATTACCAACCCTTTTATTCATACACAAAGATCAACTTAGCCAAAGGCCGGTAGCTCATTTATCAACTGAGCGAATACTTATTTGTAAGGGCTCAACTAATTCAAAGCACATACGAAACATACCTCAATGTTGGGATGTTTCAAGCGTATTAACTGAAATTTTTACAGCAAGATCATTCATTCCCAAATCACATACCTTCGGAATTTAACCGGATATAGCTACTCGTTCAAATGCTTTCGGGACATAGCCCGGTTATAGTAACTCGCACAAATGCCTTCGGGACTTAACCCGGATTTAGTAACTCGCACAAATGCCTTCGGGACTTAACCCGGATTTAGTATCTCGCACAAATGCCTTCGGATCTTAGTCCGGATATGGTCACTTAGCACAAAGCCTTCGGGACTTAGCCCAGACATCATTCAAATAACCATGCACATTTAACAATAAATCATGGCACATTCGTATTTCGTTTTCGTTAGCAAAACTCAAACACAAGACACTTATCATTCTTGCAATTTCGGCTCAATAGCCACACAAAGAGCATGATTTTAATTTGCTTAAAACATGATCTAATCAAATCATAATTTAAGCTCTTTTACTCAAGAACTTACCTCGAGTGTTGTCGAACGATTCCGATAGCTATTCGACCACTTTTTCCTTCCCTTTATCGGATTTAGTTCCCCTTTGCTCTTGAGCTTAATTAAACAAATAAATTGATTTAATCATTTGAGCATCGAAAAGAGGAACACAAGGCACTTAGCCCATATTTATACATTAGACATTAAAGTCACATATGTACGGAATCATGAATCAAACTCAACATTTTAGCTAATTTTTCCCCCTTGGCCGAATTTTCTAAGCCAAGACAAAAGCATCAATATGCTTGCCTCTAACCGAATACATGCAACATCAATCTCCTTCTATGTTGGGGCCGATTTCAACACTTAATACATTCTACAAGTATGGTCACTTGTATTGACTAAACACCCTTTTGTTTCAAGTTCAAAACTTGGCTAATACACACATATATACACTAGTAAAGCATCCTCTCCCTTTCCATCAATTTAACACATGCATTACTCATTAATATACAAAAATTATATTCGGCCTTAGCACACAACTTGCTAGCCGATTCTTCTCCATCTAGCAACCAATGCACATATGTGCTCACTCAAAAATGCTAAAAAGAAGATTCAAGAATCATCAATCCACCATCACATGCATCATTAACAAGCTTCATATTTAGCATGCAATGGCATTAACACAAAATCTACCTAGGCCGAATATCATCCCCATGACATAGCAAAGATTTGAACCATGGGATAATTAGAACTCAAGCTAGCAACTAAAAACATGCATGAATCTCATGGCACAACCTCAAACATACCTTGATCTAGATACAAGTATGGCCAAACCTCCTCCTAATCCTCTTCCAAACCAAACATGAAGCAAGAACTCCTTCCTCCTTCCTTAGAATTTTCGGCCAAATGAAGATGAAAAAGGATGAACAAAATTTTCTCTTTTCTTTTCTTTAACTCACGGCAATGGGGGGGGAAACAACCACACATTTTTTTTTCATCATATTCCCTTTCATTATTTTATGCCCATGCTCCTTATTTTATTTTTTTCCACCCATGATGCACCAACACAACATGTCTATGACATGTCTTGCCCATCACACTTGGTCTACCATGCTTGTCATGGCCGGCCACTACTAATTAGGGGGGGAATTTGACATGCAAGCCCCCCCTTTTTATTTCATGCACTAATAGGTCCTTATGCTTTGACCTATCACATTTCAAAATTTTCTCACATAAGTCCTATTTACTAAAATTCACCTACAATTAAACAAAATTCAAACATGAAATTTTCACACATGCACATGTACATATAATGAGCATCAATTATGACGGTTAATTATTTTTATGACTCGGTTTAGCGGTCCCGAAACCACTTCCCGACTAGGGTCAATTTTGGGTTGTCACAGCAGGTGCATGATGAAGAAGAGAAGAGAAGAGAAGAAGGATAGGAAAATGAAGTGAAATATTTCCATGAGAAAGTGTTGGTTAGATTGCAAACAAAAATGCCATAGCATTTCTAGGAAGATGATGCAACACTCAATCCATGTCACTCTCAGCCAGCTATAGTTGTACCAGATAAACCACCCTCAAAAAGAGGAAGCAAAAGTTGTGTGCTGAGAGGGAGGGACCTACCTTATAAAGAAGGAAAGAGAAAAGAGAAAGAGAAGGATTAGGGAGAGAGAGAAAAGGAGAGAAAAATAGTTTTTATCTTTCTGCCTCAGATTCTCGTGAATTCTCAGAGAAAGAGTAGAGAGGGTAGCAACTTACAGAGTAGAAGAATTATAGACGCAAGGAAGGGGAAGAGAAATCTGCGCTACGTTTTGCATAAAGTTTCATTATCAATGTGAAAGTTGGAGTAGCGAAAGCTTCCTACAGTTCTTCCTTTATTTCCTGATTTGAACTTGTGATTTGTGAATTTAAACAATGATGTTGAATGATTTTATTATGGATTCGGATGTTCAACCCATGAGCTAATTTTCTTTAGGTTAGAATTATTTTGGGTGAATTTTTATTATCTATAATGACCATAGTTTGATTCTGAGTTGAATACTATTTCATTCGATTTGTGATTCTTTTTAATTCATGCATGCAAGCTCTAGACATAGATGATTGTGTAGCATGTTATTAGATCTGATTTAATTCTGAAATTATTAATTAGATTGGATTATGTAGCACTTTAGACATAGAAGTTACAATCTATACAGAGAAAGGGAGAAAAATCTAAATATCTTTCTTTAGTTCTATAGACATACAAAAACTCAAAATGATAGCTTAAAGTCTGGCTTTTGAAAAAAGCAAACTGCAGTAGTGATTCCCTGAATAGTAGAATGGTCAAGATTTTTCCATGGCATTATTATGCTATAGAAATAAACCCAAGTAATTCCAACCTTTTTCATTCAACAATACAAACTCTTTCCCACTTGTTCTTTGAGAATTGCCATAACATTTTAATTACCCTAGCATATTTTTAGTCATAATTTATTTTCTTAATCCTTCATTGAATCTCTTTATCAATTAATCACCTATTCCTTTTGCACATTTTAATCAGTCAATTTCATAGTAATAGCATAACCAATTATTTTAGTCAATTTCAATCCCTATGGAGACAATACTCACTCATCAATTTATTATTTGATTCGATGTATATACTTACACATTCGCATTACACATTCACGCGCGACAAGTTTTTGGTGTCATTACCGGGGATTAGTGAATTTGATAAAATATTTGGTGTGTTATTATCTCTTTAATTTTATTAGTTTAGCTTAATTAATGTTTGATTTTTTTTGTTTTTTAGGATTTTTTTGGTGCATGATTAGAGATATTTCAGCAATTGAAGAGTATTCTTTTGATCCAGAAATTGAGAGAACCTTGAGAAGAAGGTGAAAAGAATTGCGAGAAATGGAAAGAATTAGAAATGATTAGGTTAGAGAAGAGCCATTACATCAAGAAGGAAGGGATGCTGATATTCCTCGAATAATAGATGACAGAGATAAACCCATCAGAGAACATGTAGTACCGATCTTAGGTGATTTGAATCCAGGAATTGTTAGACCGCATATTCAGGCTCATCATTTCGAGTTAAAGTCAGTGATGTTCCAAGTGTTACAAACAATGGGGCAGTTTAGTGGATTGCCTATTGAAGATCCAAGGTTGCACTTAAGACTCTTTTTGGAAGTCTATGATTCATTTGGGCAACATGGTGCTCTTGAAGATGCCTTGAAACTGAAGTTATTCTCTTATTCACTATGATATCGTGCTGGAGCATGGTTAAATGCATTGCCTTCAGGTAGTGTGACATCTTGGAATGAACTTTGTCAAAGGTTTCTTTTGAGATATAATCCTTCAAACATGAATGCCAAACTGAGGAACGATATTACGTTCTTTTGACAATCTGAAGATTAAACATTATAAGAAACATGTGAGCGATTCAAAGAGTTAATCAGAAAATACCCAATGCATGGTTTCCAACATTAAACATAAATGGAAATGTTTTACAGTGGATTGAATTTGCATACAAGGATGGTGATTGATGCATCTACCAATGGGAATTTACTCGATAAATGATATAATGAAGCATATAAAATTCTGGAGAGAATAACAAACAATGATTATTAATACCCCACTACCAAAGTAGGGTCTGGTTAAAGAGTTTCTAAAGAAATGGAACTTGATGCGATCACTTCCCTAACAACTCAGGTATATCTTTAACGAATATGATTAAAACACTGAAAAGACCAACTATAGTGAATGAAATGAAATAAGCTGAGTTAGCATGTGTTTACTGGGGAGATTTTTTTTATGAATGCCCATCAAATCCAGCTCAATTTATTATATGGGAAATTTCAATTGCAAAAACAACAACTCATATTCCAACACATATAAACCAGGGTGGAAAAAACACCTTAACTTTAGTTGGAGTAATCCAAGGGGAAATTCTAGCAATGTTATTCGACAGAATGTTACGGGTGCACCACCAGGATACAATCAGCTCATACCACGGCAAAATGTTTAGCAAAATTTAGCTTCGAGTTCCTCATCGATGGAAAATCTATTAAAGGAATACATGGCCGAGAATGATACTACCATCCAAAGTCAAACTGCATCTTTAAGAGCTTTAGAGAATCAAGTGGGGCAAATTGCAGGAGCATTAAGCTCAAGATTGCAAGGAGCACTACCAAGTGATACTAAAAATTTAAAATCTCAAGGAAAGGAACAGTGTAAAGTTATTAAACTCGATAATGGTACGCAAGTATCAGGAGTTATTAATGACACCACTATTCAAGAAAGTAATTCAGATTTCACAAATAAGAAGAATTCAAAACCAATAGTGGCGCAGGCTACAAAGGAAAAGAGCAACTAGAAAAATGTTGAAGCAGATTCACCTTGCATTGTTAATAAAAATGCCATGGCAAAACAACCTCAACAAATGGAAGGAATGCCGCCACCACCTTTTCCTTTGCGTTTCCAAAAATCTAAGTAAGATTTTCAATTCAAGAAATTCTTGGATGTCCTAAAGTAACTACATATCAACATACCGCTGGTGGAAGCATTGGAACAAATGCCCAACTATGTGAAACTCATGAAAGATATCTTATCAAAGAAGAGAAGGTTGCGAGAGTTCGAAACTATTACTCTCACTGAAGGATGCACAACAATGCTGAGAAATAAATTCCCACCAAAACTGAAGGATCCAGGGAGTTTTACTATACCTTGCTCTATTGAAAACCATTATGTAGGCAAAGAACAATGTGATTTTGGTGCGAGTATAAATCTAATGCCTATGTCTATTTTGCGGAAGCTAGGAATAGGGAAGGTAAGACCTATAACTATAACTTTGCAATTAGTTGATCATTCATATGCACATCTAGAAGGTAAAATAGAAGACGTGTTGGTAAGAGTTGACAAATTTATTGTTCCATTATATTTTATTATTTTGGAATGTGAGGCTGATAATGAGGTACCAATCATACTTGAAAGACCTTTCTAGCAACTGGTAGAACATTAATTAAAGTTCAAAAAGGTGAATTAACTATGACAGTTAATGATCAACATATAACTTTTAAAGTTTTTGATGCTATAAAGTGTGTAGATACAGATGAAGAATATCACGCTGTGGAGATAGTTGACACAATAGTTCAGGAAGAAATTGTAGATTTTATCACAATAACTATAATGATTATGCAGTTTTAATTAAGTTGATTGAAGCAGAAATGACTGATGAGCTTAGTGAACTGATAGATGCTAAGAAAATCGAGGATGGAGCGATGAGAAGTTTCGAATTATTAAATTTATTGGACCGTTCATTTAAACCTCCTCGACCATCCATAGAAGATCCTCCTATGTTGGAATTGAAGTCTTTGGCAGCACATTTGAAGTATGCTTACTTGGGAGACAACAAACATTGCCAATAATAATTTCTATGGCATTGACATCAGATTAAGAAGCTCAATTGTTGAAAGTTTTGAAGAAATCCAAGAAAACATTGGGATGGATGATTGCGGATAACAAAGGAATCAGTCTAGCAATCTGCATGCACAAAATATTCCTGGAGGATTTCCATGGAAAATCTATCAAGCAATAGAGAAAACTGAATCCCGTTATAAAGAAAGTTGTCAAAAAGGAGATCATCAAATGGTTGGATGCTAGAACCATATACCCAAGTTTGGATAGTTCTTGGGTGAGCCTTGTTCAATGTGTACCTAAAAAAGGGGGTGTCACTATGGTAAGCAATGATAACAACGAACTCATTCCTACTTGTACTATCACGTGATAGAGGGTTTGTATGGACTATTAGAAGTTCAAAAAAGAAACAAGGAAATACCATTTTCCTCTGCCATTTATCGATCAGATACTAGATCGATTAGCCGGGAAAGCCTTATATTATTTTCTAGATGGTTATTCAGGATATAACTAGATTGCCATAGCTCTTACTGATCAAGAGAAGACCACATTCATGTGTCCTTATGGAACTTCTTTATTCCGACGAATGCCGTTTGGATTATGCAATGCCCCTGCAACATTTCAACGTTGCATGATGGCAATATTTTTGGACATGGTGGAGAAATTTTTAGAAGTTTTTATGGATGACTTATTGGTGTTTGGAGATGCTTTTGAAGATTGTTTAAAAAATCTGGATTTAGTTCTTTTTCGGTGTGAAGAAACCAACCTTGTTCTTAATTGGGAGAAATGCCACTTTATGGTCTGTGAAGGCATTGTTCTAGGACATAAAATTTCACAGCAAGGGATTGCCGTCGACAAAGAAAAAATTGAAGTTATTGAGAAATTGCCACCACCCTCCCCAGTTAAAGGTATTCATTGTTTTGTTGGCCATGCAAGATTCTATAGACGATTCATCAAAGATTTCTCGAAAATATCAAAACCCCTGTGTACATTGTTATAACACAGCAATCATTTCAATTTTGATGATTAGTGCTTACAAGCATTTGAGGAGTTGAAAAAACGGTTAGTCACAGCACCAATAGTCATAGAACTAGATTCAAATCTACCTTTCAAACTTATGTGTGATGTTAGTGATTTTGCCGTAAGGGCAGTGCTTGGGCAAAGAAATAAAAAGGTATTTCATGCTTCTACTATGCAAGCCATACGTTGACTGATTCACAACTAAATTATACTACCACTAAGAAGGAGTTGTTAGCTGTGGTATTTGCCTTCAACAAATTTAGGGCTTATTTGGTAGGCACCAAAGTGACGGTTTATGCGGACCACTCTACTATTAAATACTTGGTGACAAAGAAAGATGCCAATCCTAGATTGATTCGATGGATATTTTTATTGCAAGAATTTGATCTAGAAATTAGAGATAGGAAAGGCACAGAAAATCAAGTGGTTGATCACTCATCTCGAATTGAAGCGGGGCATGAAGACGGTAATATTCAACGCATTCAGGATGATTTTCTAGATGAGCAACTGTTAGTTGCCATAGTTTTACCATGGTATGCTAATATTGTAATTTTTTTGGTTAGTGGATTGCTACCACCTAACCTCACAAATCAAAGACGGAAAAAATCTTCATCATGCCAAACAGTATTACTAGGATGAGCCGTTCTTATTCAAACACTATGCAGACCAAATAATTTGAAGGAGTGTTCCAGATGACGAGATTCAAAGTATTTTATTTCATTGTCATTTAGCACCATCCGGAGGGTACTTTGGGGGCATGAGAATTGCAGCAAAAATTGCAGAATTAGGTTTTTATTGGCCAATCATGTTTAAAGATGCTCATGAATTTTGCCAAGTTTGCGATCATTGTCAAAGAACTCGAAATCTATCGAGGAGGTATGAGACGCCCTTGCAAAATATTTTAGAAGTGGAACTATTTAATGTTTGGGGAATTGATACTATGAGACCATTCTCAGCTTCTTGGGGGCAATGCATACATACTTTTAGCTATTTATTATGTCTCCAAGTGGGTTGAGGTTGTTTCTTCACCAACAAATGATGACAAATCGGTACTAAAATTTCTCCATAAGAATATTTTTACCAGGTTTGGTACTCCCCGTGCTCTAATTAATGATGAAGGTTCACATATTGATTGCAAATTAGTTGCTAATGCTCTGAACATGTATAGAGTTAAACATAAAATTGCCACAACATACCATCCCCAGACAAATGGGAAGGCGGAAGTCTCTAATAGAGATATTAAAAATTTTTGGAGAAGGTAGTCTGTAACACCTCTTACCCGTATTCGACACTGGAATAGGGTACGAGGCATTATTAGAACACATACACTTGTAAACGTATTGAATCGAGTTATAAAATTTCATCTAAATTACAAATTTCAAATTATTAACATACTTTTATATTTCTTCACTATATATCCTCAAAATATTATAGTCATATTAAATAGGGCCTCCTAGACCCGATACATACTCATGCAATTCAATGCTTCATTTCCTTTTCATTCATTTCATAATTTCTCATGTTTACAATTCAAATCATATCACTAGCAATTTCCTTTTAATTCACTTACAATTCAATATCATTAAGATCAATACTAATACGTATTTACCATTTAACTCAATGTTTATCGATTATACCATTCATTAACACATTTATGAAATTCTCAATTTTGCAATGAAAATATCATTTTAGCATAAATAACAACATCAATTCAACTTATCATCCTCTTTTTTCGTCATTTTACACTTCAAGTATGAACTTATTATTTCATTACCTTTCCACACCCATTTCCTATGCTTATCACACAAGACATAAACATATCATTCAACCATAGTTGCAAGCTAGTGCATTGAAACATAATTCTTTTTGGAACTAACCACATGATAAACCATTTCACTAGAGATTACATAATTTAAACCTTACCTCCCCTTTCATGATCACAAGCATATTTCCATTTAGGCACTTACTATTTCGATGCATAACTTATAGATTTAACGTGGCATAATCCCGCCACAACTTGGCCAAAGCCTAAGAATGTATACCAAATATGTCAGCCAAATAAACATATAACATAAGCATTATAAACATGGATGAGCACAATATATATTCATGTATCAAACTTACTAACATGTGTTAACTCAATACCCATTCATGACATTACTTCATTCCAAATCATATACCAAATATACCATACACACATACTATGAAACTTTATTTTCTCACATGAGCTTAAACCATGACCAATAATGTTTTCTATTTCATCGTTTATCAATTATAATCGAGCGTCTTACCAATTATACACAAATCATTCATATATTTCCCAATTTTCCTCCACCTCCTCTCCATTCCTCATCCTTAATGTGTATAACACACTTAAACAACATTATACATACTTTCACTATTTTCTCATATGTAAATTCAAGCTGACTGTCTGAGTTAGAGTCAATGATTTATTTATATCTTGAGATATAGAGCTCCAAACTAAGATTTGTTAATTTTAGACATAATTATTTTTTGTACAATTTTTAAAAATTTTCCAAAGATAGAATAGGGGATTCCGAAATCATTCTGACCCTGTATCACTAAAATTCAAATATCTCAAAATAGATAACTCTTTTTCTTACTCTATTTCCTTTATGTGAAAATAGACTCATTCATATCTAATTTCATATCTTATTCACTCTCTAATTCAATTTTCACCATTTTTGGTGATTTTTCAAAGTCACACAACTGCTGCTGTCCAAAACTATTTTGTTGCTAAATTTACTCTTTCATAATTTCACTTACTCCATTTCATCTTACCGATGGTTTGATCAAATATCGAGCACATTGTTCATAAATTTTCACACTTATACCTACACTCATTCATCAGATAGTCATATTCAATTACACTTAGTTGTTATATGATTACATTTATTTTCACTCAGTCAATTTCCCGATGAACACTTCGGAATAATAACAGGTACATGGTGGATCAGCACATAGCACCACCCTTATAGTCAATGATACTCGGTGGAATCAAAACATAGCAACCACCTTCATAATCAGTAGTACCCGGTGGAATCAGCACACAGCAACCACCTTTATAATCAATGATACCCGATGGAGTCAGCACACAACAACCACATTTATAATCAATGGTACCGGGTAACGTAGTAGCTTGCACATAGTACTACACACGTAACCATTACTATCAATTTCACATAGTGGCCTGCACACAGTCTATGCCACATATGTGCTCATTACTGTCACTTCACTCGTATCTTTTCTATTCCGGAGGTTCAACCGAGAAATTTTTCACTTTTTCTCACTTTTCTTTTTCACTGATCGAAGTCAATTTCTCGTCTTTCTTGATTTATAATTAAACATTAAACTTATAAACACTCACATTATTCAATCTAGTCCAAAAATCACACTTTGGAAAAATTACATTTTTGCCCCTAGAGTTTCACAAAATTATGATTTTTCCCCTAGGCTCGTAAACTAATTTTTATTCAATTTCCTTGGATTTTAGGCCTAGCTGAACCATTTTCATAACTATAGTAGTCCACAATACTCACTTATTCACACACTTCTGACATATTTTATAACTTTTACAAAGTAATCATTTTAGGCATTTTCATCGAAAATCACTTAGTAAAAGATGTTCATCACACCCCAAACATTCATATTCTTCCATAAAACATCAAAATACATGCATATCATTCATGGGTAAATTTTTAAACACAAACCCTAGTTCAAAATAATGGTAGAAATAGCTAGATCTTGTTACGAGGATTTTAAAAACGTAAAAATTATTAAAAATGGGGCTAGAACGGATTTACAATCGAGCTTGGAAGCTTGAAAAACCCTAGCCATGGTTTCTTCATGCAAAATTCAGCCATAGCTTGAAGATGGACAAAAATTGGCTTCTAATTTTGTTTTTAATTCATTTTAATAACTAAATTACCAAAATACCTTTAATGAAAAAATTTGGAAACATGCCTAACCATGTCCATTTTTGTCCACCAACTTAACCAATGGTCTAATTACCATATAAGGACCTCCAATTTAAATTTCATAACAATTGGACACTTCTAACATGTAGAGCTCAACTTTTGCACTTTTTACAATTTAGTCATTTTTACTAAATTTCGAACGAAATTTTCACAAAATCATTTCGTGAAATTATAGACCATAAATATATAATAAAAATAAAGTTTTTCCTCATTGAATTTGTGGTCCTGAAACCACTGTTCCGACTAGGCCCAAAATTAGGATGTTACAACTCTCCCCCTTTAGGGATTTTAGTCCCCGAAAATCTTACCAGAAGTAGTTACTTTATACTCTTATGAAACACTTTCACTAGCTTTCTAGAATCACTAATCAATTTAATCTTGTATATCTCTTTTTAATAAATATATCTCTATATCATACTTTCTAAAATATATATTTTTTTCATTCCGACTATCTGTCTTCATAGTAGTGAATGCATATGCTTAAATACATATAACTCAAATCACATCTCGATAAATTAGTTCAATCTAATAAAACAATTGAGTTGATTTCAACTATTGAACATTAACATATCAAAGTACTCTTTTCTTCATGATGAGAATATAGCTTAAACACATAATCTTTCAACATTCTTTTAACATGCAAATTAAAGATCTTTTAAACCGTATTAGTTCGAGGAAACAAATATTCTAATCGAACTCATTAACTTTAATCAAATTTACCTGAGGAAAATTACATCATGCAATTTTGAGCTTGGACTCTCATTATTTATACCCTTGCTGATGACAATTTCCTTACACGAAAACCAGGGAAATCTAGAAGAGAACAATACTTACCAGCTCTGGAATTTTAGCATAGCAAGGATAATACACTTTTTAAATATGCATATAAAACAGAACAATAATCGGTCATAAAACTCGTCTCATCCCTTCTACTCGTAACTTAGCTATTTCAAAAGATCGCCTGTTATTATTGCACTATATTATGACGGGCAGAAAGATCAATGTTGGAAGCATTATTTTTAGATAAGTCCACCGTTGCTCTCAGAAGAATGACGGTGCCTTAAATTTTCCATCCCTCATTTAAGCACTTTGTCAACAAAGGAAGGTTTCTATTCAAAAGAATGAAGATACAAACCCCAACAAAGGAGCCATCACAAAGCAACTCACCCTAAGATTTTCTAAGGAGGAAATGCCAAGGCATCTGGGCTCCATATCTACATCATCACCACCTCTGCCTACTAATATTGCTCCATCAACATCTCATATTAATTTTGAGCAGAAAGTGCTTTACGCGCTTGAGATGTTGCAGGAACAATTCCGCAGACTAGAGAAACACCAACAAAGGCTGGCCATTGATTTTGGCCGCGCTCAAGAGGAAATTTCTCCCTTTTGGGGGTATATCCGACGGAGAGATATGGCCATGAAGAAATCTCTTTAGATGAACTTTACCCAACCCATTCCTCCATTCCCTATTTTTCCTAAGGAATTGTTGTTGGAGCTAGAGGAGGATGATGGCGATGGTGAAGAAACTTCTGCAGAGAAAAAGACCATAAAACCAGAATGAGAAGTAGAGAAAACCGAATCTGTCCATGTTGAATATAAGAAGGATGACCATGATGTAACTCAAGCTACTACACCTACAGACACTACCACTACGCTGACCACTAAACCTATGAAAGAACAAGAACGTGCAATTCATCAACTGATTGATGATCTGAAGAAGTCAGACACAGATGACGAAGAAGAGGTGCCTAGTAATCAGCTAAAATGGAAGCGTTACAAGAAAACTACTAGAAAATCCATCCAAGATGATGCTGGTGAAATAGAAAGGAAGCAACGCTACAAACGTGCTGCTAAGAAATCCACCCAACCCAAATAGAGTAACCTTAATTCTTTCCAAGCTTTTGTTTTTCTTTCTTTCATTTTATACTATATGTTTCTTGCATTAATATTTAGTTGTCATGGCATTTTTATAGTTGATAGTTGTTGTTTTTGAGTTTTTCCATATTTCATTGTTCATGCATTGAGGACATGAATCCCTTAGGTTTGGGGGTGTGTTGTGTTGTACATATAGTATACCTTAGATAGATGCTTTAATATTCATGCATTTTGTCATTCATTTTGCCGTTACATACAAATGTCAAATAACTCTTAAACTAAGATGAGTATATTGATATCAATGATGTTCAATGAGGGTAATAACTCTTCGACTAATTTACAAAATTTTGGAAGTTGATTAAGCATGTTTAGCTTAGGATAGTTGTTTGAAAATTGATTCCTAAAATTCGAACAACTTAAGTATCAATGCAATTAACTCTGTAGGAGGATTCTTTTAATGCATTTAGAATTTCTTGATCCTAAATTCAACAATTTGGTTATAAATGATAAGGACTACCTTAGCAATAGTTTTCCACTCCAGTGTTTGAAACTGTTGAGAAGGTCGGTAATGCTTTGTTTGCTTCATCGTATTATTGATCAGAAAAATAAGTTTAAATAAGAGTGATCATTGAAAAAAATTAATTTAGGGACATCCTATTGTAGTAATAGGCTGATTAGCTTTATGAGTGAAATAAATTCAAATTGTGGCATGATATATACTTGGTAATCTATTGTATACTCCATTGAGATTGCCAAGTAAAGAAATCATGTGACAAGATGAATTGCCTATAGAAAATAATATTTGTGATTAAAATTTTGAAATGACTGAATAAGTGAGATAGTCAAATTGAGTTTAGAGGAAAGACATTTTAAATATATTAGGAGAGGTCTGTTGTAGTCAGAATTGCATAATTATTTAGGAATTTTTATTTTTAGGAAACATTTTCTACGCTTCATTTGCTAAACAAGCGTATAAAACTCGAACCATTTTTTTTATTTAGAAAACTATTGAGAATGGAGATATTAAATATACTTCACACAGTTAAACAGGGCAAATGGTAACTGTGTGTTTAGGCAAATATTCATCCATTCATGCATACTCATATACAATTTGCTTGAGGACAAGCAACAATTCAAGTTTAGGGGTGTGATAACTCTTGAAAAGAGTTATATTTCAAGCCTCTAGATTGAATTAATTGTTTGTAATTAAGTAAATATGGTTGCATTTTTAGATTGTTTTAGAACATCACATAAAAAATTTTGGATTGTGCTATACATGTCATTATTTATTACTTCTATTAGTGGGGAAGAAAGGTGTTGTTTGTGGTTGGTAGCAGGTGCAGGATGAAGAAGAGAAGAGAAGAGAAAAATGATAGGAACATGAAGGAAGTGAAATATTGCCATGAAAAAATGCTGGTTAGATTGCCAACACGAATGCCATGGAAAATCCAGGAAGATGACACAACACTTAGTCCACATCACTCTCAGTACTTGTACCAAATAAACCACCCTAAAAAAGAGGAAGCAAAAGGTGTGTGCTGAGAGGTAGTGACCTACCCTATAAACAATGAAAGAGAAAAGAGAAAAAAAGGATCGGGAAGAGAGACAAAAATAGAGAAAATTGCTTTCTATCTCTCTGCATTAGATTCTCATGAATTCTCAGAGAAAGAGTTGGGTGGGTAGCAGTTTACAAAGCAGAAGAATTACAGATGCAAGGAAGGGGAAAAGAAATCTGCCTTGGGTTTTGTGTAACACCCTTAACCCGTATCCGTCACCGAAATAGGGTTGTAGAGCATTACTAGAGTTTACATTTCAAAAGTATCAAAAATATAAATCATTTACTTCACAACATCAATCATAGTAAATTCCATCAATAACATACATATTGTTCCTTATACGAGCTCTCGAGGCCCTAAAAACATATTTAGAAACAAACCGAGACTAAATCGAAAACATTTAAAATTTTTTGGGAAAAGATGAAAATTTTCAACCTGCAAGGGTCACATGGCCGTGTGACTCACACGACCTAGACACACGCCCGTGTCTCAAGAAGTCTGGGCATTCGAAATAGGGACACACGGCCGTGTTCTAGCCCGTATCCGTGCCCGTGTAACTCTCTGACTTGGGTCACACAGTCAAGCCACATGCCCATGTGACAAGCCGTGTAACTCTCGAAATGCAACCTTGAAAAACCTACAGGGGACACATGGCCATGTCACATAGCCGTGTGTAACACATGGCTACAACACATGCCTGTGTCTCTAGCCGTGTGGACAAAAAATAGACCATTTCCAAGCCAATTTTCTCATCCAATCATGCATACACCTACAACCAATTTTCCACATATAATCAAGCATCCCAAAGTGCACCAAACCATACAACAACAAGCTATCCGAATAACGTATATGTTCATACAACCAATATTCCCTAAAGGCACCTCAATCACAAGCATAGTTTAGCAAAAACTTACCATTTGGTTCACATATCAAATTCACAACCAAATGTACCAAATTTACCATTTAACAATTAGCATCAATATTTATATATGACAACTATATTTTTCATACCAATATAACTTCCATCATAAGACCATATACATATATCAACATATCAACCATTCAAAGTACCAAATCTACAAGTCAAAACATAATGGCTAAAACATCAACCAAAACACCTATACATGTGCATATTTAACCACTTATCACTAACCTGTTTTCATGCCAAAACATGACATAATTGATACTTAACAACCATACCAATTTTGTTCATTTCAAAAAATACACCAATTTAACCATATTAACTAGAACCAACAAGCTATCAATAGTACCTTAAGTACCTCAAATCCAAGGCAACATTTCATGCCATAATCATCAAACAAAATGACTATATATACCAAACTCATCAATTAAACATTATACATAGTCCACCTATACATGCCATTATAACCTTAACCAAGACATCAAAATCTACAGATATAATCGTTGGATAGTTTGATAGATCTCCGAGGAGCTTCTAACCTGATTGAGCTTCTAACCTGATCAAGCTTTCGATAATATGAAAAGTAAAGGAAAGAAAACCGTATAAGAAATGAATGCTTAGTAAGCTCGTATAAACCATAATCATAATATTACATATTTACCAACTCGTAAGTGAGTAAATGCATTTATGTCACATATATTTATAATTTATAACATGAAAGGATTTTATGGAACATAATGTATAACCATCAACCTTTCTATAAAATTATACACCTCTCAATTTACTTACTTTCCTTTCTGTTCCCAATGCTTTTCATAAGCCTCAACAACATTATTAATTCTCAATTCAGTGTATTCATTCATGACATCGATAGGTTCACTCAAAGCATAAGCAATTTACTGTCATATGAATACATCATTTATCTCAGTAAACCTTTTTATAACATCATAATACATCCCAATTACGTACTTACCATATCATTCCCTTTTCTTACCTATTTCATATGCATAGTACAAGCATAATCATAAACATCAATCATATCCACAAGCTTGGCATAAGCTTAAACATCCACACTAAACATGTTAGCATACATGGTATAAATCATAGGAAAAAATAACATATATAGCCATTGATCTCGACATGAACCATTAGAAATTGTCACCTATCTCAACTTTCATAATTTTCATGTATCAACATATCAAGGATAATCATATAGTTTCATGTCTTAATTCATATTGTTTTCTTTACCATTTCATTTGCATAACACATAAGACGTAAATGTAGCATCACTTAAATCATACTTTTCGTAATCATGAATGTTCTTACTTGAATCATCGAAACATCATACCTTTCTATAATTGTCATAGTGAAATCAATCGGAACCTTTACGGGTTCATCCCTTTTTATACCCATTGAACCACTTAGAATAATATCAGATATACGGGAAAGCTCACACAAAGTGCGCTAAGCATATAGTCGTAGCTCACATGAGCTGTAAAATGGGTCTGCTCACACAAGCTGTCGGTTGGAATGTAAGCTACACGATGCTGCTTACACAAGTTGTCGTGTAACACCCCGAACCCGAGACCGTCACCGGAGTCGAACACGAGGTGTTAACAGACTTTAAAAAATTTCCCAGACACTGCCAATCTGCGTAATAGTCGCTTTAAAAATCATATCTTGAGTTCAGAAACTCGGAATCTAGTTCCGTAAATTTTCCCTGAAACTAGACTCATATGCCCATCTACATATTTTTTTCTAGAATTTTTGGTTGGGCCAATTAGTACAATTTATTAGTCAAAGTCTCCCATGTTACAGGGATCGACTACCCTGATCTTTGCGCATTACGACTTGGATATCTCCCTGTACAGGGCTTCAATACTGATGCCGTTTGTTTTTATAGAAACTAGACTCAGAGAGGAATCTATACATATATGGCTTGACTCCTAATTGTCTCTGGTTAATTTATAATGAATTTCCAAAGTCGGAATAGGAAATCCAGAAACCGTTCTGGCCCTGTCTCACAAGAACCTTAATATCTCTTAACATACTGTCCGTATGATTGTTTCGTTACTTTCCTATGAAAATAGATTCATCAAGGTTCGTTAACATAATTTATTCACTATTTAATTCCATTCCTACTATTTTTAGTGATTTTCCAAATCTACATCACTGCTGCTGTCAGCATCTGCCTTTAAGGTAGACTTTACCTATTTCATAGTTTCCATGATTCAACTAGCCCTTTTTGCATAAGTAACACAATTTATGATAGTGATTAACCATTCCCATGGCCAATCCTTGTCAAGCCTATCCACACCTCTCAATAACCATATCCATACCAAATGATTATAACATTACACTCAAACATATATAAGCCATTTTCGCATGGCTATCCAAAATTATACAAGTCCAAAGGGTCCATGACCCACAACAAACGGGTAGTCCTATACATGACATTTCGAAGTTCAACCAAAATTGTACCAAAAGGGGGGGGCTTTGATAGTGTGGGCGACATCGACTTCAAAATCCCGAGTCCGATAGCTGGAGAACCAAAATCTATAAAATAGAGGATCAAAGAAACGGAGTAAGCAATTTATGCTTAGTAAGTTTTGAGCAAGGAATTCCAGCACAGCAAAAGTATAGCATTCATATAGCTAAACGGATAATTCCATATGCACAAATTTTCGATATCATACTTGCTTCACATTACCAACCCTTATGTACATACACAAAAGATCAACTTAGCCACAGGCCGGTAGCTCATTTATCAACTGAGCGAATACTTATTTGTAAGGGCTCAACTAATTCAAAGCACATACGAAACATACCTCAATGTTGGGATGTTTCAAGCGTATTAACTGAAATTTTTACAGCAAGATCATTCATTCCCAAATCACGTACCTTCGGAATTTAACCGGATATAGCTACTCGTTCAAATGCCTTCGGGACATAGCCCGGTTATAGTAACTCGCACAAATGCCTTCGGGACTTAACCCGGATTTAGTAACTCGCACAAATGCCTTCGGGACTTAACCCGGATATGGTCACTTAGCACAAATCCTTCGGGACTTAGCCCGGACATCATTCAAATAACCATGCACATTTAACAATAAATCATGGCACATTCGTATTTCATTTTCGTTAGCAAAACTCGAACACAAGACACTTATCATTCTTGCAATTTCGGCTCAATAGCCACACACAAAGAGCATGATTTTGATTTGCCTAAAACATGATCTAATCAAATCATAATTTAAGCTCTTTTACTCAAGAACTTACCTCGGGTGTTGTCGAACGATTCCGATAGCTATTCGACCACTTTTTCCTTCCCTTTATCGGATTTAGTTCCCCTTTGCTCTTGAGCTTAATTAAACAAATAAATTGATTTAATCATTTGAGCATCGAAAAGAGGAACACAAGGCACTTAGCCCATATTTATACATTAGACATTAAAGTCACATATGTACGGAATCATGAATCAAACTCAACATTTTAGCTAATTTTTCCCCCTTGGCCGAATTTTCTAAGCCAAGACAAAAGCATCAATATGCTTGCCTCCAACCGAATACATGCAACACCAATCTCCTTCCTATGGCCGAATATGCATGTCTATGTTGGGGCTGATTTCAACACTTAATACATTCTACAAGTATGGTCACTTGTATTGACTAAACACCCTTTTGTTTCAAGTTCAAAACTTGGCTAATACACACATATATACACTAGTAAAGCATCCTCTCCCTTTCCATCAATTTAACACATGCATTACTCATTAATATACAAAAATTATATTCGGCCTTAGCACACAACTTGCTAGCCGATTCTTCTCCATCTAGCAACCAATGCACATATGTGCTCACTCAAAAATGCTAAAAAGAGGATTCAAGAATCATCAATCCACCATCACATGCATCATTAACAAGCTTCATATTTAGCATGCAATGGCATTAACACAAAATCTACCTAGGCCGAATATCATCCCCATGACATAGCAAAGATTTGAACCATGGGATAATTTAGAACTCAAGCTAGCAACTAAAAACATGCATGAATCTCATGGCACAACCTCAAACATACCTTGATCTAGATACATGTATGGCCAAACCTCCTCCTAATCCTCTTCCAAACCAAACATGAAGCAAGAACTCCTTCCTCCTTCCTTAGAATTTTCGGCCAAATGAAGATGAAAAAGGATGAACAAAATTTTCTCTTTTCCTTTCTTTAACTCACGACAATGGGGGGGAACAACCACACACTTTTTTTTTTGTTTTCATCATATTCCCTTTCATTATTTTATGCCCATGCTCCTTATTTTATTTTTTTCCACCCATGATGCACCAACACAACATGTCTATGACATGTCTTGCCCATCACACTTGGTCTACCATGCTTGTCATGGCCGGCCACTACTAATTAGGGGGGAATTTGACATGTAAGTCCCCCCTTTTTATTTCATGCACTAATAGGTCCTTATGCTTCGACCTATCACATTTCAAAAATGTCGCACATAAGTCCTATTGACTAAATTCACATGCAATCGACTAAATCGAAGCTTGAAATTTTCACACATTCATAATTACATATTCTAGACAATAAATATCACATTCAAACATTTCGGTGACTTGGTTTAGCGGTCCCGAAACCACTTCCCGACTAGGGTCAATTTTGGGCTGTCACATGTCGAGTATCCACAACTAATGCCAGATCTCAGTCATCGATAGGACATTCAAGACCAGCAACTGAAACATGGTAACCTGGGTCTGCTACTACAAGTTGTCGGTCGGAACATAGCTACACGGTGCTACTCACACAAGCTATCAAGTAACCGCAACACATACCGGAAACTCAGCCATCGGTAGGACGTTCAGGACTAGCAACCGAAACACTATAACCCTAATGACATGTCATTTGCATCATATATATTCTTAAGGTTCAAACGAGGCTCAATAATCTTCGTACATCATTGAATTTACATCGTCTCGCAACATGATAACTTGTATAATAACATATATGTATTAATCCATTTTCAATAAAATCATATATTATTTTTCAATTTAATCAAAATTATACATAGTACAGTTCATATGAACTTACCTGGCTAAATTGTAGAAATACCAAAGTTTAGAGGCATTTTGGTAATTTTCTATTTTCCTTGATTTTCCACCTGATCTTGATATGCATCAAATAGAACATGGTCGAAAGTTTCATTTCAACATCCATGGTGTTTTCAGTTGTTGAAGAAGAAACCAAAAAGATGATATCAAATTAACCTTTTGTTTTTATTTTATTTTAATTTAATTTATCAAATTACCATTTTAACCTTGGTTAATAAACAAATAAAACACTAATTTCATGACCGTAATTGTCCATCACATATATATATGACATAACTACCATCAAAGGAAGGTTTATTTTCACAATTGGTCTTTCAATTAAATTAATTTCAAACTAAATAAACTTATTTACAATTTAATCCGAAACTAATTAGGACATATTTTTTTCTTTACCACTTCATTTGCATAGCACATAAGGTATAAACGTAGCATCACTTAAATCATACTTTTCATAATCACGAATGTTCTTACTTAAATCATCGATATATCATACCTTTCTATAATTGTCGTAGTGAAATCAACTGGAACCCTTACTGGTTCATCCTTCTTCATACTCGTTAAACCACTTAAAATAATACCATATACGCGGGAAAGCTCACACAAAGTGTGCTAAACATATAGTTGTAGCTCACACGAGTTGTAAAATGGGTCTGATCACACAAGCTGTTGGTCGGAACGTAGCTGCACGGTGCTGCTCACAAAAGCTATCAAGTAACCACAACACATGCCAGAAACTCAGCCACCGGTAGGACGTTCAGGACTAGGAAGTGAAACACTATAACCCTAATGGCATGTCATTTGTATCATATATATTCCTAAGGTTCAAACTAGGCTCAATAATCGTCGTACATCATTGAATTTACGTCGTCTCGCAACATGATAACTTGTATAATAACCTATATATATTGATTCATTTTCAATAAAATCATATGTTAACGTTCAATTTAATCAAAATTATACATAATACAGTTCATACGAACTTACCTGGCTAAATTGTAGAAATACCAACGTTTAGAGACAGTTGGGTAATTTTCTATTTTTCTTGCTTTTCCACCCGATCTTGATATGCATCAAATGAAACATGGTCGAAAGCTTCATCTCAACATCCATGGTGTTTTCGATTGTTGAAAAAAACCAAAAAGATGATATCAAATTAACCTTTTGTTTTTATTTTATTTTAATTTATCAATTTATCATTTTAACCTTGGTTAAACAAATAAAACACCAATTTCATGACCATAATTGTCCATCACATAAATATATGACATAATTACCATCAAAGGAAGGTTTAATTTTACAATTGGTCCTTCAATTAAATTAAATTCAAATTGAATAACTTACCTACAATTTAATCCTAAACTAATTAGGACTAAAAGAAAAATTAATCCAAAAGCTAGTGGATTCAATATAACACCACCTCTTGGAAAATTTGACCATGGTTTAATTACCATTTAAGTCCCTTTTCCTTTATTCAAGTAACAATTTAATCACTAAAATCAAATAGTGGTCAAATTTTACACCTTTTACAATTTAGTTCTTTTTAATTAATTAACCATCAAAACGTTAAAATTTTTCAAAGAAACTTTAATACCACCTTAATGACACTCCGTAAATATTTTTATAAATATTTACGGCTCAGTTTATAGAAACAAAGCCCCGATACCTCATTTTCTAAAACCACTTCACCTTAGGGTCTTACCACTTGAACTTAATAAATCGCTTATATAACAAAAATCACTATATCAAAAACTTTTTTAAAATTATGTTTGACTCGTAAATATTAAATAATAATATTTACGAACTTACTCGTCAGATTTGGTGGCCCTGAAACCACTATTTTCGACACCACTAAAAAACGCGTTGTTACATTTTTTAATCAAATTTCAGTATTAGAGTGAAAGCTGGAGTAGCGAAATCTTCCTGCAGTTTTTCCTTTATTTCCTGATTTGAACTTGTGATTCGTGAATTTAAACAATGATGTTGAATGGTTTTATTATGGATCCAAATGTTCAATTCATGAGTTAATTTCTTTGGGTTGGAATTGTTTTGGGTGATTTTTTATTATCTATAATGACCATGGTTTGATTCTAAGTTGAATACTATTTCATTCGATTTGTGATTATTTTTATTAGATCTGATTTAATTCTAAAAAGATTAATTAGATTGGATTATAATCGGTTGATACAGGCAAGTACTTGAAAGAATATTTGTAGAACTCTAGACTTAGAAATTGCAATCTATACAGGGAAAGGAAGAAAAATCCAGATATCATTCTTGAGTTCTGTAGACATACAAAAACTCAAAATAATAGCTCAAAGTCTGGCTTTCGAAAAAAGCAAACTATAGTAGTGATTCCCTGAACAATAGAATGGTTAAGATTTTGCCATGGCATTATTATGTTATAGAAATAAACCCAAGTAATTCCAACCTTTATCATTCAACAGTACAAACTCTTTCCCACTTGTTCTTTTATAATTGCCACAACATTTTAATTGCCCTAGCATATTTTTAGTGATAATTGATTTTCTTATTCCTTTTTTACATCTTTTTATCAATTAATCACATATTCCTTTTGCACAGTTTAATTACTCAATTTCATAGTAATAGCATAACAAATTATTTTAGTTAATTTCAATCCTTGTGGGGATGACACTTACACATCATTTTATTACTTGATTCGATGTGTATACTTGCACATTCGCATTACACATTCACACGCAACACTCCTTCGTAAACCGCTCCTCAAGATGGCCGAGCAAAAGAGTTTTTCTCAAGGGAAATGCTAGCTAAAGGGTAGTGGGGAAATGGAGGGCTTATGAGTGGAAGAGAGGAAAGAAAGATGAGAGAAAGATGATAGAAATGTGAATTGAGGGAGGAATGAAATGGGAGATGGGAGGTGGTATTTATACTAGAGGAATGGCTTGGGAGTTTGCTAAAAATAGCATGTAGATCCCTTGGATTTCTCCCTTGCTTGGCCGACCATAAAGCGTGGAGAGAGGGTTGAGTGGTTGCTTGATTCATGTTTGATTTTATGCGTGAATCATGCAAAGGGTTGGATGGTTTTCAAAGGTTAAGTTGGGGGCTAATTTCTAATTTTTTTTCACACATGCAAGGACCTTCAATTCAAATATTCCAAAGCTAATTTGGGTTGATTTCCATGCCTTAGTCAATTTGGGCTCTTCTCCCCCTTGCTGGACGGTTTTGACAACCCTACTAAATAGTAGACTAGCCCTTCTCAGCAACCAACTTTCAACTGGGCTTGATTAATTTTTTAGGTCAAAATTTTTGTGTTGCCATCCACATGGAGTGGATATTAGCTCATGTCCATGTTTTTCTTGGCTTGTACATTTATTTCATTCAGTATTGCAACTACAGCAAATTAAGTAGATAAAAATTATGTGTAGCATAAAATAGTAAAATTATGTAAAGTTAATATTTAATTTCATAAAATTACACACTTTACTAAAATTATGCCCAATGTCTAAATATGAACTAAAATGACTTAATTACCTGTCCACATACATAAAATTTGCATAGATTATAAGTAAAAAGGTTCTTGAAAAACCTATATATTTTAGACGTATCACATGACATACAATTTTTCAACATTTACATCTTATTTAAGAATTCTATTCTAATTGACTTAAAATTTGGTAGTACCATAGATAATTACAACCATCGTACAAGACTACAAATAGCGAGAACTTACAGGTCAATATCATAACTTAATTACAATGTTATATTTGTTTTATCCTTTAGTGATAATACTGACAACAATTTTGCTACCAACACATTTTGTATGCATAATAGTCTGCCTCGCCACCTCTGGCATAGCCTTGGTGTTGTCTCTCCTAGTGTACCCAATCAACTTACCTGTAACACAATACACATAGGTAAGTTCATGAGAACTTAGTGAGTTAAACTCCCTTTACCTTATTGTCTCAATACAATGCATTTGGGAATTTGATTAACATCTCATGGTTCTTCGTTCTTCAACTTGAAATTGGAGAGTACGTTTAATCTTCATTCCATAGACACCATACCTTACTTTATGACCATGCCTAACCCTTAGCATCTTTAATACATTACTAATGTTCTACAGTCAGCCTGTTTCTTAATTGTTCCCATTTTAAAACTCATACCTACAAAATAGTGTTGATTAAGTTGTTCTTTTAGTCTACCTAGTTCATACTATGAAGTCGCCACATTTCCTGACTCATTTCATTTTCTCTATACATATCTTAAGACAATGCAGGATGCACCACAACATTTCTTACAGAATCATTTCTCTCAATGTTCGCCATACGCATTATTTCTTCAGAGTTCACCATATGTACTATTCTTTCAGAGTTTGCCATATTTACCACTCTTCTCTTTCAGGGTCCTCCATAAAAGTTTTCCCTTCAGATGATAGCCTCTAGGAATTTCCTCTAGAATGCACCACAAAGGAGTTCCTTTCCATAGATCGCCACAAAGCCTTCCATTTCATAGATTGCCACGAAGGCTTCCATTTCATAGAATGTCACAAAGGCTTCCAATTCACAAATTGCCACAAAGGCTTCCATTTTTTTGGTGTGTTCACGATAGGGATTCGCCTAGACTCACGTTACATGTGGTTTGCCCCTCATCATCTTGAGTCACGTAGAGAACCCCATTAGGTAATAAGCTCCCTTAGTTCTTTTCAATAATGCCATAACCCATCAATTATGGTCTTATACGATATGGTATTTCCATGTGACGCCATAGCCAACTAGCTATGGTCTTACACGATAAGGTGCCATAGACTTTTCTTTTCAAAGGATTGTGTTTAAATTCCTGACAGACTCCTTTAGGCGACTCTACCGCAGTGAACAGACTCAGACTCACTTAACCGACCTTCAAGTCTTAACCCCGTCTAAGACTTAACATATTTCCTTTTGTTCATCTTATATATTCTAGAATCATTCATATATCCTTATTTTATTATTAGAACATCTATCACACACTTAACTTATCAGATACCATACAGACAAGTATTAACCCCATCCACGAACAGAAGCTTGATCTTTAGATCCCAAACATCCAGCACAAAAACTCAATAATCATTGTTTATAAGACAGAGATGCCATTAAAACTCATTCATATAAATTTTATTATTCTTAGAACTCTCGTTAACTTTCATGCAAAGCCTTAATTCTTAATTTACTATCTACGCTCGTAAACAAACTTACTCGATTACTTACCCCGGACAAGAAACAACCATTTGCATGAACTTCGATCCTTAATCTTAGCTTACAAGACAGATCCTTGATCAGCTCCAAAGTAAGAAAGAAATGGTGTTTTTAAATAGAAGGAAGAAGATAACCATCTCTTTTTTTGTATTTTCTAAAGCTCGTATCTAGATATATATAGAGAAAACTATGTTTCCATAGTGGAATTTAACACGTGTCATCAACCTTTAATACTGCCTTCTCATGGGTTAACATGTGTAAGGATACATATACAAGATTCCATTATCTTTACGTATCTTTTATTTACCCCATTGTTCATTCCTAGCCATCTCATTAGAATATAACTTACACACTAACTAGGCAAAATTGACATACCTACCTTTGATGTTATCTTCATTATCAAACCCTTAATACTCTCACATTCCCTTCATTTTCATATATCCACATCCTTCAAAGACCATTCCTTTCCTTACATTCTATTGTCAACTAAACGCTCTAAGTATACGTTAATGGCCTCAACTGGACAGTTAGTGTTGGATCTAGTGCCCTAAATGTAGTGTTTTCATTAATATAAACTTTTAATTTTTTCGAATAGATTGGTTAGTAAAACAAATTCATTGATTGTGATTAATATACTTTGTATTATTATCATCACATGGTTTTTGCACGCAAAGCAAAATGGAAAGAAATGTTGTTCATTGGTTATCTAATGTTTAACTAATACTAAGCTGTATTACGTGGTCGGATTGTAATACGAAAAGGTAGCTTGTATTAGTAGATGAACCTAAACATGTCCTTAGTCTAACGGGAAATGAGAAAACCGATCAAAATACTAATATGTCATCTATCAAGTCCAATTGGGCAGATGCCTTATCTTGGGCATTAGAGCATATAGTTCCTAGAAGATTGAGACATAGATGTGACGGACAGTACATTGGATAGGACCCAAGCAAAATAGATAAACATAAATCCTAAGTGAATAGAGAACTATGCGTGTGTAACTCATACACTTTGATGTAAGTAAAAGCCTGAGTTCAAATAGATAAGGAATCGAAAGTTGGTACGTTGGGTGTGCAACTTCTGTAGTATGTAGCGTCATTCACAATAGTGGAATGCATAACCCAAAACAAGGATAAATGATATCCTCTCATTGGCGTTACATGGTTGATGAAAAGAAAATGTGGCATGGGTCATTTGTCTTTGTGATAGATGACTTTATTACTATGTAATAGTAATTGATTTTTCATGAAGGAAGATGTAATGGTTACCATGAGTTAAAGTAGGAACATATTGGGAGAGAAAATATTATCCTAAAGAGATCAAGGATATCCTATGAGGGTAATACACTTATGAAAAAGCCATTGGACGAGCACTGAGTAGTTACTTTCGTTATGGTATGTTGCTAGGGAGAGTTCAATCATGATACTATAGTAGAATGAATTTGTGACTAAATGAGTTTATAATTAATAGGTGAAAAGCTAGAACTTAATTATAAATTATTTGAGCCTCAACTACATATGTCCAATCGGTCCCTCTACTAGTTCGTTGAAATTAGAAATGAATTGCGTGTTTGATTAGAAATGAACGGAATGAATAGAAAAAGAGAAATGGGAGACATTTAGGAATGATTATAGTTTTCTCCAAAATAGAAAAATGGAATCATTTGGAAATGAATGTAGGTTTCCAAAAATGGAAATTGAAATGAAAATGAAAAATGGAAACTTACAATCCTATATAAGATTATTTTAAAATGATGGAATGAGTTTATGTTTTTGGACTATTTTGAAGCCCGAAAATGAAAATAAATCATTCAGTCATAATGAACATGTTGAGTTGTGACATATTGAACATATTTTCACAATATTTTACAATATTTTACCAAGGGTAAGATCATCAAAAAATTATTAGGGTTAAAATTGGGATGAGAAAATTATTTTTATATATAAATATTAAAGTTTATTTTGGGAAATAGAAAAACTAAATTAGGTTGGATCACATTATATAGTATTGGGTCAAAAAGGCCTAAGAAGTACCCATTATTAGACCTGATGTGAGAGAGGCCGAAAACCTCTCATGGACATGAAGGGGGCGGTAACCTAATAGGAATACTAGGTAAAAATGTCCACCCCTCTCATACTCTGAGTAGAATGTTATTTTTCTATTTGAACTAAAGCACTACAACTCAGCAAAAGTTTTACCTTTTCCTTCTATAAATAGATGGCACCAGTAGAGTGATTTACACAACTTTGAGAGATTATTTTTCTGCCAAAAATTAGAGGGAATTTATTGTCAACTATTACATATATATTTTTCCAAAATAACAATTCTATCAGTTTTTATTAAAAAGAGAGAATTTTCATTTTCACCTTAAAAGTAGAGAACTTTTTCCAGTTCTGTGTTTTGATTCAATTGGTTGGATCCCACACTCGAAGTAGTTTGTGGTACGACACTAGTGGAAAAGATTGTTTGGTTGAAAGCCGGGAATAATGAATATTCGCTAAGCTGAAAATACATGTACGATTTTGGTTGGGGTTTATTTCTATAAATATCACAAACCGTATCGTTTTTTTAAATTTTAATTTTTCGTTATGCAAGAAAATAATTTTCAAACTAATTTTTTTCTAACAATTGGTATCAAAGCCAGGTTTGTGCTATGTTTATGATGTAAGACCAAATTTCTCTCTTTATCCTGTTTGATTGATATTTGATAAGATGTGGCATTCTTATAATTATTCGCATGTTTAAGGAAATGTATTTGAATGAATTCTATAGGATATATATTTTTATATAATTATTAATTTTGCCAAGGTTGTAGTTCTTAGAAAATAGACTGTGGACTATCATTTACATGTAGAATTATTTTTTATTTATATAATTCTTATGAGCCAAAAATGGGCATAGGACATTAAATGTATTTTTTCCAAAAAGAAGTCCATGACGAGGAGAAGATGGTGCAATGGGGATTGAAGGCATAATGAATGTCTTGGGGCGAAAAACTATGTGATTTTTATTTTTCATTTATGTTCTAGAAATAGAACCATAGAAACTTGACTGGCAATTTTATTTTATTACCCATCTATTTATATATTTTTTTAATAATTATTTATTATATAATTTTGATATATATGTGTGAGATAATCCACAATTGATCTATTAAAGATAAACAGTGTGGTAATGAGAAAATACATGTGTTGCATTATTCCATTCATTGTTTACATTATTCGATTACTGTGAGAGGTGTGTTAATGAGAAGGTACATATCTAGGATTGAATATGACAAGGAAAAGCTTAGTTTTTAAATGGTCAAATATGACCCACCTCCCTTTCCTAGGAACACACTTGGTGCACAACTCATATTCACTTCTTTGGTTTTTGCTTTAAAAGAAAAACTATGAAGAATCAAAATTGTTTGATTAAATCTTGTGAATCTATGAATGTGAATATTATAAAATTTCCAAAGCACGCCATGCATACATGAGGTAATCATGTCATATAGTTTACGAAAGAATGTCACATATAATTTTCATGCATATATTGGTCATACATGATTCAAAACGAGAATTAAAAACCTTTCATGTTTTTAAAATATTGAGTGGAAGGTCCCTAAAAAAGACCTATAGCCTTCATCAATGGTCTCATGCGATGGCATGCAAAGTGCACTACCCCACGGTGGGATTGCTATGTGGATTTCATTAAGTAGATTTTCTAAAAGTAAGAAGAATTCTCTTACGATAAAATGATAATAATTAAATTGACCCTTGTGGTAGGCATTATCATGTGATAAGTCAAGAAATTCTATCTTCAAAAGAAGATAACTAATCAAAGCATGTTACTTGGTGAGATTATCTCATGATGACTCATTTGTGGTGCATGATGCGATAAGTGTTGATTTGATAGTTATACACTCAAAATCTTCTTGTTAAGGAACTCCCTACAGAGCTTTACTTAAGTTAGAATGAAGGTCAAACGTTACACGATTACTAGTACATGTGAATGCCTAAGGAATTGCGTTCATGTACTAATTAGATGGAAATTCTTCTTACTACTTGATCATGATCACCCCATGGTGGCTTGATTTAATGGATGTGGGAATTATCGTTGCAATGGCTTACACATGTTTTCAAGGTTTAATGTAAAACACATGAATCATCTTAATGCATATCGTAATGTTGCAAAATGTTTTCAAACATTTTCTTAATACAAAGATATTAATATATGAATGTTTTATTTACAGTTCAAAAATGATACCTACTCCTTTATTGAACATACTCATTGAAAATAAACTAAATAGAAATAATTATAAGGAATGGAAAATGAACTTGATAATTATCTTGAGCTGTAAGAAACATAAAACAGTTCTTGATAATAAATGCCCACTGGTCACTCAAGTTGAGGCTAGAAAATGCTAGGAAGAGTCTGATGAGATAGGTCATTACTATATGCTGGCAAGCGTGACCAATACTATGTATAAGCAACTAGAGAGCTATAAGACTACTAAAGCGATTCTAGATAAGCTAGAAGACATGTTCGGAGGCTAAGCCACCTTGGCTCGATAGTCTACCATAACTAGTTTGATGAATGCCCACCAGAAGCCCAACACTCCGGTCAAATACCATATGATCACTCTTGTGAGCTACTTTACCGAGGTTGTGGACGATGAGGCCAATCTGGACCAAAACACTCAAAGTGAGATGGTGTTCAAATGCTTGTCAAAGGATTTTGCTAATTTTTAGGCTGCATATAGCCTTGGAAACAAAAACTTGACGCTTACATAACTCATGAAGGAGTTACAATCCTATGAGTTGATGTTGAACGACAGTTAGCCGATCTAAAAAGAAAAAGTGATTATTTCTTCCTTAAAAAGGAAGCGAAAGTGTGCTAAGAAAGGAAAAGCTAAGGTCTCTAGGTCACTGTAAGTGGAAAGGAAGAGAACCATAAAACCTAAAGACTTATCAAAGTCTAAATGCTTCTTCTACAGCAAAAAAGGGCACCTCAAGGCAAGCAATAAAAAGTAGAAGGAATACCTAGCTACCAAAGGCAACGGTATGGAACTCTTGATGATAGAAGCTTGTTTAGTGGAAGACTCAATAGGCCACTGGGTCATTGATTTGGGAGCCACTAATCAAATTTTGTTTCTCTACAAGGGTTTGCGGAGACAAAAGATCATAGAGATAAGAGATTATCGTTACGGACCAGGAACGAGATAAGTGTGGCAGCTGAAGTAGTGGGAGATGTACATCTTTATTTTGATAATTTTAGGAAGATTATTTTAAAAGACGGTTTCTATGTACCAAGTTTCAAAAGAAACTTAATTTCTTTTGCATGTTTATATAATGACGGCTTAACCGTGACTTTTAATAATGGAATTTTAATATTTAAAAATCACAATCTTATCTATAATGGATGTATGTCAAATAATCTCTATTTTATCAAACCAAATATTTACACATTGCTTGAAACTGAAATATCGAATAAAAGACTTAAAACTTCTCACTCTAATAAGGTGTGCCTTTAGCATTTGAGAGTTGGTCATATTAACTGAAAAATAATCACTAGACTTGTGAAAGACAACATCTTAAGTTCGCTTAAAGAAGTTAATCTTCTACAATGTGAGTCTTTCTTGGAAGGTAAGATGACTAGTTGGAAAACCCATAAAACTTGTGCACACTGAAGTAAGTGGCCCTATAAGCATTAGTGCAAGAGGTGGTTATGAGTATCATGTAAATTTTATTGATGACTATTCTAGATATGGGTATGTATACCTGATGCACTACAAAAGTGACACCTTTGATAAATTCAAAGAGTTTCGTACGAAAATGGATAAACAACTAGGTTTACCTATAAGGGCACTTTAGTCTGATCAAGGTGGGGAATATTTATCTTATGAGTTCTTAGGGTACCTCATAGAGAATGAGATTCAATCCCAGTTAACCACGCCGAGCACTCCACAACGAAATGGTATGAAAAAAAGAAGAAATCAAACGTTGTTAGACATGGTACTTTTGATGTTAAGTTAGTCAAAGTTGACAATCTCTTTTTTGGGATACGTTGTGCAAACAACTTGCTATATTATGAATTATGTACCAACTAAGGAAGCATCGAAAAATCTATACAAATTGTGGTATGGCAGGAAGCCATGTGCAGCCCACATATTAGATAAAGATGCAAGGAAGTTGGACTCACGGACATGATTATCCATGCTTGTAGGATATCCAAAGGGAACGATGGGTGGTTTGTTTTATAACCTGAAAGAGCAAACTGTTATAGTCTCAAATCTTGCTACTTTATTTGAACAAATTTACATGAATAGATTCAAACCTCGAAGTAAACAGGTACTCGATGAGCTTTCAGGAAATATAAAAAACCCTACAGAAACAGTTCCAGAACCAACTCCTAATAATAGACTTGCAGACGATCAATAGCATAGGTGGTCTTTCTCATTCTATATGTCGATGACATTCTACTCATTAGAACTGAAGTATGGACATTATCATCGGTTAAATTATGGTTAACTTAAAAGTTTAGCATGAAGGACTTGGGAGAAGCTAATTTTTTTCTAGGTACTCAGATCTTAGGGGATCGGAAGAACAAAGTGATAGCAGTATCTCAAGATTCACACATAAACAAGATATTGGAGCGTTATGCAATGACCGATTTAAAGAAGGGAAATCAAACCTCTGTATCGAGATTTCATCTCTCCTTAAAGGACTTTCATAAGACAACAGAAGAAAGAGAGACATGAAAATGGTTCCTTATGCCTCGACAATAGGAAGTCTCATGTATGTTATGCTATGCACATGCCCAGATATCTATTTTGCAGTAGGGTTGGGAAGTCGATATCAGGAAAATCTAGGACCAAGGCACTGCCAAGGAATTAAGTATATACTCAATTATTTATGGAGAATGATGGATTATATGCTTGTGTATTCTAGAGGAGATCTTAATCCTATCGGATATACTGATTCTAACTTCCAAACATGTTAAGATTCGAGGAAATCGACATTGGGTTGTGTTTTTATCCTAAATGACGGGTTCATACTGTGAATAAGTGTCAAGTAGCGTTACACTGCTAATTTCATTATGGAGGGCCGAATATGAGGTATGAAAAAAGCTATGACACTATAATAGTGTGGATATAGCTAAACCCGAATTAACTACATAAGGACAAAACACATAAGGGAGGCAATAATAGTGTTTCACGGAATGGTAAACATAGTCAAAGATCGCATATGAGTACAAACATTGGGAATTTGTTTAGCCAAGACTCTTATAGCTAGAGAGCTCTTTGGAGAACATATGGAGGGACACAAGAATGCAAAACATGACTCATCTACTTCACTAGGGCAAGTACTATTTGATCCGGTGTCTTAAGTGTAGTATTTTCGTCAATACACACTTGTAATTTGTTCAAATAGATTGGTTAACAAAACAAGTTCACTGATTACGATTAATATACTTTGTATTATTTTGCTCACATGTTTTTTCCACGTAATGCAAAATGGAAGCAAATGTTACTTATTAGTTGTCTAATGTTTAACTAATACTAAGAAGTATTACGTGTTCAGATCGTAATACGAAAAGACAACTTGTATTAGTAAACAAACCTAAACATGTCCTTATTCTAACGGGAAATAAGCAAACTAATTGAGAGACTAACATGTCGTCTATCAATTCCAATCAGGGAGATGCCTTGTCTTAAGAATCAGAGCGAATGGCTCTTAGAAGATAGAGACAAAGATATGACTAACTGGACTAATAGTACATTCAACAGGACCCAAGTAGAATAGATCCTAAATCCACTTATGGATTTATTCACTTGTGACATTCATAGTATGGCATAACTAAATCCTGAATGGATGGCAGACTATGTATGCATGACTCATACACTTTGATGTAAGTAAAAGTTCGAGTTCAAATAGATAGGAATCAAAAGTTGGTGCTTTGGGTTTGCAACTTCTGTAGTATGTAGTGTCACTCACAATAGTGGAATGCATAGCCCAAAACATGGGTAAATGATATCCTCTCATTGGCATTACATGGTTGATGAAAAGTAAACATGGTCACGGGTCATCAATCTTTATGATAGATGACTTAATCACTATTTGATAATGATTGACTTTTCATGAAGGAAGATGTAATAGTTACCATGAGTTAAAATAGGATCATACCTGGAGAGCGAATATTATCTCAAAGAGATCAAGGATATCCTATGAGGGTGGCACACTTATGACAAATTCATTAGACGAGCACTAAGTAATTGTTTTCGTAATGGTATGTCACGGGGAGAGCACAATCATGATACTATAGTAGAATGACTTCATGAATAAATGAGTTTATAATTAATAGGCAAAAAGCTAGAACTTAATTATAAATCATTTGAGCCTCAACTATATATGTTCAATTGGTCCCTCCGCTAGCTCGTCGAAAACAAAAATGAATTGTGTGTTCGAATAGAAATGAACAAAATGAATAGAAAAAGAGAAATGAGAAACATTCATGAATGGTTATGGTTTTCTCTGAAATAGAGAAATTGAATCATTTGGAAATGAATGTAGGTTTTTAAAAATGGAAATGGAAATGGAAACGAAAATGAAAATGGAAATGGAAACTTGCAATCCTATATAGGATTACTTAAAAAATGATGGAAGAATGAGTTTATGTTTTTGGACAGTTTCGGAGCCCGAAAATGAAAATAAATCATTCGGTCATAATGAATATGTTGAGTTGTGATATATTGAACATATTTTCTCAAAATTTTACTAGGGGTAAAATTGTCAAAATTTTTCTAGGGTTAAATAGGGATTATAAAATTGTTTCTATTTATAAATATTAAATTTTATTTTGGGAAATAGAAAAACTGAATCGGGTTAGATCACATTAAAGAGTACTAGGTCATAAAGGACCGAGAAAGTACCCGTAATAGGACCTGATGTGAGAGAGGCCCCAAAACCCCTCATGGACATGAAGAGGGCGGCAACCCTAGTAGAAATACTAGGTAAAAATGTCTCACCCTCCCTTACTCTAAGTAGGATGTTGTTTTTCTATTTGAAATAAACCACTACAACTCAGCAAGGGTTCTACCTTCTCTTCCTATAAATAGATGGCACCGGTAGAGCTATTTACAAAAATTTGAAAAATTATTATTCTGCTTAAAAATAGAGAGAATTTATTCTCACCTGTTACATATATATTTTTCCAAAATAAAAATTCTACCGATTTCTATTAAGAAGAGAATTTTCGTTTTCACCTCAAAAAGGAAAGAAAAGTTTTTGTAGTTCTGTGTTTCGATTTAATTGGTTGGATCCCACACTCGAAGTAGTTCGTGGTACAAGAATAGTAGAGAAGATCGTTTGGTTGAAAGCCGAGAATAACGAACATCCGCTACGCCGAAAACACAAGTATGATTTTGTTTAGAGTTTATTGCTATAAATATCACAAATGCGTCACTCAGATTCCTTCGAGCTACTCGCCCAATATAGGACCTGCCAATTCTAGGTGTTACAGGCAGGACTACCCGATAGTGAGACTAGTAGGGAAGGGGCTAATGCATCGAGAAAGTTTCGAGACGAATCAAGTCAATGCCATTCTGAGGGAGAAATTAGGGTGTTGTGAGAATGGGTGGGGGAGAATGTCACAAGCCAAGGTGCAAAGCCTGTGACCATTGCACAAAATGCCTCATATGAAGGTTTATCGGTTAAATGAGGCCCATTTGACCCACGAGAGCTAGCCTGATTCAAAGAACTAATGGAGAAACTTGTCTATTTAAAGTAGATATGGAAAAATTAGGTTACCTTGGTAAATTGGGAAAGTAATCTTAGAAGATATGTAATCTGATAAGATTTGATTTTGTAATCTAAAAGATTACGTAAATCCTTTAATTGCAGATATGCTTCGATCTCATTCATCGATGTAATTCGAGCTATACCGTCAGTTTTAGGAGAGCTCAACTATTAATAAAGGGTCTCCCCTTTATTTGTAGGTTGTCCATTGTATTCCATTCTTTAGTTGTAAATACTAAATTAAGAGCATTTACTCAAACAACTAGCATGCATTTTTTGTGTGTGTTTATTCTGTTCTTTTGAGCATTCTTTTGGCTTGAGTTGTTTTCGCTATATAAATTGGTACCTTGGAGGAATTCTACAAGAATTATCACTTTGCGAGAGTTAGGTTGACTTAGGCGGATTTGGAGCGAAGGAATCGCCTGAGGCCGCATAGATTGCGAGACTGAAAGTCTAGCCCCGTGACACTTTCACATTGCTTCTCTGACAATTTGGACTTGGGTTTACTCTTTCAAGATTGTTTGCACTTCAACTCCCTTTTTCAATCTTTTCTATTTTGTTAGACTTGTAGAAACACTAATAGAACGGTTCAATTTTTGGCAAGCGAGTCCTTTTATTTCTTGTGTTCTATCATTTGATTGTTCCATTATCTTGAGAGGGAGGAGTTAAGATCGATTATACTTGAGTAAGCATGTTGGCTTGAGTCTTCAAGTACTCTCTTTTCTTTTATTTTTTTAGGTTTAGTAGAATTTTATGATTATTTAAAAAAATAATTCCAAAATTTAATAAAAAATGACAAAATAGAGCTGGCAAGCATAATTCTTGAACATTTTTTTTTTGAACAAATTCTTGAACAATTAAGCAAGCATTTCTTGTGTGTAAAAGCATTTACATACATTGATCAATCAAATTGACTTTATAACACCAAAAAATGAAAATGAAACAATGGTCTCCCTTTTCCCCCTTCTAACTTAGTATTAACAACCAATTTGATTATCACCCCTTAACCACGTATAAAATGGTTAAACCATATATATAGTACTCAGTACTAAATGATAATCTCCTTGTTAATAAGAATTAGGATTTATAAGAAGAAGCAATATTTGCCACCCCAGGCACATGAACAGGAAACTCATCAATCTCATCAATCCAAGGGCTTTTCTCCTTAGCTGGATTGATGGTCTTCAATGCCTTCCAAACTGCACTATTGCACTTAAATCCTGACCCGAAAGCAATCTGCCATGTCCTATCACCTCTTCTGATTCTTCCTTTGGCTTCAGAGTAAGCTAATTCATACCACAAAGAACTGCTTGAAGTGTTCCCAAATCTATAAAGCGTCATTCTCGATGGCTCCATGTGCCAATCTGTAAGGTCAAGGTTTTTTTCAAGCTCATCTAGCACGGCTCTCCCACCTGCATGAATGCAAAAATGTTCGAATGCCAACTTGAAATCTGGGATGTAGGGTTTGATCTTCATCTTCAACACTTTCCTTGCCACTAACGTGACGAAAAACAAGAGTTGCTCCGACATGGGAAGAACTAGTGGCCCCAGAGTGGTGATGTTGGTTTTAAGGGCTTCTCCGGCGACAGCCATGAGGTCTTTCGAGAGGGAAATGCCGATTCTTTTGGTGTCATCCTCACGTTGGAAGACGCAGTTGTAGCATTTGTCATCGGCACCTTTGTGCGTGCGTACGGTGTGAATCAGTTGGTATTTGGAGCGGTGGCGATCAGATGAGTGGTTGGAGAGAAGGATTGCGACACCGCCCATGCGAAAGAGGCAATTTGAGAGGAGCATAGATCGGTCGTTGCCAAAGTACCAGTTGAGAGTAATGTTCTCCATGCTTACCACTAAGGCATAAGAGTTGGGGTGCACCTATATTTCCAACGAAATATTCAATTGTCATATCGTGATTTCAGCTCTTTTTTTATTTTTATTTTTCATGTTTTATCACATTCAACAGAATAAGTATCTATGTTATGATAAAAGTACATCCATAATGATAATTTACACTAATATGAACTGAATGATAATATTGGGAACTAGCAAAAGATTATCCTACCAAATAAGTTCCAATTAAATGGAGGCAGACCATGTGTAAGATACAGCTGGAATTTAGTGGCAGCACCTATTGATTTTTAATTGATTGAAGCAACTGTCATTTCCTTTAAGAGGCTTACTTCTCCTAATAAAATCAACTGCTGCCGTCCTTTATTAATGTGCCTCACCTAATTATTCAATTGCCACCTTTAATGTACTGTTTGTAGTTTACCTTTAGTTTGAGTTATATTCGATTATTTTAAAAATTTTAAGAAACGGATCAATAATTAATATTTTTTATATTATTGACTGAATGACATAAAAATAATAAATAATTTATTTGACTTTTGATCTCTGGGTAATTTCTATCTCTATGCCTTGGAAAAAAATTACAACTCACCATCAATTTAATAAAATTGTCTATTAAATCCTGCAAGGTTTCTTCTAAATTACCTAAGGCTTCAAAAAGTTTTAATGATAAGGGCTCATTCATAATAAAAAATACTTGGATATTATAGTTACCTAAGGATTGAAATCAAAAGCATGTGGCAGTGTTAATGTCTCTTGGTTCCATAGATAATGAATTTAATGATCCTTCAAAGGTATATGATATTCAAGTATTATAAAATTATCGAAAAATTTTGCTTTATTATCCTAGATCTTATAGGAATTCAATACTAATATGTATCTAAAAATTTTAAGGGAAAAAAAAACACTAGGTACTAAATAGTATGTGATTTAAGTGGGATACGCTAGGTTTTTAAAAAAAATACGTATTAGAGGAATAAAAATATGTAATTTAAAAGTTTTATTTCGATTTGCATCGAAGTTATTATAAATAAAAAATAATATAAATATAAATATATTGATATGAGTTTTTTTTTTTAAGAGTTGAGAAGGAATTATAGAATGATTCTAGAGGAGTTAATAATTCTAAGCGTATAAAAGAAAAACAGCTTCAAAAAGAAGTTAAAAACGATAAAGAACAAGAATATATATTACCCGCAGCAGCTGTTTAGCAAGGTCTATAGAAATAAGCCCAGCACTGCACCCCATTCCACCAAGATTATAACTCAAAATGTTTCCCCTAAGCTTGTATCTGTTGACAACCATGGCAGAAAGAGATGGTGTAGGATTGAACAAGCTACAATTCACCACAAGGATCCCTATATCCTTTGCCTTAACACCAGTTTTGTCCAAGAGTTCATCAATAGCTCCAAACATCACTGTCTCGGCCTCCTTCCTGGCTTCTGCCATGCAAGGGTTGGCTGGGACACGCATCACTGCCTCAGGCAAGTATGTCTTTTGTCCCAACCCAGACCTCTCCAGGATTTTCTTCTGAAAGGCTAAGTTCTCTCCGGTGAAGCTACCAGTGAGACCAGATCTCTCCATGAAGATTTCCCTGGTGCAAATACGATCAGCTTCAGGCTTGTAACAAGCGAAATTCACTAAGTAAACTTTCCTTGGCCGGCTCATGAAGTAAAGTGTGGCCAAGAAAACTAAAAGACCGGAACATAGGGTTACTGAAACGAGATTGAACTTGAGTTGGTCCCATAGTCGAACAAAATCTTGGATAGTAAGTGTGGAAAGATGAACTGAAGCAATGCCTAGGAGAGGCACCAACATCAAATACATAGCGTTAGAGATAACGTAATAGTAGCCAAGCTTCACATATTTTAGCCTTACTGAAAGAAGAAAGTTTGGGAGATTGTTGTTTGATCTTCTTTCTTCTGATGATGAAGCTGTTTGAACCTTTACGGGCTTAACATTCCTTCTTTGCTTACTCTCTTCTGCCATTTTCTTATCTTTTTTTTAGCTACAAATCCAACTCAATTTGAAGCTTAAAGAAAAACCCAAATCGAAAACGGTGTTGAAAATCAAGGAAACAAAACTTTGGTATAAAGAGGTGAACAAAAGTGGTAGTTTATTTTTCGATGTTGAATTTGCTAAGAAAATGAAGGAAAAAAAAGAAGTACGAAAAGTGCTGATGAGTTAAATTGTGGGAAGAAATTGGAGCTATTTAAAGGGGAAGAGTGAGAGATGGGAGGATGCAACTACCCCCAACGAACCTTAATTGTTAACCTGACCTGACGTATTTGCCAACCGGGTAATTTCCCCCTTTTTTTTTCCTCCCATTAAAGTTTGGGTTTGTATTTAATATATGGGCAGAAAATAGTTTTTTAAAATAATATATCATGTCTCTTTTTTTCTTAAATATTTATTTTTAATATTTTATTATATTTTTATAGGATATTTATCCATTCTTTAACTTTAATTAATTATAGAGTTAATGTATCAAATATTTTTTTTATATTGATATTACCTATTAAAAATATAATTACCTCTATTCATCATTAAATTTTTAATGATATATTATTATGTATGTTTCATTGATAGCGTTGGAATTTATATCAAATACGTGCCTTGTATATTAATATACTAATATAGTTTTATTACGTTTGGTTTGAATACATGGGAGAAAAAGAGGGTTGACATGTCCAACGAATTAGAATATAGTATTTTGCACGATAGCATTTGTTGGTGAACAAATTAGTTCACCCAATTCAAAAGGCATATGGTAGTAGAAGACATTCCATGAACCCGTAAGTGGGTTTATCAACTGTTTAATCGGGAAGTTAATATTTTTATTTTAATTATTGTATTTTATAAATTTTGAAAAGTTAATGATGACATAAAAATTATAATTTTGATAATTTATATATGAGAAATTCTCAAAATGTTTAAAACAAATTCTTTTTGAAAAAAATTAGGAAAAATCAACTGTTGAAGTTTATGTATTTACTAACAATTAAATTAACTTCTTAATTTTGGTAAAACAAGAAGACAAAATTTAAATAAATTAAAATAGAAAAATTAAATTCGTAACTTTTATAAATTGAGAAGATGAAATTCTAAACCGAAATTCATTCATATTTCATTTTTATAAAATTTTGATAAAGTTTGAATCGTAATATTTGTAATATGCTTAAATTGTATTATCCTTTACACTAAACAGGTTTTAAAATGATAATAAGTTAAATTTCTAAGTATTTAGATTTTTATTTTAAAAAATTAAATTAAAAACCAAATTAATCAAACAATCACTATATAATTGGATAATAAATATAAAATGAGATCAAATTTATAGAAATGATAAGATTTTCTTTTTTAAATAAGGAAGGCTACAACCTTAAGGTACAAAATCATTGCAAATTATCTCTACCTACTGTAAATCCTTGCCTACCATTCATACGAAATACCCACAGGAGGTCTATTGAGTTGACTCTATTTCCAGTTTCAACATAAAATTAGCAACAGAGTTAGCCTCTCTAAACAACTTTGTAATTTGTCCTCACAATTTCTTGAGCACAAGGACTCAATTCTTCTTGCTAAAGTTGGGATTCCTATCATTATTTACCTCATTGATCAATTTGACAATTTCTTGAGCACAAGGACTCAATTCTTCTTGCTAAAGTTGGGATTCCTACATCATTATTTACCTCATTGATCAATTTGATGAATTCAAGGTTGCCGTGTTTAACAATCTAGCAACATTGAATTTGTAAAATGAAGGTTCATACAATTCTAGTCTCTCAAAGCACCAGAAAGGAAACTATCCCATTCATTTCTCAGAACCAGGTTTCTCTATGTAACATTGGTAACAATGCAATCACGAATAATATGCATTAACGTTTCTTGACAGCCTCCATCCGTCATGCGTCTTCTACACCTCTTCTATTGGTTAACAGTCGTTCCTTGAGTACCAACCCTAGAATACAACAATCATCCCAAAATCAAGTATTAATGCCTCGTTTGAGTACTAATGTAATAATATGAGAAAAAAATTATTTATTACATATGTATTATAATAGTTAGATATAAAATAAAAAATACTTAATACAAATTTAAATTTGAAATTAGAAAGATGAGTAATGACTCTTGTAAAAAATAAGACCTCTTCAAAATAAGCAAAAAAAGAGTTCTTCTATTTTTCCAAAACTTGTCATGTGCGTGGCTAAAAATTATCATTTAAAAATAGTTTATAAAACATGGTGAATAAATGATACTCCTACAAACGTAGCATAAGCCCATTACCGATCAACCAATACAATCCCTCATTCAGATCTGCACAAACTTTTGATAAGGACCTCTAAATGTAAAAGCAATTTAGGCTGTCATTAGTTAATGGACATCCCACACTAATTTCTCTTTTACTCCACCGTACACATGTAATACCCCTCACCAAACCCGATCGTCAGGTCCGAGCTGCAAGAAGCCACAACTATCACCGGAGCAACTACATGAAATTTTGCAACATTCAATCATTCCTACTCATAACTAACTATCATTCACATCCAAATTATGTTACTGTAACGCCCCAAAAATTTAAGTCTTTAATTACTTTGCATGATATGACATAAATTGCTTGTTTTTTTTTAATGGCTAAGTGATTTGGGTGTGTATGGGAGTGTTTGAGAAGCCTAGGTTCAAGTTTTGGCTTCTACAGAATTTTTAGTTTTGCTCTTAAATGAATCTGGACACTGGCATATAGGCCTTATAAATAATAGTACTTGTTTTATGACACAAAAATAGCTTGTGGTCTAGTGGCAAGGTGGCATGTTGTGTAACTGTGAGGTCTGAGGTTCAAGTCATGGGTTGCGCAATGGAGTAGTTATTTTGTTGCTTAAGCTATGTAGGTAGTGGAGTTGGACTGAAACACAGCTAAGGGGTGTTTGATTAGAATTTGAATGGAGTTGTTGGGGGAGTTGAGGCGATGGAGTAATTCAATGAGGGAGAAGGGGAGAGATTTTAATAGAAAATCAAGGGAAGTGAAAGGAGAGGAGAAGTGTGCCGAATGTGGACTTTGATACTCAGGAAATTCGGCCAAAGAGGATACTTCTCATTTCCGTTTTGGGTAATGTTTCCCTCTTTTTGCTTTTTGGTGCCGAATTTTCGCTAAGTTTTTGTGTATATCTTGGGTTTGTTCGATTACTTTTTTGCCCTTCCCTTTTATTCTTTTGGTTTTGGCCAAATAGTATTTTAGTTCCCTCCTCTGCCGAATTCTCCTTTCTTTCTTTCATTTGTCGGCTTTTGATTCTCCATTCCTTTTTCTTTCTTATTCTCTTCCTCAATTTGTGCTCTCTTGGCCGAATATCATCTTTTTCTTTCAATCGGTTTACCTTTGCCAGGCTATTTCTCTTTTTACCTCCTAGTCGAATATCACCCTTTCGTTGTATCATTCTCTGCGCCGATCTTTTCTTCGCTGCTTCTTGTTGTTCTAGTGTTGCAAGTGTTTCTAACTATCGATAAAGTGTTTATACTCCTCACTTTTTGATTAAACCTATTCTCTTCTATTCTTCTTCTTAAAATCGAATACTCTCCTTTTTATCCTTTGATTACTGACTGTTGATTCTTTCCTCATAATTTGTTACTTGTTGCAGTTTTAAGGTTTTCTTTTTAGGAGTGGTGGATTGTAAGTGGTTTGAAGTAGTCGCAAACCTTGTTCTCTACGTTCAATCAAGGTAATATGCTACCTTACTTTTGGGGTTTAGGCCGTATACTAATTATGTTCCTATAGATCGTTCGCGGTTTGAGGCCACTTATATGGCCTAACTTAGTTAATGAGATCGTTATTTGTGGTACAGTTAATCGATAAAAGCATGTGACCACTTTTGGTTGGCGGTCTTAGAGGATTTAAGTCGCCCTCATTCAAGCAAGGTAAGGGTGGTGTTTTTGGATTAAGTGTCAATAAGAGGGTGTTTTCCCCTAACAATTAAATGACTGACACTGGGTCATTATTGAATCTAGGTTGGTGTACGTGGATATTTGCGCTATTCTCGTAAACAGGTGTGTAAAAACTCCATTGTAACTGTAGAACGACAAAAAGTCGAAAAGCCGAAAATGCGGCGTTTGAGACCACACAAGCGTGCGATCGCTCGTGTGGTAAGCCCAATCCGTAAATCATGGACGATAAACTGTAGAGGCCTCCATGAGCTTTTTCATGGGCTTTGGCCATAATGGGCCATGTTGGGCCGAGATGGGCCATGTGAACCAATGGGCTCGTGGGCCCTACATAGATGAAATCCACGATTTGTGGCAAATATTGGACTGGGCTATGTAGAGCTCATAGCCATGGTGAAATTTGGGCCTAATGGGCCGCACAAGCTTATGGGCCCACTTGGGCCGAGTAATGGGCCTTGGGCCCATTTACACTGTTATGACCATTTAGGTTTCTTGAGTCACTCGAGGCGACTGCGGACCTCTCGAGAGGTTGATATATGCATCGAGACCCCAAAATAGGTAAAATGACCAAAATACCAATGACTGTTTTACCCCTAATAGATTATACCCCTAGAGGTAGGTTGACTGATGTGTTCATGATTTGTATATGACTGTTACTGAGTATGACATTCTGCATACACGTATGATTTATGACATGACATACTGCATGGGGTTGGGATACAATTAGACTTGTCCATGGGCCGGGTGACTCGGACCAGCCCGACGGCCCGCTCGAAATATGAGAGGGTTCGGGTAAAAATATAGGCTCGAAATATGGGCTTTGGTAAAAAAACGAGGCCCGTTTAAAAAACGGGCCGGGCTTCGGGCACCACTTTTTTCTCGGGCCCCGCTCTGGCCCGGCCCAGCCCGAATATAATAAATATATTTTTTTTAAAATTTTAAAATACTTTTAAAATAATTTTTTTATTTTTTTATTTTTAAAATAATTTTTTAATGTTTATTTTAAAAATGGGCCGGGCCGGGCTCGGGCTTATGATATTTTTCCCGGGCCAGGTCTAGGCAAAATTTTAGGCTCATATTTCGGGCCCATATTTTTTTCAGGCCTGGCCCGGCCCATGGACAGGTCTAGATACAGTTATGAAGGAAGTATATTGTACTGGTGGCTTTGCCACATATACTTTACTAGCAGCTTTGCTGCGATACTAATACTGGCAGCTTCGCTGCGATACTATTACTGGCAGCTTTGCTGTGATATTGGTGTGTTGGTTGGGTGGGTCAATTTTATCCCCACATGGTGTGTTGGTGGTACGGAGTGGTGTGTTGGCTGCATTGGGATGGATTGCATTATTACACTGTACTATTATTGTATTGGGCTAAGGCTCACACTGTACTGTTACTGAATAGGGCTCAGGCCTAGACTGTTATGGCATGTTGTATACTGTTTGACTGATAGGGGATTACACATTGAGTTTTCGTAAACTCACTTTTTCCTTTTAATTGTACAGGTAATCCTCAGCCTTAGGCGATTTGGTGCTGCGAGGGACTTGGAGGTGGCCACACAACTACTGCTATTCTACACATGCTTTTATTTAAATTTAAAGTTTGTGTTGGGTTTTGTTTATGTAATAAGGCCATTTATGTTTGTTTAAATTTTAATTGTGCTTTTGCTTACTTATTTTAAACTGCTAGTTTATGAGAAGAGGAATTTTCAAAATAATTACTGCTTTCAAATACACGAAATTTAAACAATAGAGTTTCAAAAGCTTTCGCGATTTTAGATCAACCTATTATAACAATAGCAGATAACAAGGCAAACGTTTTGGCTAGATGATTTGAAAAATAATAATAAAGGGGATTTTTTTTTCTAAAACCTAGAAACGAATTTTTACCAAGTCAAATTTTCGAAAGACACTTCAATGAGACACGCCAGATTCGACCATAACGTCTAGGTCGAGTTTTGGGTGTTATAGTTACACAATCATTTATGGGTCTGACACGAGCCTACAAAAGCTCTTTTGCTAACACGAGCATGAATTAGGATCAAATTGTACAGTTTTAAAATTTTTGGGTCGACATTGCGACTTCATAATTTCCTCATTGCAACCACGTCAACTCAATGAGTTACGCCACAACGTGAAACCTCTTCACGTCACGACGCCACTCACTTTCAGACGAAGTTGCGATGTCAAAATTTCTTGGTCACAATATTACCCCTGTTTATTGTAAAATACACATTTTTTGTACCTATTCAATAGTTTCCAACCAAATCTTATGTTCACATTCAATCATTTACCACATCTACCTATGCCAAATCGTGACAAAATCTATTAAAGCAAGTTTATAACATTTAAATACAACCATTTAACATGGCATTCAATACATGTTCATCATTTAAACTCAATCAATCCATTTGTTCACGAAAGCATAACAAATAAGTTCTTCAAGTTTACCGCAAGTTTACCTATGCATATCCTTTTGTACACCATGGACTTATAAGACCTTAATTTGAGCTAAAACAAAATATACATCAACTATAGTTCCAAGCATAACATTCAAATATGCCAATTCCAACCATTCATCAACTTAGTTACCCTATTTACCTCATTTTGTATTTTTTTTCCACATACCGAAACATACAAACTTATATCATCACTCATTCTAGCACGAAACATGATCAATGCCATACATTTATCAAATCACAAGGAAAACATATTACAAAAGATGAGCTATGTCACAATTACGATATAACCAACTATCCAAAACAATCATTTGCACACTAAGCTACCCCTATATACATGCCACAAAATTTTGACCCAAAAGAACATAATTCTATCGTCTTTTGATAATGTGTGCTTTATGCTTATCCAAATCGGCAAGTATCGCAAGGTAACGATCTATAAGAAAAGGAAACAACTAGAGTAAGCATTTAGAATGCTTAGTAAGTTCAATTGGAAAAAAAATACTATGCTTACCTTGTACTTAATTAAGCATAAAAGAAAACCTTAGTTTTGACATAATGTTGGCTAGTACAAAACATTAAAACATCAACAAGGTGAGCTTAAACAATGTACAAGATCATAAAATGCTATATGTAGCTTAAGCATATCAATTTATATTACTTTATTATACCTATCACAATGACATAATCAATTAACAATCATAAATCTATACCAAGAATACATGAATCAAAACAATCACATTTCTCCACCATCAATTACAACCACATTCATTTAATAACAATACAAATTTGATTACCAAATCCATTTCATCCTCTTTTCAAGTTTCCAAGTTCAATATATCATCTCGCCCGATGAATCCTAGTAAAACGGACTCGGATACATGGGTAAACTACACCACACCAAGTTGTTTGTCCGAGCTGAATATATATAAATATCAAGTTACTCGTCTGGGCTAAGCCTATATCATGTCACATCACATTACTCGACCGAGCTAAACCTATGTCACATAATACTTGAGAATCCTCAAAGAATGTTGGATCCCATTAACATCTATGATAATCCCCATACAAGTGCGCACAAGAACCTATTGACATACTAAATGTATCATAACCTTTTAATAAATTTGAACATGCCTTAATTTCACATATTATAATATCATCCCTATAATTATCCATATTTCATATTATGCCTTGGATATTATCACATGTTTTAATTACATGCTCCGTACACATCAAACTTTCACATTTGTACCCTGTACTATTTCATAATAATCAGATATCACACAATATTTCAATTCAATTCATACTAGCTGTACATGCCAAAATCACAAATGTTTTAATTTTGTACTAACATATATAAATAGAATTAAATACAAAATCACACATAACATGAAATAAAATAGTAAGTTCCATATGAACTTACCTATTCAAAATGTAAAAAGAGTGGATTACTTCAGGGACTAATACGTAACTTTTGCTTTTTCCCTATTAGCTCCACTTTGGTCCAAATTTTGATCTGTACAATTATTTTTATATAACCAATCAATACCAAACATTTTCATATTATGCTATGATATAAATTAACCTATATAAACTCATTTTTCAATATCTCTAAATTTTTACATATTATTCAATTTAGTCCCTAAACTTGGGATAAGCATAGCTTTCGATTTCAAGCTTTGAATTAAAATCTGATTTCATGTATTTTCATTAGGACCCTATAGTTTATATTTTTAACATAATTTCATGACATATTTTACATTTATTCAATTTGTTCCCTAATGTAACAAAGTTAATTAACAAGCTAAATAGCTTTACAATCTAGTTTTTTTCATAATATAAGCTTAAAATCTTTCCATTTCAAGCCTAATTCTTCAGGAAATCAACAATTGGAATTTTTAAAAACTTTAACAGTTTTACAAATTGGTACATGGGCTAGCTAAATCAAGCTTCCATGACCTCAAATTTATAAAAATTACAAGTGAATGACTTGAATTTCATACCTAATTTAATAGCCAAATGAGTTAGCTTCAAAAATGGTTTTCTTTCTTTCTTTCTAGGTTCAAACAGGTATGAAAGGTGAACGAGATGACCATTTCTCTTTCTTTCCACTCATTTTCTTATTTATAGCTTAATTAAAACTTAATTAACTTAACTAATCATGTTTACTTTAGTTTAACTAATCATTAAAATCATTTAATAAACATGTCATTCACTACCACTTAATTTAAAATAGTTTAATTACAATTTTCAACCTTTGGTTAATTGCTATTTCAATCCCTAAGCCTTTTTTTTCAATTAAAAATCTATAATGATTAAACTTTTATTATAACAACCTATTTTTTAGTGGTGCTGGAAATGGTGGTTTCGAAACCCAATTCTCTGATGATCGAGTCCGTAAATACTATTAATAAATATTTATGATTAAATTATAGTGTTATGTTGAATTTTCATCAGACAAATTTGTTAATTGAATAGTTAGTTAAGGTACAAGTGTTTTGACCCTAAAGTTTTTGGTGCCAAAAAATGAAGTATCTAGACCTCATTTTCGTACACCATGATTTTGAATCAGAAAAGAGATTTCAAGAAATGACAGATCAATTATGACACCCCAAACCCGACCGAGACGGGATGACCCGAATTCGAAGCATTACATTAGTCACCTAAGCGGCTCTCTGGCTAACGACCTCCTGAGACACACCCCAGCCTTATAACACCTCAATCTTATCCATTTATTAGTTATTTATTAATGCAGAAGCAATTTGTGGACCAATTTTAAAATTTTTATAAGTAATTTAACCTAAATATTTCAGCTTAATTTGAGTTTATTTTCTATGTCTAATTCAAGTTTTATCATTAAGGACTAAATTGTAACAAATTCAAACTATCAATACTATTCTCAAATATTAAATTGAGTGTGTTTCTAACAAATTTTTTCAATTACAAGTCTAATCCTAAAATTTTTATCAAGTTTCCTTATCATTTAAGGCTCTAAATAGACTTATCTAGTTACAAGACTAATTTGTAATTTAAACGGACTAGAGAACCTATTTAAAAATACCAGAATTCAACCCCCCAATAGTTCACTTCAGTTTTTTTGTGCGAAAAAATCGATTTTAAACCCGATTTTGAGTATTTTAATGGCCAATTAAACCTAATTTAGCTACAATTAAATATCATATATATTCATACACCTTCAATTGAATTTATTAACATTAATTAAGCCTCAATTAAATAGAATTAAACATTCAATTTCATACATATCACCTATCGGTTAATTCAAACAAGTGGCGTAACTTAGTCGCTACTAAACCACTCCATGGAAGCTTCATTTAAACAATGGTTAGTGTAAACATCATGCCTCACACATCGTGTTACCAAGCAACAATACATTGTAAATTATTCAATAATCAAACTCAAACATGCATATATGATATTATAAAACCATCGAAAATTAAATATGCCCAATGTCCAAGTCCAATTACAACCAAAATTAAACTAAGTCCCGGAAGTTCCACAATACCCGATTAACATCTCTAAAACGTGTAACTAAATCTCTACTAAGTCTTAATCCCTTGGAACTCTCTTGCTTGACTCCTTAGCTCCTCAATCTCGTCAGTTAACTCCATGAATATGAGGGTGTAAGCTTAAAAAGCTCAGTGAATGTCAATAAAACGACGAGTAAATTGGCTCCCAAATCATGCTTAAATCGAAACCAATCAAATACAAATTTTCAGTCACAATATCAATCCATAATAGTTCAATGTCATATGCTCAACCATATATCAAAAATCATAATTAATCATGGCATATAATCATCAATTTAGCATATAACAATTTATACATTTATATTGGCATATACAATCATGGCTTATCTAGGTGATCATACATCGGATAAATGGATCTCTTTACTCCCAATCAGAATCAGAATCAGAATCAGTCCCGGATTGAGCGGGCTGAGGCCACACGCTCCCTTATATTACCTCAAATCAATCCCGTTGAGTGGAGACACAAGCTCAACACTCCCTTTATCTACTTCAAATCAGTCCACCTAGAGCCTTATTGCTCACAAATAACATATCAATATGGTGTGTACTCACAAATCCTATGGCATGCTAACTATATCCAATGGATCCACCATGCTATAATGCCAATATAATCAATCAATCCTAACATAAATTCAGTCAATAATGTGCTCAATTTGAAGCCAAAATGCATATGTGAATAATGTAACATAGCCATTTTAACCTCAAATTAAATCTAGCATACCAATTACCTATTATTAGTGTTCATTATCATTGAAATATCAACATACCATAAACCAAAAACTCCAGCATACTTGCCTAATTCACCATTATAATTAATCAAATCAAGCACAAAAAATCACTAGATGCTCACTTACCAAAACTTAACAAAAATTTCATCATTTAAACATATATCAATAATATATCACTTAAACATATATGATTTCTGACGATCTGAAGCTGCTTTCAAACTATCTCGAATCACTTTTACTTTTTGTTCAGTTTCACGTATCAAACAATCCTGTGCATCTTTTTTTTCACTAAGCTCAGTCCAGTATAACAGAGTTTGACATTTAACCATACAAAGCTGTGCAATCTTTATGCTCAACTGAAAATTATTATTATATGCGAATTCAACCAACAGTAAATATTTCTCCCAATTGCCTTCAAACTCTAAAACACAGCAACGAAGCATATCATCAAGAATTTGAATTACTCGCTCGGGTTGACCATCGGTCTGAGGGTGAAATGTTGTGCTAAAATTCAACCTCGTACCTAGAGATTCTTGTAACTTTCTCTAAAATTATGATGTAAATCACGGATCTCTATCCGAGATGATGGAAATTGGCATTCCATGTAATCGAAAATCTCAGATACATATAACTCAGCTAATCTGTCAAGGCAGAAATCTGTACATACCGAAATAAAATGTGTTGACTTTATCAAACGATCAACAACAACCCATATGGCATCTTTCTTTCTTGGAGATAGGGGTAAACCCGATACAAAATCCATAGTAACTCGATCCCATTTCCACTCCGATATCATCACAGGCTGTAACAATCCAGAAGGTACCTGATATTCAACTTTAACTTGCTGACATACTAAGCATCTAAATACAAAGTCAGAAATCTTGTGTTTCATTCCTGGCCACCAGTACATTTGTTTTAAGTCACCGTACATCTTAATACTTCCTGGATGAACAGATAAGCAACCACTATAAGCTTCGTGCAAGATTCTCAAAATAAGCTCTGGATTCTTCGGTACACAAATTCTATCTCTGAACAATAAGCAATCATCAAGTCCTATTCAAAATTCTGAATCAGAGGTTGACTCACACTGTGCCCATTTAGCTAGCAACTCGTCATCACATTTCTGAGCTTCGTAGATCTGCTGTAAAAACATCGGTCTAGCTTTCAACTCAGCTAAGATTGAACCATCGTTAGGTAATGTCAGTCGCGTGTTCATTGCTCACAGAGCCAATAAAGACTTTCTACTCAGAGCATCAGCAACTATATTCACTTTTCCCAGATGATAATCAATGATCAACTCATAATCTTTTAATAGTTCGAGCCATCTGCGTTGTCTTAGATTCAAATCTTTCTGCGACATTAGATACTTCAAGCTCTTATGATTGGTAAATATATAACATTTTTCACTGAACAAATGGTGTCACCAAATTTTCAACGCAAACACAATAGCTGCCAACTTTAGGTCATGCGTCGGGTAATTCTTTTCATACAGCTTTAATTGCCTAGAAGCATAAGCTATCACTTTGCCTTCCTGCACCAAAACATAGCCTAAACCATTTAATGATGCATCACTAAAAATTACAAATCCTTTATCCGATTCAGGTTAAACCAGAACTAGTTCCTCGGTCAACAGTGCTTTCAACTTATTGAAACTTTGCTAACATTTCTCGGACCATTCAAATTTCACATCTTTCTATAATAGTCGTGTCATCAATGTAACTATCATTGAGACCCCTTTGACGAATCTTCGGTAATAACTAGCTAATCCCAAAAAACTTCTAACTTTGGATACGTTCCTCTAGGGTTTCCAATCAACAACTGTTAAAATTTTACTCAGATCTACTCTGATGCCTTTAGCCGATACTATATGTCCCAAAAAACTGACTTCTTGGAGCCAAAACTCACATTTGCTAAATTTAGCAAAAAGTTTGCTTATCTCGTAAGGTTTGCAACACAATTCCTAAATGTTCAACATGCTCAGACTCGTCTTGTGAATATATCAGAATGTCGTTAATAAATACCACAACAAATCTGTCCAAATATTGTCTGAAGATTCTTTTTATCAAATCCATAAATACTGCAGGTGCATTAGTTAAACTAAGTGGCATCACAAGAAATGCATAATGTCTGTACCTATTTCTGAATGCAGTTTTCAGCACAACCGAATCTTTAACTCGTAGCTGTCATAGCTGATAGTAGCTAGAACAAAAATCAATCTTCGAGAATAATGTGGCACCTTTCAATTGATCAAACAGATCGTCAATTTGAGGCAGTGGATACTTATTATTGATTGTAACCTTGTTAAGCTGACAGTAATCAATACACAATCTCATCGATCCATCCTTTTTCTTAACAAGCAGAGCCGGTGCACCCCAAGGTGAAAAACTAGGTCTAGCAAAACCCCTATCTGTCAATTCTTGCAACTATACTTTTAACTTTTTCAACTCAGTAGGAGTCATTTTGTAAGGTTCTATCGATATCAGTGATGTCCCCGGTTCTAATTCAATAGCAAACTCAACCTCTTTGATCGGCAGTAATCCAAGTAACTCCTCTGAGAACACATTAAGGTGGTATTAAATTTTCGTTGAAAAATTTTAACGTTTCGATGGTTAATTAATTAAAAAGGACTAAATTATAAAATATGTAAAATTGGATCACTATTTGTTTGAGTGATTAAATGGTTAATTGAATAAAGGAAAAGTGACTTAAATGGTAACTAAACCATGGTCAAAGTCTCCAAACGGTGGTGTTATGATTGAATCCACTAGCTTTTAGATTAATTGTTCTATTAGTCCTAATTAGTTTAAGATTAAATTGTAAATAAGTTTATTTAGTTAGAATTTAATTTAATTGAAGGATCAATATTGAAATTAAACCTTCCTTTGATGGTAATTATGCCATATATTATGTGATGGGCAAATATGGACATCACTTTGGTGTTTTATTTATTTATTAACCAAGGGTAAAATGGTAATTTGATAATTAATTAAAATAATATAAAAACAAAAGGCTAAATTCTTATCATCTTTTTTTTTCATCTTCAACAACATGATTGCCCATAGAAGCATGAAGCTAAGTTTTGTACATGGTGAAATTTCATGCATGTAAGTCTAATTTAGCCCCGTTTCTTGTAATTTTTATGTTTTTGATATCCTTGCAACTAGGTCCAGCTAACATCTACCTTCGATTTTGAAACTGTTAAAGATTGTGAATGTTGTCATTGATGAATATATGTGATTTTAGTTATTAAATGATGAATTTGAGATGTTGGTTGATATTTAAAAGTATTTTGTTAAGTAATTTTGATGAATTTTTGGATTAGGGACTAAATTGTTAAAATAGTAAAAGTACAAGGATTTGTTGTTAAATTTTGCATGCATGGGCTGTTTTGGATATCATTAACATTCGGCTAAGCTCAATTTTGGGTAAAAATGGTTAATTTGAATGTTTTGGGCTCAGGGATTGAATTGAATAAAAGTAAAACTTTAGGGGTAATTTTGTAAAAATGTAAAAAGACCAAATTGCATGAAATAAATTGTTTTACTTTTTAAATTAATATATTGTATGAAATTATTAATTTAGATAAAAATCGAGTGGAAAATCAAGGAAAATAGAAAATTACCAAAATGCCCCTAAACTTTGCTATTTCTGCAATTTAGCCAAGTAAGTTCATATGAACTGTATTCTGTATAATTTTGCTTAAATTGAATGTTAATATGTGATTATATTGTGATTAAATCAATATATATATGTTAGCATACAATTTACCACGTTATGAAACGACGTACAACAATTACAGAGCCTCGCTTGAACCTTAGGAGTTCGTAGGATACAAATGAAATGTCATTAAGGTTTACATGATTTGGGTTCTGGTCCTAAACATCCTACCAATGGCTGAGGTCCAGCATATGTTGCGGATACTCCACAACTTGTGTAAGCAACATCATGTAGCTATGTTCCGACCCACAACTCGTGTGAGCAGGTCCATTTTCATAGCTCGTGTGAGCATACATGTATAGGAATTAACGGATTACAGTTATATGAGTTAGCACAATATGTGTGAGCTATCCCGGGTATCCAACGGTATTCGAAATGGTTCAACGGGCATTATTCGAATATGAAGTGGTAAGAGTTCGATATGAACTAAGATATAGATACATGTGAATTACATTGAAATGGTATTACATGGTATATTGAAAGTGGAAATGGATGATATATGTATATGATACATGAATAAATGTTGTGTTCATCCATGTTTGTAATGCTTATGTTATATATTTATTTGGCTAACATGTTTGGTGTACATGCTTAGACTTTGGCCAAGTTGTGGTTGGATTATGTCACATTAAACTTATAAGTTATGTAGTGAAATGGTAAGTGCCTAAATGGAAATATGCTTGTGATCATGAAAAGGTGGTAATGTTTAAATTATGTAAGTTCCAAAAAGAATTATGTTTAAATGCACTAGCTTGTAGCTATGGTTGAATGATATGTTTATGTCTCGTGTGATATGCATATGAAATGGGTGTAGAAAGGTAGTGAAATAGTAAGTTCATACTTGAAGTGTAAAATGATGAAAAAGGGAATGATAAGTTGAATTGATGTTGTTATTTAAGCTAAAGATAGTAAATGCAATGGAAAGTAACGAAATGCAAATGAAAATAAGAAAATTTGAAAGGGTTTAAAGTTTTATAAAATCCTACTATGTTAGGGATGATATGTATATATGATGTTGTGGATTCATTCATTTTGTGAGTTGTTGAATATGGTTTCATGAATCTTGCGGTATTAGTATAGGATTATCTTTGATATGTATAAATTTCATATTTGAAATGGATTGCTATGATTAAAGTTTATACGAGCTTACTAAGTATTCATTGCTTACGTAGTTGTTTTTCTTTTACCTTATCGATTATCAGAAGCTTAATCAAGTTTGAAGCTCGTCGAAAATCTATCACACTATATAGCGATTATATTAGTATATTTTAATGTCTTGGTTAAGGTTATAATGGCATGTATAGGTGGACTATGTTTAATGTTTAATAGATGAGTTTGGTATTTATGTATGTTATTTTGGTTGATGTTTTAGCCATTATGTTTTGGCTTGTAGATTTGGTACTTTGAATGGTTAATATGTTGATATATGTATGTGGTCTTATGATGGAAGTTGAACATGTTCATATTGGTATGAAAATGTAGTTGTCATGTATGATTATTGATGCTAATTGTTAAATGGTAAATTTGGTATATTTGAATGTGAATTTGATATGTGAACAAAGTGGTAAGTTATGACATAAGTTTAGTTATAAGTTAGTTGAACTTTTGGCCAATTTATGTTTATGAACATACATGTTTAATGGTTGTGATTGAGGTGCCTTTTAAGCATATTGGTTGTATGCTTATGTACCTTGGTTGCGTAGCTTGTTATAGCATGGTTTGTTGCACTTTGAGTGCTTGATTATATGTGAAAAATTGATGGTAGGTGGATGCATTCTTGGGTGAGAAAAAAGGCTTGAAAGTGGTCTATTTTTCGTCCACACGGGTAGAGACACGGGCATGTGTTTCAGCCATGTATGACACACGGCCAAGCGACATGGCCGTGTCACACACGGCCAAGCGACATGGCCGTGTCACACACGGCCAAGCGACACAGTCGTTTGTCCCCTGTAGCTTTCAAAGGGTTACAAGTCAGGCTGTTACATAGCCTAGCACACGGCCTGGCACATGGCCGTGTGACCCTGCATTTTGAAAATTTTTATCTTTTCCATGATAAAAAGGTTACAAGTTAGGCTGCACCCGATTTGTTTCTAATGTGTTTCTAAGGCCTGAAGGCTCGTATAAGGGTAATATGCATGTTATTGCTTGAATTTGCTATGATTGATGTTGAGTTATTAAATGATTAATATTTTTGATAGTTTTGAAACGTAAACTCCGGTAATACTTCATAACCCTATTCTGGCGAAGGATATGAGTTACGGGTATTACATAACTTGTGCTTGTGCCTCGGATGGCACAAAAGAGTCTTTTGTTACACCACGGCTACCACTCACATTTCTGGGATAACGAGGTGGTTTACCTCCTACAATAGTATTGCTCGGCCTCGTGGTTTGTGCTTTCTTTTTCTCGAATTTCTCTAGACAATCTTTAAGATAGTGGTCTAAGGAACTACATCTGAAACACACTCCATTATTTAATCAACACTCACCATAATGTGGTCTTTTACAGTGCTTGCACTCGGGCCAAACATCTTTGACACTACCCAAACTTACTACAGATGTAGCCTGAGGTTTAGGACTTGCACGTCGATTGCCTCTGTCTCTGCTGGAGTACCCCATTGAAGTTGTAGAGTAGTTGTGATGTTCTTTAAATCTCTTTGATACTGACTTCCCAGTCGATCTTTTTCTTGAGTCTCTAACTTCAAAATCAGTCTATCTTTTCTCTTTACTCAACTCACTGGCTTTATGTGCTTGGTCAACCAGTACAACAAATTCTTTTAGCTCAAAAACTCCAACTAGAAGCTTAATGTCTTCATTTAATCCTTCTTCAAATCTTTTACATATAGCAGTCTCAATCAGAATACATTCCCAGGCATATTTACTCATTCTGACAAATTCTCGCTCGTACTCTAACACAGTTATACGGCCCTGTTTGAGCTCAAGGAATTCCTTACATTTTTTAAGAAATTATTTACTAACTTATTTCTTTCAAAACTTGGTTTGAAAGAATTCCCAAGTGATCTGCTCTCTTGGATAATAAAAATCAATGTATTCCACCACTGATCAGCCGAATCTTTCAACAAAGATATTGCACACTTAACACATTCTCTAAACAAAATTCTGCTCTTTTGGGATCATCTTTAGCAGTAGCTCAGAATTTCTCAACCCCATACTTACGAATCTTATCAACATGTCGCTTACTAACTCGTATAAGTTCCAAACCTTGACGAATAACGATGCCCGGTTAAGGAAGGAGGGGGTGGAGGTTGTTGAGCAGTCGAGTTCGTCCGTACGAACTCGATGAACCATTCACTCATCATTTGGAAAAAGGCTTCCTTAGCCTCTCCTCTCTGGCCCTCAAATACATGCCTTGTACCACTCAGTACTACTCCGTAAACGGAGGCTTGAGCGTTACTCTATACTTCATCAGAGTCAGCTCGGTTGGACATCATTGTTATATGAAAACATGTTTTAAAATGGTTAGGAGATATCACGCTATCCTAGGTTATATCATTGCATGTATAGCTAGACTCGTAAACGCTACATTCAGTCTGAGAATCGACTACACCGTAGCTCTGATACCAATAAATGTAACACCCTTAACCCGCATTCGTCACCGAAACCGGGTTACGAAGCATTACCAAAAAATTCACTTCAAACGAATACAATTTTAAACATTTCAAATCATATTGATAATCATATTAAAACTAATCCAAATCATACATATTGTCCTTTATACGAGCCCTTAAGGCCTTAAAAACACGTTAGAAACTAGTCAAGACTAAATAAAAAAACTCTAAAAATTTTATAGAAAATAGTGAAAATTTTCAACACTACAGGGGTCACATGATCGTGTGGCTAGGCCGTATGTGCATTCGAAGTAGGGACACATGGCTGTGTCCCAACCTATGTCTGTGCTTGTGTAACTCACTAACTTCGTCACACGACCAAGTCACACGCCCGTGCACTAGGCTATGTACCCTTCGATGTAACCTCACATGCCTATGTGCCAGGCCGTTTGTTAGGCCGTGTAACAACCTGACTTGCAACTCCTCAAAAGCTACAAAGGACTCACGGCTGTTTCATCTGGTCGTTTGTCACACATAGCTGAGATACTTGCCAATGTGGACGAAAATAGACCATTTTAGAAGCCATTTTTCTCACCCAACTAGGCATGTACCTACAACCAAAATTTCATATATAAACAAGCCATAACAATGCACCAAAATCACGCATATTTTAGCTTCATACATATGGTAAAATCACATACAACCAATATGCCCTTAGACACCTTAAATGACAATATTAAGACATGTATAAACATGTACACAATTTGGCTAAATAAATCAACAATCTTCCAAGCAATTTGCATCAATACAAACCATTAAATTTCCTTATCAAAGCACAGTCTATTTAATACCAAAATGCCATTCTATAACTAGCATCAATAAACCATATTAAGGCTACTCATATACATGCCATACTATATCATTATACCAACAAGATGCCAAAACTCAAACCAAATCAAATGGACATTTCCAACAACCAAAACACATGGCTAACATTAGCCAAAATACTTATACATGCCATTTAACCAACACACCACCCCATACCACCAACACACCATGTGGAGATAAAATCGACCTACCCAGCCAACACACCAATATCGCAGCAAAGCTACCAGTATATGTGGCAAAACTACCAATACATATAGTTCCCCTATATCAATATCCCAATCTCATGCAGTATATCATGTCATAAATAAGTGTATGCAAAATGTCATGCATAATATACAGCAGATCAGTCATACATATATAAGGTCATAACAATCATTTAATCACCTAGGGGTATAATAGTCATTTTATCCTATGAAGGTATTTCAGTCATTTTACCTTTTAGGGATATTCGATCATTTTACACTTTTGGGATATTTCGGTCATTTTAGTGAACCCACAAAAGGTCTGCAATCACCTCGAGCAACTCAAATAACCTAAATGGGCAAAACAGTATAAATGGGCCCGAGGCCCATTACCCTGCCCAAGTGGGCCCACACATTCGTGCGGCCTGCTCATCCCAAAATCTGCCATTGTTTTAGGGACTTTAAAGCCCAACCCAATATTCGCTACAGTTCATGAATTTCATTCATGTGGGACCTACGAGCCCACTGGACCCACACGGTCAATTTCGGCCCAACGTGGCCCATTACGGCATAAGCCCATAAAATTCTTATGGAGGAGGCCTCTACAATCCAACACAATGTTTCGTGGGCTCGATTTACCATACGAGCATTCGTACACTTATATGGCCTCGAACACCGTCATATTCAGCTTTTCAACTTTTGCTGATTTGCAGAAAAAGTGGGGGTGTGATTGCACACCTATTTATGAGAAGAGCGCAAGTCTTCACGTACACCAACCTAGATTTAATCAAGACACAAGTCAATCCTGTAAAACAAGACACCCTCTTAATGACACTAAAACCACACAACATCCTTACCTTGCTTGATAGAGGGTGACTTAACTCTTCCAAAACCTCCAACCAAAAATGGTCACCCACTTATCAATTACCTGCACCACAACACAGATCTTCATAAACTAAATTAGGCCATAATAATGGCCAAGAGAGGTATTCAGCTTAAAGAAAAAGAATGGAAAAAAACCAATTAAATCAAAGAGTGAGGATTATCATAACTTTACTGATAATCTACAATACTTGCAGCACTACAACAGCAAAAGTAGCTAAAAACACCAATTACCCAAAGTGCCTAAGACCAAATTTGGTACAAACTAACCCCCAGTTGAGTTTCCCAAGCTAAAAACTTCCCAAATGGTACAACTCTCCTCTCAACCCACTCCTAAATTTTCTCCTCAAATCCCTCCCCTTATCCCTCCTTAAATCTCTCCACATACTACTCTCCAACTCCCTCCAAAACTCCATTCAAAATCCCCCCAACTGTGTTTCAGTCCAACACGCCACTTGCCACTAAACCAATAGGCTCCTTGTGTCATAAAACAAGTACCAATATTTATAAGGCCTATATACCAGCGTCCAGATTTATTTAAGGGAAAAACTAAAAATTCTACGAAAACCAAGACTTGACCTAAGCTTCTCAAACACTCTCATACACACCCAAATCACTTAGCCATTAAAGCAAACAAGCAATTTTTATCAAATCATGCAAAAATTAAAAATTTAGAGTTTTAGGGCGTTACATATAATTTCTTAAAATACCAACATAACCCATATAAACATAAGACATCCTAGGTACATACCAATACCAAAATAAACAGATCACCAATGTTTGAGTTTGGGATTTGCCACTGGATGCGGAGTCGACAATCAAATCGTAAGGTACCTAACTTGAGCATGGGAAATAAAGTGGTACGCTAAGTATAACACAATGGTATTAAAACATAATATAAATTCTATAATGCGTTTTAACATGTCAATCTACAAATCCTATTATATCACCTAATTCAATATATTTACATATCTTAAATCGAGTTATCACAGTTGCAGGATAGATTTTTCTCTGTCTTAATCGAATTGATTAAATCATAAAATATCAAATCCATAATTCCAAGCTTATAAATTGATATCCACTATCCACCCTTATTTTAATTTCATTTATACTCAATTTCTCAGTTCTACAATATAATTTCATCAATCAATCATTAAACAGCATAATTAATCACTAATTGAAATCAATTGCACACTTATAACAATATATCATATTTTCAAATCTATTCAATTTAGTCTTATCACAAACAACTAATTTGAATCAGTTCAATTTATCTTGTCCTCTCATTTCTAGCTTACCTTATGTTATTACCATGCTGCGCAGTTTGTGAATGCAACAATTGAAAAAGTTTGGATTTAAAAATACAGACAATAAACTTGTGCTATTCGTCGACAACTTTATCTTTTCCATTCTTTTTTGAAGGATCTGGGTCAACGTTAGCTATAGATTAGTATAAACGTATAAAATTATCAATACACAACCATTTTCACAAGCAATTGCTATTTTATACAATTTTTGTATTTTATTCAATTTAGTCCCTAAAATCAAGACTAACATAACTTTCAAATTTAATCACCAATTTTTATATCAATTTCATTCTAGGCCTACTTTTAACTTCCTATTTTACATTTCTACCCCAAATTTAAAAATTTGTGCAATTTAATCCCTATTTCATAAAATCATAATTAACTTTACAATTTAGTCTTTTTTTCAATACTCAACTTAAAATCTGTCAAATTAATCCCTAAAAATCTAACTATTCAACAATAGTAAAATCCTCGTAAAAATACGACATGGGCCAACTAGCTTGAGTTCCCAAAATTCTAAAAATATAAAATTTAAAAAAAAAACTAAATTGAACATACCAATTTAAGCTTGAAACTTTCAAAACTTATGATTCGTCCCTCAATTTTTCTTCTTCACTTTCGAATGAAAAAAAATGAATACAAGGAGGTTGTCTCTTTCTTCCCACTTTCACATTTAATTCATGTTTTTTTACCTTTATTAATTTAATTAGAATTTTTTATTTTATAACTTATTTAAACCAAAATTTATTACTAACATAAATAGAAATCGACAACTACAACTTATAAAGTGGCATATTTGCTATACAAGGCTCTCACTCTATTTTCTATTTGTAGATTCCTTAAAGATTCAACTTTTAATGTTTTTTTTTGATTTAGCCCCTATACCTTAATTAAACACTAATTCAACAAAAGTTACTTGACCAAAATTCAACTCACTTCTAATATAATCCACCTTACAAAAATAGGGTCTCAATTTCTCATTCTCCAAAACCACTAACTTTAGGGTCAAACCATTTGTATTTAACTAATTGTCTAATTAGATTTTTTATCATATCTAAATTCAATTTAACTTTATGGTAAACTTTAGGATAAAAAAGTAAAGGAAGTAAAGGTCTGATGGCCCTAAAATTGGACACAACTAAAACTTACGATAGAATAGAGTGGGGTTTTCTTCGAGCAATGATGACTAAAATAGGTTTTGCAAAGGCTTGGGTTGATATATTGCTTGATTGTATATCAAAAGTTTCCTATTCAGTTAACATTAATGGTTTGAGAGGAAATTCTTTTTGACCTATAAGAGGACTAAGGCAAGGGGATCCTCTAAGCCCTTCTCTATTTTTGATTTACAGCAAGAGATTATCTACTCTTATGCATCTTGCTAATAGCCAGAGGAAATTAAAGGGGGTTAAGGCAAGTCAAAATGGACCAGTGGCCTCTCATTTACTTTTTGCAAATGACTGCATTCTTTCCAGGGAAGCTACAACAAGAGGTGCAAACGCCTTGAAAGATATCTTGAAAGAATACAAAGATTGTTCAGGACAATACGTGAATTTTGAAAAGTCAACGGTTTTCTTTAATAGGAACACTCTTGAAACTATACGAGCAAAAATATCTAATGAGCTAGGAGTGAGACATTCAAATAATCCCAAAAACTACTTGGGACTTCTTAATATGGTCTGTAGAAAGAAAATAGCCTCTTTTAAAATCTTAAAGGATGGAATGAAGAAAAAAATTTGATAATTGGAGTACATGATTCTTTTCACAATACAGGAAAGAAGTCTACATTAAAACAATTTTACAATCAATCCCAACTTATACTATGGCTTATTTTCTACTACCTAAAACGTTATGTGAAGAAATGAAGGGAATAATAGCTAGGTTTTGGTGGCAAAAATTTCATGGAAAATGTGGTTTGCATTTGATGCACATGGGAAAAACTATGTGACTCAAAGGAGTATGGTGGTTTGGGTTTTAAGAACTTCGCAAATTTTAACGTGGCTCTCTTAGCGAAGTAGGGATGGAGACTTATGACTAACTCCAATTCATTATTAGTGAAAGTTTTAAAAGCTAAATATTGCCCCAATTCAGATCTTTTACAGGCATGTTTAAAGCACAATGCTTCTTACACGTGGATAAGTATATGGGCAACGAGGAGAGTGCTTCAGGAAGGCACGAGTTAGAGGGTGGGGAAAGGTGATAATATTTCTATTTTTAATCATGCCTGGATTCAAGGTTCTGATAATTACAGGTTAAATCATCCAGTTGATAATTGTAATTTGGAGTTTGTTGTTGAGCTCATTGATAATAATATTAGAGAATGGAGAGCGGAAATTATTACCAATACCTTTGATGCGGTTGATGCGGGAAGGAACCTTCGAATCCCACTGGCAAAAGTTCCTCATGAAGATGAATGGCTTGGAGAGGTGAGCCATCGGGGATGTTCTCGGTGTGCAGTGCCTATAAACTATTACAGTTGGGTTTTTCTACTCCTAATTAAATACATCACAACTCATTTCTAGAGATTTCTATCGAAAGCTATGGAGTTTGAAACTTCCTTCTAAAGTTAAAATTATAGTATGGCGCATCTCAAAAAAAATTATTCCTACTATGCTAAATCTACGTTGTAAGAGACTGGTGACTAATGTAGAGTGTCCACGAAATGGGAAAGAAGATAAAAATATGATACATGTCTTCCTTAATTGCCCTGTTGCAAAGGACGTTTGGAGTTTAGTGGACCTTCAGTGGATAATGCCAAGCAATATACAAGAATGGTTCGAATGGCTTACTTGGGCTTTTAGTGTCTGCTCAAACTCCCAGCAACGAGTGTTCTGTGTCTCCCTTTGGGCCTTATGGACTAAGAGAAACAAATGTGTGCATGAACGAATAAATAAATCAAGTGAGGATATGGCTTTTTTTATTCATAGGTATGTAAGAGAGTTAGACTGCTTGGAGGAAAAAGCACTTACCAAAGAGGTGACTAGAGAAGTATGGGTTCCCTCTTCTGGAGAGGATATCAAAATTAATTTTGATGTCGGCTTTAATAGTGAACTTTTCAGATTAGGATCGGGAGTGGTTGTTAGAGATGGAATGGGCAAGGTAATCGTCTCCAAAGTAATCATCCATGAGAATGCTGGTTCAGCTTTTGCAGCAAAAGCCCATTCATGTTTAGAGGCAGTTAAAATGGGGTTAAATCTTAAGGATCGTAAAATTCATATTGAAGAGTACTCACTATCAGCTATTAAGAAATGTATCTCTAACTCTAGTGACAAATCCGAAATTTGCTCTATTATCCAATATATAAAGGCTTTATAGTGTAACTTTAGATTCCTTAAGTTTTACCATGTTTGTCGTAAAATTAATAAACTGGCCGACAGTGTAGCTACTGAAAGTCTAAAGAAAAGGGAAGAGTTTTACCTGGAGGGTTCGATGCCAAGATATGCAGAAAAAGTACTGGAAGATGATTGGATCAGAGAACCGAACTGAAGTTTCTTTGAGGAAGGTTTCGATTTGCTCCCTGGGATCTTAAAGCATCGGAGAAGAGTGTTTTGGATGAAATGAATTTATGGAAACAAGGGAGCGTTTTGGGTGAAAAAGTGGTTTTTGGGAAGATAAACCGTCGGGTAATAATGGCATGGACAAGTGATGGGACGAGTGCAGCTTTCTCGGGAAAATGGCCTTTTAATGCTTTGTTTTCTTCATTTATGGCTTTTTTCTTTTTTCTTTTTTAAGTATTTTTCTATTGCAATTAACAAGAGATTAGTAGTGGGCTGAGGTTTTTTGTTTTGGATATGAGGCCTACTAAATTTTTTTGTTGCTTAGGGTCTGTTTGATAGGGGGAAATGATTTTTCGGAAATGGTTTTCCCTATTTTCCGATGTTTGATTGGAGGAAAATGATTTCTTTTTGGAAAATCAATTCCAAAACACGGGAAAATCAACCCTATATTTCCGAAAAATGTCTTACCCCTTAGAAATCGGTAAGACATTTTCCACAGCTCATCTTCTCACCTTTGAAACCATTTCCATAGCTCCTCATCATCTCTGCCTCATCTCCTCTGCTATTGTTGCTAATTTTACTGTATCCACAACATTATTGTTTTGTTTTACTGCCGACAGTCTTCCCTAACCCTATCTCCCCTCCTCCATTTTTTTTCCCAAATCCAAAATCAAGGCATCAAGCTACCTCCGTCCTCCATCGATCCACCTGCGGTCTACCTCCGGTCCTCCACCCAGTTCCAGTTCCAGAAAATCAAGGGTTTGTTTATTCCCGAATCGCCAACAAATTCGTATTTAAGGTAAACTCTTTGTTTACTCGTTGATGTTCATAATTTGTCTGTTTAGCATCACTTGTTTGTTTAGCTGGTTTAGCTTCTTTGCTAAATGTTTGATTTATCAGTGATTTATTTGATTCATTATTGCATTTGATTATGGTAACTTATTTTAGATTTCTGGGTTTGATTTCACGTCTTTGATGATGCTTCGGTTCTATTCGGCTTTGTTTAATTCATTTTGAGTTTGTTATTAAAAAGAAACAGAAATGATTGCTTTTCTTGGCATTATTATTGATTTTGGGTAGGATTTTCTTTTTATCTTTTGGGTTTGCATGGATGTGATTCAGATTGGATCGAATAAGGCCAGGAGATTAGTATTTTGGGTCTAACTGATTGTTCGTGTTCTGAATTTCATTTTGGAGGTTCGGTTTTTCTTTTTGGGTTTCTTGTTTTGGAAAATCAATAAAAAAGGAGCAACAATGGGATTGCTAAAGGTTCGGTTAGGTAATTAGTGTTTCATGTAGGAGTGAGTTTCATTGTTAGAATTGATTGGATCATACTATGTGGAGAGCAGTAGAAATTGTTTTATAATAGATTCTATAAAGCTCCTAATCTGATAAGAGCCAACACTCCTATTTCGATGAGGACTACCATCTGAGCGAAATATATTAGAAACTTTAAAATTCTAGCAAATGAGTACTCAGAAAATATTCTGCAACTTCAACTTAAAAGACATGTGAAATGGTGATTTAAAGGGGAAAAAAATAACTAAAAATGACTACTCAAATCCCACTCTCTAAAGTGATAAAATTCTTTATAATAATGCCTACTTAAGCACCCAACCTAGCATGCTTCTGAAGGATGGTAGAGGTTGCTGCCAGTGTTTGAGAGACCTAGTTGTCACATTTTTCTGTTGATCCCAATGGCTCTGTTTATCGGTCAAATAATGCTGTTATTTATGCCACCTCAAACCAACTACAAAATCCAAGACAAAAACCATTATTTATGCCAACCCAGAAGAACAATATGACATGTTAGCAAGATCCATAAACAGAATTCCCACTGGGGGTGATGCCTTTAAATATGGAATGATAGGGGGTGTATAAACCAATTCTTATCCCAGAATTTTCTCCTGCCAAAAAATGAAACAGAATTATTCAACTCCCAGAATCTTTACTTCAGAGAACAAAATGTCCTTACTAATGCATCTTACAGTCTAGAAGAGAAAAGTGCCTTACAGAAAATTTATGTGATATTATTGAGGAGTTTTAGGTGACTCAAAATCACTAGATTCCCTCACAAAGCATCTTCAAAGCTGTGATGTTCAAATAATTGATGTTCAAAATCACTATATTCTGTACAGTAGGAGGGTAGCATAGAAAAATTTGGCTTCAAAATGTTTTTAGTTATCTAGGGAGTCATGAATCAGAGGCCAAAATGTTTTTAGTTAAAAGTAAGAAGCATAGAAAAATTTGGCTTCAAAAATTTTCTCAGGGTTGAAGATATTGATACTTTTATGTGTTGTAATATTATGCACTTGGACAATGTTGTTACTATGTGGTGTACTACTAATTATGTATTTGGATAATATTATTTCTAGTACTCATTATGGTTTCGAAGCAATTTATAATTATTCAATATTCTTACTAGTATTCATTGTGGATAATATTTTTTCAATTTATAACGATCAATATTGTAGCTTATTATTGAGTATTATTATAAATAATCATTGCAATATATGTAAAAACAATTTAAAATATAAAAATTTATTAATATATATTAATATATGTAAAAAACAACTTTTCCGGAAAATATTTTCAGGAAATCTGTCAAACAGCAGAAAATATTTTACACAGATTCAATCAAACACCAGAAAATATTTTCCAGTAAGTCATTTTACAGAAAAGTAAAACATTTTCCAGAAATCATTTTACGGAAAACATTTTACAGCCAATCAAACAGACCCTTAATTTCAATTTTGTTTATAAAGCCCAGTTCATTTATTGTTTAAAAAAAACTTTATGGTAGGCTCATAAATATTGTTAAATAATATTTATAAACTCAATTATCAGATTACAGGGTTTTGAAACTGCCATTCCTGATCCCACTAAAATCAGGTTGTTGCACTTGTACCTTAACTAAATATCTAATTAACAAATTCGTCAGACCAATGTTAAATATAATATTATAATTAACTCATAAATACTATGAAATAATATTAACAGACTCGATTAACGAAAAATGGGGTTTCAAAACCATAATTTTCGACACCACTGACTTTTAGGTAGTTGCACAACATACATAAACACACAGATTACTGAAACAGACATGCTTACAGAATTCACAGATACAAGCAAACTTAGCTTTTTGGATAATCAACCCTAACAGGACAAATGTTTACCTTGGTTGTTATGAACTTAATTTAGAACAGAGACTTGACGACAAAATATCGATGAGAGAATTCTTGTAACATCCCGATTTTGGGCCTAGTTGGAACAGTGGTTTCGGGACCACAAATTCGACGTAAGAAAATTTATTTTTTATTATATTTTTATGGTCTACGATTTCACAAAATAATTTTGTGAAAATTTCGTTCGAAAATTTTGACGTTTGGGCACTCAATTTAGTCAAAAGGACTAAATTATAAAAAGTGCAAAAGTTGAGTTCTATATGTTGGAGGTGTCCAATTGTTATGAAATTTTAAATTGGAGGTCCTTATATGGAATTATACCATTGGTTAAGTTGTTGGAAAAAAATGGACATGATTAGGCACGTTTCCAAAGTTTTTCATTAAGGACATTTTGGTCATTTAGTCATTAAAATGAATTAAAAACAAAATTAAAAGCCAATTTTTGTCCATCTTCAACCCCTTGGCCGAAAATTGCATGGAGAAACCATGGATAGGGTTTTTCAAGCTTCCAAGTTCGATTGTAAGTCCGTTCTAGCCCCGTTTTTAATGTTTTTTTATGTTTTTGGAGTCCCCGTAGCTCGGTTTAGCTTATTCTACCATTAATTCATGTTAGGGTTCATATTTGGAAAAATACCCATCAGTGAAATGTGTTTATTTTGATATTTTATGGTAGAATATGAAGCTTGGAATTATGTTAAACAACTTTTGCTAGTCAATTTTAAGTGAAAATGAGTAAAACGACATAATCGGTAAAAATACCTAATGTTCATAAGTAAATGTTAGAGTGGAAATTTGATGTTTTCATAGAAGGGAAAAATGTTCAGCATGTCATAAAACATATGAATAAGGATTAAATTTTAATTTTCGAGCTTTGGGACAAAAGTGGAAATATGTAAAAGTTTAGGGGCAAAATCGTAATTTTGCCAAAGTCGAGTGAAGGACTGTTTTGATGAATGTGAGTATTAAATAAGATAATTTTTCTATTAGAGATCAAGAGGAATGAAATCTGGAGTTAGACCGGGGGAAGAAAAAGATTGAGGACTAAGTTGCTAGATTTGATCATATTTTGTAATGAGGTAAGTTTACGGTAAATAAATGCAATAATTCAATTATTATTATTAATGTTGTTATTTTCCAGCAATTATGTACTTATTTCATGAAATTATTTAATGTTGACTCAAGTATGAGATGATAGAGAATCAGTGTTAAAAAGTCCCGTTGAAACATTAGGAATGTATCTGATACAAATGTCATGACATTTTGGGAATGAGATCCCATGTAAGACTATGTCTGGGACATGGCATTGGTGTTATTGAGGTTATGAAAGGTCCCATGTAAGACAATGTCTGGGACATGGCGTTGGCACCGAGATGAAAGGTCCCCCGTAAGACCATGTCTGGGACATGGCATGGGCACCGATATGAGAACTCCTGTGTAAGACCATATCTGGGATATGATATTGGCAGTACAGGAAACATTCCATGTAAAACCATATCTGGGACATGGCTTTGGCATGTTATTATCAGATAGGAGACCCGAGTATCCTTAGTATTCCAAGTGGTTCAACGAGCAAGTAAATAGACTATGTTACATGAAAGTTCAAGTAAAATCATAATAAATAGATTCAGGTGAGTTATAAGAGTTAAGAATATCTTTGTTATCAGTTATCAGTTATCAATTATCAGCAAGGGAAGAGTAAGTTATAATCATGAGTTATTTAAGTAAGCAAGTAAGTAAACAAGTAAGAGAGTAAGTAAAGAAGAAAGTAAGTAAAGAAGAAAGTAAAAATCATGTTACTTGATGATAAATTATGAGTGTAATTATTTATGATAAATGTTGTCATTTATTTGCTTGTAAACTTACTAAGCTTTATGCTTACTCCCTTTATTTTCCTTATTTCTTTTATAGTGTATCCAATCCAATTCGGGGATCATAAGGATGTCAGAGCTCGTTACACACTATCAACAGACATCTCGGTATTTTGTGGTTGAAATGTTTTAAGTTATGGCATGTATATGGACTTAGTCATTTTGTGAGTGTGTCCTTATGATATGGCTAATGATTAGCTATTGAAATGGCTATTTAATAACATGTTTTGGTGATATGTATGCTTAAATGATAGATAATACAAAGAAATTATAAAAGAGTAAAAATTTGCAATGGAACAGTTTTTAGACATCAGCATTGACGTGACTTTGAAAAATCACCAAGGATAGTATAAGTGTAATTAGAGAGTAAATAAGATGTATGATTAAATCTTATTGAGTCTATTTTCACATGAAAGAAACGGTGTAAGAAAAAGAGTTATATATTTTGAGATATTTGAATTTTAATGAGACAGGGTCAGAATAGTTTTTGAAGTCCCCTATTCTGATTTTAGGAAATCATTAAAAATTGTACAGAAAGAATTAGGAGTTATAATTTATATTTCTAGATTCCTCAATGAGTCTATTTTCAATAGAAACAAATGAGAACATTATCCAAATTCTGTACAATGAGATAATTAATTTTTAGTGAGGAGGGGTCAGAACTGTCCAATAGTGAAATGAGGGAGACTTTAATGAATAAACTGTACTAATTGGCTAAACCAAAAATTCTAAAAATTTTATGGTACAAATATATACGAGTCTAGTTTCAGGGAAAATTGACGGATCTAAATTTTGAGTTTTGTAACTCGAATTATAATTAAATTAGTGACTATTGCGTAGGTGGACAATTTTATTGTGAATAGTGAAATAAATTGTTTTGTTTAAGTATTTGGAAATTTTTTAATGTTCCCGTTTTGGACCCGAACCATTTTCGTTGCATGTTTTAGGGTCTCGAGGGTCCTTTCAGGGACATATTGATTGAACATGAGTGAATTAATTTTAAAAGCAAATTGCTCCGAACTAGTAAGTTAAGTCAGTTAACACCTCGTGCTCAATTCCGGCAACGGTCTCGGGTAAGGGGTGTTACAATTCTCATGGAATAAGGGTCGTATTTGTAGGCCTAAGTGTCCTGAAAATCTTAGGATACCCTTACCACATCTTTTTGGCGTATACTACAATGCTAAAATATTGGCAACCTCCTTGCTGATACTCTTTTTTTGAACTCCCTAGTTCGCCGAAGCATTGGTGAACCCCTAATTCACCACAACACTGGTGAACCTTCGCTTGAGAGGCAAAATCTTCCAATCCCGATCTCAGGATATTGCAGGAAGTCTATTAGAAGATTGAGTATCCAAGTCGACCCATGCTTCTAGTTTTGTCTAATTTTTCACATTCAAGTTAACCGAACTTAGTACAAACAAAACTTATTTACAGCTTGAGAATGTTTTACATCATGAAGAACTCCTTTAGAAGCAAAAAGCGAGATGTGATTGGTTACACTTGGGTGATCGTAACACTAAGTCCTTCCATTCCCGAACTCTGTAAAAAAGGAAAAGTAACCACATAACTGCTATTCAGAATAACGATGGGGATTGGATCTTTGACCCGGATGCTATTGAGGCTGAGGTGAATACTTTTTTCCAAAAGCTCTATGGGAAACGTTTTGGTGTTATTGATGTTTTTCCTCCTAGTAAGTTTCCTCAACTGGAGCGTGATGATATTAATTTTTTGGGAAGCCGGTCATTAATGATGAAATTAAGAATGCCCTTTTTGATATGGCTCCTCTTGAAGCTCCGGAAAGTGACAGGTTTCATGCCCTCATTTTTCAAAAATAGTGGAGTAAAATTGGGGGGTAGTTTGTGATTGGTTCAGAAAGGTGTTTAATGGGGGCTCTATTGAGGCTGATTTGAATAACACCCTGGTCGTTCTCATTCCTATGGTGGCAAATCCAGAAGGTTTGGATGGTTTTGTCCAATAAGCCTCTGTTTTGTCCTTTATAAGCTGGTAATGAAGGTAGTTGCTAACGTTTTAAGTATGTTTTCCCAAAAATTATTGCGCAGGAACAGGTTGGCTTTATTGCAGGAAGGAACATAACCGATAACATTATCATTGGTCAAGAGGTAATTCACTCCATGAGATGTTAGGAAAAAAAGGAAGTGGATGACAATTAAAATTGATCTGAAGAAAGCCTATGATAGAGTGAGATAGGACTTTATTCATGTTTCTCTCCAAGCAGTAGGTATTCCTATGTATCTCAGTAAAGTTATTATGTCCTCTATTTTGAATTCTTCTATGCAGGTTATGTGGAATGGTGTCCCTTTGTCTAAATTTAGACCAGCTAGAGGTATTAGACAAGGGTACCCGCTCTCTCTCTATCTTTTTGTGCTTTGTATGGAATGGCTTGGTCATATGATTCATTCAGCTATTTTGGTGGGAAAGTGGAACCCAGTATGACTTTCTCGATATGGGCCGCCTATCTCACATTTTTTCTTTGCAGATGACCTAGTTATTTTCAGCAAAGCAAACTTGGTGCATGGCAGGATCATAAAAGATATTATGGATCGATTCTACAGTTTCTCTGGGCATCTTATTAATGCAAAGAAGACCAACATTTTTTTCTCTATGGGGGTGGATGTTTCTTTAACTGATATGATCAGTTCCTTATTTGGTTTTCAAAAAGTTCACGATCTCAGGCATTACCTTGGGGTTCCTCTTTTCCATCAAAGGGTGACAAATAGCACTATGAATTTTGTGGTTGAAAAAATTTGGGGGAAGCTACACAGTTGGGACTCCAAAAAACTCTCCATTACTAGTCGTATTACTCTAGCTTAGTTGGTTCTTTTATCCATCCCTAGCTATTTTATGCAATCAATGATGATTCCTAGGAAAATCAGTGATGAGATTGAAATTCTGGTGAAGCAGTTTATTTGGGGATCTTCGGACAACAGAAAGAAGATGTCGCTTGTGGGGTGGGATTCAATTTGTCAACCAAAGTGGTGTGGTGGTCTAGGGCTGAGAAGACTTCATAATCAAAACTTATCCTTTCTTTTGAAACTGGGTTTCAATATTGTGTCTAACAAGGATGCTTTATGGGTTCATGTGCTTCGGTCGAAGTATCATTTGAAGGAGGATTTGCCGAATTGCATTGCTCGGGACAGAAGTTCTTTTCTTTGAAGGTCTCTTTCTAAAGTTTGGCCATTACTTCGTGAAAATCTTTTTTGATCCGTTGGAGTTGGAAATAAAATTCGATGCTGGAGGGATAATTGGATCCCGAGTGTGGGGCTTTTGTTTTGACATATTCTAAATAATGATAATCAAGATTCAGATTGCCTCATTAATGAGATGATCACTGATGACGGTTCGTGGAACCTTGATCCTTTTTAGGTTTGGCTTTCAGATGATGTGATTCAGCTTATTAAGGGCATTCTGCCTCCTCATCCATCTGCCAACCCTGATAAAATTTCTTAGAGCCACACTTTGGCTGGAGTTTTTTCAGTTGAATCAGCTTACAAGATGTTAAAGGAAGGTGATTGGAATCTGAAAGATGATAAATGAAAGAGTGTTTGGAAGCTACCAGGTCCTCAACGGGTTCGATTTTTCATTTGGGCTGCTTTACAAGGAAAGCTCCTTAGTAACGTGGAACGAGTTAGACGGGGTTTAGCGGTTGACCCTTCTTGCATCATCTGTGGTTTCCATTCGGAGGACATTTTACATATTTTGAGAGTTTGCGCTGTTGCTAAGGACGTTTGGAATCAAGTCATCCCAGGTAATTATTTATTGAATTTTTTCTCTACTAATTCACAATATTGGCTTCTTTCTAACTTGCAGAATACTAGCATGGTTCATGAGGAAGGATCCACTTGGGCTTGTCTTTTTGGAATCTTATTTGGCGCTTATGGAAGAACCGTAACTTATTCATTTTTCAAGGAAGATCTTGAAGCTCGAGAGAGATTGTTCAATTTTTTTTAAGTTGGGCGAATCAACTCTTTTCAACTCTTAGAGTAGATTTTAAGGGTAGTTTTAAACCTCCCATTGAAGAGGAATCTTTTGAAGATTTGATTTTTCTTAACACTGGTGGGGCAGTGCAATTAGAATCTAAAAATGTAGCCGCCGGAGGAGTTGTTCGTGATGCTAATGGAGATTGGATCTTTGGGTACAATCGTCGCCTTGGAAAATGTTCTATTTTTAATGCTAAACTTTTGGGCATTTTAGAGGGTCTCAGGCTTATTCAACGTAGGGGTCACGATGAAGTCATCATACAATCTGATAGTTTGGAAGCTGTTAAAGCTATACTTGAAAGTACCTCTACTGAGGCGAATTCAACGTTAATTAGGCGAATCCAAAGTATTTTATTTCAAGAAAAGTAGTTGTTTTTGTTGTATATTCCGAGAAATCAAAATCAAGTTGCAGATTGTCTAGCTAAACAAGCCTTGATCTGAACAGATAATTTGCAAGTGTTCGATGCTCCTCATTTGATGACGCACACTTTAATGGAATTGGACAAGAATAAAACTGTTTTTCCTTTTTAGAATACTATTATGTAATTAGTTTGATATTTATTATTTTCACCAAAAAAACTTATTTACAGCCCAAATAAAGAAACAATTTTGTTAACAAGACATTGAACAAGCAACAACAACTTTCTCAACAAGCTATTTTAGCTTCTTTCTTTATGGTTTGATGATAAGTTGTTTACCTTTTATATATATATATATTGAAAATGTGGCATTTATATGGAGTTGAACTAAGTCGAGAGATGTTAGAAAAAAATTATTCTAAATAAGATCAATTTATCAATTAAATTTAAGTTTTAGCATTTTATTTTCAACTTTTTAAAACATTTTAACGAAAATAATAAAATATCTCTTTTGTTTTCTAATTTTTACATATTTTCGTTTTCATTTTTTTTCTATTTTTTAATATTTCAACCAAACATTTTTTTTGAATGTTTTCATCTTTCAAATAAACAAAAACGAAAGCAACTTCTATTTTCTGAAATAAAACACACTTTAAGTATTTTTAATTTTTTTATATTTTCATAATAGAAATTATTTTTATATTTAAGACTCAAATAAAAACATTTAAATATTATAATTATTAAAAAAATTATAAATATATTGCTATTTTATTAAGATAAATTAAAATTTCAAATGTATCATTTCTTTTCTCAAGTTCATATACTAGTATGAAAAAAAATGTTATGATGTTTAAATGTAATAAATTTATGTTACATAAAAATGTTAACATTTAAATTAAAGGATGAAAATGATTAAAAGTGACGTTTTAGAATAGTTTCAAATTTAGTTATGTATAAACGATATTTAATATTAATTTAACTTTTGAGTTATTATAAATGTAAAGTTTTATTGTTTATTATCTTCAGATAAGTGCCATTTGATATGATTGTTACAATGAAATTGTTTGTAAGTAATCAAATTTTATGACTTTTATTATTTTAAATAGTAGGTCTTTTTGAAAGAGCAAGATAAACAAGTGTTCCATTAAATATAATTAATAAGTTTGCCATGTTTCTTCCCTTTCAAAAAAACTAAAGTTATTATCTTCTAGTTTAAATAAATCGAAACTATTTTAAAATTTATTATGAAACAAAAAAAATATTTTTTAAAATAAATTGTGTTCTCCAAAATTAATTTTATATATTTTCTATGTATACTATCATTTTCTTTTCCTGCAGAAAGATCAAATACTAGGAAAGCAAACACTCATGTAACCAAACAGAGTAGAACAAGCCAATATCTTACTAAAAAAACTCAAGCCAATAAGTTTGGCTCACAAAACCGATAAGTTTGGCTTACAAACCCGTTACTACGTCCTACATTCAATAGCATTTGAAATCACAATGTCTGGAATTGAATCCCAAAAATTATAATTAACATAACATAAATGCTACCTTTGCAAAGGCATGAACTGCTCTATTAGTCGTCTTATGGATCTAAAGGAAGGATATAAGTTGAAAATAAAATTACTATATGAAAAGAAAAGGTTAAATTTAAATAACTATGATTTTTTTTTTGTTTCCATCTTACTTTTAATTTTTATTTGGATAAATTATTTTATAGCCATACTAATGAGTTAGGTTATATTTGTATAATTCCTGAAGTTTATATATTATTGCTAAATTGTATTAAATTGTATTTTTATTTGTTATTTCTGTCATTGCCTACGTTGTAGTAAATGCCTTTATTGATGTTAAATTTGTTTGGCAGGTTTAATTGATGATGAATTTAATGAGAGTGGAGAAGAAATGTCTAGTTTTGATGTATCTGATAGTCATGTATCTGTTAGTGATGTGTCCAATAGGATTAGGGTTAATTTTAGATGGTTTAAACATGGAAGATATAGAAGTAGGGGAATTGTGTGATAGTGATGATTCTAGGAGGTTAAATAGTGCACATGAATCTAACTCAGATGGCCAAAGTTGGTCTGAGTTCAACCCAGATAATGACATGAGCAATCCTAAACTTCAGGTTGGAATGTTATTTAGGTCCAAAGACAATTAAAAGAAGCTCCAAGCAATATGGTAGTCTAAATAGTTATTTTATTAAGTTCCCAAAAAAACTATCTAAAGAGGTTAAAGGCAGTCTGTAGTTCAAAATGTTCTTGGTACATATGGATCTCTAGACTACACCCTAATAACCCTAATAACCAAACTTGGCAAATTAGGAGTTCAAACCTTAAGCATACTTGCTCTAAATTATATAAAAATAAGAATGTAACCTCAGTTTGGATAGGTCAACATTATAAAGAAAAGTTCATTGCTAATCCTGATTATTCTTTAACATTATTGCAACAAGATGTCAAAAGAGATTTCCTTTGTGTTGTCTCACTAACCAAATGTAGGAGGGCTAAACTTAGGGTATTGGAATTACTTGAATGAGCTCATAAAGCTCAATATAGGAAGATTTATGAGTACTTGTTGGAGGTTAGGACCCAAAATGTTGGAACAATAACAATATGTTATTTGGATAATAGGTTGTTTCAAAGGATGTATGTCTGTGTACAGGCATGCAAAAATAAGTATAGGGTTGGTTGTAGGAGGACAATAGGTTTATATGGATGTTTCTTGAAGGGTTACTTTGGTGGCTACTTACTAGCAGCTGTTGGGATAGATTCAAATAATGACATCTATCATATTGCATATGCTGCTATCGAAAGTGAAAACCAAGCATCATGGCTCTGGTTCTTGGAGTTGCTCGTATTAGACTTGGAAATTGTGAGCTCATACCAGATATCTCTCATGTCTGACAAACAGAAGGTAAAACTCCATTTGTTTGCTTTGTTTTATGTTGTTTCTAATTAGGATGGTAAGTCAAAGAATTACATTATTTTTTTCTATTTGAAGGGACTTTTAGAAGCAATATCTATGTTGTTTCCTAAATAAGACACTATGTTAGATATGTAACAACCATTTTTAGTGGTGACAAAATAGTGGTTCGAGACCAAAAATTTCTGTCATATCGACTTATAAATATTATTTTTAGAATATTTATAGAGTCATTAGAACCGTATTAAAATTTGGTTTAGAAATATTAATGTTTAGATAGTTAATTAAAGAAAAATGACTAATTTATAAAAGCTGCAAAACTTAGTAATTATTGGATTTAAATGATCTAATAGCTTAATTAATAAAGGTGGAAGGATCAACAAGGCAATTAGACCTCATTAGTTAGTAGTGGACGGTAATGGGATTAATAATTAAATAAAAATGTAAAGAAAATAAGTAATAATGTCAATTTTGTAAAATTTTCAAAATTAAAACAAAATTAAGTGAAAAACAAAAAATTTTCTTCATTTCCATGTCGAATAGCCATAGCTATGGTGAAGGAGCTTTGGTTTCTTATTTTCATTGCATTTAAGTGAATTTGATGTTCATTTCTTGTAATTTTTATGTTTTTGAGATCATTGCAACTAGGTCCAGCTAGCCTGTACCTCCGTTTTTGAATCTATTCAAAATTTTATAATTTTTCATTGATGAATCTTGATTTTTTTACGAATATCATGTATTTGAAGCTTTGATTGTGTTGTTTGTTGATTTTGTAAAGTGATTTTTGTTAGATTTTGATTTTAGGATTAAATTGTAAAAATGAAAAAATTTTAGGGTTTGATTGTGAATTTAATGTTAATTAGGGACTGTTTAAGGGCTTATTATATTTGGATAGAATTTTTATTAGAGAAAAATTGTTAATTTGATGAATTTCAGTTTTAGGGACTAAATTACAAAAAATGTAAAAGTTTGGGGTAATTGTATAATTTTGAAAAATAAAAGGGTATTAATTGTCAAGTGGATCGAAATGTGAAATGTAAGCTGATAATTGAGAAATTTTATACGTTAGATCAAGATCCCGTAGATATTCGTAGAAAAGGAAAAATTACGAAATAGTCCCTGAACTTCAACAACTACTACATTTCAGTCCAGGTAAGCTAGTACGGTTTAGAATTTAACATCTATATGAATTTTTGAATAGTATAACTTGGTACAATATATATATGTATTCAATTGTTGATAATGAATGATTATTTGAGACAAGTTGTTGAAATTGATGTTCAGATTAGATTGAACACGTGATAGAGTACAGTCATAATTTGGTGTGTTTTGGGGGATTGGGGTGGAGATAGTTGTGGAGTGATTTTTGTATATCTTTCTGGAGTAAACCGAGGTTCAGCCTTTGTTGCGAACTCTCGTGTTATACTCTTTGTTTGGCGTGTTTCGGTTGGACTAGCTCTTGTGAGCATTTGGCGTGTTTTGGAGGGATTGGCTCGTATGAGCATCTGGCGTGTTATGTTTGGACGGACGATGTACTCCTACAAGTAAGTCGTTCTTCTAATTGGAAATCTCGGTAGTGTAATTTGTTTAATGAATTTGATGGATTTGCTATACATTTGAGTATTATATGGAACGTATGTGATTTATCGATTGAGATTTTGGATGACAAGAAACCTTCGTGGTTGAATTGTTAATGTTTGAATTGTTGTAATTACTTCGCTAAGATTTATCGTTTAAATACATTGAACTTACAAAGCTTCATTAAGCTTACTTATGTTGTTTAATGTTCTTGTAGATACTCGAAAGGTTGGACGATCAGATCGGTGCTCAAGTCACAATATCCAACTTAATTCAGTAGTTTTTGGAATGTTTGATTCGGTTTATATGACATGTAATAGGATTTTGTGTTGTTATTACTGTTGTATTGAAATAAGTAAAATGCTAAGTATGATATTATGTGTAAATTGCCAACTTATATAATGTATGTAAATGAGGTAGATGTTTCAATTCAAATAGAAATGGCATGTGTTAATGATATATGTATTTGAGGTAGCTATAATAGGTACATTGGTTAGGTTTAGATTTGATGAATTGATAAGTTGTGTTTGAGGTTTTATTTTGATGTACAATTGTATATATTTGTGCTACCAATGAGGGTACATTGGTTAGGCACTTAATAGGTTGATTTTGTATGTTTTTTGCTTGAATAATGTCACTTTGAATAGGTGTTTTGGTTGGTAAATGGTTACTTAGCATCCAAGTAAGCTTGATATGGTAAACTTGTTGTTCAAGGTTTAAAGCTCACAAGTCATGCAGTTACGTGGCCTAGGACAGGGCGTGGCACACGGGAGTATGAGGCTATTTCGAGTGTTACATGGCCTAGCACACGGGCTTGCGATTTGGCCGTGTAACCTAACTGAGAGAGTTACACGAGCGAGGACACAGGCTGGGACATGGCCGTGTGTCCCTATTTCGAAGGTTAAACGGCCTGAGACATGGGCGTGTCTCTCAACCGAGTGAGTCATACGGCCGTGTGACCCATACAGTCCAATTTTTCTAACTTTTTCTGAAAATTTTCAAATGTTTCCAATTTAGTCCTGGATTGTTTCTAAAGTATTTTTAGGGCTTCGAGGGCTCGAATAAGGGACGTTATGAGTGTAATTGAATGTAATTATGTTATATTGGAATTAATGTATGAATTGAATAATTTAAAGTTCTGTTTGATCAATAATGTTATGTAACCCTATTCCGGCGATGGATACGGGTTAATGGTGTTACAAGACACCTACATGCCAATTTTAAGAAAGCTGGTTTTTAAACAAAGAAATTGAAAGATTTGCTTTGGAAAGCTACAAGAGTAAGCACTCTAAGGGATTTTGAGGATGTCATGGTTGAATTGAAGAATGCCAATCAACATGCTTATGATTGTTTGAAGGAAAAGAACCCTACTCACTAGTCAAGGTCCCACTTCTCAATTAGGAGTCAGTCTGACATGTTGGTGAATAATCTTTCTGAATGCTTTAACAAGGTAAACCCCAATTATTTATGTTACCTACTAATCATTAAGGACATGCAGTTCATTAAGGAATTTGTCTCACTAATCTTTTATGTTGCTTATTGGTAGTTTATATTAGGAGCAAGATGGAAACCCATTTTGACCATGATAGAAACAATTAGGACCAAAATTATGTTGTTGATTGTCAAGAAGAAAGAAGAAGTTGAAAAAATTAAAGGAATCTTGTGTCCAAAGATCAAGAAAAAGCTGTATCTCAATATGAAAGATTCACTAAGGTATGAATTTTTAATATATTTATGCCTTTATTCTGCCTTAGTTCTTTATTTTGTTTTAGTTCTTTAAGAAAAAGCTGATCATATGTTGTTTTTAATATTGTTTTTAGTTCTTTATTCTACCATTTTTTAATATATTTATGCCTTGTGTATGACTACTGGTGGGGCTGATCACATGTTTTTAATATTGTTTTAGTGACTGCTTTTTAAGTGTGTTCCATCACATGCTAGTGGGGACAGATATCAGGTTGAATGTAGTCTAAGCAGTCAGCATATGGTAGACCTAGTTGAGAATTCCTACTCCTGCAGAATTGGGATCTCACTAGCATCCCTTGCTTGCATGCAATGGTTGTCATTCATGTAAAAGATGAATACCCTGAAACTTATGTACAAACCTGGTACACCAAGCAAACCCAGCTTGCCATTTACTCCAACTTCATAAGGCCAGTAAAGGGTCCTAAGCAATGAGAGTTTGTGCCAAACATGCTGCCAATACTGCCTCTTACACTGAGAAGGCCACTTGGCAGACCTACTTAGGTGAGAAAGAAAGAATCCGATGAACCAAAAACAACAGAAAGGCTGACCAAGAGAGAGGTGGAAATAAGGTGTAGTAAATGCAAGAAATCAGGTCACAATAAGAGGAGTTGCAGAGAGGAAGTTGGCCAAAACATTCCAGTAAGTCATCTACCTTTGCTTCATTAGATTACTTATAAATGCAATTTCTTTGATGAATTTCACTTATTCCTATAGGTCAAAATACACAAATTTGGTCTTCATAACCAACTGGTTACCCAAACTCAACAATAGGCTACCCAACTCAGCAAGAGACTGCAACTCAGCAGGAAGCTGCCCCAACTCACCAACAAGATAATGCCTCAAGAGAAAAGTTCCCATTCAAGAGGAAACCAACCACTGTTAGATGGATGCCTTCTACTCAAGAGTCATCTGTGATAGACCTATTGATGACATTGTGAACTAGATGTTTATTTTGTTGACCTTTTGATCTTGTGTAAATTTGCCTATTACTGTTACTAATTTCTTAACTTAGGTAGATTATTTTTTGTAAATTTGCCTATGATTGCTACTGTTATCTAAATTTAGGCATACAGTCACTGAATTTTTTAATTTTTTTTGTAAATTTGCCTACAAATCAAATCTGTTCAATTGTATTGAATTGTCGGCAAATATGGCAATAGTTTGCCCTTCTTTTTGTAAACATTTCGGTCTTAATTTATGAAAGAAGTTTAATGTTGACCAATGTTTTTCTTTTTTTTTCTTTTTAATTTGTTTTATCTCTTCTACCATTCTGAGCATTGATCCATTACATATTCATAAAATCAAATGAAATAGTTTGGCAATAGTTTTACTCTTTCAAGTCTTAAAAGAAGATTAAACATTCAGAAAATCAAATGGAATGAAATACAAATGTGTGAGAATACTCTCCCATTAGAATTAGTATTTCAACTTTCAAGTGACTAAATTTCCTAAATTATCCCTAATGACTAAAAGGGAGTTAGTTTTATTTAATTTTAAAATAATTATTATCTCAATTTATCTAAATTTAAGAAAATAAATCAAAATCTAACTTAAAAACCTCATGTGACTAAATTGCCTAAATTGTCCCTATTTCTAACTTTTATTGCCTTAATTGCTCTAATGACTAAAAGGGAGTTAATTTTATTTAATTTTAAAATAATTATTTTTTTCAAAAATACATAAATTGCCCCTAAATTTTTAATACCTATATTGTCCCTGCCTTTAACTTTTAATACCTAAATTCCCTATTAATTCTTAATGATTCTAAAAGGAGTGGGGCTAAATTAGTTTAATTTGTTAAAATCAAGACTAAATTAATAAAATATGTTAAGGTTGATGGCTAAATTTATTATTATACCAATTAATATTATGTAAAATGGATGGAAAATAGTAACGTTGTTATTAATTGTCCTTAATCACTCATTTTCAGAATTGATAGGGACTATTTTGCTCTATTTTTTTAGAGGGGTCAATTTGCTCAAACTCAAAATTGAGAAGGACTGAAGAGATCTTTTTATCAAAAAAAAAGTTTAAATACAAAATAGTTATAATGTACCAAGTTCAAGTACTTCCATATATATTAAGATAACACAAATATAATTAAAGTAAATGATAAATTCTACCATGAGCTTCAATAAATAAAAATCGCTTCCAATATTTCTAAAGACTAATATTTTTAAGGATTTACAAATCTGTAAATTTTTGGAAATAGTGGTAAAATGTTAAAAATGTTGATAAATTTAATATTTAATAATGATAAATCATTAATCTTAATAAATCTTTAGAGATATTATTAAATATTAAAAATAATGATAAATTGTTAGAAATTTTGTAAAAACAAAATAAATGGAATTTAAAGAGCCAGTTGGTTTCGTTTGACATAGAAACCGTGTTAGACTTATCTAAAGTCTTAATACTATTGTTGAAATTGCGTGTCAAATTTGGAGGCCTTTTTTTAAAAGATTGTAAAGATAAGGTTATATAACTAACTTAAAACCATTAGGGAATACCAAACAATTTTTATGACCTAAGATGGTAATACTAAATATGAATACGATGTTTGGACCCCGATTTTGTTTTAACATTTAATTTCATTTATTATTAGAGATGGTGACTTTTTTTTTCAGCCCCATTCAGATCTGATATATTTTCAATATAATTAGTGACCTTAGTTGAAAAAAAATAAAAGATACATTCAACCCACTTGATCAATTGATTGAAAATTTAAACTCGATTTATCCTACTCTAAAACTTAATTTCAAAAATAAAAAACAGAGCCTATTAAATCGAATTGAGTTGAAATTCATCGAATTCCGAATATTTTGTCATCCCTATTTATAATTGTATTAAGTTCTATTATTATTCAAATTTATATATAATTTAAATATTATAATTTACTATAAAATTATATTTGATACATCAACAAAAAAAAATTATTAAAAGATACAAGTCATAATTTACAACATATGAATAATATCTTGAATTGTCTAAAGAAATATTGTAACTACACTATCAACGTTCTAATAATCTCCCCATTTAACAATTTTCCTGTAAAACTCAACATCAAATCTGTTACCCAACCAATACAAATGAATACACAACACCATGAGCAACATAAGTATTCAAACAATCTATCCAACAGAATATGTATTACAAAGCAAAAATGAAATGTAGTTTGAAAAATAATCATAGCATCATAGCACCACAATAGAAATACCACACCATTCCAATTGTTCTTTACTACCTACTCTCCCTTTTCTTTTTCTTTCTTTTTCAAAAACTACTATTAGGCTGCTTCCCCTGACTAGTTTTCTCCCTCTAAATCTTTCAGAAAGCTTATCACCTTTTTATTTCTATACATTAGATTCTTGATATCTACATTGATCATCATGAGCTAATCTCGTAGATGGAAGCCATCTTCGTCTTGTAACATCCCAAATTTTAGGTTATACACGTGATATTATTTCAATGGCGAATATAGTAAATTAATAAAAATTAAAAAATTTAACAACTAAAATAAATTTCATGAAAATAAAATGATTTTGAATATGAGATTTAATAAAAAGAATTTTAGAAGTTATAATATGATGAAAGAACTAAATCATAAATTTTGAAAAGCTCGAGGATTGAAATGTAAATTTAGCTAAAAAGGAAAATAAGGGTTTTTATTGCCTATTTTACATGAGAATTAATGGAAATATGAATTAGTATAGTGAAAATCACTTTTGAGACCAAATTGAAAAGATTGAAAAATTTAAGGATCAATTGTAATTTTCCTAATTTTATTGAGGAAAGATAAAAGACGCAATTATCATCCATAGATTCATTTTAAATTTTACAAGTGAATTATAAGGTTTGAGATTGAAAATTTCTACAACTAAGAGGAAATTGGGCAAAGAATTTAAAAATAGGTAAAGTAGTAATTTTTCCATGAAAAAGTAATTTGATCTTTCCTCAAGTATTTTATGATGAAAACATTATTTAGATGATATATTTGAGAATTAAAATTTTTATGGATCATTTCATCATAATATAAGGAAATTGAGTTTCAATTAGAGGAGTTGGACTTCAAAATTAGTACGAGGGCTTGAAGGCTCATTTAGTGTTTCTTTTAACGGGAAAGAAAAGATGAGAAAGCCCCCATCAGCTTCTCTTCCTATGGTTGTTGTAGTCCCTCCCTCTTCCCTTAGGCCTCTATTTTCTTTTTCATTTTTCTTGTATTTTCTCTCAAAATCAAGCCATTTTCTTACATTCAAACTTTGATTTCTTGATAAGTTCAAGTAGGAAACATGATTCCAACCTCATTTCTATAGTCAACTTCACCAATTAAGTTAAGGTTTCATGACTTTTTGAGAGAAAAAATCATAACTAGTGAGAGAAACTTTCAACAAGGTAAGAAATGGTGTTTACCATTCCCCAGCTTGATATTTGTTACAAGATGTTATAAGAAAAATTTAGAAAATAAATTATATTAATTTTTTGATTATATTGTTGGGAAATGTGCCCATATTGTACTAAACATGTAAATGTTTTCTATTTGTTTGAATAATGAATGAATAAATAAAGTTAATTTCACATTTCACTATTATGCCTTTTGTATTTCTGTCTTTCATGTTTGCATGCATAGCGAAATTGTGACAGACAAATATTAGCTCATTGATTGTCTAAGTTCAAACTAATGCTAAGTGGAACTGTAAGAACATTTATATTGCAAAAAAGATAACTTACTTCAGTAGGTAATCTAAACGAGTTCGTAATTCCGTAAAAGAATTAAAATGAGCCTTTGATTCAAATACTTAGAAGGATTATTATGTCATCTACAATTCCAATTGAGGAGGTGGCTAGTCTTGGCTATCAGAGCAGTTGACTCCACAGATAGAGACATAGATGTATTCATTGGAAGAATGATATATTGGACTGGACCCAAGATGAATTAATTCTGAATCTGTTTGTGAATTAATTCATTTGTGATGTTCATGGTGTGATTTACCTAAATCCAAAGTTAGTAACTGACCATGCGTATGTAAATCAAGTGCTTTGATATAAATGGAGGATTATGCTCTAAAGATATCGAGCCCATAGCCGGTATGTTAGGTACATAACTTGTTTACGACATGAATTTACTAGCAACAATGGAATTCATAGCTCGATTAAAAAGATTTAACGATATCCTCTCATTGGCATTGTGTGGATTGATAAATATGGAACGTGGCCACAGGTCGTTTGTTCTTAAAAAAAAATTATTATAGTTTGTTGAAAGTGATCATATTAATCATTAAGAAGACACAATGCTGACAATGAGATAAAATAGGATTGTATTGAGTGAGTGTGTTTAACTCAAATGAATCAAGGATATCATATGAGGGTAACACAGACATGATAAGATCATTGGACAAAGCAGTTGTATGAATTGATTTCGTAAAGAGTATACAATAAAGAGTTTTCAATCATGGTACTTCTTGTGGACTCATTCCATGATTAAGTAAATTGCAAATTATAGGAACGATGCTTCTAGACATAATTGCAATTACTCAAACCTAATTGTATATGTCTGGTTAGTCCCTCCGCTAGCTTAACAAAAGCTCAATTGGACCACATTTGAATCAGAATAAAATTCTATCACCTTGGAAATTATTTAATTGAGTCGATTTATTCGATGTGAAATTAAATTGGTCGGTCGTGAGAATTGTTCAACTAGAGAATTTGATTAAAGATATTTCTTGAAAAATTATTTTTGAAAATTCTTAGTTATTTTTGAAAAAAATTAATTTTGATCAAGTAAAATTAAATTAATAAAATTAATTATAAAAATATGATATTTTTGAAAATTAATTTTCATGTCAAACAATTGGCCCAATGAGTGAAAGTTAGACCTGAGATTGAAAATTGGGACCGAGAACCTAAAATTGAGACCCAAAAATTGATCGAACCGAGCCTGGTTTGTGAAATTGAGCTGACAGTTCAACTTGTGGCTAGACTAGACTAGTCAGACCCACCGGACATGGCAATGTCGACAACGACGACATTCCGATTGCCAGCAGGTGGTCCTTTGGGGGTTAGCAGTAAAGGAATCATACTCCTACTGAGACTCTACCAGATAATTTGATTTCAGATTAACTATTCCAAACATAATATTATTTTAATATTTTTAATATTAAATTTAATTTAATAAATATCTTGATAGTATTTTATTAATTTAATATTAAAGTGATTATCTTAGTATTAAATTAAATTTAATATTTATCTTGTAGATAAGTATTCTATTAATTTAATAGATTAAATATTTAATTTAATTTAATATTTATCTTGATAAGTATTATATTAATTTAATATTAAAGTGATTAAGTTTAATTATAGTTGAACTCTCTAAACTCTCCCTATATAAAGTGAACATTGGGTCATTATTTTACACACTTGAATTTAAGAGAAAATTGTAGAGAGAAAATTCTCTAAAGAAATTGTTTTAGAAAATTTCTAGAGATATTTTTCTTATTTACAACTTGACCCAAAAGTTTAAAGAAATTGTGAGATTTCCCCACTGATAATTTTGTGAAAAGTTTTCTAATTCGAAGTAAGCCCATATGTAATATCTAATTTTTTAGTGATATTGGAAACGGTGGTTTCAGGACCACAATTCCGATAAGTGAATTCATATTTTATTGTTTAATAATATTTGTAATACCCAAATTTTGCCTGGCCCGAGCCCTAGTATTAAAACCAAAAAATATATATACATAAAATAATAAAATGTTCATTCTTATTATTATTACTACAATAACAGGTCTACATGCCAGTGGCCCAAATGCTTAATTGCTACCCACTAAGGCCCAAACCTAATTTTCCTATACCCTAGCCCAATCACGGAGTGGCCCAATGCAAAATTAGAAGCAGAAACCCCAGCAGCTCCAGCACCGCAATCAAGCTCTGCCCTCGCATGTGCGTCACCGCCTCTACGACCAGCTGGTCCCGTACGACCGTACTTGTGCGCAGACAAATAAACAACACCAACAGAGCAACAACCAGCAACAAAAAAGAAAAAGAAAACAGAAAATGAAAACGTGGCAATAACAGATTTTTTTATTTTTATTTTATTTTTGTAATTTTGGCTATAAAGAGCCAAGGCAAACAATGTAAAAGTCTTCCTTTTTTTTCCACACATATATTGAATACAAGAAAGTAAAAAAAGATTGAAAGGGATCAAAACAAAAAGAGATTCGTAAGGTGATTGGAGTTTTTTTTCTTCACTTTTCTCTATTTTTGTTTTTGAGTTATTTTGTTCATTAATAGGATAGAAATAAAAAAAAGAAAGGGGAGAGAGCAAAGAGTTTACCTGGTGATCGATTCCTTGCTTACTCCGTTGCAATCGGAGATCGAGTGAGGGATCTTGGAAAGGCCAGCTTGAGAGCATGAGACGGAGGCCATGACTTTAAGAGATTTTGAAACGGCGCAGCCATGAACAAAAGGGACTAGTGTTTTCCTTGTTTAAACTGGCCGGATGTTAGTTTAACCTAGGTTTTGTATCAATTGTGCAATGGCATCGTTTAGGCCAACTTCAATGGCTCTAAAACGGTGCCGTACAGGCCTTGTCCAGTGAACCGATCCGAACGGTGACCCGACCCGGGAAGGATCCACGCATTATGGATCGTTTGATTTATTTATCCAATAGGTCCCTCCGTGTTTAAGGGGGTTGCAATTTTGATTTCCTTTAATGATTTGTAATTTGTACCTCATATTTACTTATGTATTCATTTAGATCCCAGTTTAAACGGTGCCGTTTCTGTGATTGATTTGGATTATCCCAATGTTTGCATTGAATTGCTGATTTGGTCCTTCAGTTTTGAAATAAATTTTAATTTAATACAAATTTGGTTTTCTTTCTTAAAATTCAACAATATTTTTTAATTATAATAAATCCTACTTTCATATATTATAGTATTTAATATTATTTGTAACATTTATTTTTAATAGTGTTTAAATTTATTATTATAGTTTAAAATGTAATAAATTATTATTTTCGTTTGTATTTTATTTTTTTAAAAATTCATTATACACCAATATTTTGAGTCAATTGTATTTTTGTTTTACTTTCATTTATTATTATTCTAATTTTATTTAAGCTTCGATTTAAAATTTTTTTGATTATTGTTCTCAATTTCAAAAAGAATAAAATATTTTTCATATTTAATTTTGATGTCAAAATTTTTTTAGATAAATCGATTCTTATATTCATTGTTTTTAACATTATTTTGATATTAGCTTAATATTGTTTTCAAACTTATTATTAATATAATTCTAAGATATAATATATTATTCTTTGAAGTTATTATCAATATGTTTTAAATTCATTAAGTATTATTTTAAATTTTTATACTTTTATTTCTCAATTTGATATATTATTATAAAATTCATCATTTATCAATACAAATTTTAATAGATTAGACATAATTTATATATTTTGATGTTGTATAATGTGAGTAGAATTATCGTTGCTACTTTATTTGTATTTATTTATTGCATATTTGGCTACACCTTAGTTCAAGTTTGAATTATTATTCATCGTTTTACATTACCTACTCTTTTTAAAATTTTGTACTTTTATCATTCTATTTCATATTAAAAAGGCCTAGCATTTATAATTATCGAGAGAATTGTGCCCTAACTTACTGGGTTCCAATTTTTTCTCGATGAGTTTAAATAGCCATGTGCTTATTTTATTCAAACCATACAATTTTAGAATAAAGCTTTCTTCAAAATGTTGGATCCTAACTCATTGGATATGACATTTTGTTATCTAGATTTTTAAAATAAAGGCGATGTTTGATGTTTAGGAATTTCGAGAAATTGAACCCTAACTTACTGGATTATAATTTCTCGTTTGACTTAAATGACCAAATAACCTTATCAAAATACATGAATTTTAAATTTTAAAAATTTGAAAAATAAACTTGATTTCAAAGATTAAAATGTTGCACCCTAACTCACTGAGTGTGACAATTTATTTCTTTGAAATGAGTATGTCTTATTGTCCAATTCGTTTATTCAAATTTTCTTTTCACAAGATCGTATTTTAAAATCTTTTCAAAATTTCGACACTAAGACATTAAACAATCAATTCAGTACCAATTTTGGGTGTCACGAGGGTGCTAATCCTTCCTCGTGCGTAACCGACTCCCGAACCAGTTTTCTCAAAATTCGTAGACCTAAAATCGTTTTCAAGGTGATCCGATCACACCTCATTAAAGATCGGTGGCGACTCCAAATTTCATTTTTTAAAGTCGATCCCCATTATTATTTTTTAAATGAAAAAGAGGTTTTGACAATATTTATGGATTTACATTAGAGTCGTATTAAATTTTGGCGAAGAAATTTTAATGTTTACCTATTTAATTTAAGAAAAAAAAAGACTAAGTTGAAAAAGATAGAAAAATCTAATTATAATTGAATTATAAGGATTAAGTGATTTAATTATTAAAAGAGGGAGGAATTATGTGGTAATTAGACCATAGTAAAGTCAAATGGGCAGTTTTGGATGCAGAGTTAGTTAAAATGTATGATAAATAAAAGGGTAGAATTGTAAAGTAATAATAAAACTAAAGTAAAATAATAAGAAAGCAAATATCATCATCTTCCACAATCTCTTGCAACCAAAATTGAGGAAGAAAACCATTGTTATGAAGCTTTGAGTTCGGCTATCACAACTCCTTTGCACGTAAACTCGTTTTAAATTCGTTTCTTATAATTTTTATGTTTTTGAGATCGTTAAAACTAGGTCCAGCTAACCCAAACCTTCGTTTTCAAAACTGTTAAAGATTTTGAATGTTGCCATTGATAAATATTTGTTATCTTTTAAGTTAATTGATGAAAATGAAGTATTGGTTGTTGATTTTTGTTAATTTATTAAGTGATTTTTTATAATTTTAGTTAAAGGATTAAATTAATAAATATTTAAATTCTCATGTAATTTTTGTAAATTGTGGATAATGGTGGATCTTTCTAGTATAGGATGAAATTCGATTAGTATGGAGAGTTGTGGAATTTTGGTAAATTTGAAATTTCGAGTTAGGGACTAAATTGTGATAAATGTAAAATTTTTTGGAAAATGTCTAAATAAAGAAAATTGAAGGGTCTCATTCATTGAGTTGAATTTGAAATTTATGTAAATTTAATAAATTTAATTTAATTAGTATATAGATCAAGAACCGAGTCAAAATGACAATAATCAAGAAAAGGGGAGAATTGCGGAGTAGTCTTTGCATTTTAACCGGAAGTGGATCGGAGGTAAGTTCATAAAATAAAAAAATTAGATTACATTATGTTTAATTTGAACTTTTTTGGGCTAGCTAAATCATTTATTTTGAAGATGATATGTAAATTTAATACCAAAATGTATGAATAAATTATGTATTGGTTGAAAAATAGATGAAATTATGATTGATGAAATATTAGAGGGAGCATCTTGAAAGTATTGAATACGTATGAATAATACGAAAGTGCATTTAATGTGATTGTGATGAATTCAGTTAATTGCCCGTTTGAACATAGTAAATGACTAGGACACGATTGACATGCCAATAGGGTTAGTATAATCCGAGTCAAGTTACTTAGTTCATCGGGCTATGTATTCATTGAATTACAACTTATGTATGTGCTTAAATGATAATGCATATTTTGGTGGTAGTAAGTGAAGAATGTTTCAATTAATTTCATGTTAACATTTAAAGAAATATGGTTTATGATAATGGAAAGCCCTCTGAAAATGGGTTATTATGATATATTTATATATGTGAACGAAATGCTAATATGGTGTGTGATCTTGTATTTGGATATTAGGAATTATAAGTTATTTAATTGAATATCTACCTTGTTTAAAGTAAGTTAATTTATGTTTAAACTATGAACTTCGTAACACCTTTCACTCATCACCGTCATCGAATTAGGGTTACGAAAAGTTACAGTAATTAACAAAACAAAAGTAGAACACTTCATTTCAAAAATTTATTTTTGAAACAATCAACAATAATTTTATTTAATAAACATGCCATTCAATCATATACGAAGCTTAATTCGAGCCTACAAGGCCTTAAAATGATTTAGAAACAATCAGGGATTAAATCGAATCAAAATATGATAACAAGGTAAAAATTGAAAACAGGGGTCATAAGGCTGTGTGAAAGAGACCAGCCTGTGTGGCCTCAGACACGGCTGACTGACTTTTTCACATGCCCGTGTACCAAACCGCGTACAATTCATAGTAGGGTCACATAGTCGTGTCGCCAACCGTGTAACAAATTGAACCTGTGTGGAAAATCCTACACCTAAAAATCAACAAGACACACAGCCGTGTGGAGTGGCCGTGTGTGGCACACGACCGTGTGACAGCCCGTGACTCCGGTCGTGTGCAACCAAATGACTTTACATTCAAGCCAATTCATCAACCATTTCTTAGGTACCAAGCCAAACCATTTCCAACCACTTTCATCTATTCAAAACACATATGAACACAACTAAAACATACCAAAACGACACAACCTAAAGTGCCTAACCAATATGCCCTCATTGGAACCACAATTTTTATATATCAACAAGTAATATAACCAAAAACATAACCATCTAGTTAATCTTATTCAAACATCACCAAAGCTCCAAATACCAAATACTAAGCTCATTCATTTATACCACATATCAAGGACCAACATATTTATCCAAAACTATAAACTACTTAGACCATAATGTCCACTTCACATTTATGCACAAATGATACTTCAAAGTTACTACCATATCAATGTAACAAACATCAATTAATGTTTGCCATATTTATGACATAAAACATTTCTCCACCCATTATAGCCATCAAGACAATTCAATTAGACTTTTCCACCAACATCACAATTTAAACACAAAACATGATATTACTATTATATATCTTATGAACCAAATTTACAAGTCCAACTATACATGCCACAAACCCAAAATAGTCGAGTCAAAAACTACCGAACAAAGGCTAGATAGTGTAAGCTCTGAAGTTGATCCGGTTGACCAGTTCTGCAAAATGTCAACTATAGAAAACAAGAATTAAACAAGTAAGCTTAAGAAGCTTAGTAAGTTCATAGATATTTAAACAAAACTCTTACCTCAGTTTACAATTAAGTACACGAATATAACTAAATTTAATACAAGTTCCTGTCCATACATTTAAAACAATTAGGTGAGCATTTCACATATCAATCGTATAATCTCTCAATCATTTAATATGACATGTTTTTGTATCATTCAATAGGAAAGATTCGACATATAAAGCATATCAACCATTTGATCATGTCAATTCATATTCATATTCCATTTCTTTTGAACAAATGACTCTGTCACCAATATCGCATTTGCAAATCGAGCGTTTCATAACTATAACTATAAACTTTCCAGTTATTTCATATCGTTTTAAACAACCTTTAAACACAAAATCATTATTTATTCAGTTTCATCATTTAAAATTTCAATATTCAGATAAACATATCATTTCACCCTAACTTATAAATTAATATTAAAAGAGCTTTCATAACCATACCTTGACAATTGTTACAAATTTCAAAACGTTAGTATTGAAGCATTCAATAGAATAATTCATGTACCACAATAGTTCCAAACCAACAATTCATACGTATATATATACATAAATGACACTTTCGAAAAAAGCTTAACCAATTCCATCAACCATATTTTGTTAATATAATTAACCAACAACATTTATAAACAATAATTTCATTGTAACATTTATCACTTAGTAACACCATAAATATGCAATAGCATTTAGCAAGTAATTAAGTTGTAGATCAATTAACACATAGCCTAATGAACTATAGTAACTTGACTCGTATACTCAGGTAACTACACCACACCAAAGGCATCATAGATACAAAACAGAGGCATTGAAGTGCAGATAGAAGCACAAATGTGCAATCAGAGGCACCAAAGTGCAATCCGATACGAGCGCTTGTACAAACCCTATTGGCATGCCAATTGTACCTTAATCGTTCACTATGTTCAAACGGGCATTTAAAAAAAATTCTTAACATTTAAAAATTAAAGGCACTTCCATAATATTCATACACATTCTACAAATCCATTACATACATTCTGAGATAGTATAGCTCACATTTCACAATCATTCATCAATTCCAATTAAATACTCTCTCACCTTGTACTTAATTGTAAACAATTTATAATTATAATTCAGTATTAAATATTCAACACATATTAATTTAATCTAATTCAAAACAACATAAATTATAAATATTTATATATACATTTATCACATTTCAAGTAATTCTTACTCACCTTACATTCAACCGTAAACATTTAATATCCCCAATTCAATATTAATAATTCAACCACAAATTAATTAACTAATTCATACAACATATAACATGAACATATAAACATATATCTATTCTATGAACTTACCTAATACAACTAACAAGCAAATTTGTTTGTAGGGACTATTCTGCAATTTTCTTTTTCTTTTTAATTTTCCTTTGTACAATTCAATCATTGATCTATGAAATAATTAAATTAAATTTATTAAATTGAAATATATTATAATATTCGTTATTATGTATATGACTTGTAATTCCCATTTTACAAATTTCCCCCAAACTTTTACACCTTGTTCAATTTAGTGTTTAAATTGAAACTATTAAAAATTTCACATTTAAGCCCCATTACACATAACCAATTCTAATTCCATCCATAATCAGCCTTCAATCACTTAAAAACTATAATATTTTCATGCTAAGTTTAACAAATTTATTGATTAATCCTTAAATGCAAAAGTAATAAAATTCACTTAACAAAATAGTCCTAAAACATTTCTAGGCTTCAAAATCTTCCATTTAATATCAATAACACCCAAAAATCATCAATGGTAATTTTAACAAACTTTAACATTTTTGAAAAGAGAGATATGAGTTAGTTGGACCTAATTGTAACGATCTCAAAAACATAAAATTTACGAAAAACATACCTCAATTAAACCTCCATGCATGAGGAAAAATTTAGCCGAATTTGAAGCTTCTTCAATGGTGTTTCCATTCTTTACATTCGGTGGAAGACGAAGAAATAAAAAAAATAATGGTTTTATTTTATTTAATTCTAACATATTATAAATTAATTATAACTATTTTAACATTTTATCACTCAAAACAAAGCACTTGCCGTCCATTATTATACACTAGGGTCTAACAACTATTTAGATCCTTAAATAAACATTAATCATGCATTTTAGCCATTAAAAATAATAGCAATTAACTTTTACAATTTTTATAATTTAGTCCTTTTCCCTTAATTAACCATCAAATCATTAAAATTTCTTAACCAAACTTCAACACACTAAAATGATAAATACTTAAATATTTAATAAAAATATTTACGAGTTTAGTTTATAAAAATGAGGTCTTGAAACCTCATTTTCCAAAACCACTTGACTTTAAGGACAAGCCACTTGTACTTAACTTTTTGTTGAATTAACAAAAACTTTCAAATTAAAATTTAACAAAACATTATAATTCAACTCATAAATATTAATAAATAATATTTACGGACTCACTCATCGAAATTACAGTCTCAAAACAAATGTTTTCAATACCACTGAAAAACGAGCTGTTACAAACTTACTAAGCTTCTTTAGCTTACTTTTTTGTTTGTGGTTCTTTTGTTGTTACCAATTTGAGGACTGACCAGACAGATCTATTTGGAGCTCACATTATCCAGCCATCTTGGTTTTTTGTTTTTCATTTTGGGAGGTGGCATGTGTATAGGTGCTTTGTCGTGAAAATGTAAATTGTTAAGTCATTTCGGTATGGTATGCCTAGTATTATGTTTGGCCTTGGAGTGTACTTGTATTGACTATAATTAAATTGATCCTAAGTTATGTAAATATGTGATGTTGATGTTTTGAAGTGGTTATTTGTTGAGTATGTCATACCTTATTCATATAGGAATGATATGGACATTAATTGCTAGATAATGATAAGGTGTATTAAATGTTTGCAACCTTGTAATTGAGTTGAATTGGTGTGTGATTTGTGGTGTCTTTGATTGACATATTGGTTAGGTCTTATAGGTTCTCTAAAATGGTACATTTTGTGTATATTACTATTTGGTTTGGCCATGTTAAGGCTTATAGAAATCGGGTGTCTTGGTGGACAAGAATTAGACTTGTTTTCAATTGTTTTAGAGGTTATATATGTTGTACATGACTTGAGACATGAGCTGTCACACGACCGTGTGTCATTTTAAAATTAGGTAAAGGATCACATGGCTTGGGACATAGCCATGTAGCCCAAGTCAGTGTCTAACACGGTCTGAGACATGACCGCGTGTCTCAAAATAGGTTGTAACATGGTCTAGGACACGACCGTGTGACCCAACTTTGAACACACACATGGTTTGGTACACGACCTTACGTCCTGACTTAGAATGTTTACACAGTCTCGGCTATATCACACGGTCGTGTGACCCCTGGTTTCCAAATTTTCAAGTTTTCCTGAAATTTTCTGATTTGTTTTGGTTTAATCATTGATTATTCTCAAACTATTTTTAGGGCCCTGTAGGCTCGATTTAAGGCCTATATTTGTATCTATGTCATGAATTGAATTATTTAATAAATGCTAGAATTTAATTGTAAAATTATGTTTTTGAAAAGTTAAATGTTATGTTTTGCTCGGTAACACTCTGTAACCCTAATCTGACAACGAAGACAGAATAGGGGTGTTACACCACACTCGATAGACGTGAGCTTGAGAATAGCGAAAAATACTACCTGGTCGAATTATTCATCCTAGATGAATCGAAAAGGTACATTTTGATTATGTGTTTATCACTTTAGATATCACAACCAAGTTTTTGTGTTTTGGAAAAAAAATTAGAACTCTGATTTTTCCTTAAACCTATTTTCCATTGCAGTTTCCAAAACCCATTTTTTTCAACAATTGGTATCAACGTCAAGTTGTGATCTATCTGTAAGTATAAACAGATAATCAAAATAGATTTATCTTCTTCTTGAATGATTCAATTACATATAAAGTGACATTCTTTAGATCTTAAAAATGTTTTGAATTATATATGGGAAAAGATGTGATATTATATATTGGTTAAATAACTGTTATTTTTTTCCAAAGTTGTGGTTCTTAGGAAATAAACCGTGGATTATCATCTCCATGTAGGAAATTTTTTAAAATTCATAAAATTCTTGTGAGCCGGAAACGGACATAGGACTTAAATGTAATTTTTTCAAAAGGAGTCTATTATGATGGGAAGATAGAGTGATGGCGTTTGAAGACCCATGAAATACCTTCTGGTAAAAAACTGTGTAATATTTGTTTTTAATTTATTTTCTAGAAATAGAATCATGGAAACCTTGACTGACAATTTTATTTTAATTACCCATCTCCTTATATATATGTTTTATAATTATTTATATCATGTTATATTATAATTTGATATATATTTATGAGATGATCAACAGTTGATCGATTAAAAAAAATAAGAACTGTGGTAATGAGAAAATACATGCGTTGTATTGTTCCATTCACTTTTTTAGGTGATTCGATTGTTGTGAGAAGTGTGATAATGAGAAAGTGCATGTCTAAAATTGGCTCTGACAAGAAAAGGCTTGATTTTTAAGTGGTCAAATTTGACACACCTCCCTTTCCTAGGACCTTACCTAGTGTACAGTTCACTGTCATTTCTTTAGTTTTTCCCTTAAAAGAAAAATAGTGGAGAATCAAAATTGTGTGTTTTTTATTGATTTATTCTTGTGAATAAATGAATGTGAATATTATAAATTTACCATAGCATGCCATGCATGTATTGGAAGCATTCTATATAGATTAGGTAAGAATGCCACTAGGACTATTGTATGATCTTTCTTAAAATCATGGATAAAAACCTTTCATGTTTTTTAAATATTGAGTGGGAGAAGGTCCTTAAACAAGACCTATGGCTTCCATTGATGGTCCTTAAATGATAGCATGATAAAGTTTCGAGCCAGCTCCTACGTTGGCCACACCCTAAGGTCAACCTTATCATGTAGGTTCACGAGATATCCCTTTAAGGATAACTAGTCATGCATGACTCTCATTGAGGTTGTCCCAAGATGACTCACAAATGAAACTATGTTCATGATGAGTGTTGAGTCAATGGTTACACACTTAAGATCGTCTCTTATTAAATAGTTTCCCAAGAAACAATATTTAAGCTAGAGATAATGGTCAAATGTTAAACAGTCGTTGGTTCATGTAAAGTCTTGAAAATTAAGATTCACGAATTGATTGGATGTAATCCATGTTCTTGCTAGTTAATCATGGGACCCCAAGGCGACATGATGATCTACCACAATTAATTGTGGCAAATTAAGGCTTTTCTGGCACATTAACAAGCTTGTTTTCTAGTGCTTTTATATTTTTTTATTCTGTTTTCAGTTTTTATTATCATAAGTTTAATTTATACAAAATAAGTGTTTTTACGCAATTTTTGACTAATGTCATGACCTAATGGACCACTGCAAGCCTAGGGATGATTTAACGACTCTATTTAGAGTGTAGGATGATTATAGTGTTACGGCACCACCTGACTTCGAAGCTAGATTATTCCCATTCAAAAGGCAGTGTCACAACATGATGAGATAATTAGAAATTTTAATTATGGGTATTTTAGTCCACTCAATGAAATGTAATCAGGTTTTTGGGCTATTAAGCAACCCTAATTAGGTTAGAACATAAATTCTATAAATAGGCATGTTTAGCCTCATTTTAGGAGGCATGACCAAGTGATCCACTTAGTTAGTTTTGGGTTTTTATTGTACTTTTTATTCTGTTTAAATTTAGTCCTTTAAATAAATTTTGTTCTTGTTTAACTTGAATTCAATTTTGATTAAAGCTTTCAATTTAATAGTTTTTCATTATTTATTTTTGGTTTCCAATCGAAATCAAAATTATCTTTGCAATTGTTAAAGGAAATCCCACTTTCGTGAACAAATCGACGTCAAATAGATTTATTTTCTTATTCCCTTTTTTCATTTAATTTACTATTTTGTATGTTAAATATGAGTTTAGGGATTATTGCATTTAGATCCATGAGTGGCTAATTTCTTTAGGGAGATTAACAAATGGATGCGTGACTAGTTAATAGATGAATTAGGGTTTAAATTTGAGTTAGTTGGTTTAAATTATGTACGATTAAACCCTAGGATGTGACGACCTTAGGAAGAAATTTAGGATAAACGAGATTGAGAGGTAAGTTTACTGAGCAAATCATAATTTATCTCGGCAAGAAAGTCAGGCCGAGTGGTAAGCGTGTATTGGTCGATTAAATAATTAGTTAGAGGCTAAGAGGTAATAACTAGTTACTTAATAGCTAACTCGATAAAACCTGAGTTCTGAAGTTAATTAGGAGCACTGATGTGAGTTAATCTCATACTTGTTTTATTAGAATTAATTTCGATTGTTAATTGGTTGTTTTCATTTTAGATGATTTATGTTAATTTGGTTAATCAACTTTAATTTTTTTTCATAATATAATTTTAAATTAGCACTATTTAGCCCTGTTAGTATAGAAAATTGATTTCAGTTTAATTCAACCTCCCTAGGATACGATCGTCGAAATACTTTCTAGAGTATTTCATTGTAACATTCTTCTATATTAAAATTTGACCCATATACTTGTGGACGCCGCTATTCAATCATATATTTATTTCCTGCAGTATTTCCAGTCCAGACGTTTGCACATCTGGCAATGGTCAAGTTGCTGGCGCCGTTGCTGGGGAGGTTTCGACATTAAACTAAAATTTTACTTTCTGCATTTTTATAGGATAAATAGGAATATTTAGAATTATAGATACAAATTTTAATTTTATTTAGTTTCTTTTATCTTACCTTAATAAATTTTAAATCATAAATTTTATATTAATTTGAATTCTTTGATTTAGGAAATTTATTATCTGTTGGGATAAACTATGACAACTCTCTTGGGACAGCTAGTATTCAGCTCAAGTTGGATTCAACCAAGTATAGCGAAGCCCATTGTTCATGAACTCACTTTGAGATTAATCGTGCATTTCTAACTTGGGTGTCAATGAATCTTCAGTACAGTGATGAGGTTGATTTGTATTTAGTGGTATTCTTGCTGTAACACTCCAAGTCTGGTGAATATGATGGTTTGACATATAGTAGTAAAAAGTCTATCAAGCGAAGTGTTGTCCGCCTAAATGACTATTTTGGCGTATAAGTGTGGGTGTATATTATCCACCACACGAGTCAGTGAAAATTTTAGTTCAGGATATTCTGCTAGTCAAGGGAAAAGACGGTCTCAAACAAAAAGGGGTACTTATGTTATGAGTTAACACCAAAGGTGTAGAGCTCTTTGTTGTCTAAAGTATTGTGCTAGTCAGATTTGAAGGTTAACTGGTTAGAAACCAATTTCATAGTTTAGTCTAATGATTTTAAATGTAGGATAATCATTTATGTTTCCCTCGGAACTTTAAACCATTTAGAAGACAAATTTTGAAACAAATGACACCTGTTAAGTTCCACTAAGTTGGTTGGGTCATATATATATGTGTGTATGATGGGTTTTGAAAGAAGTTCTTATTCTTCTTCCTTAAATTTTTTTTATGATTTTTTATATATATTACTTAATTGGAGACTAAGATTCTGAGTCAAATTAGTGGTTATTTCATCTCAGGGTAAGTATTTCAGTTTTGCATGTTAAGTTCTGAATAAGCCTGTATGTGGTATTTGAACAATAATATGTGGTGTAAAGTTTTGCATGAGGCTATTAGCGATTGAAATGATGAGTAAATTATATGCATAAGAGTTGTAATGGTGAAATTCTATTTCTATGCAGTGGTTGCTACTGGTTCGACAGGGATATCTGGGTTTGGAGCTTAGAACAACAGTATGTGAGAATTAAGTGAGTCTCTACCCTGACTTTCTTATATAAACTTTTCAAGTAGAAGTGTTTGTAAATAAAAGATGATTATATCTATTTTAATTCGTAAATGTATGATCGTGGTAAAGATGAAGTAAGTGTTATGATGATGCATGTATAGTTGTGATACGAAAAGAATGTCAATCAAGAATACGATCACATCTAGGCAAGTAAGTAATGAGAAATGTCCCATTGTGAAGCCCCTAGTAGGGAAATTATAATGCTAATCAGATTGACATATCACAGATTGAAAACGAGTGTAAGACCATGAGGTAGAGGTCCATTGCAGCTTGGAATGATTTGGAACCATTCATGGTGTATCCTCTGATAAAATGAGACTAGAAAGCCAAAACACGATACATGAATGTGTGTAAGACCATGCGGTTAAGACCCATGGCATAATATGATATGTTTGTATATATGTTGATGGTGTAACCTTCAATAATGTGTAAATCGAAATGGCAAATTATGATACATGAAACTCTATATAAGACCATGAGGGAGAGACCCATGGCACCTTCTGTAAAGTCCGCTGGGATAATAAACACGAGATTATGTATGATGCCTGTATGGCATGTTTTACTTGGACTATATGGCAAGATTTGTCAAGAATGTCTGGTAAGAGTTGAATGTCTATTTTTATGGTAAGATATGGATAATTCTGTTAGTTCTATAATAAGTATTGCTGAGATAAGATATTGAGATGCTCAAGGTTAAGAGTTGAATAAGATCGATAATTTAATTGAAATAGTCTTAAATGTTTTCATGGAAAGAGATGTGTATCTATATGCTAAGAAGGGTATCCGCCGTGATGACCTGTAAATATTGAAATTGGGTGTATTCGTAGTTATGAGAGACTTATGAAATAATTAAATGATTTGATCTATTTTCTATAAGAGTTGAATCAGTTTTATGTGAAATCCACTATGTCTGAGTTGTAGTGTATTTTCTTCTGAAATTATTCATAATCTGAGTTAGCGTTATCTTGAGTTTATGGGATATTGAAATAAAATGATATGGAATTCATCTGAATGGTCTATACATTACTTTATTAGTATGAGTATGTATGGTATTGAACGAGGGAATGTTTGAGTGTGAATTTGATGGTATTTAGTTCTGTGTAAGTATTCGCCAAACATATATATATTTGTCCATGATAAATGTCAATGAATCATTATTTTAAAATAAGTGTATATGTTAAGGCATGGTTTGCTGGAAGTGAACTCCGAGGGTATGTTTTGTTGATATCCACGAAACCAACTAAAAATATGACTAAGGCAAGTGCACCTATCAATTAATAATATAGCTACGATGAGCAAAGATATTGTTCCTACGAAGACTAAAAGTACTGGTAATTATCGTCTTTCTATTATTTAATTGGTAAATTTGAGTGATTGATTAAAAACTAAAATTAACTAAATTAATTAACTACCAACGGGACAAAGAACAAATCAAAAAAATAATTGAGTAATAACCAAGAAGAGAAACAATACCAAGGAAAGAATTCACCTAGATTTCATACCTCATTATCAATCTAAATTACGCAATTTCTACAATTAGTATCTTGATCTGTAGAAATCCCTAATTTATGCTAATATCTCAATTCAAGAATAAGAGTAACTTACTCTAGGTTGATTAATTGAATTTTCTTTCTAATTAAAACCCCTATTATTGCATTAACTTGATCTATGGATTTCCCAATTATAGTTGACTCTAATCCGGTAGATTTATGTCGTCCTATTTCTAGGATTGCATGCAACTCCACTCAATTACGCTAGATCTACTCTTAAACAGGGTCTATTCCTCCTTTGATTTAAACACATCAAACATGGATCAATAATATAGAAATATCAAACCAAGAATTAAGCACACATAATTGAGAACAAGATCAAAGTATTTATTACGTAAAATAAAAATCAAAAGACAGAATTCATCATAGGGTTCATCTCCCTGGATATTAGAAAATTAGTTCATGCTTGCAAATAAAAATATCCCAAAGACAATATTATCGAAAGAAGGAAAGAAACTCATGATAATCTCCAAAAATATCAACTTGGAGTCTTTAATATTGACAGAAATATGCTTCAGAATCAGTTTCAATGGTGTTTTTCGAGTTGTTTTCTTGACTATTCTATGACGGCTCACTCCGATCTTCTAAATTTTGACATATATACGTCTTAGAATGTCTGAAAAACCTAAAAATCGTGTTTTTCTGCTATTTGGAGTTCAAATTTGCGAAATTGGCACGGCCTGCCACATGGCCGCGTGGCAGCCTATGTGGCTCACACAGTTGTGTGTCCAGGCCATGTGGAAGGGGTCATCCCATATGACCCCTATACCTCACTCCAACTTTCCAGTTTTCGCTCATTTTTTGCTTCTTTTGCTCCCAAATGCTCTCCTAAGTATAAAAACATGATATTAAAGGATTAGAAGCATAAAATTCACCATTTACATGGAATAATCACCAAAAACGCATTAAGAATGAGGCTAAAACATGTTACTTTTGGCACCTATCAAATATCCCCACACTTAAGCATTTGCTTGTCCTTAAACAAAATCCTCAACCCATATTCCAATTAACTTTTCTCAATTTGTTATTTCCACCAATAATGTCTTAGGATAATTTTCAAATAATCATGCATTGAAATTCGTACTAAATGACAATAAAAAGCACAAGTAATTCAAGTAGAGAATTTTAAGCCTAAAAAATATATTAGGCATCTCTCATGTCTCAATTATTACCTGAAATTCAAACTCAATAAGAAATAACATCCTCACTAAAGATTTACTGAAAGCACTGAAAGTTTTTAAGGTTCAAGTAATGTGCACTCAATAGTCAAACAAAAAATGTCATTACCATAGGCTTGCTTGAAAATCAAATCTCTGCCACTATAGAATGAGATGGCACACCAATCAATAGTTCTTTACAAAGTTGTAATGGGGCTTAGGTTAAGGGTATGGAAAATGTTAGAAAAGTTGGTTATAATCGAGACTTGAGTTGATAAGTTATCAAACTAGAAAAACTCAGTTGTTGAATTAAAGGAATTTACATCAACAAGAAATAAAAAATGAAAACGAGCTTTTCAATAGAATATGAATCTAATGATTCAAGCTCAATTAAATTTTTTTCAATTTTCTTTTTTTTTTATATTTTTATCACTTTTCTTTTGCAAAAGAAATTCAACAATACAAATGATGAAACATAGTTAGACAACTAACCAAATCAAATCTCAACAAAAAAGGAGCCATTAAAAAGGAGTAATTTTACAAAAAATATATGGGCTAAGGGTTAACATTAACGAGTTATAGAGAAATAAAAAAATGTTAGGATGAACGGAGTTTACTAAGGGATAATACAACAGGTAAGCTGATTAAAGGTTAGTTGGTAAATCCTAAGTGCCTCTATCATCTCAGTATATCAAAAGTCTTGACTTGTATAAGTCGACATACTCACAACCAAAAATAAAATGAGCCCAAAAATATATATGATCTATTGGCTCAAAATCTCACAAAAAATTATGGTTTTGATGTTAAACTTGCAAATTTAAAAATTTAAGACAATACTTCAATTCAAGGAAACAACCTAAAATAATAATTTTTGAAAAAAAACTTATCATGCTTGACTCTCTCATGTCTTAAAGTATAAATAAAACAATGCAAAAACATCCACAAATAAATCCCAAAATAGAATCAATAAAAGGTCCGAATTAACAGAAATTACTTTAATGAAAGCTGTGAGAAAATTACTTGAAAACAAACAATTCAGGGATTTTATTGCATAAGCATATAAACAACCTCCCCACACTTAAGATGTATATTGTCCTAAATGTAAAAATAGAAATAAACAGAATAAACATAATATCATAAGGGTGGGAGAGAATTGAAACTACCCTGAATTTGGATGAATTCGTCAGAATAGGGAAAATTAGAATTGTGGGCAATTCTAAATGAAGTACATTTTCCCGACCAAACTAATATGAAAATAAAAAAATAGATAAGATAAAGAGATAACAAACTAGAAAAAACAACAAATAAAACAATAAAACTAAAGTGTAGAATAAAAATAAAATAAAACAAAGAAGTCTCACAAATAAAATAAAAACAACTAACAATAAAAAAAATACAGTCAAAAATAAAAAAATCAAACAGAAAACTAAATCAACTCAGTGATTGGCGTCATGCGAGGTGTCGGGATCACGAGGCGCATGATCGAGAGGAAAGATATGTAAATGCTGGCATATCTGCTACCAGTACACCTCAATGTGACCGATTCACTGTCTATTGTCACTCAAAAAGGTCAATCCAATCAAAGTGTCGATGCTCAAAGCAGTCAAGCCATTCGAAAATATTGTCGAGTAAAGCGAAATACACAAAAATAGGGTAACTCAAAGGAGGAGGGGAGCGAGCTAGGTCCTCGTGCTCATCTTGACTCGAAGGAGGAGGGGAGCGAGCTAGGTCCTCATACTCATCCTGAGGATCCGAATGAGATAGTGTGTATCGAGGGCCTGCTCCATGTAAGTGCTCAATCATCCTTATTTGACTCACAATGGATAATCCTTGTGGGATCATCTATCTAGCCAATGTGAATGAGGATGTTTGCTCCAGAGTATCAAGTAGTCCAAAATGTCTTGCTAGTTGCCCAAATAGATAGGACCCTTCCTACTTAGGTCGGACAGGTGGCGATAAGAGAGGGCCACAAAATAGGAAACATCGATGGGGTGTTACCTCACCATACTCAAAAGAAAGTAAGCATCATACGTGCCAACCACCCCCATACTCTCCTCTGACCAGTCAGTGTGTGTGCCAAAATGGTATGAATGTAGTGTAGTGACGAAGGTAGACAAGTCACCTTTGACTGACTGGGGTTGTACTGTGCCTCTATCGCGTTGATCTTTTACCAACAGAGTGGAGTTGCATAATGGATGTGTTGGGATAATATGGAGAAATCTAGGGTACTCATGACCTCCTCGAAATAAAGTCCAAGGTCCAAAGCTCGGGACGCTCAGATAATGCGTCATACCCCCGAGTCTAAAAGATACAGTACGTGGCCCATCCCACCATGACTTAGCATGCTATAGGGAAGAATGTCAAACAAAACTACTGTGTGAGTTCTAAACAAGTAAGCTCCACGATAGGGAAAACCCAATCCCACAGAGTTGTGTCGATTAGGGTCAGAACCCTATCAACTAAGTGCCTATAGTGCCTCCCAGTCGATGCAACAACCCAAACCCAAGGGTCACTCTTTTAGGTTTTGATATTGGTCCTCATGTGGACCCGAGAATAATTGAAGACACGGGTGTTTTGCGACTAGAGTGGGGCTTAAAGACAAGGTCACACCCAGTGTGTTCCACTTTTTTGAAGCAGGGACATCGACCATAGATTTACCTCTCATGTTTGTCATTATGTACCTAAAATAAAAGGTAAAGATCAAATATCAGATGACCAGAATAATTAGAATTACCAATAAGCTAATCGGGCAGGTAAACTAATCAATAAACAAGTCGAAACAAATCATCTCAGGACGAACATCGAAACACTTAACTAATATAACTAAAATCTACTCTAAATTGAAACTAAAACTAACACTAATGAAGCATAAAAAAATTAAATGAACCTGAAGAGTTAATACTAAGAGCTGTACACTAATAATAACATAATAAGAATATAAGAAAAATAGTAATAATAATAACAGTAGTTCAACTAATAATACTAATACTAATACTAATACTAATAATAATAGTAACAGTAATAAAAATAGTACTAATAATAAATAATAATGAACCAAAAATCATAATTAGAGTAATAAATAATATATAAATTATAATAAATAGGGAAGGGCCAAATGGTGCTAGGGGCAATGATGATAGTGGTCAACGGAAGTGCGACCGGTGAGGTTGTGGCTGTGACTGGGGTATGTGGAACGATGGCTAAACAGAGGGAGAAAGGAGAAAGAAAGGGAAATGGCAAGGGGGAGGAAGTGTAACACCCCTAACCCGTATCCGTCGTTAGATTATGGTTACAGAGCATTATCATACAAATAGAACATTACAATATACATTTCACACTTTAATATAAACATGACATAAACCATTCATTCACATACATATCGTCCCTAAATCGAGCCCTTAAGGCATTAGAAATACATTTGAAACAATTCGGGACAAAATTGGAAACATTTAGAAAGTTAAAGAACAAGTTAGAAAAATTTGACCGTAGGGGTCACATGGCCGAGTTGCCAGGCCGTGTGCCTCACACAACTGAGACATACGCCTGTGTCTTAGGCTGTGTCCCAGCCCGTGTCCTCATTCGTGTAACTCTCTAAATTGGGTCACACGACCAAGCCACACGCCCGTGTTCCAGGCTGTGTAGCTCTCGAAATTGCCACACACCTATAAGCCAAGCCGTGTGCTAGGCCGTGTAACGGCCTGACTTGCATGCATTAAGACCTACAGGGCACATATAATAACCCATTTTTAGTGAATTTAGAATAATGGTTTTGAGACCAAAAACCTAACATGAAAATATTTATTTTAATATTATTTTAATTTCTATGGTATGTTAGTAGTGTCGTATAAAAAATTTGTTAAGAAATTTTATTTTTTGCATGTTTAATTTGGTAAAAAGGATTAAATCGTAAAAGGTAAAAAATTAGAGTTCTATAATTTTAATGTTAGCTAAATTTAAATGTTTATTATGTTGTGATATAAACAAAATTGAGTAAAAATGTATTTATGCCATGATGAATTGACGGATAACGATTCCTGGTTGAACCTTAAGAATTCCTAGGATACAAATGGCATGTCATTAGGGATTTCATGTTTCAGGTGTTGGTCTTGAATGTCCTACCGATGTCTGAGGTCCTGCATTTGTTGCAGATTCTCCATAGCTCGTGTGAGCAACATCGTGTAGCTTACATTTCGTCCCACAACTCGTGTGAGCAAGCCCATTTCACAGCTTGTGTGAGCATTGATGTAAAGGAAAGGTTACGGTTATATGTAAGGGCACACTATGTGTGAGCTTTCTTAAGTATTCGATGTAATTCTAGATGGTTCAACGGGTAAGAAAATGGAAATGAAATGGTAAGTATGCAAATGAAATGAAGCATGATCTTATGGAAACATTGATGAGTTAAATGTTATATACATATATGGTAAACTACATATCCTATGGTTGATTTCATATGTATCATGAACAAGTATACTAAGTTGTGAACTTGATGATGTCGTATAGGCTTTTACTAAGCTTATGGCATTAGTAATGGTTTATACTTAATCTATGAAATTGTTTTATTGAAGTGGTAAGCTATGTTTAAAGTTTATACGAGCTTACTAAGCACTTGTTGCTTATGTAGTTATTTTTGTTTATTTTATAGATTATTGAAAGCTCGATCGGTTGGAAGCTCGTCGGAGACCTATCACACTATACAACAACTAATTTGGTAGATTTTGTGTATTTTGGCCAAGGTTAATAATGACATGTATAGGTTGTTTTGTAATGGTATTTTGAGAATGTGTTAATGGTGACTTGGGATGTTTATGCTTTGAAGTTTATGTTTTATTTGGTGATCTACAATGCCTTACCAAATTATGTCATTTTGGTCACTTTTAAGTGCATGTATATAAGGTTCTTTTGGTATGGTTGTAATGGCTTGATAATGGTCATTTGTGATATGTTTGGTAGTTAATTGAACTAGGCTATTATGCTTAGAAATATGGAAATTTTGACATGTTTAGGTAAATGATGTTTGGATACAATTGTGGTTCCTTTTTATGTCATATTGGTTAGGTGAATTAGGTTGTTAAAAATGGTATGATTATGTGTATTTGAGTGATGCTTAAGTCCCTTGAAACTGTGCACAAGTGGATTGGTTAGTTATGCATGAATTGGTTATGAAATGGCTAGATTTTAGGTAAATTTTGGGTCCACACGGCCTGAGACATGAGCTGTCACACGACCGTCTGACACACACGGCCTGGAGACATGACCATGTGTCATTTCAGATTTCTTAGTGTTCCAAGTTAGTGAGTAACACGGCCTACCACACGGCTTGGCAAAGACGGCCTAGGGTGATATCACATAGCCTAGGGTGACATCACATGGCCTAGAGTGATAGGGTGATATCACACGGCCATGTGACCCCTGTTTTCCAATTTTTACAACTTTTTCTTAAACTTTCAGTTTGTTTCAAATTAGTCCCAAATTGCTTCTAAGCTATTTTTAGGGCCTCAAAGGCTCGATTTAGGGACAAAATGCATGTTATTGAATGATTTATACTATGTTTAATTTATTTAAATGTTATGATGTTAATTGCTTACTAATTTTATAGTAATACTCCGTAACCTTAATCCGGCGACAGAGACGAGTTAGGGGTGTTACATCTGGTCCTTCCTATTTGTCTCTACGGTCTTTTCTAGGATGCATTTCAATTTTCAGTTTGACATTTCAACTTGACCAATAGTTTGGCGATGATATGGGGTAGTTGTTCTATAACGAACACCATATTTCTTAAGGATCTTATCAAATTGAGCGTTACAAAAAAGTGTACCCCTATCGCTAATGATTGCTCTAGGTGTTCCAAAATGAAAGAACAGTTTCTTAAGAAATCTGACTAGCACCCAAGCATCATTAGTTGGTAAAGCTTGAGCTTCAACCCATTTCAACACTTAATCTACCGCTACTCGTATGTATTTATTACCATAAGAACAAGGAAACAGACCCATGAAATCAATACCCTAAATGTCAAAAATTTCGTAAGAAAGCATGTAACTTTGAGGTATTTCATCACATTTGGAAATATTATCTATCCTTTGGTATCTATCACAAGCAGAAACATATTTTTTAGCATCTTTAAACAATGTGGGCAAATAAAAACCTGATTTAATGACTTTATTTTTTGTTCTAATCCCACTGTAGCGTCTTCTCGTTGGTCCCGAATGACAATGCTCCAAAATTTATTCCTTTCTAATACTATAACATGCCTTTGAATCACCTGATTTGCACACACACGAAAAAGAAAATGATCCTCCCAAAAATAGTTTTTCACATCAGCAAGGAATCACTTCTTTTGATGATGAGTTAAACCTTTTGGTAAAGCATTAGCAACCAAGTAATTCACAATATTTGCAAATAATTGGCCTTTATAAACAATTATCGCAAAGAGTCGTTCTTTAGGAAATGAGTCATTTACCACATCTTCATTAGGCTTCTCAAGATTTGGATTCTCGAGCCTTGAGAGATGGTCTGCTGCAAGATTTTCAGCTCATTTCTTGTCTCTAATCTCCAAATCGAATTCCTATAGCAATAAAATTCACCTTATAAGTCGAGGTTTTACATCTGGTTTAGTAAAAAGGTAGCGAAGAGAGGAGTGGTCAGTGTACACAATAACTTTAGACAATATTAAATAAGGTCTAAATTTATCAAATGCAAAAACCACAGCTAGTAATTCTTTTTCTGTAGTGATGTAATTCTCTTATGTGTCTGTTAAAGTCTTGCTAGCATAATAGATCGGTTGGAAGTGCTTATCTCTCTGTTGCCTAAGGACTGCACCTACTACAAAATCACTTGCATCACACATTAGTTCAAAGTGTAAATTCCAATCAGGTGCAACCATAATCGGGGCATTGACTAATTTTTCCTTGAGAACATTAAATGCCTCTAAACATTCCTTACTGAAATTAAATGACACATATTTTTCTAACAAATTGCTTAAAGGCTTCACTATTTTAGATAAATCTTTAATAAATCGTCTGTAGAACCCATTATGGCCTAAGAAACTTTTGATAGCCTTAACTGAATTAGGGGGAGGTAGTTTTTCGAAGGTTACAATTTTTTCTCTATCAAGCTCAATTCCTTTACTAGAAATTTTGCGACCTAAAACAATCCTTCCTGAATCATGAAGTGACATTTTTCCCAGTCAAGCACAAAGTTCATTTCCTCACATCTCATTAAAACTCGTTTTAAATTTTTGATACAAAGATGGAAAAAATTATGGAATACCGAGAAGTCGTCTATAAATACCTTCATAATGTCTTCCATGAGTTCATCAAAGATGGCTAACATGCAACATTGAAAAGTAGCAGGGGCATTATATAATCCAAAAGGCATTCCTCGGTAAGCAAACGTACCATATGGACATGTAAATGCCATTTTTTCTTAATCCTCAAGAACTATCGGGATTTTAAAGCAACCAGAAAGTCCATCTAAAAAGCAGTAGTAAATGTGACCAGATAACCTCTCCAACATTTGATCCACGAACGATAGATAAAAATGGCCTTTCCTTCTAGCATCGTTCAGCTTTTTGTAGTCAATACAAACTCTACATCCTGTAAGTGTTCGTCAATACAAACTCTACATCCTGTAAGTGTTCTTTTTGGAATAAACTTATTTTTCTCATTAGCCACAACAGTCATGCCTCCTTTCTTAGGAATAACCTGCACATGACTCACCCAAGTACTATTAGATATAAGATAAATAACTCTAACATCTAAAAGTTTAATTACCTTAGCATTGACAACTTTCTTCATGTTGGGATTTAACCTCCTTTGAGCCTGCACACATGGCTTATACTCACTTTCCATTAAGATTTTATGGGTGCAACAAGAAGGACTAATCCCTCTAATATCAAAAATTTTCTAGGCTATAGCTCTTTTGTGTTCTTTCAGCACTTGCAATAACTCATCCTTCTAATTCGGCTTTAAGTCTAATGCAATAATCACTGGCAGTGTAGAATTATTTCCAAGGAATGCATACTCCAAATGATTCGGTAATTGCTTCAACTCCAACTTGGGAGGTTCTTCAATAGAGGGTTTCAACTTCAATTCTTTACTTACCTCAATGGCCTCAAAATCTTTCTCTCTTAGTAGAGACTCATTAGCATCCAGATTAATTTTCATTTCACTTATCACAAAATTATCTCCATCGACCTCTTCACCTTGAACAATTAACAGTTCCAATGTGTCTTTATGAACAATTTCCTTCAATGAATCTTAATAGCATGATCAATAGAATCAATAAAATAATAGGAATCATATTGATCACTAGAAAGTCATATGGCATCAAATATTTAAAAAAACGATTTCATCATCACCTACCCTAAGCAGAAGTTTACCATTACCCACATCAATAATAGCTCTAGCAGTGGCTAAAAAGGGTTGTCCTAAAAGTAAAGGCACCTCAATATCATTATCCATGTCAAGTATAACAAAATTAATAGGGAATATGTATTTATCTACTTTCACAAGTACATCTTCATAATTCCCCTAGTATATTTAATAGATCTGTCAGCTAATTGAATACTCATCCTATTGGGTTTTGCTTCCCCGAGACCAAGTTGCTTGAACATTTTATATGGTATTAAATTAATACTAGCACCCAAATCAACCAATACTTTTTCAACGTTTAAACTACCAATAAAACAAGGGATAGTAAAACTTCCTCGATCTTTCAGCTTAGTGGGTAGTTTGTTTTGGAGAATGGCCCAGAACTCCTCGTCTAGTTCCACAATGGATAGCTATTTTAACTTCCTTTGATTTGTTAACAACTCCTCTAAAAATTTTGCATATTTAGGCATCTGCAAAAGAGCTTCAACAAAAGGTAAGTTAATATGTAATTTTTTAAAAATTTAAAGAAATTTACCAAATTGTTCATCCATGCAGTCTTTCTTCAACTTTGTCAGATATGGAATTGGTGGTTTGTATTCTTTAAGTACCGGTGTTTGAATTTTTTGAATTTCTTCCACCGTATCATATTTCTCATTAGTTTCTTGTTTCAACTTCTTTTCCAGTTTAGACAACACTTTCTCACTCCTTATCGTAACTACTTTTACATGCTCTATTGGGTTGGGTTCAATGTTACTAGGTAAGCTACCTTGTTGTCTCTCCGAAACTAGTTTAGCAAGTTGTCTAATCTAATTTTCCAGTCCCTAAATTAATGCTTGATGATTTTTTAGAGTTGTTTCAATGTTTTGAAAGTGAGTGTGGGATACCAAAATAAGTTTAGCTAACATCTACTCAAGGTTTGATTTCTTTTCTTGCTTATAAGGTTGCTTAAAACTCGGGGGATTGTGACATTTAATTTCCTTGACCACCCCAAGAAAAATTTGGATGATTCATCCATCCTGGATTATAACTACTGCTATAGGCATTATTTTGAGGTCTAGAATTATTACCCATAAAATTGACTTGCTCATGCTCCATTTTGAGACTTTAAGAGTGAATATTTTGAATTAATCATCCCTGCTCCATTTGCATCACTGGATTCACCTGCTTAGGAAAATTCAAACCATTAATTTTCTTACCAAGAGCTTAAATCTGATTTGCCAACATAGAAACTGCATCAATATCAAAAACTCAGGATACCTTAGTAGGTTTTACTCTTTTAACTTGCCACTGATAATTATTCAGTTTCATCTCCTCAATAAACTCTTAAGTTGCCTAAGGTGTTTTTGTTATTCAATGTTCCACAAGCTGCTGCATCAATCATTTTTCTAGTCGAAGGGTTCAAACCATTGTAAAAAGTTTGAACTTGGAGCCACAAAGGTAGTCCATAGTGAGGACACATTCTTAACAAATCCTTAAATCTCTCCTATGTATCATAAATAGTCTCAATATCAAATTGAACAAAAGAAGAGATATCATCCCTTAAATTAGTTGTTTTAGTCGACAGAAAATATTTCAACAAAAACTTCTCACTCATTGGATCCAAAGTCGTGATAAAACCCTGTAGAAGTGAATTCAACCACTATTTTGCCTTGCTCCTTAAAGAAAATGAGAACAACCATAAGTGTATGGCATCATCAATAACACCATTGATCTTGAAAGTGTCACAAATCTCTACAAAGTTAGTCAAATGAGCATTTGGATCTTTATCTTGCATCCCATCAAACTAAACAAATTGTTGTACCATCTGAATTGTATTCGGCTTGATCTCAAAAATATTTACAGCAACTATAACTCTGACAATATTCGATTCAGCCCCAATCAGGGTAGGTTTAGCATAATCATACATAGTCCAAGGAGCCGGACAGGCAAGAGGTTGCTGATTATTTTGATTATCATCCATCTCTACAGTAATGTCCTTTTGCTCTTGATCATCTATTAAAATATACTAATCTTGCATTACTTCTATAAGTTCTCTCTGATTTCTGCGGGCAGTCCTTTCAATCTCAATGTAAAAACTTAACGGTTCTAATGAGTTTCCTTTAGTCATAAACCAAAAGAACCTGTCAGAATCAAACAAACAAAAAATTAAAATGTAAAAATTAAATTAAAAAAATAAAAAATAGCTAAATTAATAGAAATAAAGTTTTCCTAATATTTTAGTCCTCGACAATGGCACCAAAAACTTCATGTCCACGAAGCCAACTAAAAATCTTACTAAGGCAAGTGCACCTATCAATTAATAGTATAGTTACAGTGAGCAAAAGTATTGTTCCCACGAAGACTAAAAGTACTAGTAATTATCGCCTTTCTATTATTTAACCGATAAATTAAAGTGATTGATTAAAAACTAAAACTAACTAAATTATTTAACTAGGAAAATGACAAAGAACAAATTAGGAAAATAATCGAGTAATAACTAAGAAGCAAAACAATAACCATGAAAGAATTCACTTAGATTTCATCTATCATTATCAATCTAAATTGCACAATTTCTTTGCTTAGAATTTTGATCTATAGAGATCCCTAAATTATGCTAATATATATTTTCAAGAATAAGAGCAAGTAACTCTAGGTTGATTAATTGAATTTTCTTTCTAATTAAATCCCCTATTATTGCATTAACTTGTTCTATGGATTCCTCTATTAGATTTGAATCTAATCCGATAGATTTATGTCATCTTATTTCAAGGATTACATGCAACTCCACTCAATTACGCTAGATCTACTCTTAAATAAGGTCTATTCCTCATCTGATTTAAGCACATCAAACATGGATTAATAATTCAAAAATATCAAACCAAGAATTAAGCACACATAATTGAGAACAAGATCAAAGTATTTATTGTGTAAAATAAAAATCAAAAGACAAAATTTATCATAAGGTTCATGTCCCTAGATATTTAGAAAATTAGTTCATGCTTGCAAATAAAAACATCCCAAAGATAGTATAACCAAAATAAATAAAGAAACTCATGATAATCTTCAAAGAAATCAACTTGGAGTCTTAAATGTTGATGGAAATCTGCTTTAGAATCGACTTCAATGGAGTTTTTCAAGTTGTTTTCTTGACTATCCTATGATGGCTCACTCCTATCTTCATTTTTGACATATATATGTCTTAGAATGTCTGAAAAACCTAAAAATCACGTCTTTCCACTGTTTGGGGTCCAAATTTGTGAAATTGACACAGCCTGCCACATGTATCCTATGATGGCTCACTCTTATCTTCTTTTTTTGACATATATATGTCTTAGAATATCCGAAAAACCTAAAAATCATTTCTTTCCACTGTTTGGGTCCAAATTTGTGAAATTGACACGGCCTGCCACATGGTCATATGGCAGGCCGTGTGGAAGGGGTCAGCCTGTGTGGCCCTTGTACCTCGCTCTAATTTTCCAATTTTCACTCATTTGTTGTTCCTTTTGCTCCCAAATACTCTCCTAAGTATAAAAAACATGAATTTAAAGGATTAGGAGCATAAAATTCACTATTTACATTGAAGAATCACCCAAAAAAGCATTAAGAATGAGGCTAAAACATGTTACTTTTAGCACCCATCATCTGTTAAGAAATTAATATGTGACAAAAAGATTTAGATATTTGGAAGGATCTTCAGTTACTTAGATAAGGAAGATGTGAGTATGGTAAGGGCATGATAGTTAACATATAATGGTTTGATAAAACTATAGTGGTATCCGTCAGAAGTAATGGTACAAAGGAATGGTTGGCGCCCAGTAGTTCAAATATGAATGCAAAGTATTCATCAAGGTATTGTTGTCATAAAACTCACAAAGTACATTTGTATTTACAAGGTTTGTTGATGTTTTTCAGGTATTTGGGATGAGACTTCGCTAGAGGGACTATACCAAGAGTGCACCTGAGTAACGGCGAAGTAGGATATTATGCATATAGTGGATTTGTGGCATAGTTAGGAGTACGCCTTATGAGTGTGTTTTAAATAAACTTCTATTTTGTAAAGATCTATATCAAGTCTGATGTAACAAGTTATTTTATAATACTTCCTTTGTTTTCCTATGATAAGTTATCAATGAAAATGTTAATAATTAGAGAAATGAGAAATTGTGAACTGTTTTGTTAAATCGTTAACGATTTTATGTGGTAACATACGAGACTTGAACCCAGTGAATCGGATCAAGTCAGGGCGTTACACCTGTAATGATTCAAATAGATCTGTAGTACAGTAGGGTATTCAATAGTTTTCAATGAAGCAATTAAGCTATCGGTAATCCCTTTTTGCACTTAGAGGTCAAGCTAAGGAATGGCTGGAAGCATTACCATTAGCCACCATAACATCATAAGAAGAATTTGTACAGTTGGGTTTGTGGAGACTTATACCTATGCCTACCATTCTGAGTACATATGAAAAATTGTTGAAATTTAAACAAAGCCTAGCAGAAACATTGGGAAAAGCTTGGGACTAATTCAAAATGATTCTTTGGAAAGTGCTTGGAGGAGTTGTTGATCTTGCAATCCAATTGCAACATTTTTATGGGGGCTTAGATTACAATTGTCGACATTAGTTTGACATCATCGTAGGAGGAATTGTTTTGACTAAATCAACTCATGAAATAATTGTATTGGTGGAAAAAGTAAGCAGCAATGATCATACCTAGAGGAAGATCTGAGAGCCTGAACCAATAGATACGTTGATGACAATGACTGAGGCAGTTGTCTTTAAAATAGAGGGGAATAATTTAAGTGATGAACTAGTTGAATTAAGAGACACTGAGTCAGTAGATGATAATTCAAACACATTTGATCTGGGGGATATGATGGAAGAAGAGATGGAAGAAGAGGCAATAAGAAATCACCTAGAACAAATTTATCAGATAGATTGGTGGAAATAGTGCAAGGAACCATTGAACACAGAGGGTTCTTTCCTGAACAAGATGGTTCCATCAATTATTAAGCCACAGAACTTGGAATTGAAACAACTTCTGACACATCTAAAATATGGATATCTCAGGGAAAACAACACACTACCTATAATTATAACAGCTCATTTATCATTTAAACACGAAAAGGCACTGTTGGAAGTCCTAAAAGCACACAAAAGGGTAATCAAATCAACAATTGTGGATACAAAAGGAAGTAACTCTATTTTTTGCCAATAGAAAATATGATTGGAAGAAGGCAAATAACCAGCGGTAGATGCATGATGGCAACTTAATCCAGCAACGAAGGAAGTAGTGAAAAAGTGTTGCGGAAGTTGTTGGACACAAAAATTTTGTATCCGACAGCGAATGAGTGAGTCCAACACAATACATTCCAAAGGAAGGTGGTCTAACAAAGTTAAAAAATGAAAAGAACGAACTCGTTCCAACACGGACGGTAACATGATGGACAGCTTGTATTGATTATTGATAAGTCTCAATAATATAGACTTATGTCACATCTTTTTACTTAATATTTGAGCAAATTTTGAGTATATTGTTAGCAAATTATATGAATTTAATTCATGTTAAGACATTGAGCATGATTTTAGCAAGTTTTAAATTTTATTCATTTCTATAGTTAATTTTGAATAAAATTAAGTGATATCGCTACATGCTTAATAACGTGCTTAATATATTGCAGTGAGACTATGGAATTGACAAACATGGAAGCAAATTAAATGTCACACATGAACAAGTCATATGGATGACTAGAGCATGATTGGGTTTTGAAATTTTACCTTGACCTAGTTGAACTTGGTTGCTGAAATGAAATCTAATTGTGTCATAAATTGGATCACAAAACCATCCATCAAGGGGAAGAGAAGCCCAAATTCAGCAAGCATCAAGAGTAACCCAAAAATCATGTTTTGGGAAAATTAAATTGAGGTCCTTATACTTGCAAAAAGATAAAAAAAAATTATCCCCCAATTTCCACCACCAAAATCGTCCAACCCATTCCATGAATCAGGGGAGAATAGGTCAACAAATCGACAACTTCCCAACCATGCATCCCACAATTTATGGTCGGGAATGGGAATGAGAAAATCAAGGGATTTTCAAGCAATCTTCAACAACCTCTCAAGCCCTCCATCCACTATAAATACCACATTTCACTTCACCATCCCTCATCCCCCGTTCATCTCTTAGTTTACATTGTCTCATCTCCTTTCCTGTCCTTTTCACGTATAAAGCGATTCATTCTCCCTATTCCCCTTAGATAGCAATTCCTTGATAAAATTCTCTCTAGGATAGCCACCTTGAGGAGCATTTTGCAAAGAAGTAAACACAGAGATCGGAGGAAGCCATCACGATTGGTTTGGAGAACCCACAAAATCATTAAGAGTTTTTCTTCCTTATTATCTATTTTTGCTCTCGTTATTCAACATGCTTGCAATTTGTTTTTTTGTTTTTCCAGTAATAGTGATAGCTTAATTTTTTTTGCTAGAATGATTACATTAATTTGACGAAGTTCATTTGATTCATGTTTATGATGTTCTGTGCCTCAATCGTTCATGCTTTCAATTAAACTCATGCATGTATTTCATTTATTAAAATGTGATTGAATGCATTAAAATTAGTTGATCAATCCTAGCCATATGATGATTAATGGATGCAATAATTGAAAGATGCATGCTTAATTTATATCCTAACCCGATTAAATTAAAGGTTCGTAATAACTCGAGCGAGTTATATTACATTGCATAAATTTTAGATTTGTATGATCAAATTATTTCAAACCTAGCACGTCCCTGTTTCTTTACATAAACTCTAAGAAACCCTTAGTTAAATATGATCATGATAGTATGCATATTTTTTAAGTATAAGATTTCGAAAGGACTTATAACTGGTTTCAAGTTAATGAAAGATCGAGTTGCCATGTAATATTTTTCGAAACATTGTTAAACATGGAGAAAGATGAATTGAGCCAAATGTTGTAATCGTTCTAGCTCATTCATGTTATTCTTGTTGAAGCTTGTGAATTTGCTACTAGGCCATCCCATCACATTAATCATCTCATTTGCATTTAAGTAAATTTGTATCTAGATAATTATTTTAATTTCACATCATTCACCCCAATTTATTATGTTTTCTGACCAACTTGTAAATTTTTAATTTTGCAAATTATTTATTAACATATACAGTCTCTGTGGAGACAATAACTCTTTTACTTACTGATTACTTGATAACAACTGTGTACACTTGCACAAACCTATGCGTTACAATTATAGGAAATTGAATGGTGCAACTAAGAAAGATCATTTCCTACTTCCATTTATTGATTAAATGTTAGATAGATTGGCGAAAAAAGAGTGCTACTGCTTCCTGGATGGATATTCAGGATACCGCCAGATTCCAATACACCCAGACAATTAGGAGAATACTACCTTCACTTGTTTTTTTGGAACATATGCCTTCTATAAGTTGCCTTTTGGACTATGCAACGCTTTAGCTGTTCCCCTTTTTAATGCTGATGATGGGGATCGAGCTATAAGGCAATACATTGTTCCCCTTTTTAATGAACTTAATCTGGAAATTAAGAGACTGGTGATCGAGGCATCGTAGTTTGAATTGAAACCTATGATTTTTCAGATGCTTCAAACAATGGACCAATTTAGTGGAATGCCCAAAGAAGATCCACACCTTCACCTTCGATTATTCATGAAGGTGAGTGATTCCTTTAAGATAGATGGTGTAACTGAAGACGCATTGAGATTGAGGTTGTTTCCATACTCGTGACAAGATCGAGCTTAAGCATGACTTAATTCATTGTCACCACATTCAATTTCAACATGACAAGAATTAGCTGAACACTTTCTGGTAAAGTATTTCCCACCTAGTAAAAATACTAAGTTACGGAACGAGATCACCACTTTTCAACAAATGGATGAAGAGTCCTTATATGAGGTATGAGAAAGATTTAAGGAGCTACTACGTAGATGCCCTCACCACAGGATTCCACATTGCATCTAATTAGAGACATTTTATAATGGTTTAACGCACACACAGGGTTGGTGGTAGATGCTTCTATGAATGATGATCTCTTGTTAAATTCTTATAATGAGGCTTACGAGATCATTGAGAGAATAGTTGGTAACAATTACCAATGATCGAAAAATTGAGCAACTTCAGGAAAATGAGTAGCTGGATTGCATGAAGTAGACGCCCTTACTTAACTTTTAGCTCAGGTATCTTTTATCTCTTCAATCTTGAAACAGTTTACGACTAACGATTTTAATCATGTTGCAGCTCAGCCACCAAGCAATTTGATGTTGTTTCCTGTGGATATTGTGGGGACAGCCATTCTTTCGAGAATTGTCCATCAAATCCCAAGTCTATTTAGTACGTAGGGAATCAACACCAGAATAGAAGTGGACAAGGACCACAGTCCAACTTCTATAATCCTTCTTGGAAAAACCATCAAACTACTCTTTGAGTAACCAAGGAGGAGGACCAAACAACACTTACATGCAGCATAGAGCAAATCAACCTTAATGGTTGTAAGCGTAGGTTTGTGCAAGTGTATACAGTCGTTATCAAGTAATAAGTAAGTATCGAGTTATCGTCTCCACAGTGATTGTATTTTTTCTAAGTCACTTAATTTGTAAAATTATATTAACAATTTAGTAAATAAAAACACAATATAGTTGAGAAGTGGTGATTAAAATATATTAAACTAAATGCAATGATCCCTAATGCAAATTATCCTAAGAATGAAAAATATATGAATGAAATAGATTTTAGTAAAATTAAACACAATTTGCAACAATTATAACATAAATAAACTAGTATAATTAATTTAATCAAACTCAATTAATTATCAACATGCTTAATAACATTCGAAAAAACATTCCACGGTAACTCAATCTTTCATGAGTTTGGAAACCACATTAGGTCCTTTCAGAATCTTTTACTTAGTAAATACACATTTTATTGATCCTTATTTACTAAGGGTTTCTTAGCATTCGTGTAAGGTAACAGGGACGTGTCAAGTTTGAAACGATTTAATCACACAAATCTAAAAACTATGCAGATAACAGAGCTTGGTCAGAGTTGTTATGCAACCTCTAATTTAATCGGGTCAGGATCTAAATTGAGCATGCACATTTCAATTATGTGTCCATTAGCCATCGTCTGGTCAGGATCGCTTAGCTAATTCAAGTGCATTTCAATCATGTATGAATGAAAACAGACTTGATTTTAATTGAAAACATGATCAATTAAGTCACAAACATTATAAGCATGAATCAAATAAATATTATTTAATCAAAGCAATCATCCTAGCTTAAACAAAATTAAGCTAACATTGTTGTAAACAAGAACAAAGAACACATAGCAAACATCTTTATATAAAATTAAAGAAAAGGAAGATTAAACCCAATTCAGAGTGGCTATCACCCAAGACTTTGACTGACGAGGCTCATTCGTTCCTTTGCTTTGCTCCTTTGCTGATGGCTCTCCAAGGTGGCTGATCAAGGGTTCTTTAAGAGGCTTAATTGCTAAAATCTCTATGAAGAGATGATTCTAGGCGTAGGAATGGAAAAGGCTAAGAGAGAATGATGCTTGAGGGATGATTGAGAGATGCTTGAGGGATGATGAATGAAGGAATGAGAGTGTCTTATTTATAGGTGAGGAGAGGGGGTAGTTTGCTAAAAATAGGAGTTTTCATCTTTCGAAGCATCTTTCATGGGTGGTCGTCCATAAATTAAGCAAGTTGAGCTGATTTTTCCTTGATTTTTGGTCAATTTGAATGTCACAACAACTCAGGACTGAGACTCGGTCAATTGCAAATCTTCAGGTAAATCTCTAATTTCTTCGACCTTGTGCAATGAAACCAAAGAGTGGTTTATGGATAGCCATGTGCAACTGAAATTTTTGGTTGACTTGGTCTCCAATTTGGACAGTTTTGTAATCCAACAAAGCTATCAGACCTGTCCAGAATAAATCAACAAGTTAGAGGACCAAAGAATAAAATTTATCCAATTTAATTAATTAATTAAAAACCAAATTATTAATGAAATATTTTAAAATGAATAATTAAATATAATTTTATATTTTGTTATTTAATTTAATCATGCATGGCCCACTTTATGTCTTAAAAAAATAATATATTCAAATTAATATAAAATAAGCCATTTATTGCATGAAAACTATATAATAAAGCATAAAATCATATTTTAATAATTTCTATGTCCTAGTTTCATATTTTCACATATTTCATTAATTTATTAAACAATTACTTAGTTTTAACAACGTATTTAAGTAAAAAGGTGATAAATTACGTAGGAAAAATCCTATATATTTTTCCGTTTACGCACCCCCAAACTTAAATCATTACTTGTCCCGAGTAATGTTTATGCACAACAAAAGGTCTTGCTAAGGCAAAATTGCTAATTGAGTAAGCAACACAATCTTTGTCCTATAATCATGTATTAATAACTTCATGCTTATCAATCTTCTTTATTAACAAGTAATTCATATGCAAACATTTCTTAAGATTATACTAAGCTTCAAAATATGCCAACATGAATCATAGTTTGCATGTATGTCACAATCATAGATAACATTCTTCATTCAACATAATTTTCTATCAATTAAGCAAACAATCACAAGGCTTATTTATGATCTTCATATGTTGAACTTAGGACTTCCTCTCCACTAATGTAGGTCACATAATCATCAAATCAATAGGTCTTTTATAAGGTTGTAATGGGGCTTAGTTAAAGGTAGGGATTTTAAGAGATGGGACATTTCGGTTTTAAAAATCCTAACCTTTAACTTTGTCTTGGTTTTCTCGTAATAAAATCGTTTTCTTTAAGTGAACCTTTGGAATACTCCCAAACTTATTTTGAACTCAAGCTCATACATTTTTCCTTTTTGGAGACTGAGGAAACTTTTCTTCGCTTTTTTTTAAGCATGAGCACATACATCTTTATGAAAATTTCCTCAAATGTTAATTCCCAAGACAACTTTAGTTAAGATAGGTGCACAAAATTATGATAATTTTAAAAAAGATGGTAACTTGCTTATAATGTAGGTTCATTGGAAAAACAGACTTTTAAGCTCAAAATTATAGTTTCAAGGGTCTAATATCATAGGGTTGGCTTGAAAAGGCTCTAATGGTTCAAAGAAATAGTGCCTATATCATTTTAGATTTTTATGTCCCCTAGGATTTTGCCTCAAGAAAGTTACTAAGTCAATTCTAAAGATATAAACCTTCATGCATGTCTAATCTCAAAAGAAACTAAGTTTTCATGGAAAACATTACTAAAGCTAAGATCATACAAGCATTCCATTCTTCATGATAACATACTTTCACTTAGATAAAATCATCATTCATACTCGCATACAAACTATCTCAGTAACAAAAAAATATCTCTAAACATTCATTTATTAAAACATGATTATGAAAGAAATGATTGAAGCATACTTGAAAAAAAATTAAAAGTTTGAGCAATTTATTTTCCTTACCCCCTTTAAAAAAAAGCAATGTCCTCATTGCAAGAACAAAATAATGAATCAAAACTAAACACCAGGTAGGGTTGTAAAGAAAGAGAGGTGAGTCATTAAGACTGCTTAAAAACCAAGTGTTCCCTAATAACCTAATCCTAGACATGTTCATTCCTATTACCACATCACTTAGTCTTATTCTTTCAAAAGAAGTGTTAAGTTTGTTCATGCTTGCTATGTTTTATTCTGCAGAAATTAAATCCTAATTATGAAAGAAATACATTCCTAAAGACCTAAAAATAATTAAATAAATAACAGGACAAGAATCCCACATTTTATTTTTCTGACTTATTCCCCTTGTCTTCTTTAGCTCCATCTCCTCTTGCATCATCAGTATCTTCCGTCCATGTCTCAAAGATAGCATCTGGGAACTTAGGAACAAAATTATTAGAGATATTCTTAAAAGTATTTCGAATTGAGTCATCTCTAATTTTTGCATATTTCCAGTAAGTTTGTTGTTGATTGTGCATGAACTTGCACATATCCATCAAAATTGACAACTCCGTTTTCCTTGAAGTACTTGCAGAAGGTTGCATGGGAGTTGCATATTCAGGTTCAACACTTAGCTTGACTGGTTCTTCTTCTGGCTCAACCCTTGGTTCAGGAATTTTCGGTTCCTTATTAGATTCTTCCTCTTCAGTGTCTGTGACTGAATTAGCTTCAGTTTCAGTTCCATCTATTGACTCCTCTGTATCCGGCTCAGTTTGCTTTTCTTCCTCGCCTTGATTCAGTTCATGCACCTTCTCTACTAATCTTTCAAGATCATAATTTGTAATGTATCATTGAACATATAGCCCTTTCAGATTTGCTTGAGTTTTAACACAGGCCTTTAAGCAAATTGAAGTGATTAATGATGGGAAATAAGCACTTCCTGCCTTCTTTTTAGTACAATTGTGAATCTCCTTGAGGATAATTTTCCCAACATTAATGGAATTTTCTGTCAAAATTGCATATAACAAAAGCATCCGTTCCATCGAGATGGTGGAACTATGTGAGATAGGCATAAAACTATAGCGAATGAAATAAAACCATACCTTTGCTATTGATTTTAAGTATTCTCTTCGACATGAATGGCTCCCATACTTTCTTATAATCCATTGGGATCCCGGATTTGTCACAACATCAAGCACTTATTGAAGAAAATCCCAATTGATATTGTTCATCATAGGGTAGTACTCATCTTCTTCAACATTAGGTAAATTAAACAAATCATTAATGGACTTAGAAGTAAGAGGTACCTTTTTTTTCGAACGATGACTTCAATAGCATCTTGCGTAGTCAAACTAGCATAGAATTCTCGAACTAGTTCATCATTGGAAAGTGAACGAGCATCACAAAATTGTCCCCACTTGAGAGCATTGATTTTTTTTCTAATCGGTATAGAGACAACCATCAAATCATTACTCTTGAAGTCAAAACCTTTTTTCGGCATCATAGGTTGATGCTTGAAGATTGAATCAAATCTCTCTTTCACTTCTTCATCGATCAAAATCAGGTTTTCAGGAGTAGTCTTTGAAGATCTAGTTCTTTTCTGATACATGGTATCTTTTCCCGAAAATTCGGCAAAGTTTCTACACAAAAGAGAAAAGAGAAATCGGTAAAGTGGGTAGAACTTGCTATGACAAAAAAAGTCTTACGACAGCAAGGATGGGTCATCGGCGACGACAACGTGCGACAACAACTATGGTGCTTCGACAATCTCTTTGCGGCAGCAATAGGGAATTTAGGCAGAAAGGGAAGAGAACTAGGGTTTCTTTCGATATTTGAGGTTGACGGCACAAAAGTGAGATTTAGGGATTTTTAGGGTGTAAGCAAATTGCTTTGAGGGATATGAAAATTAGTACAATGGAGAAGGGTTTATATAAGGAAAAATTAGGGCAACATGTAGCAAAAAATTAGTTACATTAGGGTTACTTGGGCAGCAAGCAATGGGTGTGACGACAAGGCATGGATTTTTCCCTCCTTTTTGCTGTCTTGGGCCTCAAACTCAAACTGTATCTTACTAAAAAAATTGATTAGTACTTGGGCCAAATTTGACCCCCTTTATTAACATAAAAATTTAAACTTTAAACAGAACAAATGAAATTTAAAAATTTTATGTCTTAATTAGAAAATTTCTTTTTAACAAATTACATTAAATTAATTCCCAAGAAAGGCTGGAGTTCCAATCTCCTTAGACAGAATGAATTAAATGTAATAAGTTAAGAAAATAAGTTCTAATTATTTATTTATTTACAAAATGAGTTCATGAAAAATTAAGGGTCTTCTAATTTGAGCGAGGATTCAATTAACTCAACTTTATCATCCTAGTAGTGTTTGAGACACTGACCATTAACTTTAAACGTACCTCCATAATTGTTGTATAATCCAATAGCTCCATAAGGATAAACTCGGTAGATGTATAAGGTCCTTTCCATCGGGATTTAAGCTTCCCAGGAAATAACTTCAACCTTGAATTAAACAACAAAACCTTCTGACCTTCTTTAAACTCGCGAGGTTGTATATGACTATCATGCCATCTCTTTGATCTTTCTTTACACATTTTGGCATTCTCATAGGAAAACAACCTCAGCTCTTCCAACTCATCAAGTTGTAACATCCTTCTGTCACCGGCTTGCTTAAGATCAAAGTTCAACTGCTTCAAAGCCCAGTGAGCTTTATTCTCCAACTCTAATGGCAAATGGCATGCCTTTCCAAAGACTAACCGATAAAGAGTCATTCCTAACAGAGTCTTAAATGCTATTTGATAGGCCCATAATGCATTATCGAGCTTTCGAGACCAATCTTTTCTGCTAGGGCGTACTACCTTTTCAATGATACCTTTGATTTCGCGATTCACTCTTTCAACTTGCCCATTAGACTGGGGGTGATAGGCAGTAGCAATCTTGTGCTTCACATCATATTTTTCAAGCAACCACTTAAGCCATTTGTTCACAAAGTGAGAACCTTCATCACTAATAATAACTCTTGGTGTCCCAAATCGTGTAAACACATGCTTATGTAGGAATCACATGACTACCTTAGCATCATTTGTAGGGTATGCTTCAGCTTCAACCCACTTGGATACGTAGTCCACAGCAACTAAGATGTATTTGTTCCCATACGAAGAAGGAAACGGGCCTAAGAAGTCAATGCCCCATACGTCGAACAATTCAATCTCCAAAATGTTTGTCAAGGGCATCTCATTCCTCCTTGATATATTTCCAGTCCTTTAGCATTTATCACAGTTCTTCACATAAGCATAAGTATCTTTAAATAGTGTAGGCCAAAAGAAACCTACTTGCAAAATCTTTGCTACAGTTCGTGAGCCACCAAAGTGTCCCCCACTTAGAGATCAATGGTAATGATACAAGATCTCATCAATCTCACTTTCACCTACACACTTTTAGATTATATTATCTGCACATTATTTAAACAAAACCGGATCCTCCCAAAGATAATATCGACTATCATGAAGGAATTTTTTCCTTTGTTTGGTATGTCATTTCTCAAGAAATTATTCCACATGCAAGATAATTGGCAATATCAGCAAACCAGGGTATTTCATGAATTCAATTTACCTCAAATAAGTTTTCATCTGGGAAATTCTCGTTGATAGGCACACATGACTAAGTTACCACATCTTGCTCCAACTTCGACATATGATCAGCTATTTGATTTTCGACACCTTTTTTGTCTTGGATCTCAATCTCAAATTCTTGGAATAAAAGTATCCAACGAATTATCCTTGGTTTTGCATTTTTCTTCATGAGCATGTATTTAACGGCCGCATGGTCAATAAATACTATAACTTTGGTACCTATAAGATATAAGCGGAATTTGTCAAAAGAAAAAACTATAGCGCAGAGTTCTTTTTCGGTTACCATATAATTGCATTGGGCTCCCATCAAAGTTCTACTTGCATAGTAAATACGGCGAAACACTTTATTTCTTCTTTGACCCATCACAGCTCCAACGGCATAGTCACTTGCATCGCACCTCAAAAGGTGAGTTCCAATCAGGTGTACTGATTATTGGGGTTGAGATTAACCGCTTCTTTAGCTCTTCAAAAGCTTCCAAACATGCTTTGTTGAAATCACACACTATATCTTTCTATATCAACAAACACAACGGTTTAGAAATTTTCGAGAAATCTTTGATAAACCTTTGATAAAAACCAGCATGGCCTAAGAAACTTCTGATTCCTTTCACATTCATTAGGGCTGGTAATCTTTCAATTGTCTCCACCTTTGCTTTAACAACTTCAATTCCTTTCTTTAAGATCTTATGACCTAATACAATCCCTTGACCATAAAATGGCATTTTCCCAATTAAGGACAAGATTCGTCTCTTCGCATCTCTTTAGTACATTTGCCAAATTACTCAAATAGATATCATAAGTGTTACCAAAAATAGAAAAAAATCATCTATGAAAACCTCAAGAAAATTTTCAACCATATCAGTAAGTATTGTCATCATGCATCGTTGAAAAGTTGCAGGCGCATTGCATAAAGGAAAAGGCATTCGCCTAAAAGCAAACGTACCGTATAGACAAGTAAAGGTTGTTTTATGTTGGTCTTCCAGGGCTACAACTATTTGGTTATATCCCGAATAGCCATCTAAAAAACAATAAAATTCATTACCTTCCAGTCGATCTAACATCTGATCCATAAAAGGCAACGAAAAATGGTCCTTCCGAGTGGCTTTTTTCAATTTTTTGTAATCAATACAGATTCTCCAACCGATAACATTTCTCGTTGGAATTAACTTGTTACACTCAGTTTCAACACTCGTGATTTGTTACGCTCAGTTTCAACACTCGTGATTTCACCTTTCTTCGAAAAACACTACACTGGACTTACCCACGAACTATCTGAAATAGGATAGTTGATTCCTGCATCTAACCATTTGATCACTTCCTTTCCCACAACTTATTTCATAATAGGATTGAGCCTCCTTTTCCCATCAATTCGAGCTTTTTCACCTTCTTCTAAAATGATTTTATGCATGCAAAAAGAAGGGCTTATACCTCGAATATCAACTATGGTCCAACCAATTGCTTTCTTAAATTTCTTTAGAATAGCAATTAGTTGATCCTCTTGATATTTCGTCAGTTTTGTTGAAATAATCACAAGCAAAGTAGAATAATCACCTAAATAAACGTATTTCAAATAGGAAAGAAGTACCTTTAGTTCGAGTTTAGGTGGTTCTTCAATTGACAACTTGGGTTGCACAAATTCTCTGACTTCTAACTCCAGTGATTCAAACCGTGTGGATTGAATAAAATTTCCCGAATTGACTTCCATCAAAGCCATGTTTTCTTCACCTTCTTCATCCTCTAAAGGGTCAAGATCTAAGGCTTTCTCCAATGAATCTTCTTCAAAATTGCTTTCCTTAGAAACCAAGTTTTCTATCTCTTCCATAACTGAACACTCCTCTGTCGGATCAAGAAATTTCATCACTTTAAGAATGTTAAAGGTTACCTGATCGTTTTGAACTTGCATGGTGATTTCTCCTTTTTGCACATCAATTAACGTTCTTCCCGTGGCTAAGAAAGGTCTCCCAAGGATGATTGACACTTCCTTGTCTGCTTTAAAATCTAAGACAATGAAATCAGCAGGAAAAATAAATTTATTGACTCTTACCAAAACATCCTCAATCTTTCCTTCGAGATATGCTAAAGATCGATTCGCTAGCTGAAGCGTCATAGTTGTAGGTCTTACTTCACCTATCCCTAACATCTTGAAAATAGACTTAGGCATCAAGTTCATACTCGCTCCTAATTCACACAAAGCTTTACCACAGTAAGATTCACCAATGTTACAGGGTATAGTAAAGCTTCCTAGGTCTTTCAATTTCGGTGGCAATTTGTTCCGCAAGAACGCACTGCACACCTTTATCAAGGCAACAGTCTTATACTCACTCAGTCATTTTTTCTTGGATGGTATATCCTTCATAAACTTCACATAATTTGGCATTTGTTCTAAAGCCTCCACCAACCGAATATTGATGTGTAACTGCTTCAGAACATCCAAAAATTTCTTTAATTGTACCTCATGTTTCTGCTTGTGTTGCTGCAGTCTTTTCGGATACGGAGGTGATGGAACTTTCAGTTGAACCAGACAACTTTATTTAGTAGGTAAATATGCATCCAAAGAAGATGTTAAAATATCTAAATTCACTAAGTTAGGGTTTACCTTGTCAGACTTTACAAATTCTGATTCCTTTGGTGTTGGAACTTCAATAGCTGGTTGATTCTTCTCAACAGGCTTATCTTCGACATCAATCAATTGGGGTTCTAGAATTTTACCAATTTGCAATGCCGCTGCCTTGATATGTTCTTTACCATAATTTCTTGGATTCTTAGTATCGCTCGGCAAGGTTCCTTGCGGTCTATTACGTAGCTCCGTAGCTAGCTGACCCATTTGGTTTTCCAAATTTTTTAATGTTGTTACTTGGCTTTGGATCAAAGCATCATTCTTTGCCATGTACGCTTTCAACAAGTTATCCAAACTATTTGATGCCTCAGCTTGAGGTGGTTTTAGAGCTTGCTGATTAAACCCTTGAGATTGGTTGGGTCTTTGCTGCAATAAGTTGTTGTTCGGTCCATTTCCTTGGTTGCTCCAAGAAAAGTTAGGATGATTACGCCATGAAGGATTGTAGAAGTTGGACTGGGGTCCTTGTCCAGTCTTATTTTAGTATTGGTTCCCCACATAGTACTCTGACTTGGGATTTGATGGACAATTCTCAAAAGAATGACCTTCCCTACAGTACACACAGGAAACTACATCAAACGGACTTGGTGTATGAGCTATAGATTTATTAGTACTATTGGTAGTTAACTGTTTTATCATAGAGGAAATAAATGATACCTGAGCTGATAATGAAGTGACGGTGTCAACTTCATGAACTCTGGCTACATGTCTTCCTGAAGCTGTTTGATTTTTTGGTCATTGATTGTTATTACTCGTGATCCTCTCGATAATCTTACAAGCCTCATTATAAGACTTAGACAAAATTGCACCATTCACAGAAGCATCTACCATCAATCTTGTATTTGCACTGAGATCATTATAGAATGTCTCCAACTAGATACAATCAGTAATCCCATGATGAGGACACTTATGAAGTAACTCACTAAATCGCTCCCAATCCTCATACAAAGACTAGTCATCCAATTGTTGGAAAGTTGTGATTTCGTTCCTTAACTTAGTGGTTTTGCTAGGTGGGAAATACTTAACCAAAAATCTCTCTACTAATTTTTTCCATGTAGATATGGAATTTGGTGACAATGAATTGAGCCATGCTCATGCTCGATCTCGCAACGAGTACGAAAACAATTTCAAACTTAGTGCATTTTCAATCACACCGGCTATCTTAAATGCATCACTCTCCTCCATAAACAATCGAAGGTGGAGATGTGGATCTTTCGTGGGCATACCACTAAATTGGCCCACCGTTTGTAGCATTTGAAACATCACTGGTTTCAATTCGAACTGGGTTGACTAAATATCTGGCCTTCTAATTCCTAGGTTTAACTCATTGAAAAGTGGCATAGCATATTGTCTGATGCATCGATCCCTCTCATCGACAATGAGGATAGGATTTCGTACATAATCGACTTCATCACCTTGGTCTTGATTCTAATTTCCAAGGTCCATCTCGACTTGTCTTTAAGCTATTCATTCACGTATTCCTTGTCTGAAAGTTCTCTCAATTTCAGGGTCTACAGGGAGTAAATCAATAATTTGATCTATGCTCATAAACACCTGAAAAGAAAATCACAAAAATTAAAAAGAATAAGTTAGTAATGTTAGAAATAAGTGAAATTGAAAATACATAATTTCACGAAAAAAAATGACTATGGCAACAGTTGACAATCCCTGGCAACGGCGCCAAAAAATTGTAACGCGTAGGTTTGTGCAAGTGTACACCGTTGTTATCAAGTAATAAGTATGTATCGAGTTATCGTCTCCACAGGGATTGTATTTATGCTAAGTAACTTAATTTGTAAAATTATATTAACAATTTGGTAAATAAAAACATAATATAGTTGAGAAGTGGTGATTAAAATATATTAAACTAAATACAATGATCCCTAATGCAAATTATCCTAAGTATGCAAAGTATATGAATGAAATAGATTTTAGTAAAATTAAACACAATTTGCAACAATTATAAAATAAATAAACTAGGATAATTACTTTAATCAAACTCAATTTATTATCAACATGCTTAATAACATTCGGAAAAACATTCCATGGCAAATCGATCTTTCATGAGTTTGGAAACCATATTAGGTCCTTTTAAAATCCTTTACTTAGTAAATACGCATTTTACTGATCCTTTTTTACTAAAGGTTTCTTAGCATTCGTGTGAGTTAACAGGGACGTGTCAGGTTTGGAACAATTTAATCACACAAACCTAAAAACTATGCAGATAACAGAGCTTGGTCAGAGTTGTTATGCAACCTCCATTTTAAACGAGTCGGGATCTAAATTGAGCATGCACATTTTAATTATGTGTCCATTAGTCGTCATCTGGTTAGGATCGCTTAGCTAATTCAAGTGCATTTCAATCACGTATGAACGAAATACAGACTTGATTTTCATTGTTAACATGATAGATTGAGGCACAAACATTATAAGCATGAATCAAATAAATATTATTTAATCAAAGCATTCATCCTAGGTTAAATAAAATTAAGCTAACATTGTTGTAAACAATAACAAAGAACACACAGCAAACATCTTTATATTAAATTAAAGAAAAGGAAGATTAAACCCAATTCAAAGTGGCTGTCATCCAAGACTCTGACTGACGAGGCTCCTTCGTTCCTTTGCTTTGCTCCTTTGCTGATGGCTCTCCAAGGTGGTCGACCAAGGGTTTTTTAAGAGACTTAATTGCTAAAATCTCTATGAAGAGATGATGCTAGGCGTAGGAATGGAAAAGGCTAAGAGAGAATGATGTTTGAGGGATGATGAATGAAGGAATGAGAGGGTCTAATTTATAGGTAAGGAGAGGGGGATAGTTTGCTAAAAATAGGAGTTTTCATCTTTTGAAGCATCTTCCATGGGTGGTCGGCCATAAATTAAGCAAGTTGTGTTGATTTTTCCTTAATTTTTGGTTAATTTGAGTGCCACAACAACTCAGGACTGAGACTCGGTCAAGTGCAAATCTTCAGGTAAATCTTTAATTTCTTCAACTCTTCAAGGACCTTGTGCCATTAAACCAAAGAGTGGTTTATGGATAGCCATGTGCAGCCGAATTTTGTGGTTGACTTGGTCTCCAATTTGGACAGTTTTGTAATCCAAAAAAGCTATCAGACCTGTCTAGAATAAATCAACAAGTTAGAGGACCAAAGAATAAAATTTATCAAATTTAATTAATTAATTAAAAACCCAAATTAATAATGAAATATTTTAAAATGAATTATTAAATATAATTTTATATTTTATTATTTAATTTAATCATGCATGACCCACTTTATGTCTTAAAAAATATAATATATTCAAATTAATATAAAAAAGCCATTTATTGCATGAAAGCTATATAATAAAACAAAAAATCATATTTTAATAATTTCTATGTCCTAATTTCATATTTTCACATATTTCATTAATTTATTAAACAATTACTTAGTTTTAACAACAGATTTAAGTAAAAAGGTGATAAATTACATAGGAAAAATCCTATATATTTTTTCGTTTACAGTGGTTCAATCAATAAGTTAAGAAAAAACCATAACCTAAATCGTCTAATATTTTGGAGAATTTGTTGAAGGCGTACATGGTGCAGAATGACGCATTAATCCAAACCCAAGCAGCAACATTCCGAATGGGTCAGTTAGCTAAGCAGCTTCATACTATACAATAAGGAGCCTTGTCGAGTGACATGAAAAATCTAAGGAATTTGGATAAGGAGCATTGCAAGGTAGTTGCTTTACGAAGTGGTAGAAATTTGGAACTTAAGGTAGTTGAGGTTGAGAACGAGCCTGCCAAGGAAGAAGAAAATTAACAGACAATTGAAATTCCTGCACTAGAAAAGCCAAATGTTAAAAAGTCTGAAGAGGTAAAATCTAAACTAGTGAATTTTGATAAGCTAACTCCTTAAAATGAAAATACAATTCCTCAAAAAAGTTGTTCGATCCAAGCCAAAGTTCCTACACCTTCTTATCCTCAAAGATTCAAGCAACAAAAATAGGAGGTGCAATTCAAAAAGTTTTTGGATGCTTTAAAGCAACTTCATATCAAAATACCATTGGTAGAAGCTTTACAACAGATGCCCAATTATGTCAAGTTCATGAACGAAATTTTGTCCAAGTAGAAGAGACTTAGTGAGTTCAATACTGTAGCATTAATGAAAGAGTGCAGTGAATTCTTACAAAACCAGCTACCTCCAAAAATGAAGGACACTAGAAGCTTTACTATACCCTGTAATATTGGAAAATCTTACTATGGTAAATTTTTATGTGATTTAGGAGCAAGCATTAGCTTGACGCCCAAATCTATATTCAAGATGTTAGGAATAGGTGAAGGCGCACGAATGTGATAGTCCAACTAGCGAATAGATCTTTAGCAGATGTTTTGGTACTGTAGATAAGTTTATTTTTCCTGTTGATTTTATTGTTTTAGATTTTGAAGCAAATAAGGAAGTGTTGATCATTATGGCAAGACATTTCCTAGCCATGGGAATAACATTAATAGATGTGCAAAAAGGTGAACTTACGATGAGAGTTCAAGATGACCAGGTAACATTTAATGTTAAAACGATGAAATTTCTCTATCCTATGGAGGAACGTTCAATGATGGAGGAGCTAGAAACCTTATTTTCTATCGAATGGGAGAATAATTTTGTAGAATACCCATTGGAAAACACCTTAGGTTCTAAGCCACTAAAAGATGAAAAAGGTAATGAAAGTATGGCTTTGATGAAAGTCAATCCAAGGGACTATGTTCAACTAGCATGGTTTGAATCTTTGGAGTTAGAAGCTCGAGAATACACACAACCAAAGTTGTCAATCAAGGAACCACCGAAACTCAAACTTAATGTACTTCCCTCTCATTTGAAATATGTTTATTTGGGTAACAGTTCTACCTTTTCTATGATTATTTTATAAGAACTAACAAAACACTAAGAGGAGCAGCTGATCAAAGTTTTAAAGAAATTTAAAAAAGTGACTGGCTGGACCATAGCTGATATTCAATGAATAAGCCCATTCTTTTGTATGCACAAGATTATCCTAAAGGAGTGAGAAAGAGCTAGAATTGATGGGCAAAGGAGACTCAATCCTATCATGATAGTTCATGGGGAAGTCATCAAATGGTTATATACGGGAATTATCTACCCCATCTCAGATAGTCATGGGTAAGTCCAGCACAGTGTGTACCAAAGAAATGTGGAATCACAATTTTTGAGAATGAATGTAATGATTTAATCTCGACAAGGACGGTCACAGGTTGGAGAATCTATATTAACTACAGAAAATTGAACAAAACTACTCGTAAGGATCATTTTTAGTTGCCTTTTAATTGGTCAGATGTTGGACCGACTGGTAGGTAACGAGTATTACTATTTTTTTAGATGGATATTTAGGATATAACCAAATAGTTGTAGCCACGGAAGGCCAACACAAAACAACTTTTACTTGCCCATACCATACATTTTCTTTTAGGCGAATGCCTTTCAGTTTATGTAATGCACCTGCCACATTTCAACGATGCATGATGGCAATATTTACTGATATGGTAGAAAATTTTGTTGAAGTATTCATGGATGATTTTTCTACTTTTGGTAATACTTATGATGTTTGGTTGAGTAATTATCTAAAGTACTGAAGAGATGCGAGGAGACAAATCTTGTTCTTACCTGAGAGAAATGTCATTTTACGGTTAAGGAGGGAACTGTCTTAGGACACAAAATTTCCAGAAATGGGATTGAAGTTGATAAACCGAAGGTAGATGTAATTGAAAAATTACCACTACTAGTCTGTGTGAAAGGAGTTAAGAATTTTTTTTAGGCCATACGGGTTTTTACTGAAGGTTTGTTAACGATTTTTCAAAAATTCCCAAGCCTTTATGTATGCTATTAGAGAAAGACACCATTTTTTAGTTTAACATAGCATGCTTGGAAGTATTTAAGGAATTAAAAAATTGATTAATCTCAGCTTCTATAATCGTTACACCTGACTGGAACTCACTTTTTGAGTTAATGTGTGATGCTGGTGACTTAGCTATTGGAGCTGTGATGGGTCAAAGAAGAGACAAAGTGTTTCATCCTATCTACTATGCAAGTAGAACTTTGACAGAAGCCCAACTTAATTACACAGTAACTAAAAAAAAACTCTTTTCTATTGTTTTTTTCTTTTAACAAGTTCCGTTCATATCTTATGGGTACAAAAGTCATAGTTTTTACCATTCATGTTGCCACTAAATACTTACTCACAAAGAAAGATTCTAAACCAAGGCTAATTCATTGGATACTTTTACTCCACGAATTTGAACTTGAGATCTAAGACAGAAAAGGTGTTGAAAATCAAGTAACAGACCACCTGTCAAGATTAGAAAAACATGAGGTAACTCATTCACTTGTTCCTATAAATGAGCATTTTCTAGATGAGCATATCTTCGAGGTGAGTTGAATTTATGAAATTCCTTGGTTTGTTGATTTTTCAAATTATTTAGCATGTGGAATAATAACTTCCAGAATGACATACCAATAAAGGAATAAATTCATTCATGATAGTAGGTATTATATTTGAGAGGACCGTTTTTATTTAAACAGTGTGCAGATAATATAATCAGGAAGTATGTAGCGAGAAACGAGATTGACGAGATCTTGTACTATTATCAGTCATCTCCAAGTGGGGGACACTTTGGTGGTTCCCGCACTATAGCAAAGATCTTACAAGCTAGATTTTTCTAGCCTACAGTGTTCAAGGATGCGTATGCATATGTGAAAATTTGTGATAGATGCCAAAGGATTGGAAACATATCAATGAGGAACAAAATACCCGTAACAAATATTTTAGAAGTAAAACTATTTGACGTATGGAGCATTAATTTTCTAGGCTCGCTTCCTTCATGTGACAGCCCAAAATTGACCCTAGTCGGGAAGTGGTTTCGGGACCGCTAAACCGAGTCATAAAAATAATTAACCGTCATAATTTATGCTCATTATATGTACATGTGCATGTGTGAAAATTTCGTGTTTGAATTTTGTTTAATTGTAGGTGAATTTTAGTAAATAGGACTTATGTGAGAAAATTTTGAAATGTGATAGGTCAAAGCATAAGGACCTATTAGTGCATGAAATAAAAAGGGGGGACTTGCATGTCAAATTCCCCCTAATTAGTAGTGGCCGGCCATGACAAGCATGGTAGACCAAGTGTGATGGGCAAGAACATGTCATAAACATGTTGAGTTAGTGTTTCATGGGAAGTATGATAAAATAAGGAGCATGGGCATAAAATAATGAAAGGGAATATGATGAAAACAAAAAAAAAAGTGTGTGGTTGTTCCCCCCCCCATTTTGCCGAAACTAGAAAGAAAAAACAAAAAAAAGTGTCCATCTTTCTTCATTTCCCTTGGCCGAATGTTCTAAGGAAGAAAGAAAAACAAGTTGTGTTCTTTGGTTCTTCTTGGCCGAAGTGAAAGGAAGAAGAAGGGAGTGAAGCAATCGGTCATCTTAGGTCACTATTAAGGTAAGGAAGTTTGTACTAGCTTTTGAAATTTTAGTTGATATTGAGTGAGTTATCAAGTGATTTTTGTAAACCATGTTGAAATTTTGATTTTGGGGGTGAGTATGGTTTTCGGCTATAAAAGATTAATAAGGGTGATGATTGTGTTTCATGCTAAACTTAGATGAATAATGGTAGTTGCTTACATCTTGATATCTATGAGTTCCTTTCTTGGTTCTACCATAGACCCACGAAGTATATGTTTATTTGGTGTTGTTGGAGGTTTATGATAGAAGCTAACGAGTGAGAGTTTGATAGGTACTATGAGGTTAAACTTCATGAGATTGTAAGCTTGTAAGTTGGATGATGAAATTCATGCTTTGTGAAGGTAAATGGTGTAGAAGGAGCATTCGGCCATGAAAAAAAAATAAAGGGAAATTTACGATGAATTAAGTTGGAAGCTATTATAATGTACTTGTGCATTCGGGTATGGGATGAAAATATATGAGATGGCTATAATCAGCCTTGTGATTCGGCTCTTGCATATATATATATATTTGCACATGATGTATTGGTATGGTACATATATATCATCCCAAGGTATATGTTTATATATGGTGGTGGTTTAGTTATGGAGTAAATGATGGATGCGTATTCAGTTATAATATGTAATGCATTAGTTAGTAAAATGTATGCCATTTATGTGTGGTATTAAGTATATAATTGGCGTCAACATAGACATGCATATTCGACCATAGGAAGAAGATTGGTGTTGCATGTATTCGGTTAGAGGCAAGCATATTGATGCTTTTGTCTTGGCTTAGAAAATTCGGCCAAGGGGGAAAAATTAGCTAAAATGTTGAGTTTGATTCATGATTCCGTACATATGTGACTTTAATGTCTAATGTATAAATATGGGCTAAGTGCCTTGTGTTCCTCTTTTCGATGCTCAAATAATTAAATCAATTTATTTGTTTAATTAAGCTCAAGAGCAAAGGGGAACTAAATCCGATAAAGGGAAGGAAAAAGTGGTCGAATAGCTATCGGAATCGTTCGACAACATCCGAGGTAAGTTCTTGAGTAAAAGAGCTTAAATTATGATTTGATTAGATCACGTTTTAAGCAAATCAAAATCATGCTCCTTGTGTGTGGCTATTGAGCCGAAATTGCAAGAATGATAAGTGTCTTGTGTTTGAGTTTTGCTAACGAAAACGAAATACGAATGTGCCATGATTTATTGTTAAATGTGCATGGTTATTTGAATGATGTCCGGGCTAAGTCCCGAAGGCTTTGTGCTAAGTGACCATATCCGGACTAAGATCCGAAGGCATTTGTGCGAGATACTAATTCCGGGCTAAGCCCGAAGGCATTGGTGCGAGTTACTAAATCCGGGTTAAGTCCCAAAGGCATTTGTGCGAGTTACTATAACCAGGCTATGTCCCGAAGGCATTTGAACGAGTAGCTATATCCGGTTAAATTCCGAAGGTATGTGATTTGGGAATGAATGATCTTGCTGTAAAAATTTCAGTTAATACGCTTGAAACATCCCAACATTGAGGTATGTTTCGTATGTGCTTTGAATTAGTTGAGCCCTTACAAATAAGTATTTGCTCAGTTGATAAATGAGCTACCGGCCTTTGGCTAAGTTGATCTTTGTGTATGAATAAAAGGGTTGGTAATGTGAAGTAAGTATGATATTGAAAATTTGTGCATATGAAATTATCCGTTTAGCTACATGAATGCTATACTTTTGTTGTGCTGGAATCCCTTGCTCAAAACTTACTAAGCATAAATTGCTTACTCCGTTTCCTTGATTCTCTGTTTTATAGATTTTGGTTCTTCAGCTATCGGACTCGGGATTTTGAAGTCGAGGTCGCCCACACTATCAAAGCCCCCTTTTGGTACAATTTTGGTTGAACTTCGAAATGGCATGTATAGGACTACCCTTTTTGTTGTGGGTCATGGACCCTTTGGACTTGTATAATTTTGGATAGCCATGCGAAAATGGCTTATATATGTTTGAGCATAATGTTATCATCATTTGGTAAGGATATGGTTAATGAGAGGTGTGGATAAGCTTAACAAGGATTGGCCATGGAAATGGTTAATCACTATCATAAATTGTGCTATCTATGCTAAAAGGGCTAGTTGAATCATGGAAACTATGAAATAGGTAAAGTCTACCTTAAAGGCAGATGCTGACAGCAGCAGTGATGTAGATTTGGAAAATCACTAAATATAGTAGGAATGGAATTAAATAGTGAATAAATTATGTAAACGAACCTTGATGAATCTATTTTCATAGGAAAGTAACGAAACAATCATATGGACAGTATGTTAAGAGATATTCAGGTTCTCGTGAGACAGGGCTAGAACGGTTTCTGGATTTCCTGTTCCGACTTTGGAAATTCATTATAAATCAACCAGAGACAATTAGGAGTCATGCCATATATTTATAGATTCCTCTCTGAGTCTAGTTTCTATAGAAACAAATGGCATCAGTATTGAAGCCCTGTACAGGGAGATATCCAAGCTGTAATGCGCAAAGGTCAGTGTAGTCGATCCCTGTAACATGGGAGACTTTGACTAATAAACTGTACTAATTGACCCAACCAAAAATTCTAGATAAAATATGTAGATGGGCATATGAGTCTAGTTCCAGGGAAAATTTACGGAACTGGATTCCGAGTTTCTGAACTCAAGATATGATTTTTAAAGCGACTAGTACACAGATTGGCAGTGTCTAGGAAAATTTTTTTTATAACTGGTTTAAAGTTTGTTAACACCTCGTGTTTGACTCCGGTGACGGTCTCGGGTTCGGGGTGTTACATTTTATTGGTATCAGAGCCAGGTTTAGTCGATTCTAGGACTACCGTAATGCGTTGGGTCTAGCTATACATGCCATTTTATGTGATTATTTGATAGTGCGGTGATTTCTGACATTTGCAAATGTGTTTATTTATAGTAATGGATCCCGATCCCGACCGAGCGGTAGCTGATGATCTTGAGAGTGTAGCGCCTGCTCCCGCACAAGGGACAGCGCCGGCGGACTCTCAACCTAATGCTAGTAATCCGAATGATGAAGCTAGACAAGCTTTCTATAGCGTGATGAATGATTGGTTCAACCAATACATTCGAACTAATACGGCTATTCCACAACCTCCATTCCCGACTAGTACAACCCCCGCACCTACACTACCTCCGGAAACTGACCAAATAAGGTCAAATAAGTCCCCAGTTGACAGAATCCGAAAACATGGGGCTACTGAATTTAAAGCTACGGATAGCGACGACGCCGAGCAAGCTGAATTTTGGTTGGACAACACTATCCGGGTACTCGATGAGCTATCTTGTACACCCGATGAATGCCTAAAGTGTACTATCTCTTTGCTACGCGATTCTGCCTATTATTGGTGGAGTACTCTGACTTCTGTTGTGCCCCGAGAGCAAGTAACTTGGGAGTTTTTCCAAACTGAGTTTCGGAAAAAAGTATATCAGTCAGAGATTTGTTGATAAAAAACGGAAGGAATTTCTTGAGCTTAAGCAAGGTTCTATGTCAGTTACTGATTACGAGCGAAAATTTGTTAGACTTAGTAGGTACGCTCGGGAATGTGTTTCGTCCGAGGCTATCATGTGTAAACGCTTTGAGGATGGGCTGAATGAAGATATAAAAATGTTCGTGGGCGTTCTTGAAATACGAGAGTTCGTAGTACTTGTCGAGCGAGCTTGTAAAGCCGAAGAGCTTAGAAAAGAAAAACAAAAAGTTGATGTGGGAACTGGAGAGTTTCGTAAAAGATCCTCGGGAAAGTCTCTTCAACAGGCATCGAAGAAATTTTGAGATGATGTGGGCTGGGCTAGAGGCACTTCGGGCCTTTTTAGACGAGATCGTGATCGACCCCCTGTGGGTACACGAGGCACTTCGGTCGCCAGTGTTGGGAATGAACGTCGAGACAGAACAGAATGTCGATATTGCGATAAATGGCATTCGGGGAGTTGTAGATTCCATGACCGCTCATGTTACAAGTGCGGATCAGTTGACCACTTCATTAAAGATTGCCCGAGGTTGTCTGAACAGAATGTAAATCAGAGTGGGAAACCGGGTGCTACCACTGCTCGAGGTAGACCATCTAGAAATACGGGCAATGCTAGCGGTGGTCAAAGAGGATCTAGAGATGCTACGACCAGATCCGAGGCTCGCGCGCCTGCTAGAGCTTATGCTATACGTGCCCGCGAGGATGCTTCTTCGTCTGATGTTATTACCGGTACTTTTACTCTCTTTGATACTAATGTAATTGCTTTGATTGACCCCGGTTCTACTCATTCTTACATATGTGAAACCTTAGCATCCAGTAAGACTTTACCTATTGAGTCTACTGAGTTCGTAATTCGGGTGTCAAATCCCTTGGGTCGTTACGTGCTTGTCGACAAAGTGTGTAAGAAATGTCCCCTAGTAATTCGAGGTTCCTGTTTTCCGGCGGACTTGATGCTTTTGCCGTTTGATGAATTTGATGTTATTCTTGGTTTGGATTGGTTGACCGCGCATGATGCGATTGTGAATTGCAAAAGCAAGACTATTGATTTGAGGTGCGCAAATAACGAGATAATCCGAGTTGAGTCTACGGACTTAAAGGGGTTGCCAGCTGTAATATCCTCAATGTTGGCCCAGAAATATGTAAGAAAAGGGTGCGAAGCATACCTTGCGTATGTACTTGATGACAAAGAATTAGAAAAGAAACCCGAATCTGTGCCGGTGGTTTGTGAATACCCGGATGTTTTTCCGGAAGAATTACCGGGTTTACCACCTGTTCGGGAGATAGAGTTTGGTATTGAGCTTGTACCTGGGACTACGCCGATTTCGATAGCTCCGTATCGTATGGCACCAACCGAGTTAAAAGAGTTGAAAGCTCAGTTGCAAGAATTGATGGATAGAGGTTTCGCCCGACCAAGTTTCTCACCTTGGGGTGCACCAGTATTGTTCGTGAAAAAGAAGGACGGAACCATGAGGTTGTGCATTGACTATCGTCAGCTGAATAAAGTGACAATAAAGAACAAATATCCGTTACCGCGTATCGATGATTTGTTCGACCAACTGAAGGGAGCCTCAGTGTTCTCAAAAGTAGATTTGAGATCGGGCTATTATCAGTTGCGAATTCGAGATTCGAACATACCCAAAACTGCCTTCAGAACGAGATATGGTCACTACGAGTTCTTAGTGATGCCGTTTGGGCTCACTAATGCCCCTGCGGTATTTATGGATTTGATGAATCGGATCTTCAGACAGTATTTGGACCAGTTCGTAGTTGTGTTCATTGATGACATCTTGGTCTATTCCAGAGATGAGACCGAACATGCTGAGCACCTGAGATTAGTGTTGCAAATTTTGCGGGATAAGCAGTTATATGCTAAGTTCAGTAAGTGTGAGTTCTGGTTAAGAGAGGTTAGCTTCTTGGGTCATGTGGTACCCGCATCGGGTATTCGAGTTGACCCGAGCAAAATTTCAGCCATACTTAACTGGAAGCCTCCAAGAAATATTACCGAAGTTCGAGCTTCCTGGGGCTCGCCGGTTATTACCGACGATTTGTAAAAGGTTTCTCGATGATAGCCACACCAATGACGAAGATACTTCAAAAGGATGTTAAGTTCGAATGGACGGAGAAATGTCAGAATAGTTTCGATCAACTGAAAACTTATTTGACTGAAGCTCCAATTTTAGTGCAACCCGAATCAGGCAAAGAGTTTGTCATTTATAGTGATGCATCCCTACTTGGGTTGGGTTGCGTATTGATGCAAGAAGGTCGAGTGGTGGCCTATGCGTCGAGACAATTAAAGCCACATGAGAAAAATTATCTGACCCATGATCTCGAACTAGCTGCCATCGTATTCGCTTTAAAAATATGGCGACATTACTTATTTGGTGAAAAGTGCCATGTATTTTCGGATCACAAAAGTCTCAAATATTTGATGACTCAAAGAGACTTAAATCTGCGACAAAGACGTTGGCTTGAGTTGTTGAAAGATTACAAGCTTGTCATTGATTACCACCCGGGAAAGGCTAATGTGGTTGCGGACGCCTTAAGCCGGAAATCACTGTTTGCTTTACGAGCGATGAATGTGCACTTGTCTGTTCTACCCGACAATATGTTAGTAGCTGAATTAAAGGCCAAACCATTATTGATTCGTCAAATTCGTGAAGCTCAGAAAGTTGATGATGAATTGGTTGCAAAACAGGCTGAATGTGTTCCGAATATGGAATCCGAATTTCAAATTGATGATGACGATTGTTTGAGGTTCAGAAGTCGGTTGTGTGTTCCAAGAAATTCAGAACTCATTTCGATGATTCTGAACGAAGCCCATTGTAGCCGAATGTCAATTCACCCGGGGAGTACGAAAATGTACAACGATTTGAAACGTCGATTTTGGTGGCATGGTATGAAACGAGACATCTCCGACTTTGTTTCGAGATGTTTAATATGTCAACAAGTGAAAGCGGAACATCAAGTGCCTTCAGGATTACTTCAGCCGATCATGATACCCGAGTGGAAATGGGATCGAGTCACAATGGACTTTGTGTCCGGACTGCCATTGTCAGCAAGTAAGAAAGATGCGATTTGGGTTGTTGTCGATAGACTGACTAAGTCGACTCACTTTATCCCCGTGCGTACGGATTTTTCATTAGATAAACTAGCCGAATTGTATGTTTCTCAGATTGTGAGATTACACGGGGTACCTATTTCTATCGTGTCGGATAGAGATCCGAGATTCACCTCGCGATTTTGGAAGAAATTGCAAGAAGCTTTGGGTACCAAGCTGCATTTTAGCACCGCTTTTCATCCACAAACCGATGGTCAATCCGAGCGGATAATTCAGATACTTGAGGATATGTTGAGATGTTGCATCCTCGAGTTTAGTGGTTCATGGGAACGGTATTTACCTTTGATTGAATTCGCTTACAACAATAGTTTTCAATCAAGTATTAAGATGGCACCTTACGAGGCTTTGTACGGTCGTAAATGTCGTACACCATTGTTTTGGACCGAGCTCGGTGAAAGTAAAATTTTTGGAGTTGATTTGATTAAAGATGCCGAACAGAAAGTAAAGGTAATCCGTGAAAGTCTGAAAGCAGCCACAGATCGTCAGAAATCGTATGCGAATTTGAAACGAAAAGACATTGAATATCAGGTGGGAGATAAAGTGTTTCTTAAAGTTTCGCCTTGGAAAAAGGTACTCAGATTTGGCCGTAAGGGCAAGTTGAGTCCGAGATTCATTGGGCCGTACGAAATCTCCGAACGAGTTGGTCCAGTTGCGTATCGATTGATTTTGCCCCCTGAACTTGAAAAGATCCACGACGTCTTTCATGTTTCGATGCTTCGACGCTATAGATCTGATCCATCGCACATAATTAGCCCATCAGAGGTTGAAATTCAAGCCGATATGAGTTATGAAGAAGAACCGATGCGTATCCTAGCTCGTGAAGTGAAGGAGTTGCGAAACAAAAGGGTCCCGCTAGTAAAGGTGTTATGGCTCAAACACGGGATCGAGGAAGCTACTTGGGAAACCGAGAGCTCGATGAAAGAACGATACCCAAACTTATTTACCGGTAAGATTTTCGGGGACGAAAATTTCTTAAGTGGGGGAGAGTTGTGACAGCCCAAAAATGACCCTAGTCGGGAAGTGGTTTCGGGACCGCTAAACTGAGTCATAAAAATAATTAACCGTCATAATTGATGCTCATTATATGTACATGTGCATGTGTGAAAATTTCGTGTTTGAATTTTGTTTAATTGTAGGTGAATTTTAGTAAATAGGACTTATGTGAGAAAATTTTGAAATGTGATAGGTCAAAGCATAAGGACCTATTAGTGCATGAAATAAAAAGAGGGGACTTGCATGTCAAATTCCCCCCTAATTAGTAGTGGCCGGCCATGACAAGCATGGTAGACCAAGTGTGATGGGCAAGAACATGTCATAAACATGTTGAGTTAGTGTTTCATGGGAAGTATGATAAAATAAGGAGCATGGGCATATAATAATGAAAGGGAATATGATGAAAACAAAAAAAAAGTGTGTGGTTGTTCCCCCCCCCCCATTTTGCCGAAACTAGAAAGAAAAAACAAAAAAAAAGTGTCCATCTTTTTTCATTTCCCTTGGCCGAATGTTCTAAGGAAGAAAGAAAAACAAGTTGTGTTCTTTGGTTCTTCTTGGCCGAATTGAAAGGAAGAAGAAGGGAGTGAAGCAATCGGTCATCTTAGGTCACTATTAAGGTAAGGAAGTTTGTACTAGCTTTTGAAATTTTAGTTGATATTGAGTGAGTTATCAAGTGATTTTTGTAAACCATGTTGAAATTTTGATTTTGGGGGTGAGTATGGTTTTCGGCTATAAAAGATTAATAAGGGTGATGATTGTGTTTCATGCTAAACTTAGATGAATAATGGTAGTTGCTTACATCTTGATATCTATGAGTTCCTTTCTTGGTTCTACCATAGACCCACGAAGTATATGTTTATTTGGTGTTGTTGGAGGTTTATGATAGAAGCTAACGAGTGAGAGTTTGATAGGTACTATGAAGTTAAACTTCATGAGATTGTAAGCTTGTAAGTTGGATGATGAAATTCATGCTTTGTGAAGGTAAATGGTGTAGAAGGAGCATTCGGCCATGAAAAAAAAATAAAGGGAAATTTACGATGAATTAAGTTGGAAGCTATTATAATGTACTTGTGCATTCGGGTATGGGATGAAAATATATGAGATGGCTATAATCAGCCTTGTGATTCGGCTCTTGCATATATATATATATTTGCACATGATGTATTGGTATGGTACATATATATATCATCCCAAGGTATATGTTTATATATGGTGGTGGTTTAGTTATGCAGTAAATGATGGATGCGTATTGAGTTATAATATGTAATGCATTAGTTAGTAAAATGTATGCCATTTATGTGTGGTATTAAGTATATAATCGGCCTCAACATAGACATGCATATTCGGCCATAGGAAGAAGATTGGTGTTGCATGTATTCGGTTAGAGGCAAGCATATTGATGCTTTTGTCTTGGCTTAGAAAATTCGGCCAAGGGGGAAAAATTAGCTAAAATGTTGAGTTTGATTCATGATTCCGTACATATGTGACTTTAATGTCTAATGTATAAATATGGGCTAAGTGCCTTGTGTTCCTCTTTTCGATGCTCAAATGATTAAATCAATTTATTTGTTTAATTAAGCTCAAGAGCAAAGGGGAACTAAATCCGATAAAGGGAAGGAAAAAGTGGTCGAATAGCTATCGGAATCGTTCGACAACATCCGAGGTAAGTTCTTGAGTAAAAGAGCTTAAATTATGATTTGATTAGATCACGTTTTAAGCAAATCAAAATCATGCTCCTTGTGTGTGGCTATTGAGCCGAAATTGCAAGAATGATAAGTGTCTAGTGTTTGAGTTTTGCTAACGAAAACGAAATACGAATGTGCCATGATTTATTGTTAAATGTGCATGGTTATTTGAATGATGTCCGGGCTAAGTCCCGAAGGCTTTGTGCTAAGTGACCATATCCGAACTAAGATCCGAAGGCATTTGTGCGAGATACTAATTCCGGGCTAAGCCCGAAGGCATTGGTGCGAGTTACTAAATCCGGGTTAAGTCCCGAAGGCATTTGTGCGAGTTACTATAACCGGGCTATGTCCCGAAGGCATTTGAACGAGTAGCTATATTCGGTTAAATTCCGAAGGTATGTGATTTGGGAATGAATGATCTTGCTGTAAAAATTTCAGTTAATACGCTTGAAACATCCCAACATTGAGGTATGTTTCGTATGTGCTTTGAATTAGTTGAGCCCTTACAAATAAGTATTCGCTCAGTTGATAAATGAGCTACCGGCCTTTGGCTAAGTTGATCTTTGTGTATGAATAAAAGGGTTGGTAATGTGAAGTAAGTATGATATTGAAAATTTGTGCATATGAAATTATCCGTTTAGCTACATGAATGCTATACTTTTGTTGTGCTGGAATCCCTTGCTCAAAACTTACTAAGCATAAATTGCTTACTCCGTTTCCTTGATTCTCTGTTTTATAGATTTTGGTTCTTCAGCTATCGGACTCGGGATTTTGAAGTCGAGATCGCCCACACTATCAAAGCCCCCTTTTGGTACAATTTTGGTTGAACTTCGAAATGGCATGTATAGGACTACCCTTTTTGTTATGGGTCATGGACCCTTTGGACTTGTATAATTTGGGATAGCCATGCGAAAATGGCTTATATATGTTTGAGCATAATGTTATCATCATTTGGTATGGATATGGTTATTGAGAGGTGTGGATAAGCTTAACAAGGATTGGCCATGGAAATGGTTAATCACTATCATAAATTGTGCTATCTATGCTAAAAGGGCTAGTTGAATCATGGAAACTATGAAATAGGTAAAGTCTACCTTAAAGGTAGATGCTGACAGCAGCAGTGATGTAGATTTGGAAAATCACTAAATATAGTAGGAATGGAATTAAATAGTGAATAAATTATGTAAATGAACCTTGATGAATCTATTTTCATAGGAAAGTAACGAAACAATCATATGGATAGTATGTTAAGAGATATTCAGGTTCTCGTGAGACAGGGCCAGAACGGTTTCTGGATTTCCTGTTCCGAATTTGGAAATTCATTATAAATCAACCAGAGACAATTAGGAGTCATGCCATATATGTATAGATTTCTCTCTGAGTCTAGTTTCTATAGAAACAAACGGTATCAGTATTGAAGCCCTGTACAGGGAGATATCCAAGTCGTAATGCGCAAAGGTCAGTGTAGTCGATCCCTGTAACATGGGAGACTTTGACTAATAAACTGTACTACTTTACCCAACCAAAAATTCTATAAAAAAATATGTAGATGGAAATATGAGTCTAGTTCCAGGGAAAATTTACGGAACTGGATTTTGAGTTTCTAAACTGAAGATATGATTTTTAAAGCGACTAGTGCGCAGATTGGCAGTGTCTGGGAAAATTTTTTTTATAAGTGGTTTAAAGTCTGTTAACACCTCGTGTTCGACTCCGGTGACGGTCTCGGGTTCGGGGTGTTACACTTCATCTTATGGGAACAAGTACATCCTATTGGTTGCAACTATGTATCCAAGTGGGTGGAAGCCAGGGTATACCCAAAAAATGATGCTAAGGTAGTCATGTGATTCTTACATAAGCATGAACTCACATGGTTTGAGACTCTGAGGGCTATAATTAGCGATAAATGATCTCACTTTGTAAACAAATGGCTTAAATGGTTGCTTGACGAGTACAATGTGTAAGTTGTTACTACCTATCATCCACAGACAAATGAGCAAGTTGAACTTGCAAACCGTGGGTTCAAAGGAATTCTTGAGAAGGTGGTGCGACCTAATAGAAAAGATTGGTCTTGAAGGCTTGATGATGCTCTATGAGTCTATCAAACTACTTTTAAGACACTCTTAAAATGACTCATTATCGGTTATTCTTCGAAAAGGCATGTCATTTGTTTCTTAAGTTGGAAAGTAAATCTCATTGGGCCTCGAAACAATTAAATTTGGATCTAAAGCAAGCCAATGAGAGAAGAATGTTGCAGCTTAACGAGTTATAGGAGTTGCGGTATTTTTATATGAGAATGCCAAGATGTATAAAGAAAAGAGTAAGAGATTGCATGACAAATGTATGCAACCTCGAGAATTTAGAGAAGGTCAAATAGTTTTGTTGTTTAATTCAAGGCTAAGGTTATTTCCTGGGAAGCTCAAATCTCGATGGACCCGACCTTACACCATTCACAAATTTTATTCGTATGGAGCAGTAGAATTACACGATAACAAGGGAGGTACATTTAAAGTTAATGGTCAACGTGTCGAGCATTATTGGGATGGTGAAGTTGAGCGAGTTCAAAGTTCGTTCAATTTAACAGACCCTTGATTTTTTTTCAAATAAATGATTTGAATAAATGGCATACTTAGAAAAATTTTCTTAAGTTAATCCATTAAATTAATTCTATCTAAGGAGATTGGAACTTAAGCGGAACCAATTGTGACCCCTCCAACCTTTCTTGTGAACTTAATTTAATGTAATATTTCAAGAAAGTCCTCAAATTAGCCTAAGATAAATTTTTCCTTAGCTTAAATTTTTGTTTTTATGTTCAATAAGAGGGTCAATTTGGCCCAAGTACTAATCTATTTACTTTTGGTTCAGTTTAATTCTTTAGTACAAAAAATAATTACTATGTGGGATCAAAGCCCAAAACAGTAAAGAGGAGGAAAATACCCACTCATTGTCATCCATAAACCCCCCTAAATCCCTAATTTTTTGCCGGCACTTTTATTTCCCTTCATACCTTGCCATCCAAGTCACTACTTAACTAAATTTTAGCTAACTTTTGCCCTAATCTACCGCTATAAAGGCCCCTTAACACCTTCATAATTTTCAAAACTCCCAAATAGTTAGCCTTCTCCTTAAACCAACATATTTTTCTTCTTCTAGTCGTCGGCCTAAAAGCCCAAAGCTGTCCCCAATTCCCCTTTGTTGCATACCCACACTATCGTTGTCACACGTCCTTTGCCGTAGCACACCATCCGTCACAACAACCGTTGTGTTCAGCCTTTTTTTCCACCGCAACCCTTTTTTTGCCATGCCATTTTGCTATCGCAACCCTTAGCCACCATAATCACTTTGTTAATTTCTTTTTTTCCTTAACTCCTTAGCAAAATTTTCTTCTCTTTCGGGAAAAAGTATCATGTCTCGAAAGAGAACTAGATCTTCAAAGATTTTTACCAAAAATCCAATTGTGATTCAAGATGAGGAAACGTGGGAAAGATTTGATTCCATCTTCAAAAATCAACCTATGATGCAAGAAAAAGGTTTCAATTTGGAGAGCAATGACAAGATGATTATGCCCTTGTCAATTTGAAAAAAATTGATACCTTAAATTGGAATCAATTTTGTGATGCACAATCAATTCCTGAAGAGGAATTAGTATGAGAGTTTTATGCCAACTTAACTACGCCAGATGCTTCTGAAGTTCTTGTTTGGAAAAAGAAGGTACCCCTTATTCTAAATCCTTTGATAATTTGTCTAATCTTTCTGATGTTGAAGAAGATGAGTACTCTGCTATGATGACAAATATCAATTGAGATTTTCTTCAGCAAGTACTTAATGTTGCTACAAATCTGATATCTCAATAGAATATAAGGAGGTACGATAGTCATTCTTTCCGAAGGGAGTATTTAAACCCAGTGGCTAAGGTATGGTTCTACTTTGTTCGATATAGGTTCTTGCCTATCTCACATAGTCCAACCATCTTAATAGAACAAATTCTTTTGTTATATGCAATTATGACAGATAGGTTTATCAATGTTAGGAAAATTATTCTCAAGGAAATTCAAGATTGTTCTAGGAAAAAGGCAGGAAGTGCTTATTTTCGATCATTGATTACTTCACTTTGCTTGATGGCCCAAGTTAAATCAAAAGCTAACCTGAAGGGTCATTATGTTCAAGGTTGCATAACCAGACATGATTTTGAAAGGTTAGTCGAGAATGTTGAACTATTGAACTAGATTAAGCCAAATGAGCCAAACGAACCAGAATCTGATGAGTTGTCAACCAAATCTGAATTGAAAGTTGACTCAATAAATGAAATAGAAGGAGCAGAATCTAAAAAGAAACTACACAGCCAGAACCAAGGGTGGAAACAAATGTTGTGGAACTAGTGGAGCCAAGTTTTAATCCTGAGTTGACCATTCCAATAATGCCCATTTCTTCAAACACTATAAAGGAATCAAAACTTTCAATTATTATGGATATGTGGAAATTCATGCATATCCAACAACAAGCTTATTGGAGATATGAAAAAATTAGAGATGATTCCATACGAAATAATTTTAAGAATATCTCTAACTGTTTTGTTCCTGAGTTTCCAGATCACATCTTTGAGACATGGCAAGAAGAGCTTGTGGGATTAAGGGAGACTAAGAAGGCACAGAAAAAAGACATAGAAGATGACACGAATTAAAAGGGGGAAATTTCTTTGTCTTAGTATTTATTTTTATGCATTTATATTTTTTCTTAGTAAGTATTTTGCTTTCGCACAATAAGTAGGAAATTGCAAACATGAATAAATTAAACTCAATGCCTCTTCTCCAATAAAAAGCAAAGTAGTGTGGTAGTATGAATGAACATCTCTAGGATTGGATTCTTAAGAAAGACTTGGTACATAAACAGTCTTCATGACTCACCTCTCTTCTCTTGCAATCTTACCTAGTGTTCAGTTCTCATCCATTACTTTGTTTACACAATGAGGGCAATGCTTCTTTTTAAGGAGGGGGTAGGGTAATATTTGCATAAATTTTAATTTTTCTTCAGAATGTTTCAATGTTTACACATAAGTATGCTGAAATAAAATGATTTTCAAAGAAAAATTTTGTTCATAAGTTAGCTCAAATGCAAGTATGATTTCAGATTTTATCTGATTTTTTTATGTTATCTTAAGTTGTAAAATGCTTGTATGTTCTTTAGTCTTATGTAGTCTTTGCCATGAAAGTTGAACTTCCTTGGAAATAGACATGCATGAAGGTTTAAGTTTTTAGAATTGACTTAGTAACTTTTTTTAGGTGAAATCCTAGGAGGCATAAGAATTTAAAAATGATATAGGCACATTTTCTTTGGATCATTTGAGCCTTTCAAGCCTACCTTATCAATTTAACCCTTGAAACTTTAATTTGAGCTAAATGGCTTGCTTTATTGTGAATTATCTACATCATAAGTCATATTACCATATTTTTAAGTTTTATCCTATTTTTTTACACTAATCTTAACTATACTTGTCTTGGTGATCAAATTTTGAGGAAAAATTCAAAAAGATGTACATGTTCTCCACTTGATTCATGATTTTGAAGAAAAAAAATAGAAGAAGAAGCAAAGCATAAGTTTAAAATACGTTTGGGCTGTTCAAAAGACCTATTCTTAAAAAGGTTGTACTATAAACAAATCCAAGAAAAAGTTAGGGTTAACATTATTAAACCTAAAAATTCGCTTCTCTCTATCCCTACCTTGAGCCTAGCCCCATTACAACCCTATAAAATATCTATTGATTTTGATAATTATATCGACTACATTATTGGAGAACCCCCCAAAATCATCAAGAGTTCTTTTTATTTAATCTCTATTTTTGCTCTTGTTATTCAACAAGTTTGCAATTTGTTTTGTCATTTTTTCAGTAACTAGTATCTTAATTTTGTTTAGCTAAAATGATTACATTAATTTGACGAAGTTCATTTGATTCATGTTTATGATGTTCTGTGCCTCAATTGTTCATGGTTTCAATTAAACTCATGCATGTATTTAATTCATTAAAATGTGATTGAATGCATTAAAATTAGTTTATAATTCCTAGCGAATTGATGAATGGACGCAATGATTGAAATATGCATGCTTAATTTAGATCCTAGCCCAATTAAATTCAAGGTTCATAATAACTCGAGAGAGCTCTATTAGCTTGCATAACTTTTGGATTTGTGTGATTAAATTGTTTCAAACCTAACCCATCCCTATTACTTTACATAAACTCTAAGAAATCCTTAGTTACATATGACCATGGTAGTATGCATGTTTTTCTAAGTATAACATTTCGAAAGGACTTATAATTGGTTTCAAGTTAATGAAAGATCGAGTTGCCATAGAATATTTTTTGGAACATTGTTAAACATGAAGAAAGATGAATTGAGCCAAATGTTGTAATCATTCTAGCTTATTCATGTTATTATTGTTGAAGCTTGTGAATTTAATGTTAAGTCATCACATCGCATTATTCATCTCATTTGCATTTAAGTAAATTTGCATCTAGATAATTCATTTAATTTCACATCATTCACCCCAATTTATTGTGTTTTCTTACCAACATGTAAATGTTTAATTTTGAAAATTATTGATAAATATATACACTCCCTATGGAGATGATAACTCATTTACTTACTTATTACTTGATAACGACTGTGTACACTTGTACAAACCTATGCTCTACAATTACAGGAAACTGAGTGGTGCAACTAAGAAAACTCATTTCTTGCTTCCATTTATTGATCAAATGTTAGATAAATTGGCAGAAAAAGAGTACTACTGTTTTTTGGATGGATATTCAAGATACCAATAGATTCCAGTACATTCAAATGATTAGGAGAAGACTACCTTCACTTGTCCTTTTGGAATATATGCCTGCTGAAGGATGTCGTTTGGAATATGCAACGCTCTAGCTACCTTTATGAGGTGCATGACAACAATTTTTGTTGATATGTTAGAAGACAGACTTGATATTTTTATGGATGATTTTTCATTGTATGGTGATTCATTTACAGAGTGCTTGGGAAATTTAGAACAGGTTCTTGAATGATGCAAAGAGACGGATTTGGTGTTCAACTAGGAAAAATGTCATTCTATGGTAAATGAGGGAATTGTATTAGGTCATAAAATTTCAAAATATGGGTTAGAAGTTTACAAGGCAAAGATTGAAGCTATAGAAAAGCTGCCACACCCTACTACATTTTGGAGTATCCTGAACTTTCTTGGTCATGTCAATTTTTATAGAAGATTTATCAAAGATTTTGCTCAGATATTAAAACTGTTGATCCAATTGTTGCAAAAAAAATGTTGTTCATACTCAACGAAGAATGTGCCCAGGCTTTTGAGGTAATCAAGCAGAGACTAGTTTCAGCTCCAGTTATAGTTAGCCCAATTGGTCAAAACCCTTTTTCATTATGTGTGAAGCAAGTGATTATGCTATGGGAGCAACACTGGGACAAAATAAAGACAAAATTTTCCATGCAATTCATTATGTGAGTAAGACCTTGAATCTTGCTCAGTGTAATTAAACAACTACAGAAAAGGAAAAGTTGGTTGTGGTATTTGTCTATGAAAAATTTTGTCCATATTTAATGGCAAACCGGGTGTATGTTTACACTGATTATTTCGCTCTGAAGTATGTTATGAAGAAGAAAGAGACTGAAGCCAAATTAATGTGATGGGCATTACTACTTTAAGAATTTGGCCTTTGGATCCTTGACAAAAAAAATTGAGAATCAAGTGGCAGGTCATCTCTCACGATTAGAGATGGAGTCAAGCCAACAAGATGATGCAGATATTAATGAAAGATTTATTGATGAAGAGTTATTACAAGTGATCCCCCATCAAGTAATGCAATTGATCCACAAAACACCTTGGTATACGAATATTGTCAATTGTGTAGCTCGAGGAGTCTTTCCCAAAAACGCATCTTAACAGAAGAAGAAAAAATAATGTAAGATGCCTAAAAATATATATGGGAAGAAGCTTTTGTATTTCAAAAATATACAGACCAACTAATCAGGTGATGTGTGGCAAACAAGGAAATGGAAGACATCTTTCTAAGATGTCACACGTCACGATATGGGGGCCATTTTGGAGGAAGGAGAACAACACAAAAAATACTTCAATCAGGATTTTACTGGGCCACAATGATCAAAGACGCCTACGGATTTGCTCAACGATGCGACAGATGTCAGCAACAAGGAAGCATATCGAAAAGGGACGAAATGCCACAACTTGGGATTTTGGAAGTAGAAGTCTTTGATGTTTGGGGCATTAATTTTATGGCCCATTCCTTAGTTCTTTCGGCTGTCAATACATTTTCTTATCAATAGACTATGGAAGCAGTGGCATTATCAGCCAACAGTACTAAGGTTGTAGTAAAATTCTTATGTAAGAAAATTTTTCTCTTGATTTGAGACCCCTAGAGCACTTGTTAGTGACAAAGGATTACACTTTTTTAACAAGCAATTAAAGGCAGCTTTAGCAAAATACAACGTCAAACATCAAACCACTACGACATTGTTGGATCTGGTGCCCTGATTTTAGTATATTCATTTCTAAACATGTAATTTTTCGAACAGATTGGTTAATAAAACAAATTCATTGATTACATTAATATACTTTGTATAATTTTCTTCACATGGTTTTCACACGCAAATCAAAATAGAAGCAAATGTTGCTCATTGGTTGTCTAAATTTTGAACTAATAGAAAGCGATATTACGTGGTCGGATCGTAGTACAGAAAGACCGCTTGTATTAGTAAACGAACCTAAACATGTTCTTAATCTAATCGAAAATGAGCAAACTGATTAGAAGATTAATTATAATCTATCAAGTCCAATTGGGGAGACGCCTTGTCTTAGACACTAAAGTGGATGACTCTGAGAAGATAGAGACATAGATGTGACTGAATAGATTACAGTACATCAGACAAGACCCAAGCTGAGTAGATCTTGAATCCATTTATGGATTTATTTACTTATGACGTTCATAGTATGGCATACCTAAATCCTAAGTGGATGGCTGACTATGTATGCGTAACTCATACACTTTGATGTAAGTAAAAGCCTAAGTTCAAATAGATAAGGAACCATGGAATTCATAGCCAAAAACATGTGTAAATGATATCATCACATTGGCATTACATGGTTGATGAAAAGTAAACGTGGTCACAGGCCGTTTGCCTTTGTGATGGATGACTTGATCACTATTTGATAGTGATTGACTTTTCATGAAGGAAGATGTAATGATCACTATTTGATAGTGGTTGGGAGAATGGATATTATCCCAAAAAGATCAAGGATATCCTATGAGGGTAACACACTTATGACAAGGTCATTGGATGAGCACTAAGTAGATGCTTTCATAATGGTATGTCGTTGGGGAGAGCTCAATCATGATACTATAGTGGAATGACTTAGAGACTAAATGAGTTTATAATTAATAGGAGAAAATTTGGATCAACTACATATGTCAAATCGATCCCTCCGCTAACTCATTGAAACCAGAAATGAATTGTGCGTTTGAATATAAATTAATGGTATGAATAGGAAAAGAGAAATAGGAAACATTCATGAATGATTATGGTTTTCTCCGAAATGGAGAAATGGAATCATTTGGAAATGAATGTAGGTTTCCAAAAATGAAAATGGAAATGAAAATGGAAATAATCCATTTGCAATCCTATATGGATTACTTAAAAATGATTGGGAGAATGAGTTTATGTTTTTGGACTATTTTGAAGCTTGAAAATTAAAATACATCATTCGATCATAGTGAACATGTTGAGTTTTGAAATATTGAGCATATTTTCTCGAAATTTTACTAAGGGCAAAATCGTTAAAATTTTGTTGGGGGTAAAATAGGGATGAGAAAATTGTTTTATATATAAACATTAAAGTTTATTTTGGGAAATAGAAAAATTAAATCGGGTGAGAGAGGCCCAAACACATTATAGAGTTTTATATATAAACATTACAGAGTATTAGGTCAAAAAGGACCAGGAAGTACTTGTAATTAGACCCGATGTGAGAGAGGCCCAAATACCCCTCATGGACATGAAGGTTGCGGCAACCCTAGTAGGAAAACTAGGGTGTGTCGTCCACCCTAGTCTTATTCTAAATAGGATATTGTTTTTCTATTTTGAAATAAACCACTACAACTCAACAAGGGTTCTACCATCTTTTCCTATAAATAGACGACACCGGTAGAGTTATTAACACAACTTTGAAAGATTGTTATTCTGCCAAAAAATAAAGAGAATTTATTCTTAACTATTACATATATTTTTTCGGAATGACAATTCTACTGGTTTCTATTAAATAGAGAGAATTCTCACTTTCACCCCAAAAAGAGAGAACACTTCTTCTAGTTTTGTGTTTCAATTCCATTGGTTCGAGCCGACACTCGAAGCAATTCATGGTATGAGAATAGCGGAGAAGATCATTTGGTTAAAACTCGGGGACACCGAGCTTTCGTTAAGCCTAAAACACAAGTACGAATTCAGTTAAGGGTTATTGCTATAAATATCACAAGTCGGGTCAGTTTTCAAAATTTTAATTTTTCGTTGTATAAGAAAACCGTTTTGAAATTGGGATTTTTCCAACAGGCATACCATCCACAAGCTAATGGGCAAGCAGAACTATCAAATTAGGAGGTTAAACAGATATTGAAGAAGATAGTGAACCCAAGTCGAAAAGATTTGAGCACCCGGTTGGATGACGCATTATTGGCATATCGGATAACATACAAGACTCCATTGGGTATGTCTCCATACAAATTAGTTTAAAAAACATTGTCATCTTTCAATCGAATTAGAGAAAAAAATCTTATTGGGTCATTAAGGAATTGAATTTAGACCCCCACTTATCCAGGGAAGCACGTCTATTTCAGTAACATGAGTTAGAGGAATTTCAATTTTTAACATATGAAAATGCGAAGATGTACAAAGAGAAAACTAAGCTAAGACATGGCGCCATGATTAAGAAACAATCATTTGCACCAGGACAACATGTGTTATTGTTCAACTCAAGACTAAAATTGCTTCTACGAAAACTGTGATCAAGATGGACAGGGCCATACACTGTTACACATGTATCTCCCTACGGAGTTGTGGAGCTAACAAACAAAGAGGGAGAAGCATTTATTGCTAATGGGCAGAGATTGAAACACTATTTTGGGGACAAAATTGAGAAGATCTACGAAAAATAGAATTTGGAATATTTAACCTGATGGGGGTGGAGGATGAAGCAGAGAACTGGAGTCAGAATTTGAGGTGTAACCTAGAGGGATCAGGGAGTCACGTAAAGCAAATGAGAAAACCCAAACTTTATGTGTAAAATATTCTACATTTGACTATATCTTACTTTGTTATTTTTTTGTATAGTGACAATCTAACATAAAGGAGATGGAATAAGGAGTTGCACACAATAGAAGGGTGAATTTCAAGGAATCCAAGGCTGTATTGGCGTTACAACGTTTATGGTGCCGCGACACCTTAGTTCAAATACGTCAAAATTGCTAAAAGAAAAGTGATGTAGTGACACCAACCTTCAGTGTTGCGACATAAAACTTTGAAGCCTAAAAATCCAAACTGGAGAGCCCGAGCCACGACACAGAAAACCAGCATTGTGACACGAAGCATCGAACTACAAACCTGGAGTATTCAAAGTGCAGTGTCGCAACACTGAGTATGGGTGTCGTGACACCACGTTGAATCTGTATGATTTCTCAAAGATTTACACACAATTAGCTTACTTTCCTTTTACAAATCATGCTAGTTGAACGGTAAAAACCCTTATCAAACCCCTTAAATACACTCCTTAGGCATCCCTAAACACTTACCAACCCCAAAACACATCAAAAGATATTTCCCTATTGTTTTTTCGTCTTCTACAAACAACTTTTAACTCCTCTCAAGTGCTTCATGTTCTCCATTTCTTGGTTTTGCCACGTCAGTCCATACATCAAGAGACATTTTAAAGCCAACACGTCCTCAACAACCCCACAAGGTGATATAAGAGGTTATCGTTTCTAGACTTTAAATTATTTTTTTCCAACCTTTATATTATGGTTATTAGTGCATTCTGAAACAAATAAACTTTTTTTTGTTGTGATGATTGCTAAACTGAACAATGAATCATCAATCATCAATAATTTCTTAAACATGTAAAATAGGGAGCTCGATACACATCTCAAATTTTTCAAAAAGAAAACCATCATTCAAGAGCGGTGATTTGTATTCCTAATGGATAGTGGAGGTGGATTTTGGACAATAGTGCATATCCATAAGTAGGGAAATTTTAGCAAGCACTTAGCCGAACAATCATGCATCCCAGTAGTTCAAGAATTATATGTGTCACTCAAGGAGTATGAAGAAAAGAGACCATTAGGCGAACCTTGGTCGTATGTTACTATTAGAGGGAAGGAGATTTTAATTTTTGGCCTAGAAGTTTGTAGGTTTTATGGGGTTCTTTTTTACATGTATGATTTTATACAGAGAACTTACCTAAATTTTTTCCCAAGCATTAGCTTAAAGGATGTAAGAGATTATTTAACCGAGGGAAAGGGTGAATGAAAAAAAGATTTAGCTACCAATTTGCAAATATTCTTCCATCCATCGAGCATGATTCCTTTAGCTAAGGTATGGGTGCAATTCTTTTGCTCCTAAATATACGCCACTACGAATAGTTTTAACATCACTATTTTTTTAACTACAATGTTATACTCTATTTTACAAAAAGAAAATATCTGTGTTGGAACATGGATATACCGAAGTATGATCAGTTACACTCGCGAACAAAAAGACTCCTCTTCCCATATCTTATAACCTCTTTATGCAAAAAGATGAAGGCTCTCATGGGTGAGCCCAAATGGTGGTGGAGCCCAACTACAAATTCAATTTGAAACTCAATCTATAACCAACTCATTGCAGCACATCACAAATAATTTAGTGAGGGGAATAGGACAAAAGTACCACACAAATAAGATTTACCTCCTCCGAAGAAACAAAGGATGCCAAAACATTGACAAAATAGGGGCACCAACCATATTCTTGATATTGAATGGATAAAGCAATGGACGCAAGAGGTAAGATTGTTGTTCAAGGATTATGCAAGATGACACAATCTGAGGAACCCAAATTTCAAACCCTCAAAATTAACCAATTGCAAGATCCCCATACCAATGAGGAATAGGATCTACAAGAAGAGAACAAGGAGCAAAACAATGATGAAAGGGGCACGGAAGAGTCGGAGCCCAAGTCCGACTAAGACAAAACTTTAATTTTTAGTTTTCTTATTTCAAGTATTTTATTTTAAAACTTTACTTATTTATGGGATTTGGACAATTTTAATTATGTTTTGCTTTAATTATTTTTTAAAAAATAATAGTTAATTTCTATGTAAGAACCTTGTACAATACGAGGCACTACAATTTAGAGCTACACCAACATGAGGAGGACCACCCGACCACATTCGAGGACATTGAATGATGAAACCAGGTAGTTTCTTCTACTATTTATTCAGCGCATGTTAGGGACAATGTGCCAAATAAAGTGTGAGGGTATCATAGAAATATTTTCAAAATTTTCAAAATCTTTATGTTTTTGTTTGTTGTTTTCGTTAATTTTTGTTTTGTGTATTCATTTGTGCACGAGCTTGTAACAATACAACTGATTGGTTAGGAGCATGTAAATAAGATTTTGTGTTTAAACTATAAATTTAACTCGATAGCAATCAATTTTAGGTTCTTTAATATTCCACTAATGAGTTTTACATAGTGAATTGGTGATAGTTTGTTCGATACACCAAATGAAAAATAGGTACATAAAAAGCATATGTGTTTGTTTGAACTATAGTTTGTTAAAGTGTTAATATTTAGTTTTTCAAAATGTTTATGATTTTGTTAGTTGTTTCCATTAATTTTTGTTTTGTGTGTTTGTTTGTGTGCGAGCTTGTAGCAATACAAGTGATTGGTTAGGAGCATGTAAATAGGATTCTGTGTTTAAACTATAAATTTAACTCGATAGTAATCGATTTTAGGTTGTTTAATATTACACTAGTTAGTTCATTCTGTTACACTATGAATAGGTGATAGAAAATTTCGAGCCAAAAAGCCGACCCTAATTCAAAATCCCTAGTACTCTAATTTTTTAGCCTAAATCCCTATTTCTTAATGAACCACAATAGAATCCATAAGCCTAAAATATAACCTCTTGATCTAATTTTCTTGGTCCCTGCACGAACTTAGACGTTAGGCCATTGATATTAAGGATTAGGTAGATACGATACGGTGGTTTCCAAAATAAAAGAAAAACAAGAGTGAACCTAGGGAATAATATAGTATAGTATAGTGAGTATAAGAGTCTTGAAAACTTGTGCATAAATAGAACAAATAGAAACATTATTACAAGAAAAAGTTTGAAAAGGCTAAAATAGCCAAGCGAGAAGTTCTTGAGAAAATAGAAAAATAAAGTGAGTAAAAAAGAAAGAAAAAGAAAAGAACGAAAAGAAAAATACTCATTATTGAACAAAAGCCTCACTAAGATGATTTATTCACTAATATTGTACTATACTTTAAGATTCAAAGAGAAAAGGTAGCTGAGAGAAGGGGAAATAAGGTGGTGAGATAAAGGGTCTAATCGGGGTAGTATTGGGGTCAATATAATGTGTCAAACTATTTTGTGCTTAAATGATTTTGTTGTGCTTGTTCTTTAATTCTGAACCAACCTAAGCTACAGAACGTTACAAGTTGAAAAGACCTATATGACCTAGGTGATACTATTCATGGATGAGAATTGACTGAACTTTAACATTTCTAACTACTTGTATTCTTCGAGCATAAATGTAAATTTTGTTTACTTATTTCGATAGGTCAATGTACTTGACATTGTTGAATTTGTTTTCTTTGTAATTTTATGAACTAATATGTGTGATATTGAAGATCAAAAGTCAATTCCATATCGTGTTAGAGTTACTTATTTATTCACATTATTCTGTTTACATAGTTTCGAGCTAATCTTTGTATGTAGCATGCTTGAGCACTATTAGTTACTTTATTTTCTTGTTTGAGTGTCTGTTTTTATTTTGTTGCTTTTGGACAAATAGTGACTTAAGTGTGGGAGGGTTTGATCTGCCTCAATTCATTGTGGCAAATTAAGGCAATTCTGACAGATTAACGAGCTTGTTTTCTAGTGTTTTTATATGTTTTTATTTTATTTTTTATTATCTTAAGTTTAATTTATGCAAAATAATCATTTTTACACAATTTTTGAGTAATTTCATGTCCTAATGGGCCACTACGGGCCTAGGGATGATTTAATGGCTATATTTAGCGTGGACACTATTTTCGGGATTAGAAGACGAAGGACGACTACGGTGTTGAAACACCGAAGAGTGGTGTTGCAATATCGAACTTCAAAGCCAGATTATTCCTATTCAAAAGACAGTGTTGCGACACCGATCATGTGGTGTCACAACACCGAGCGACAATTAGGAACTTTAATTATGGGTATTTTAGTCCAAACAATGAATTGTAACAATATTTTTTGGCTGTTAAACAACCCTAATTAGGTTAGAACATAAATTCTATAAATAGGCATGTTTAGCCTCATTTTAGGAAGCTTGGCCAAGTGAGCCACTTAGTTAGTTTTAGTTTTTTATTGTAGTTTTTATTCTCTTTCAATTTAGTCCTTTAAACACTTTGTGTTCTTGTTTAACTTGAATTCAATTTTGATTCAAGCTTTCAATTTAATAGTTTTTCTTTATTTCTTTTTTGTTTGCAATCGCTATCAGAATTATCTTCGTAATTGTTAAAGGATATCCCGCTTTTGTGCACAAATCGACATCAAAATGAATTTATTTCCTTATTTCTTTATTTTATTTAATTTACTATTTTGTATGTTAAATATGAGTTTATACATTTAGATCCATGAGTGGCTAATTTCCTTAGGGAGATGAATGAACAAATGTGTTACTAGTTAATAGATGAATTAGGGTTTAAATCTGAGTTAGTCGGTTTAAATTATATACGATTAAACCCTAAGATATGATGATCCTAGGAAGAAATTTAGGATAAATGAGATCGATAGATAAGTTTACCGAGTAAATCATAATTTATCTTGATCAAGAAAGTGAGGCCAAGAGGTAAGCATGTATTAGTCGATTAGTTAATTAGTTAGAGGCTGAGAGTTAATAACTAGTTAATTAATAGCTAACTCGATAAAACTTGAGTTTTGAAGTTAATTAGGAGTACTGAAGTGAGTTAAACTCCTGCCTTTTTTATTAGAATTAATTTCGATTGTCAATTGGTTGTTTTCATTTTACATAAATTATGTTAATTTGGGTAATCAATTTTAATTTTGGTTTTTCGTAATATAATTTTAAATTAGTACTATTTAGCCTTGTTAGTGTAGAAAATTGATTTAAGTTTAATTCAACATCCCTGGGGTACGATCCTTGGAATACTTTCCAGAGTGTTTCGTTGTAACATTCTTATATATTATAATTTGACCCGTATACTTGTAGACACCATTGTTCAATCATATATTTATTTCCTACAGTATTTCCAATCCAGACATTCACAGTCTGGCAATGGCCACATGATTGATGGGTTTGAGAATCATTGTAGCAACAGAAAAATGTTTTTCAAGGTTTTAATACAACACACATGCATCATACTGCATTCTTTATATGTTGCTGAAATGAAAATATTTGCTTAATACAAAGATAGGAATTAGTGAATCTTTATTGTTTTTCAGTTCAAATATGTCTCTTACTCTTATTAGCATTCTTACTAAGAATAAATTGAATGGGGATACTCTCTAGAATGGAAACAAAATGTAACACCCCAAACTCGTCCTAAACGTTTTGGTCAGATTGTGGAGGTTACATCGTACGTGAAAATATTAACGCTTAATTTTGATGAAAACCCACTTTTAGCATAAAGAAAATCGATTTGAATAACTCGTCAAAAATGCATCAATTCTTGATAACTCATGAGTACTTTGAGGAAAACCACGTTTAATAGTTTTACTAAAACGAATCCATTTTACTTAAGTCATTTGAGTGTAAAAACATTCTAGCGATTTTTTGACAAAATTTGGCAGTGGACACATTATAGCAAATTGGGCTTATTAAAGATTATTGTTAGTTGTCTTATTTTAAATGTCAATTAAAACGAAAAGCTTTAGCAAAACAATTACCAAAATAAATTCTAATGTCCCGAACAAAATTAAAATGTCCAAAGCCCGAAAAAGTCCATAAAAATGAAAGTTCGTAACATACTAAACCTAAAACCATAAAAATCGAGCTCCAATGTCGCCGTCCAATCCTAAGTCTAAGGTTCACCTGAAACAAAACAAAAAACACATGAGCTTAATGCCTAGTGTGTGATTTGGCCCACGAAACGTAGTAAGTATATACAAATATCAAAGTGTGTCATGGCATAATAGATTTCATAATAGAGCATATCTTATATCGTATCTTATCAAATCATATTTTTTATCACCTTATTATATCATAACATATCATATCATATCATACCCCCGTCCTCTACACTCCATCTCCATCCCAACCAATAACACCAACTAGGACTACAAGAGTCCATCCATCAAATCACATCAATATGTGGCGATATGCCACTCATAAACATGCAACTGAGTTGCCAGACAAGAATCTTGCGGTCTAGCCATCATAGTTGTAATAAAACTGTCATAAAGCACTTCCTCCATCATATCATATCCCACCCCAAAACATAAGCATAATCATAATCATAAATATTAAACACATACTTATATCATAAGTCCTACGACATGCATACTCATATATTTTCTTAAGAGATCATAACATAGCATATAGTTTTTACATAACCAAACTTGCTTAACATATTTTTCTAAGTTTACCCTTGTGTATATACGAACTAAAACTTACATTTTCTGGGCCTATATGATACCCACGGACCCTATTTTCAAGTCCCTTATTCGACCTCCAAATGGGCTTTAAAATTGACCTCAAATGCCCACACAGTCTGGTAGCCCAAACGGCCCAAAAAGTTAGCCTGTGTGGTCCACACGTACCAACATAGGTTGGAAATTCACACACGACAGTGTCCTCTACACGGCCTAACACAATCACACACGACTTGACCCACGACCACCCCACGACCGTGTGGCGCACACGGCTATGTGGCGCTAGGCAGTTTCAAAAATAGCCATTGTTTCGTAATTTTCTCGAGTTTCGAGCGATTATTCAGATTAGTTTTACACACCTGATTGTTGATTTGATCGACTAACCAACAAGAACTTACTAAACCTACAATTTTTCATCAAATTGCACCAATTAACCGAGAGAAAAATCTATGTAGCATCACATCCTTAACCCAAATTTTCAGACCCTAAACCAAAATTCTATTACTTACTTCTCTGAAACAGTGTCTAAAATCGAGCCTACACACTAGAAGAAGTTGATTTTTGGTCCCTTCACCTAACCAAAACACAATAACAATTAACACTACAAAGAACGAGGCTCAAACACAACAAAACTATATGTTATTTCAAAGAATTGAATTTCTGAAAAATAATGATTAAATAAAACTTACACCACGGACGACTAGCGATCCAAACACAACAGTACACACAAAATAAAAGGGCAACACCCAGGAGTAATCTAAAAAGAGAAGAAAAAAATTCAAGAAGAGAGAAAAGAAAGACAATTTGGCAATATAGGAAAAAGAAAAAGAACGTGCAACAAATGAGTGGGGGTTGGACGATTGCAAAGGAGAGAAAATAGGGATTTGGTCAAACAATAAAATAAATCAGAGATTTAATTTAATCCAAATCCCATCTACCAGATTTTTTAGAATTTAAATTAAACTCCACAACTAACAAATGCAAAGGACAAAAATATTACGCTCATGCACACCATGGGTTTCGAACACGAGACCTAAAGGTAAGCTGAAGCCTTACCACTAAACCAACAGGTTCATTCTTGACACAACCCAACAAAGAATAAAAGCCCTAAGGCTCAAGCTTAACATAAGACCAAAAAAATAGGAAAATTCAAAGCTAGGAATCAAACTTATAACTTAAATGAGACTTTTAAGACACTTAACCAACACACCAAATCAAATTATTTGACACACCTAAACAACTATAATTTAATAAATTCAGGGTGTTACACGAAACTTGCTGATAGTTCTCAACTATGATAAACACAAATTCATCCTTAACGAACCTTATCCACCTGAAGCTCAGCCCAAAGTGAGAAATCGCTATAGAGATTTTGACTCGATTGCTCGATGTTATATGTCAGCAAGCATGAGTAGTGTGCTGCAAAAGAAACACGAGAATTTTTTTACTTCCAAAGAGATCATGAAAAGTTTGTAAGATTTGCTCGGAGACCAAGTCGCATTAGCTTGACAATCCGCTATTACAAATTTGATGAACTCTCAGTAGAAACCCGACACTCTGGTCAAATAACATACTCTTAAGCTTGTGGGATTCTTTGCTGAAGCGGAGGACAATGGAGTTGAACGAAACGTGAACACTTAGATTGAAAAAGTGTTCAAATCCTTCGCCAAGGAGTTCACTAGCTTTAGGGTTGCTTACAACTTGGGAAATAATGTGCTTACCTTAACTCAGCTCATGAAGGAATTACAATCCTATGAATTGATGTTGAATGGTGATAAGTCGGTTTAGGAGAAACTTGAGACAAACTTAGTTCTGGGCTTTTCGCCCTTTAAACGGAAGTAAAAAGCTAAGGGAAATAAGAAACCGACTAAGTCTTCGATTCCACCTCGTATGGATAAGAAGAAGACTAAGAAGCCAAAAGACTCTAAAATGATCAAATGTTTCTTCTACAACAGGAAAGAGCACTTCAAATAAAATTGCAAAGAGTATTTGGATTATCTAGCCAAAAAGGGTAAAGGTATTAAACTTTTTATGGTTGAAGCTAGCTTGGTGGAAGAATCAATTGACAATTGCGTTATTGATTCTAGAGCCATTAACCATATATGTGTTTCTTTATAGAGGTTCAGCGAAACGAGAAGTCTGCTTAACAAGAGCCTTTTATTACGAACTGAAGATGGGAGCTATGTTTCAACCGAAGCAGTGGGAGAAGTTATTTTACATTTTGATAATTTAAAGAAGATTATTTTAAATGACGTATTTTATGTACCTCATTTTAAGAGGAATTTAATTTCTATAGCATGTTTATTTTATGACAGTTATTCTGTTACATTCAATAAAAGAATTGTTATTCACAGAAATTATTTTTTTAATTTGTAATGGATGGATGGAAAACGATCTCTACTTTGTCAAACCAAATAACTACTCAATGCTTCAAACTGAAATTGTGAATAAGAAGCTTAAAACTTCTCACTCTAATGAGGGGTATCTATGGCACTTAAAACTTGGTCATATTAACCAAGAAAGAGTCACTAGACTCGTGAAAGATGGTCCCTTAAGTATGCTTAAGGAAGTTAGTCTTCCACAATGTGAATCTTGCTTGGAAGGTAAAATGACTAAAAGGTCTTTTAATGCAAAAGGTACAAGGGCCAACTAACCTTTAGATCTTGTGCACACTAATCTATGTGGTCTCATGAGCATCAGTGCCCGAAGAAGTTACAATTATTACGTGACTTTCATCGATGATTATTCTTGATATGGATATGTGTATCTAATGCACCGTAAAAGCGAAACCTTTGATAAATTTTGAAAGTTTCGTGCGAAAGTGGAAAAGTAATTAGATTTATCCATAAAGAGTCTTCAGTCTGATCGAAATGAGGAATAGCTGTCCGACGAGTTCTTAGGATACCTTATAAATAATGGGATTTTATCCCAGTTGATTGCGTCAGGTACTCTTCAGTAGAATGACGTAACTGAGAGAAAGAACAAAACATTGCTTGACATGGTTTGTTCAATAATAAGCTATTCACAACTCCCTACTTCCTTTTGGGGATATGTTATATAAATGACTTGCTATATTCTAAATGATGTGTCAACCAAGTCTGCTGGAAAGACACCTTATGAACTGTGGTATGGAAAAAAACCTGCTCAAAATCACTTTAGAATATAGGGTTGTCCAACACACGTTTTGGATAAAGATGCAAAGAAGTTGGATGCATAAACAAAATTGTGCATGTTTGTAGAATATCAGAAAGGAACAAAAGGTGAATTATTTTACAATTTGAAAGATAATACGATTAAAATTTCTACTCATGCTACTTTCCTTGAGGAAAGTTAAATGGATAACTTTAAGCCTCAAAGTAAAGTGGTACTCGAAAAAATTTTGGGAGTTGTAGTGATACGATCTCGGTTTAGTAGTTGAGTCCGAGTCGTTTGATTCCCGATCGTAAACGAAGAAGTAGATTAGACGAGAAGGAGTTAGAATATATTTGTGTACAAAGAAGTAAGATAAGTTCGTGCAAAGTTGGATGTGGATTTGGTTTAAGTCGAAATGGTATGAATAGAATGGAAGAGTTCGGTTTAGGATAATTAAGAAATGGTATTTGGTTTTGGTACGTTTTGGTATTTGGGAATTGGTACGAAATGGTATGGAATTGGTATGAAATGGTATGGTATTTGGTACGAATTGGTAATGGTTCAAAGAGGTCAAGAATGAACCAACACTAAAGAAAAGTGTCGACCCGAAACTTATAGGACCTAAATGAATTGGAAATGGTTGAAAAGGACCTTGACCCGATACTTAGGAAAGTATGAACCAAAGGTATCAAAGGTGAACGCCACACTCGGGTTTAAGGAGTGATAAGTTCGGAAAAGACTCGGAAAGACGCCACTAAAAGCTTAGATAAGTCTTACGGGTCTCGAACGAAATTTGAGAGAAAATGCCTCACAAATTTGGCAGCAATTGGCTAATTAAAATGTCAAAAGTCCCTTACAAAGTGAAAATTTAGCTATTTATAATAATCCACTAGGCTAGCCGAATGGTCACTTAAATTCCTTAAAAATTAAGCAAATGAATTACTTAAATGGGCTAGCTAGATTCGGCTGAACTTGGAGCTCCAATGGTCACCTTCTAGATGGACAATTGAACTTGGAGCTTGAGGGAGTAAATGGCAGCAGCTACATTCGGTTGATGTGCTTAAAGGAGCTCATTTAATTGGCAACTATTGCTGAAAAATTACCAGCAATTAAGAAGATGTTGAGTAGTCACTTTGAGTGTGAAAACCAAGTTTTGAAGAGTCTTTGAATGTGAACACCTTGATCCGAACAGCCATGATGTATTCAACAGTGTGTAAGCAATAAATTCGGCTGAATGGTCACTTAGGAGACTTCAAACAGCAGCCAACTTCATTCTCCCATTCATGCATGTGTCGTCCCCTTCATGTACCCTCTTTTAATACCTTTCATGCTCCAAAAATGTTCATGGATGATGTACCTGCAGCAACATTCATCAAATAATTCAAATTCATGTTTAGACACATTAAATTAACACTAAAATTCTGCACATTAAATTCAGCAGCCTTAGGACATAATTAAAACAAGTAATAAAGTTGACACATTAAAAACATGCATAAAAACATATTTATAGGCTGTAGGAATTAATATGACTTAATAACATGTAAGAAAAACATATTTAACATGCTTATTTAAATTCGTCCAGATTTAAGACCAATTAAACAACAAAAATTAATTGAGCTGTAATAAACTAATTAAATGACGCAAATAATTAGATCAGCTACTATAATAAAGGTCTTAAACATATTGAGCTGAAATTGAGCTGGTTCGAGCTCATTGAACTTGAAGGAGCTGGAAATGAGCTAAATGAAGCTCCACAAAAAAATAAAATTGAGCTACGTCCAGCTTGTAAAAACGACGAGCCTCGCTTGTAGGCTGAAACAATAGCTGTTCCCGGGGGCGGGTCGTATGATGTAGAACAATCACCAAGTTCAATTCTCAAGAGAGTTGTAGAAAGACATGCAAACAATCAACAACATAGGGGAATCTGTCGTAGTGAGAGAGTTTTCAAGAAACTATACTTCTCCATCTATGATGGTAGTATTTATAATATAGAAGCCAATCATGAGGATGATGATCCACTAACTTACGAAGAGGCTATGCAAGACATTGATTCCAAGCTCTAGAAACAAGTCATGGATGTTGCGATGGATTCTATGGAATCTAATACGGTGTGGGAACTTGTAGACTTACCGGTTGGGATTAAACTCATAGGATGCAAGTGGATCTACAAGAAAAAGAGAAATGTGAAAGAGAAAGTGGAAACACATAAAGCTAGACTTGTATGGAAAGGCTACACATAGAAAAAAGGCATTGATTACGATGAGAACTTCTTTCTAGTAACTATGTTCAACTCTATCCACATACTCTTATCCATTATAGCTACTCTCGATTACGAGATCTGGCAAATGGATGTGAAGGCAGCATTATAGAATGACTATCTTGATGAGATCATTTACATGACTCAACCCATTGGCAATGTTGTCAAAGAAAAAGAGCAGAAAGTTTGCAAACTGCTAAGATCCATTTATAGACTTAAGCAGGTGTCCCGCTCATGGAATAAAAGACTTTATCAAACGACCAAGACTTTTGAGTTTGAGCAAAATGCTGATGAACCTTGTGTTTATAAGTGTATAAAGGACAAAAATGTGGTATTCCTTGTTTTGCTTGTCGATGATATTCTAAGTTAATCTCATGGTCAATGTCAAAGATCAAAGAAGAAAGTTATTTGGATTTTGGTTCTCAAATTTTTAACATTCAAAGTTGTTTCATGAAAAACTAAATTGTAGAAGAGAAGGGGAACAAAAGCTTCTTATTGGTGCGAGCAGTGTGAACAAAAAATGTCATACAACAACAATTTCAACGAACCTATGACTTAAAAGGAAAACTTTTGAATAGTTCAATGACCATTTTGTAATTTTTTTGAAGTTGAGTGACCAATACGCAAACTTACTAATAGTTTAATGACATTTGATATAATTTACCCTAAAAATTAATATTATTAATATATGAGTTATTATCCTGTCCGTTATCAGTGGACTGACATATGGCAATATTTCACCCTTGTGGAAATTTTTAACTCTTATCACTAGTGCACCAAATTATTTTTTCTTAATACATATACATATATGATTGTTTATCATACAATAAATTGAAATTTTTTTATACAAGTAAACAATTAAATTGCAATAGGGGAAGGGGAAAAAAATTTAGAAACACAAGGATCAAACCTTAAATTTTATACCAATTAACTTGAACCCACACAATTTTGTCACAAAACTAATGTTGTGATTGACCAAAATTTTCTTATTGTATGCATTTTTGAAATTATATTTGATTTGTTTTAAGTCATTTCTATTTGATAATCTATTCCAATTACATATTTAATTATTTTAATGTTACTTATTTTCCATATTTCTGTTTGATTTAATTATACTTTTTTTCAATATTTGGCTAATAAATTTTGAATAAAAATTATACAAATAAATAAATCAAATATTTTTATAGCAATTAAAACCCGTGTATTGCACAGAGCAAATGCTAGTATACATATAAATAATGAGCTATTTTTGCACTAAAATTTGTTTATATTTTTTTAAATATATACCTCTAAAATCATATTCGGCTGTAGTGTTGATTATATAGAAGGGCTAAATTGGGAAAAATATTCATTCGGAAGGAAACTACAGTAGAGTAATTTTCAATGTTTTCGAAACCAAATCAGTTAGATCATCTGTTTCGGTTCGACCAATTCAAAACAAATAATTTATTAAAAATTCAAAAAATATAAAAACATAAAAACCAGTTCAATTAGTCTATACCAATTTACATCGGATCACTACTCTGGCCAATTTTTAATCTGATTGGGATAGCAGGTCTAATCCGGTTCAGACAACATTGGTAATTCTGTTTGGTTTTCTCATGAAATGCGGAAGAGGGCATTTGAACACAAAATCAGACTCCTCCCAATTTCCAGTTGCAATTAATAATATGACTAACTACAAGGTCTGCAAATCACCTTTCCAGATCTACTCAGCTGGTGTATTTACAGGAACCAGTGGCACTGATCTGGACCACGCAGTCACGGCGGTTGAATATGGAGTGGATGATGATGGGACTAAGTATTGGTTGGTGAACAACTCTTGGGGCAGTAGCTGGGGTGAAGAAAGCTACATTAGGATGCAAAGGAAGGCCTTTGTGGCATAGCAAACTGCATAAACTAGACTTCTGTGTTTTAGTTCATGGGAGGTAAAAGTACTAAGAAGGTACTTGTACTGGGAGTTAGATTGCATTTTTACCTCCACTACTTAAAAAATGAGCAAATTAGTCCATGTACATTAGATCAAAGTGCAAATTGATCATTCTGTTAAAAATTTCATCAATTTTTGTTGTTAAAAAGCATGAGACGCATGTGGCACGTCACATATCAATCTAGTTATTTCGTCAACCACGCCAATTTTTAACAGTCAAATGGATAAAATTTTAACAGAAATGACCAATTTGCTTTTTAATCTAATATACATGAATTAGGTTACCTATTTTTTATTAGAGAGGACAAAATACAATCTGACTCCTAGTAACAAGAGCCTCCTTAATACTTTTACCTTCAAGAGAGGACTTAATTCTATGAGTCTCTTAAATAAGGTAACTATATCATCCAAAGCCAACATATCCAAGTTCTGAGTAACATAGGCACAATCTTAACTAGCATTTTATTAGTAAATCAGTGTGGATTCCATGCTAAGCCAGCAAAAGAACAAACTTAGTTATAAAATTATGATCATTAATGTTAAACAAACCAGACTATCTTTTCCTGATGAAAAGACCACAATAGTTATTATAGCATATCACAAATGCTGGTTTGCTGGAACAGTAACAGGAATAATTGTCAAAGCTACATAGATCACTTACACCACTAAAGATCATCAATGGTTGTTTCTCTTCCTAGCTAGCTCCCGAGCCATCTCCCTTAATTCCTCCGGCGATGGAGGTCGTGGTCCCTCTGGAGGATACACTATATACGAACGCTTCACATTAAAGGAAAACAGAAGTCATTTAGGCTCGAATAAGAAATCATTTCGTACCAAGGAAAACAGGTAGACTTGAAATCCTTAACAAGAGAATGGACGCTAATTGAATAACTAAAAGGGTAAACTACACCATTAGTCACTAAATTATGAGTAAATTTTCGTTTTGATCACTTAACTAAAAAAAAGTTACAATTTACTCATTGAACTGTTCAAAAGTTTTCATTTAAGTCATTGAGCTATTAAAATCGATACTCAGTGGCTTTCTTTGTTTACACTGCTTGCACTAATAAAAAACCCTCTTTCCACTTCTCTTTTATAGTTCAATTTTTTTTTCATTAAACAGCTTTGGACGTCACGGATCTATGAACCAAAAATCAAACAACTTTTTTCTCTAATCTCTAACATTGACCATCAAATTGAATTGGATCTAAGGTATATTATCCTACTTGTCGATAGGTACTGATCTACCGTACCGATTGTCGAATCGTCACTTGGAGCTCACTGATAGAACTTTTAAAAAAGAAAAGATAATAGTTCAGCGACTTAAATAAAAACTTTTAAATAGTTCAGTGACTTAAATAAAAACTTTCAAATAGTTCAATAACTAAATTATAACTTTTTTTAGTTAAGTGACCAAAACGAAAACTTAATTAAATTTAATGACTAATGATATAGTTTACCCTAACTAAAATCTGCAAATAGGCAGATATATAACATAACTAACCTTTATAGAGCATCAATATGATTCATGTAAGAAAAAACAAATCGTAGAATAAACCTATACTAGAAAATCACAGTTCTCAACATTCCAATCTACAGGCGATGTTGAAATACAGAATTCCTATTTATTGCCAGACCAAAACAAGTTATCTAACCGGTTATCAAATTACAAAGAGATTCTTTTTATAATTTAACAAGAACAGGGTTAATAGGATCCCTGCATATATATTTTTTAAGTTGATTAGCATGAGCATATCACAGAAAAAATAACAAAACCACAGCATAAAAACATGACACAACATAAAAAGTAACATGAAAACGAATATCTCGAAATCTATATAATACAAACTTTTAGCATATCAATTTTGTATAAGTATAAAGTATGTTAAACATGATTATATTGCAGAAAATACATGATCATAGATACAGAAGATCTAATTGCATTCTTCCATTTACTTTATGAACCAACAAACCAAGTTACCAAAACACTGCTTTCTTACAAATACCTATTGCCACAATCCAGAATGTTCAGTTATAAAGAGGCCCAAATTTCAAAAAAGTTCGAATGAGTATTAAACTTTGTTCCAATTTCAAGCCTAATCCAGATATAAAAAAAACTCTCAATCTGTCACAGAGTTCAACGAGTCAGACAAATCCGACCAACTAAAAATTTGAAAAGAAAAAAGATACAACACAAAGAGAAGAAGAGATAAAAGAGAGTATACATTTCCCATAAATTTCTGGAGATTCTTGGTGTTGTTGGCGAAAGTGTACATAAGAACGATAGGGATCGTAACATAGAGACCGAATTTGGCGATTTCAAGAACACCCTTTGAAGTGCCTAAAGAAGACATTCTCCTTTTCACTTTCCACAGAGACAAAAAATTGATGGGAATTCGCGAGGAGAGTGAAAACTTTTGCAAAGTTGCCCTTCATACATCTCAAAATTTGTGAGGCTGAAACCTTGGATACGTAATATGGGAAGATGCCCGGTTCTGGGCTCTTCTTTCGACAGAAAATATCTTAATGGGCTCATAGCTCCTAAAATAATGCCCTAACAACAAACATGGATCTCTTTGATCTTTTCTAGATATTTACTTTAGCAGACTTGAGGCTTATTGCATGTTAAAGTCCCCACACCTTTGCTAGCATGGTTGTTATTTGAAGTGATTTGAATAATTAACGGGAATCTGTGGTGATTAAAGGTACTCATGCTCGGGTCAGGCTAGGTTTAAACAAACATGGATCTCTTTGATCTTTTTTAGATATTTACTTTAGCAGACTTGAGGCTTATTGCATGCTAAAGTCCCCACACCTTTGCTAGCACGGTTGTTATTTGAAGTGCTTTGAATAATTAACGGGAATCTGTGGTTATTAGATGTGCTCATGGCCGGGTCGGCCCGGGTTTGAGCTTAAATATGATATTAACATACTTTATGTTTACTTAAGTTTGGCCTGACCCGAAATTTTGGCTTAAAATTTTCTCTAAACTCGCCCATATTTGTAAAAGGTTAACTCAAGCCCATTTTAAGCTCACCCATATTATTATTTAATTTTTTAAAAATAAATATTTATTTTATTTTATTTTAATATTTAATAATTTTATACAATTTTTTATTTATTGAATTTTTTTATAATCATCTTAACATTGTTTTAATGTTTACATTAGAGTAGTATTATATATTTAGTATAGGTTTATTTTTTTAATGTGTTCTAATATATAAAAATAAAATAATATAAAGTATTATAAACTTAAAATGGCTCGGGTCGGGCCGAGATTGGGCCTTAAATGTTCAAACTCAAGCCCAGTCTATATTTCAAAACGGGCCTAATTTTTTTATCCAAGCCCATTTTTCAGGCTTAATTTTTTTGCCCAAACCCACCTAAATTTCGGACGGGCCTTCAGGTTTGGGCAGGTAGCCTGGCCCATGAACATGTCTAATGGTGATAAGGTATTGGTTAATTTTGAATAGCAGGAACCATTTTGTTCTAAAATATATAGAATGACTATGTCGAGTCAACTTGGTAACCATCAAGTTGAAAAAGTATGCATGCATTTGGAGGAAATTTTAATAAAACCTCATGAGAAAATTGAAAAACGAAAAGAAAGCTTAAAAGAAAGTTTCTTACAAATTATAGGCAAGATTCTTTCTAGCAATTTCTTAGTTCCAAACATCATGAATTGTTGGTAAAGTAATACACTATTGAATTTGTGCATCTCATGATGAAATGTGGAGATTGAAGAGCAAATGATCACTTGGTATCTTGGTGATTTTTGTCAAGAGGTCGGTGATGTTGTCCAATCACAACCTTATTGGAATTTTGATGATGTTTGCAAGCTAGCAATCCATGTAGAGAAGCAAATCAAGGTGAATGGTTCTCGCAAGACCCTACGGAAAAGAAAAAATTTCTAAAAGAGGCAGTGCCTCAATTTCTAAACATTTGCCTACTACTAAGATTACATTTTTAAAATCAGTTCAACGACACAAAGGCAACCATATACCTAAGTTGTTAAGCATATAATCAAGTAGTTATGAAGAATGATGGATTATATGCTTTTATATTCTAGAGGAGATCTCACTCCTATCGGTTATACTATTTCTGACTTCCAAACGTGTTGAGATTTGATGAAATCAACATTGGGCTATATATTTGTCCTACGTGGTGGGTCTACAGTGTGGAGAAGTGTGAAGCATGGTTGTACTATTTACTATACTATAGAGGTCGATATATGGTTGCTTCTAAAGTAATAAAAGAAGCAATATGGCTTCGGAAAATCTTTACGAATTTTGAAGTCGTTCTTAGTATGAAAAAAGCTATCACACTATATTCTGATAATAATGCATCAATAGCTAACACCAAGGAAACTAGAAACAACAAGAGCACAAAACACATTGATAGAAAGTATTAAATTAAAAGAGAGGCAGCAATGGACAAAATAAAGGATGTAGTCAAAGTCACATTAGAGGACAACCTTGTGGATCTGTTTAGCAAGACTTAGGTGGCTAGGAGTTTTGAGAAACATGTAAAGGGCATGGGAATAAGAAACATGACTCATCTACCTCGCTAAGGTAAAGGGGAGACTGTTGGAATTAATGCCCTTAGTGTAGTATTTTCATCTATGTATACTTGTATTTTTTGAACAAATTAGTTTAATAAAGTATTCATTGATTACATTAATATTCTTTGTGTATTTTCCTTAATGGTTTTTGCTTGCAATGAAAAATGAAAATAAATATTGGCTCATAGATTATCTAACGTTTAACTAGTATTAAGTGGTATTACTTGGTCGGATCGTAATAAGAAAATACAACTTATATCAATAGATAATCCAAACATGTCTTTAGTATAATCGGAAAGGATCAAACTGATTGAAAGACTAATATGTCATCTATCAAGTCCAATTAGGGAGATACTTTGTCTTTAGCATCAGAGTGGGTGACTCCCAAAAGATAGAGACATAAATGTGACTGATTGTACTGATAGTAGATCGTATAGGAACCAAGTAAAATAGATACTAGATCCGTTTGTGGTTTTATTCACTTGTGATGTTCAAAGTGTGACATACCTTAATCCTAAGTTGATGATAGAGTATGCATGTGTGACTCGTATATTTTGAAGTAAATGAAAGCTTGAGTTCAAGGAACCGAAAGCTAGTACGTTGGATATACGATTTCTGCAATATATAGCATCATTTCACAATAGTGGAATTCATAGCCCAAGTAAAGAGTAAAAGATATCACCTCATTGGCATTACATGATAGATAAAAAGTAAACGTGACCATGAGTCATTTGTCTTTGTGATAAATGATTTGGTTACTATTTAATAGTAATTTATTTTTCATGATGAAAAATGTAATGGTTATTGTGAGATAAAATAGGGTCATATTGGGAGAACGAATTTATCCCAAAAAGGCTAAGAATATCCTGTGAGGGTAACACGCTTAAGACAAAGTCATTGGACGAACACTTATTAAGTAACTTTCATAATTGTATACAAAAAAGATAGCTCAGTACGATACTTTAGTGGAATGACTTCATTACAAAATAAGTTTATAATTAATAAGCAAAAAGTCGAAACTTAATTATAAATTATTTGATCCCAAATTATATATGCCTAATCAGTACCTCTGTTAGCTTATTGAAACCAGAAATGAATTTCATATACAACAAAATAAATAAAAATGAATGGAAACGATAAAGTAAAAGAAATATATCGTATTCGCAGTGAATATGTATTCTCTCTAAGTACATAAATGACTAAAGAATGAATTTAAGGTTTACGAATTATCATTTATATAATTGAAATTTGAAAATAGAATTAAATTAATTAGTCATTATGAACTTGTTGAATAAAAGAATTGAATATATTTTCTCATAAATTCTATTATGGTAAAGTTGTTATGACTTTAATGAAATTAGAATTGTATTGAGAAAATTATTTAATTGAGAGATTAATTTAATTAATTAAATAATATTTATTTTGGGAAATAGAAAATAAATATTGGATTGGTTTAAATTATAAAGTGTTGCATCAAAATCTCAAAAAGCACATGTAATTGCACCCAATACATGAGAGGCCCAACTTGTATCTTGTGTGAACAAAAGGGGCGGCAACCCTATTAAAAATAAAGGGGTTTGTCGCCCCCCTATATCACTTAGAGTGGGATTGTGTTTAGAATTTAAATAAAATTATTTGTCAATGACTTGTTTAACTAAGATTCTTGTACTTCTCCCTATATTTATAGAGCATCGATTGACCTAAAGAGATAATTCATGCAACATTGAGATATTGTTATTCTACCATAAAGTACTGGTAATTTATTTACTTAGAATAAATTTTATTTTCTGGGAATTATGATCTTTACCAAATTTTATAGATAGAACTTATTTTTCTACTAAAAGTAAGTAAATCATTTTATTTTATGTTTTGGTTCGTGTTGCTCAAGCCTACACTCGAGGCGATTCATGGTATGAGGATAGCAAAAAAGGTTGTTCGGTTGAAAGCTAGGCTAAATTAAATCTATCTCACCTTGCACAAAACACAATAATTATTTAGGTTTAATGTTTAATACTATAAATATCACAAAAGGGTTGACATTGAAAAAAATAAAACTTTCGTTGTAACTGTAAAACAAGTTTTCTTAATCAATTTTTCTAACATCTAAAAGGTTAAATGGAATGCAATTTAATAGATAGTCATGTTATTTCTCAACTGCTTTTTGCAAATGACTCCCTCTTCTTTTTGGAAGTTAACTATTCAAATTGCAAGGTGTTTATTGACTTGATCCAAGATTATTTTCATGCGTCGAGATAGCTAGTGAACTATGAGAAATCCACTATGGTGTTTAGCTCAAACACTCTTAGTAAGCTAAAACAACTTATCCTATTAGTGTTGCAATTTCAGACAATCTAAGCATTTATCTTGGTATTTCTACTGTTTGGGGTAGATCACGAATAGCAGCCCTTGGTTATACCAAAGGCAAAATGAGATGTCAAATGAAGAGTTGGAAACAACAAACCTTATCCGCCAAGAGGCAGAGAATGATGCTTTAGGTAGTGGTAACTGCTATACCTGCCAATGTAATGACTTGTGTTAAATTTCCCAAGTTTCTCTATCAATAAATGAGTGCAGCCATGGTAGGATTCTGGTGGGGACAACTTGGAACTGAAAGAAAGATTCATTGGAAGGCTTGGCATATTCTAACTAGACCTAAATCTTAAATGGGTTAGGATTCAGGGATTTTGAATGTTTTAATCTAACGCTACTATCTAACCAAAGCTAGAGAATAATTCAAGAGCCTGAAGCTCTATGGCCAAGTATTTTGAAAGGACTTTACTTTCCTCACATATTTTTTATGGAAGTAGGGAAGGCTGCTCAAGCCTCTTGGACATAGGTTAGTTTGGTGGATGGAATGGATTTTTTTAAAGAATTTGTTATTGTGGCAAGTCAATAGTGGTGAGAAGATCAATATTTGGGAAGACAAATGGGTTTATAGACTTGATGGATATAAGCTGAACTTCTTTGGGACAGTTGAACCCTCAATGCTAAAGCTGGTTGCAAATATTATGAATAAGAGTGAGGGTAGGTGGAACGTTTCTTTAATCAAGAATGGATTTCAGAGCAAGAGAACCAGGCTATTGTGAAACTACCTATATGCGAGATAGAGGAAGAGGATAAACTTGTATGGCATCACAATATTCGAGGAAACTATTTAGTTAAATCCGGCTACGATATGCTGAGAACTAAAAAAGTAAAGAAAGAACAACTTAGCTTGAATTCATCTACGCTTAGGGTGGATATGAAGATTTGGAATATCCACTACACCAAAATAGGCTTTTAGCGGCATTTTTTAGGCCTTTAGCGGCACTTTTTAGCGCTGCTAAAAGTATTAAAGCGCCGCAAAAAATGCCGCTGTTGTCAACACTGCTAACGTTTACGGTGTTTATAGAAATAAACGCCGCTAAAGAATGTGTTCTTTAGTGGCGCTTTTCTCACAAACGCCGCTAATGGTCATGTTCTTCATTTCTCACAAACGCCGCTAAAGGTCATGTTCTTTAACGACGCTTTTCTCACAAACGCCGCTAAAATTCATGTTCTTTAGCGGCGCTTCCCTCATAAACGCCGCTATTGTCTGATGACCTTTAGCGGCGCTTTTCTTAAAAACGCCACAAATTTTGAGATTTTTGCAAAATTAAATTTTTCATATTTTCAACCATCTTGCAGCAACAAATCAAAAGCAACCCAATCTAAACAAGCCAAAAGTAATAAATCTATATAATATTTTAAATTAAACGAATAAAATAATATTAATATCAATAAATAAAATATAATTCATATTATTTTACAAAAATGTTAAAAGTTAAAATGATAAAAATATTTATACAATACACTATGACGGCAGATGTTGCGATTGCTGAAACATCTTCATCATGTTCTGAAGCTACTGTTAGAGTTTATCGTACTTTCTGCTCTACTCTGCTTCCCTCGCTGTCGCCTCTGCTTTAAGTTGTAGCTGGAGTTCTTCATATTTCTTTTGAACCTCAATTGTGGTCGCTTGCATCTGAGCTATCTGGTCTTTTAACCTCTGAACTTCAGCTTGAGACTGACTCGCCGAAAGCATGTATTGCCGCGAGCTGGATCCAAAATATTGGGTTGGGTTAATAAAAGATCCTTAAAATCTAACCCGACCATACCTTTTAGGACCCAAAACTTCTGCAATAATTTGGTTATCAATGTCTTCAAGATGAACAGAACTCTCACTGGAAGCAAGCGCTTCGTACTCCGCCTTTTTATCCTTTAGTTTTTCCTAATAAATAAATCACATAGTTAGGAATGCAATATATATTAAAAAAACAAATGCAACATAACTTAACAGTAGTCATATTACAAGCAATGAATTAAACCATTAGAAAATAAACACTATAAATAACTAAAACAAGTCAAATCTTATTAAGTAAACGTACCATAATTTCTGCAGCTTCAGGAGTCATAGGAGATCCATCTTTCTTCCTATGTGTAATTTCAAAAAGTTGAAAGCGTCCAACTTTTTGACCGGACGACAGTTCCTACAATATAGTAGTAAAAATATTATTTAATGGAAAGTTATACATATTTGACAGTATTAAAAAATGAAAAATACCTCCGCCTCAACTACACATGCAAAACTTTTCGAACCGGTTGTGTGAGTGAATTTCTGTTTCTGCCTGCTGCTTTTTCCAACTCGTTCATGATCCTACGTTATGAAATTTTTAGTATATAAATAGTAAATACTATAAACCAAAATAATTACAAGAGTTTGGAAGTACGTCATACCTCGCCTTTCTTCGATTGCCAAAATCTAACCGCTTTTTCCCATTGGTACCTCAGCATACCCAGCGGGACATTTTGCAATTTCTCTTCGAGGGTTTTTTTTGTCTTATCATAATCTTTCTTTAAAGTACTTTTATGGTCTCTCTATCTTTTTCCCAATGCCTTCTTTACATAAGTATCCTAGACCTCTAAAGCAAACCTCGCCTACAAAAAATACAAGTTACGAAAGTAAATATAAATGAAACTTAAACCTAAGTATTACAGATGACATTAACGTTTTGTTACCTTAATATTATCGAGGGCTTGGTTTTTGTTACTATCGGGCATTTTATGCCATGACTCGTAGTTGATAGGCAACATATTCGCATTTCATGCTAAAATGCCCAAGTATCCTGCTAAAAGTTGAGCTTCTAATCCAACAGGCTAACCAAAACTGTTTCGTCCAACTTTGACATGCTCGACTGGATCTAACTTGTATAAATCTCTAAGTAGCGTACGTCCTCGACCTCTATACGTCCCACCATTTTCAGCTGAAAAATGGTATATTATAATATAAGAATTTGAAAAGTAAATCAATTATAAGTCAACACGCATGTAAATTAAATGTAAAATTACTTTGAACTTCTGTAGGATCCTCAAGTGTATTCGGAACATTCGAAGATCCAATAGCTGACCGTTGTTCACTATTTGTTTCTGCCGAGTTTGGAGCATTTTGAACAATGCTTACATATCGCATTTTTCTCCTAGGCATTTTATCTGCAGTACACATAAAATAGTTGAAAAGTTAGTAACTAATTACAACAATAACAACACATATAAAGTAGTTGAAATAAAACAGCACATATAAAATAGTTGAAAAGTTATGCATTATGTACGTTATTAATTATTGTATTTAATTTGTAAGTTATGGAATGATATATTTTACAATGATTAAGTTATGTAAATAATATGAGTTATTAAGTTACGCATATATATAAGTTATTAAATTATGTAAGTTATTATGTGAGTTATGATATAACATGTATAACTTATTAAGTTATGTGAGTTATTAATTATTGTATTTAATTTGTAAGTTATGGAATGATATATTTTAAAATTATTAAGTTATGTATTATGTAAGCTATGTAAGTTATTTAAGTTACGTAAGTTGTGTATTATGTTAGTTATGTACTATGTAAGTTATATGTATTATGTATGTCATGTATGTCATGTATAATATTAATTAAGTTGTGTATTATGTATGTTATGTATAATATTAATTAAGTTGTGTATTATGTAAGTTATGTAAGAAATGTATTATGTAAGTTGTGTATAATGTTAGTTATCAAAGTTATGTACTATGTAAGTTATTTAAGTTATGTAAGTTGTGTATTATGTAAGTTATTATGTTATTATGTAAGTTATGCAAGTTTATATATAAGTTTATATATAAGTTATGTAAGTATATCACTTTTATGTATATTATTTATAATTATTTTTTAAATTATAAAATTTATTACTAATAAAATTGAAAGGTAGGTCTCTAGACATGGTTGATTTATAGTTCAATCTCTAGACATGGTTGATTTAGCAGCAAAAAACAATAGAAGGTACCATCTTAGCTACAAAAACCAATTAAAATCCTTTATATCCTAAACAAAATAATAGTTTAAGTATTATTAAATAAAATAAAATACATATTAAAATGAAAGAAGTGTTATTATTTGTGTAAAAGAATAAAAAAAATTATAAATTCAGAAATTATAAAAAGATAACATGCTGTTCATTGATAATAAATTAAGCTACACAAGCAAAAATGGCTAGAGGAACAAAACATGGTACAGAAACAGAAATAGAAAACAAAAAATAGAGAAACAAAAACTGCTACAGAAACAAAAAATTATGTGTTCATATTCCTTTCTAAGCTGCAAGATTTGTTACCAAGTAAAAGAATTGAATTTCAAGAAAGAAAACCAAACAAATAAATAAAATTTGTGATTTAAGCAAAGTCCCCAGTACTTTCATCAAACAATAAATCTCTAAACCTATGGGAAGAAACATAAAGCAGACAGTCAGCAGCAAAATAAAATGATATTTACAAGACTGTCAACAAAATTCATCCAAGACAGTAAGCAAAATAAAGAAACATAAAGAGACAGTAAGCCCTAAAATTCCTCCAAGACTGTCGAGATTATCTATGCTAAACTCCAACTCATTTCCAACCTATCGTCACCAATAACAAGACATTTATTCCAAATAATTGAAAGCATTATCTATATAAAAGAAATGAAAGCATTACAGAATACGTCCCATAAACCGAGAAGACGACAATGGAGACAAATGAACACAAAATAAACCGAGAAATGAAAGCATTACCTTGACGACGATGAAGATAAATGAAAGGAGAGAAAACCCTATACACAGAGAAGACGATTTCACTTAATTTCAGGCTCATCAACAAATTACAAACAAAAAAATTACAAAAACAAGAAAACCCAAAGTTTAAATACACGGGCAAAGAAAACAATCGAACTTTAAAAAATCGAACCTTCTTCGTCTTCATTGTCTGGGTTATGTAAGTATGAAAGAAATCGAAACACTAAAGCTTTTCCTTGTAAGGAAAAAACCAATTGAAGAATGGCATGTAAGAAATCGACAAACTGCTCTCTCTGCCTCTGACTGGTTAGGGATTTCGATAGATAGGGGATTTGTGGATTTGGGGCTGGGGGCGGGAAATTTTAAGATATATTTGCGGCATTTTAGGCAAAAACGCCGCTATTGCTTCTGATATTTGCGGCGTTTTAATAAAAAATGCCACCAAAATAAAGTACTGAACAAAAATCGGTGCCATTTTACTAAACTTTAATGCATATTTCCGGCGTTTCTAGCAAAAACGCCAGTATAAATTCATTTCATGAAGCGAAACGGTGCCGCATTGACAAACATTAATTCACTCTTGCGGCGTTTGCTTAAAAAACGCCACTATAAGATTTTATTCTAGTAGAGAAACGGTGCCATATTAGCAAACATTAATTCACTCTTGCGGCGTTTTCCTAAAAAACGCCACTATAAGATTTTATTCTAGTAGAGAAACGGCTCCGCTTTGGCAAATTTTAATAAATCCTTGCAGCGTTTTTATTAAAAATGCCACAAAAATATTTCATTCCTTAAGATAAACGGCGCCGTTTTGACAAATTTTAAAACATAATAACGGCGTTTTTCGGAAAAACGCCACTAAAAAAATTAAATTCCTTAACTGAAACGACGGCGTATAAAAAAATTTGAATATATATTTGCGGCGTTTTCAGAAATCAACACCGCTAATGTTACCTGTTCCGGCGTTTACAGAAGAAACGCCACTAATAAATCAAATTCTTGTAATGAAATGACACCGTTTTGGAAAATTCTAATACAAATTAGCGGCGTTTTTTCTATAAACACCGTCAAAGCTCACATATTTTACAATTTTTTATATTCAAATTATTATATATTGCATATCAATTTTAAATTAATAATCTTTACAATTTATTATTATCTCTTTTACAATTATATAAAGAACTTATTTAATATATAAATTAAAAAGTACTAATTAATCTAAATCTTAAACCCTAACCTGACCCCAAATCTCTAACCCCTAAACTTTATTTAATATATAAATTAACAAACACTAATTAATCTAAATCCTAAACCCTGAACCCGACCTCGAATCCCTAACCCCTAACCCCTAAACTTTATTTAATATATAAATTAAAAAACACTAATTAATCTAAACCCTAAACCATAACCCGATCCTAAATCTCTAACCCTTAACCCCTAACCCCTAACCCTTAAACCTTATTTAATATATAATTAAAACATACTAATTAATCTAAACCCTAAACTCTAACCTAACATCGAATCCCTAAACCTTAAATCCCTAACTCTTAACATCTAACCCCTAACCTAACCCCTAACCCCTAACCCCTAAACCTTAAATCACATTAACCCTTAAACTAGAATCCCTAATCCATAATCCTTAATTCCGTAATCTATAAAACTTAAAATTGTAACTCCTAAACCAGTCTTAAATCCTAAATTAACCATATATATATACACCCTAAACCATATTTATTAAACCCTAAACTATAATGATAATTAAATTAAATATTTTAAAATTAATACTATCTTATCTCTTACAATTATATTTGAAATTATTTATTATATAAATTAAAAATCAATCAATCGTGTACCCAAAAAATTTTAAAATTATGGCTTAATAATAGTATTTTAATTTTTCTATTTTTAACAAATATTTTTTTATGTTTTTTTATTTCAATTTATTTATATGTGTCATTATTTCAAATTAATCCATTTTTAACAAATATTCATTTAAAATTAAATTGAATTTTAATTAATATAAATAAACAAATTAAATAGTAATTAATTCAATATTTTAAAATTAATACTATCTCTTTTACGATTATATAAGAAATTATTTAATATATAAACTAAAAAAAATTAGTAATGTATCCAAAAAACTTTAAAATTATTTTAAATAATAGTATTTTAAATTTTCCATTTTTAACAAATATTTTAGATTATTTTAAATCCCTCAGCATTAGCGGCGCATCCTTAAAAACGCCACTAAATCCCCGAAAGCTAAGAAAACGGCATCGTCGGGCTTAGGTTTTTTGCGGCACTTTTCCAAAAATGTCGCTAAAGCCCTGAGCATTAGCGGCGCGTACTTAAAAAAGCTGCTAAATCCTCGAAAGCTCAGAAAACGGCGTCATTGGGCTTATGTTTTTTTGTGGCCCTTTATCAAAAACGCCGCTAAAGCCCTGAGCATTAGCGGCGCTTACTTAAAAACGCCGCTAAATCCCCGAAAGCTAAGAAAATGACGTCGTTGGGCTTAGGTTTTTTTGTGGCGCTTTATAAAAAACATCGCTAAAGCCCTGAGCATTAGCAGCGCTTTATTAAAAACGCCCCTAAATCCCCGAAAGCTCAGAAAACGGCGTCGTTGGGCTTAGATTTTTTTGTGGCATCAAAAACGTCGCTAAAGCCCTGAGCATTAGCGGCGCTTACTTAAAAATGCCGCTAAATCCCCGAAAGCTCAGAGGCGTCATTGGGCTTAGGTTTTTTTGTGGCGCTTTATCAAAAACGCCGCTAAAGCCTTGAGCATTAGTGGCACTTTATTAAAAACGCCGCTAAATCCCCGAAAGCTCGAAAAACGACGTCGTTGGGCTTAGGTATTTTGCGGCGCGTTTTCGAAAACGTCGCTAATGCTTATTTTCAGCAGCGTTTTCTGTGGAGCGCCGCTAGTGATCGATCTTTAGCGGCGTTTTTTATCCAACCGCCGCTAAAAGCGCCGCTAAAAGCCTGTTTTGGTGTAGTGATCATTTGGCATTTGAACGTACCTAGCAATATTCAAATTTTTATCTAGAAATTTTGTTCTAATGCATTGACATCAAAAGTAGGACTTTGGAAGAGAAAATTTCTGCCAAACCCAATTTGTGAAATCTGCCAGCAATATGACAAAACTATTGAGCATTTACGTTTTGATTGTGACTGGGTAAGAGTAATTTAGTTTGAAACTGTGTATGGTTCGCGAATTTCTAGGGAATCAGTTACTACCTTTGATGACTGGTTGTTGTCTGTTATTAGAAATATTGAAAGATTGGAGGCTAAAAATGGTGACTTATTGTTTAGAATATGTTATTTAGCTTGGCATATCTGGAAGATGCAATGTGAAACAGTTATGCAGTGGAAGCAGATTGATATTTGAAATACTATTAGGAGGATACAAATTGCATCGAAGGAAATGATAGATTGTAAAAAAGGTGATGGTAATTTGAAAAGAGTATCGAAGACCACTTCACTAGAAAGCTCATGGGAGAAACTTGAGGAACAATTCCTAAAAATCAATTGCGATGGGGTCTTTGACATTAAGTCATAGACAATTGGCCTTGGAGTTGTTGTCAAGGATTGTACAGGGGCTTTGGTGGATGGCACAGGCTTGAGTACAATTTCAAACTCCTCGAAAATGGCTGAAGATTTGGCACTAAACTTGGGTGCTGAATATGCCAATAATAAGAGCTTTTGGAAGATTATTCTTGAAACAGTTTCACGAATTGTATATTATGAGCTTGTGAAAAACAAAGAACATCGCATATGGAAGTTGAAACGTGTTATTGTCACGGTAGATAGGATGATCAAAGATCTCTCGCAAGTGAGGATCAACTTGATCAGGGGAACAACAAACGAGGTTATAGACTGGGTTGCTTCCCAGTATAAGGAGATGAGTTTAATAAAATGGGTTACTCGACTTCATTCGATGGCTTGTCTGCTCCTCCAAATTAGTTTGCATTTTCCTAGATTGGTTTGAGGTATTTGTCAGGTGCCTCTAGTTCTATTTTAGGATTACCTTCACATTAGCTTTGGGTTGTTTATAGATTGTTTGGTTATGATCTGAGTGTTTGGTTTTAATGAATCTAAGTGAAGTATTTTTTACCAAAAAAATAGAAGACATTATCTTTTTAATTGATAAAAATGAATTTTTTAAAAATATGTAGATCAAATGTAAATTTTGTGTTAATTTCTTAATGATTGTAAATTTATTTATATTATGTAAATGGGTATCTATTGAAAGTAGAAATCAACGATGGAAAATTAAGCTTTATATTCAAGGAACGAAAATTTCATTGATTGTGGAATTTCAAAATATCTCAAGTTGTTAAAGGATAGGTAATGAAAATTTTAATTTCATAATTTAATTTAATTTAGAAGTATGATTATTATAAAATTATTGTTATTTAATTAAAAAAGAAACGAAATAGAAGAGAAAATGATTATTACAACAATTTGTTTCAAAACAAAATAAAGAGTTTTAAGTGTGTTTTTGTGCAAATGGATGAGAATAAAAAAAATTGAATGAATTCGTGGAAGGTTGATTACCTCAAATTCATAATATTGAAGATAAAGATATAATAAAAAAGGAAATGAAAAGAAAGATTGTAGAGAAAGGAAAATTAAGAAAAACAAAACATTGAAAATTTAAATTTTATTGTGATAAAAGATTACCTTTCAAAATAAAAAAAGCATGAAGATATGTCACGAAGACGAGAATGATGATTTCACATTATGATTTTTAAAAAAATGCGATATTTTAAAATATGATACGAGGCAAGGATAATAACTACTCATTTACTTTTTATTACAGTTTGTCTTTCTCACACGTTTCTATCTGTCTCTATCACATGTTTTTCATCTGTCGTTGTGGCGTGCCCCTGATTTTCTTGGTTTTTGTTGATTATTGTGTTTATGTGTTTTCAAATTTGGTTGTGGTTCGTCTTAGGTAGGGTACATAGTGAAGTATATCTTTTAATTTTATTTTAAAGTAGTGAGTTATACGGGTTAGAGATACGATCTTGTGCAACATACAGCTTGGACACATGAGCGGCAGGCCGTGTGCATATTGGAGCTAATTTTTTCTAATTTTTTTGCGACACACACTGCAATAGAGGCTTACACGGTTTGAAGACATTGTCGTGTGAGTCGCACGACCTAAACACACAGGCATGTTCTGGGCCGTGTGCATCTTGGGACTTAATTCTTTCAAGTTTCAATTGTTACACGGTCTAAGATGATCCACGCGGCCTGGTGACACGGCCATGTGTGACACATGACCTAGACACACGGGCGTGTCTTAGGCTGTGTTCATATTGGAGTGTATTTTTCAATTTTATTTCAAAATAGTGAGTTAAACAGGATAGAGACACGGCCGTGTGAAACACACGGTCTGGCACACGGATGTGTGTGAGACTGTGTGCCCTGCACGGCCTTGCACACGGGCATGGGAGAAGCAAAGAATGATCACAAATGGCCTGGCACACGACCGTGTCCTAGGCCGTATGGCTACTAGGCATCAATTTTCCTCTCTTTTTAAAGCAACACACAGGCTGAGAGTTCACACAAAGGCGTGTGACACAGCTGTGTGGCCCAACACGACCCTTTTACACGACCATGCCCCATTTTAAAAAACAAAAATAAATAAAAAGAAAAATTTTCAAACCCTAATTTTCTTTTGTCTTTTTCCTTCCTTCACCGTTTGCTACTTGTGTTGTTTTCTCCCCCTCCCTTCCCACCGACATCCTTGTTGTCGGTCTGACCACCAGCATCTCACGTCGCTTGTCTCTCCCCTTTCTCTTCTCTCCCTCGCACGAACAACCCTTTTTGGGTCCATCCTCATCATTGATCCAACCACTAGCTCCCTTGTCGACCACACCCCTCACACCGCCAACCACACACACACGCACAACTTTCCTTGTCCCCCTTTTCACACCATCATGCGCAATCCTCCCCTTTCTCTTTTTTTTTTCTTTCTGTTCAAAACACTACCATATGCCCACGTTTACAACCCCCAGCCCGCCTTCACCCACTGTCACTGTCAGTTTCACCGTCGTCGAACTCTCAACGCTGAACTCTGCCATGTGCGCCGTCGCCATACACTTACGCAAACCCACCACTGTTAGGTATATCACGACTGTAACACCCCGAACCCGAGACCGTCACCGGAGTCGAACACGAGGTGTTAACAGACTTTAAACCACTTATAAAAAAAATTTCCTAGACACTGCCAATCTGCGTACTAGTCGCTTTAAAAATCATATCTTGAGTTCAGAAACTTGGAATCCAGTTCCGTAAATTTTCCCTGAAACTAGACTCATATGCCCATCTACATATATTTTTCTAGAATTTTTGGTTGGGCCAATTAGTACAGTTTATTAGTCAAAGTCTCCCATGTTACAGGGATCAACTACACTGACCTTCGCACATTATGACTTGGATATCTCCCTGTACAGGGCTTCAATACTGATTTAGTTTGTTTTTATAGAAACTAGACTCAGAGAGGAATCTATACATATATGGCATGACTCCTAATTATCTCTGGTTAATTTATAATGAATTTCCAAAGTCGAAACAGGGAATCCAGAAACCGTTCTGGCCCTGTCTCACGAGAACCTGAATATCTCTTAACATACTGTCCATATGATAGTTTCGTTACTTTCCTATGAAAATAGATTCATCAAGGTTCGTTTAAATAATTTATTCACTATTTAATTCCATTCCTACTATTTTTAGTGATTTTCCAAATCTACATCACTGCTACTGTCAGCATCTGCCTTTAAGGTAGACTTTACCTATTTCATAGTTTCCATGATTCAACTAGCCCTTTTAGCATAAATAGCACAATTTATGATAGTGATTAACCATTCCCATGGCCAATCCTTATTAAGCATACCCACACCTCTCAATAACCATATCCATACCAAATGATTATAACATTATACTCAAACACATATAAGCCATTTTCGCATGGCTAACCAAAATCATACAAGTCCAAAGGGTCCATGACCCACAACAAACGGGTAGTCCTATACATGCCATATCCAGAGTTCAACTAAAAGAGTACGAAAAGGGCTTTGATAGTGTGGGTGACTTCGACTTCGATGATCCCGAATCCGATATCAGACGAACAAAATCTATAAAACAGAGAGCCAAAGCAACGTGGTAAGCATTTTAAAGCTTAGTAAGTTTCAAGTAATGAAATCGGCTTTGACTAAAGTATTACATTCACATAGCTAAATGGATCACTTTATTAATACACATTCTCATACACATACTTACTTCACACTTCATCAACATATACACACAAGGTATCAACCTATCTAAAAGTCGAAAGTTCGTTAGTCGATTGAACGAATACTATTAAAAACGAATCGACTTTTCCGATGCATACGAAAACATACCTTATCGTTTGGGTTTTTCGAGCGTTTTAATTGAATTTATTACAGCACAACACGCTCACCTTCGAACCCAAGTTTCTTCGGAATTTAGCCGGATATAACTACAAGCACAAATGCCTTCGGGTCTTAGCCCGGATATATCAACTCGCACAAATGCCTTCGGGTCTTAGCCCGGATAAAATCACTAGCACAATTGCCTTCGGGTCTTAACCCGGGTATAGCAACTCGCACAAATGCCTTCGGGTCTTAGCCCGGATAAAATCACTAGCACAATTGCCTTCGGGTCTTAACCCGGATATCATTCAAATGCTCATGCACACATATATCAACAATCATGACACATCCATATTTCATTTTCGTTACTAAGGCTCAAACACAAAGCATTTATTTAACCTTTCCAATTTCGGCTCAATAGCCACACACAAAGAGCATGATTTCAATCGGCTTTATAACATAGTCTCTATGCACATTCGGCTATCCGTCATAGTATGACTAATCATTTCAATATAATTCAAGTAGGGTCATTACTCGAAGACTTACCTCGGATGTTGTCGAACAACTTTAATGGCTATTCAATTACTTTTTCCTTCCCTTTATCGGATTTAGTTCCCCTTTGCTCTTAAGCTTAAAGAATACAAATAGGAGTATTCAATATTTAAACCAATAATATGAATTTATTAATCACATTCGGCAATCACATATCATTAAATTTTCAAACCAAAATGTCATTATATGACCACATATACACATATCCATATACTTAAGCTCAATAATTATAATATAATATCATGTACTCACTTTAAGTATATTGCCGAATATACTTAATCATACATACACCTAACCAAAATAATTTCTAAAATCTTTATATCATTTATACACTAAGCCGAATACTCTTACCAAGTTCACCTATATTCTTCAACAAATTCTTCATTGATCAAACACATATTCTGCTAAAGAAATGGCAATTTTAGCAACTTTTGATTTAATACTTAATAAATTATAATACATCTAAATATTCTTTTCATATTATTAACTCAAATCACATACATTATTTAATATAACATTTTCACATTCGGCATTAGTATCAACCATAGTAGCCGATTCTTCCTACTTTGTACCCATGCATCTATTTGATCCTTAGTTAGTTCAAACACTCACACACTAAGATTCATCCAATTTTAACAAGAAATAAAATCCTTAATTCTCAAACTACCATGGCCGAATGTTATAACCCAAGCCACATATATTGTTCCTCAAGGCCCTTCAAGGACCACATTCGGCACCTCCTTAATAACAACCCAAATTTCAACCTTCAAGAAAGAAGAAGAAAAAATATATGTGCTAAGAGCTTCAAACTACTTGGCCAAATATCAAACCTCCTAACAATCAAAACTTAAGCCATGGAATGATTAGAACTTGAACTAACCACCTTCTTTATACAAAATTTTCCAAGAATTTCAAGGTACTTACCTCTTCTTAATCCTCATCCAAACCGAACATAAAGCAAGAGAACTCTTTCTTCTTCCTTTGATTTTTCGGTCAAGAAGAACAAAGAGGATGAAGCCTTCTTTTTTTTTCTTCTAGTTTCGGCAAAATGGGGGAGCAAGGATGAAACAACTTTGGTTTCTCCTCCCACTCCCCTCATATTTTATTGTTCTTAACACAACATGTTGTCATAAGCTTTTCATAATATGTTTTACCCATCACAATTTGTCTATCCACCTTGTCATGGCCGGCCACTACTATTTAGGGGGGAATTGACATGCAAGTCCCCCCTTTTTATTTCATGCACTAATAGATCTTATGCTTTGACCTATCACATTTCAAAATTTTCTCACATAAGTCCTATTTGATAAAATTCACTTACAATTAACAAAATTCAAACACAAAATTTTCACACATGCACATGTACATATAATGAGCATCAATTATGACGGTTAATTATTTTTATGACTCGGTTTAGTGGTCCCGAAACCACTTCCCGACTAGGGTCAATTTTGGGCTGTCACAATGACGAACCCTTGTAACAAATCCAAAGTCGCCATCCCCGCTTAGAAAAAGAGGAAGACTCAAGACGCGGCCTCATCCTCAAGCACATCCTCCTATGCACATCATCCTTGTCTACGATTTTCACCCGGTCCTCATGAGGACCTATATCAACTTTTTAGGCATAGACCTTTGGGTTTAGGGTGTTGCATAGACTGGGAGGCCTTACAGACAATACACCTAGTCGACAGAGTGCGCGCCCTGATCGAGACAGCTCTTTAGGACAGATTTTTCTCTATTGTCGAGCCTACTTCCTTGGAGCTTACACAAGAGTTTTGTTCGACATTTGTTCTACTGCACGTGATGTCAAGACATAATGAGCTATGCACTATTTCTTTCCAACTCGGTGGTACGACTCGTTATCTGAGCGTCTCAGATTTCGGAGCTGCCTTAGGATTCTATTCTAAGGAGTTCATGAGTGTCGAGGGGTTCCTCACCTTATACCAACACATCCATCATTCACCGTCTTTATGTTGGACAGAACTTACTGTTGGTATGACGCCATATGACCCAATTCGATCGAAGGCGACTTCTCAACCTCTGGCGTTGCGTTATATTAATGCTATCTTGGCACACACGTTGACTAGTTGGAGAGAGAGCACCAGAATCATTGGTACATTCACGCTTATTTTCTTTAGAGCATAGCTATGTGACTCGTCTTGCACGACATTTTGGCCTCCTTGATTCTCTGGAGCAGTTATCCTCATTTACACTGGTTGGACAAATGACCCCGTAGGGATTATCGATTATGAGTCATATGAGGATGATTGAGCGATAGCGTGGAGTGGGTCCTCCTCGATACAGATTGCGCATTCCGATCCTTAAGATGAGCATGCGGACTTCCCCAATAATGATCCTTTTCTCCATGAGGATCCACCTCGTTCTCCACCTCTGAGTCACCCTATCGTTGCTTCTACTGTTGCACTTGAGGATCTTTCTGAACGGTTTAAGTGCTTCAAGCAGTGATGCTTTGAGTGGTTAGATAGCATTGACGCGACTTTGCTGTCGATCTGTCAGCATCTCCATATTTCTCCTATTGATCCTGCGCCTCACGATCCCGACACATCTTATGATGACAGTCTCTGATCTATTTTCGCTTTATTTTTTATTTACTTTATTTACAATTGAACTTCTATTTTTCTTTCCAGTTGTTTTATTTTTATTTGTTAAACTTCTTTAGTTTATTTTATTTTCAACTATGTTTTTATTTTTCTTATTTTGATGGTTGTTTTTATTTGAATTTGTAACCTCTAAATCTTCTTATTTATTTGTGTTTCTCTTCTTATTAGTTGCTTGGAAACATGCACTACATTTAGATTTGCTCACAATTTTGATTTTCTCAATTTTGGATATTTCATCCATATTCAGAGCAATTTCAGTTCTCTTCCTCCCTTTCTTTTGATATTGTGCTTATTCCATGCTTATATCTATTTGTACATTGAGGGCAATGTATATCTTAAGTGTAGGGAGGTTGTTTATATTTGTGATAAAATCCCTGAATTATTTGTTGTGTTTAAGTAATTTTCTCATATCCTCCATTAGAGTAATTTTTTTTTAAAATTTGGAATTTTTATTGATGTTGTGTTGGATTTATTTGTGGATATTTGTGCATTGATTGATTCAATATTTAATACATGAAAGAGTCGAGCATGATAAGTTGTTTTTTAGAGATCATATTTTAGGTTGTCTCCCTGAACTGAAAAATTATCTTGAAATTTTGAATTTGCAAGTTTGACATCAAAAGCATAATTTTTTTGTGAGAATTTTGAGCTTATAGAGCATATATTTTCTTTCATGCTCATTTTATTATTGGTTATGAGTGTGTCAACTTGATTTGTTGTTCTAGAATTTGCTTAGATTATGCATGTTGAGACCACACCATTGATTTGATATACTAATATGATAGAGACAATTAAGTTTTAACCCACTTAACCTATAGCAAGCTTACCTATTAAACTAATCCTTAGTGAACCCCATTGATCCTAAGACATTCTTTTTTGATTAACCCGTTAATGTTAACCCATAATGCATATGTTTATTGTAAAGTTTTCCCATTTTTTTAACTCCCTTTTTGTCGAGATTTAATTTGGTTAGTTGCCTAACTATGTTTCATTTTTCTTGAATTGCTGAATTTTATTCTTGTTCTCAAAAAATATATATTTATTTGATTGAGCTTGAATCGTTAGTTGTATATTCTGTTGAAAAGCTCGTTTTTATTCTTGATTAGTCTTGTTGATGTTAGTTATGCTAATTCAGCAACTATTTTTTTTCTAGTTTGGCAACTTATTAACTCGATCTCGATTATAACCAACTTTTCTAGCCTTTTCCATACCCTTAACCTAAGCCCCATTACAACCTTTTAAAGACCTCTTGATTGGTGTGTCATCTCATTTTATAGTGGTGGAGATTTGATATTCAAGTAAGTCTATGGTAATGACATATCTCGTTTGACTGTTGAGTACTTAATATTTGAACCTTAAACATTTTAAGTGCTTTGAGTGAATCTTTAGTGAGGATGTCAATTTTTGCTGATTTTGAATTTAAGGTAATTATTTGGATGAGGGGAGATACCTAGATTTTTGCGCTTTAAAAATTTTGGCTTGAATTGTTTTAATCTTTAGTGTCCTTTTAGTTGAATTGCCAATGCATGATTGTTTGCGAATTATTTTGAGTCATTATTGGCGAATTATTTTGAGACATTATTGATGAAAATGACAAATTGAGGACAAGCAAACGCTTAAGTGTGGGGATATTTGATAAGTGCCAAAAGTAACATGTTTTAATCACATTCTCAATGCATTTTTGGATGATTAATCAATGCAAAATGTTGAATTTTATGCTCCTAATCCTTTAAATTCATGTTTTTATACTTAGGAGAGCATTCGAGAGCAAAACGAGCGGAAATGGAGTAAAAATAAGATAATTGGAGTAGATTTCAGGAGTTATACGAACTGGGCCTTCCCACACGGACTGGACACATGGCCATGTAAGTAGGGGTGAGCATTCGATCGAATTGAATCGAATCGAATATATTTGTTCGAGTTAAATTTTAAAAAATAATTTTGGGTCCTTGTAACCATTGTCACCCATTGTAATAAAATTTGTCCACCTTAATCAAATTTTTTATTAATTTTCATCACTTCATAATTTATTTATTAATTTTTATATACTGGTTAGCTTCTTTGCTTGCTTAGTTGTTTCAATTATCTTCAGATTCTTGTCACTATGTATTTTAGAATTAAAAAATATATTAAATGTAAAAATATGATTTTTTAATAAAAGTTATTTTAAAAATAAAATGTGAAATTGATACCAATATAAAATTTTAACACGAATATTTTATGGCATAATTAATAATTCAATTTTAATATAAATACTCAATATGACTAAACAATTCAATAATATAAATAATATAAAATGTGAAATTTAATTTAATAATATAAATAGTAGATATAAATAAAATTATTACTGTTTATGTTTAGTGATTGTTTTGGATAATTTTGATTTTTTATTTGAGAGTAAAGGGTGATAAGTAAAAGTTTAGGGGAAAAATAAAAAGTTTTGGGGAATAAAAGTTTGAGGGAAAGTAAATAGGGGGGAGTAAAATTTTGGAGGGAAAATATTAAAAAAACAATTGGAGGGGGGAGGGTTTGGGATAGATGGGAGGGGGATGGGAAGTGAATAAAAGTTTTAGGGGAAAAGTGAGAGGGAGTAAAAATTTTGGGGGAAAATAAAAGGTTTTGAGAGTTTTTGGGAGTAAAATTTTGAGAAAAAATAAATGGGAGAGTAAAATTTTGGTGGGAAATGGATTTTGGGTAGATTGGGGGGTTGGGAGGGGAGGGGAGTAAAAGTTTTGGGGGGGAAATGGGAAGGAGTAAAAGTTTTGAGGGAAAAGTAAAAAGGTTTGGGAAATTGGGGTAAAAATGTAAAATATTATAGTTTGATATTCGAATTATTCGAATTCGAAAACTCAACTCGATTCGAACTCGAAATTCAAAAAAAAATTCGAGTTGATTCGAATAACTCGATTTGTTTAACTCGAAATTTGAATTTTTTTCGATTTTTTCGAGTCAAATCGAGTTTTGCTCACCCCTACATGTGAGCCACATGGGCTCACATGGCCATGTGCCAGATCGTTTGGATTTCATGATTCGCACTTTGGACTTGTGTAAAAATGCAATTTTTAGGTTTTTCAGGCATTTTAAGACCTATAAATATCAAATATAAGAAGAGAAAAGGGAGCCGCCAGAGAATATTGAAGAAACCAACTCGGAAAATGCCATTGAAATCAACTCTAAAGCAGATTTCTATTAAGATTGAAAATCTCCTTTTAATTTCTTTGAAGTTTTTTATGAGTTTATTTTTTTCTTGTGATTATACTGACTTTGAGATGTTTTTATTCGTGATTATGAACAAATTTTCTAAATACCTAGGGGAGATGAACCCTATGATGAATTCTATCTTTTGATTTTTTTTTTACGCAATAAATACATGAATCTTGTTCTTAGTTATGCATATTTGATTCTTGATTTAATATTTCCTGATTATTAATTCATGTTTGATGTGATTAATTCAGAGAAGGAATAGATCCTATTTAATAGTAGATTTAGCATAATTGAGTGGAGTTACATGCAATCCTAGAAATATGACGACATAAATCTACTGGATTAAAGTCAAATCTAATAGGAGAATTCATAGATCAAGTTAATGCGATAATAGAGGTTTTAATTAGAAATAAATTTCAATTAATCAACTTAAAATCAATTGCTCTTAGTCTTGAAGAGAGATATTAGCATAATTTAGGGATTTCTATGGATCAAGATATTAAGTGAATAAATTGTTTAATTCAGATTGATAATGACAGATGTAGTCTAGGTGGATTCTTTCTTGGGTATTGGTTCGCTTCTTGGTTATTATTCGATTATTTTCCTGATTTGTTCTTTGTCGAGTTCTTAGTTAATTGATTTAGTTAATTTTAGTTTAATTCAATTATTTCGATTTCTTGGTTAGATAATAGAAAAACGATAACTACTAGTACTTTTAGTCCTCATGGGAACAATATCTTTGCTCACCGTAGCTATACTATTTATCGATAGTTGCACTTGCCTTTGTCGTATTTTTAGTTGGTTTCGTGGACATCAAGTTTTTGGTGCCGTTGCTGAGGACTGAAATATTAGGAAAACATTAATTCTATTGATTTAGCTATTTTATTTTTATTTATTTTTAATTTAATTTTTATATGTTAATATTTTCATTTGTTTGATTTTGACAGGTTCTTTTGGTTTATGACTAGAGGAAACCCGTTGAAACCAATAATTTTTTATAGTGAGATTGAAAAATTTGCTCGCAAAAATCATAGAGAGGTTAGAGAAGTAAGGCAAAATCAACAGAATATAATAGATGATCACGAGGAAAAGAATATTATTGTGGAGATGGGTGATAATCAAAATAATCAACTACCTCCTGCAGGTCCTGCTCCTCGTACTATGTATGATTATGCTAAGCCTACTCAGATTGGAGCTGAATCGAGTATTGTTAGGCCGACTGTTAATGCAAAAAACTTTGAGATCAAACCAAACACAATTCAAATAGTGCAACAATATGTTTAGTTTGATGGTTTCCAAGATGAAGATCCGAATGCTCATTTGGCTAACTTTCTGGAGATTTGTGACATTTTCAAGATCAATGGCATTCTTGATGATGTCGTACGCTTATGGTTGTTCCCATTTTCATTGAAGAGTAAAGCAAAATAGTGGTTAAACTCTTTACCATGAGGTTCTATCATTAATTGGACACAGATGACTGGAAAATTTTTGTTAAAATATTTTTCACCGGCTAAAACAACTAAGTTGAGGAGTGACATCTCTTCCTTTGCTCAGATTGATATTGAGACTCTTTATGATACATGGGAGAGATTCAAGAATTTGTTGAGAAGGTGTCCTCACCATGGATTACCTTTGTGGCTCCAAGTTCAAACCTTTTACAATGGTTTGACCCCGTCGACTAGACAAATGATTGATGCAGCAACTGGCGAAACTTTAAATAGCAAAACACCTAAAGCAGCTTAAGAATTTATTAAGGAGATGACACTGAATAATTATTAGTGGCAAGTTACGAGAGTAAAACCTGTTAAGGCAGGTGAAGTTTTTGTTATTGATGCAGTCTTTATGCTAGCTAATCAGGTTGAAGCTCTTGGTAAGAAAATTGATGGTTTAAATTTGTCTAAACAGGTGAATCAGGTGATGCAATGCAATGCGAACGGAGCGAGGATGCTTAATTCAGAATATTCACCCTTCAAGTCTAACATGGAGCATGAGCAAGTCGACTTTATGGGTAATAATTCTAGATCTTAAAATAATCCTTATAGCAATACATATAATGCAGGTTGGAGGAAACATCCAAATTTCTCATGGGGTGGTCAAGAAAATCAAAGGTCACAAACCCCTCTGGGTTTTCAGCAACCTTATCAACAAGAAAAAAATTGAACCTTGAAGAGATATTAGTCAAATTTATTTCGGTGTCAGAAACTCAATTTCAAAACACTCAGACAACTTTGAAAAATCAGCAAGCATCAATTAATGAGCTCAAAAATCAGATTGGACAGCTTGCTAAACTGATTTCGGAAAGACAGCATGGTAGCTTACTAGTGATACTGAACCCAACTGAAAAGAGCATGTTAAGTCAATTAAAAAGAGTTGTCTAAACCCGAAAAGAAGCTGAAATAAAAAACTAATTAGAAAGATGATGGGGTGGAAAAAACCAAAAAAATTCAAACACTGGTACTTAAAGAATACAAACCACTGATACCATACCCAACAAAGTTGAAGAAAGACTGCATGGATGAACAATTTGGTAAATTTCTTAAAATTTTTAAATAATTACATATTAACTTACCTTTTGTTGAAGTTCTTTCGCAGATGCCTACATATGCAAAATTTTTAAATGAGATTTTAATAAATAAAAGGAAGTTTGAAGAGCTATCCACTATGGAACTCAGTGAGGACTTTTTAGCCATTCTCTAAAATAAATTACTGATACGAGTCACAAATGCCCAATTCAAGCTCAAGGACGTGATGGACTCAAATTACCACAATGCCCAATAACGAGGTCAAAGGCCAGACAAATGAGTTCAAAACTAAATGGAACAATTCATGAATTTATTAGCAAGGCCTTAGATGCGTACATGAAGGAAAAATAAAATCAAGATTCACTTTCTTGTTTTCAAGAAAATCAAGAAATCGAATCTTGGTCCAATTTTGCTGTTTTGAGCGATTTCAAGAATCAAGAAAATCAAGATTTCAAATCTTGGAAATCTTGGTCCAAGAAACCGAATCTTGCAGCTAAGGTACATTGGATCTCAGTTACGAGCATCAACGAACCAATTTCGGGAGAGAACGGATTACAAGCCCAAATGCTTAAAGAAACGGCCCAATAAGATGTTCCAAGCCCAATCAAGAAATTTAAATTAGACTTAGTTGAAAATCAGGCCAAATTGTCAAAATGGCCCAATTTGTTAAGTTTTAATTCTTTAAATAATTAGTTTTAATTTTTAGACTTTATGAATAAATTTCTATGTAAAAATTCAATCCAAGAGGCCCATTTAAAGTCCTTGGCCAAATTTCACCTTGAAAGTAAAAAAAAAATTAGGTTTTTTTTAGTTTTCCTATTAGGACTAGGAAAATAGTTAGAAGGCTTGTATGTATGGCTTGGCCAGCCACCCTTATACACGTTACACATTGAATTACACATTGAAATTAGATTTTATTGAGTGAAAAATTCTCTTTGAGTTTTCTCCAAAAATTCTCTCTTGAATTTTCTTTAGAAGTAGTTTTAAGAATCTTTTTTATTATGGGAGCCATCTTCAGCCTTGATCTTGCCATTGTTCTTCATTGGAGGGGAGATTAGAGGCGTTTGAAGGGAGTTGTGAAATCTTTCTCGATTTCAAGGCTTCTTAGGACTTTCTTTATTTTCTTGCTGTTCGTTATTCTTTATTAATTTTTGCTTGTGCTGATTTATTGATTAACTTGGGATTAATTGTTCTTGTTGCGTTTCAGCCTTTCCAAACTTCAAGATCTGATTCGGCTTCGGTTTTAGGCATCAAGAAATGTTCTTCATTCATAATTTCCAGATTTCTTGCCACCCAAGTATTTCTTATTCTATTCGATTTGGGTTTTTGGATCTGACAAGTTTAGTTCTCTGTTTTCTATTTTCGTTGCAGCCAATTTGTTTATAGATCTCGTAGGACTTTCCCGTGACTTGACGAGTCGATCTTGGTCCGCGCGCAACCCTCTATCATTTGGTATCAGATTTTGGGTGTTTTGGGTGATTTCTAAACTGATCTCCTTTTAAAAACATTAAACAGCAGTTTTTACCCAGAAAAAGTTTTGGAAAAAAATTCATTTGAGTGGGTAAAAGTTTTCCAATTGGTTTGAAATTTTACATGCATATTTTTGACAATGTGATAGAATATTAAAAAATATTTCCCGGAAAAAATCAGTAGAAAAAGTCAAAAAAATTGAAAAAGACGAAATCAAGAAAAAAATTTAAAAAATATTCATCGGGTTGAGTTTAGTGCCGAAACTTTCTAGATAAAATATAAAATATTTAAGGACATTCCAATTTAAATTTTGTGATTTTTGGAGATCAGGAACACCTCGAACGAAGTTGTCAAGTTACTCCACAGTTTTTCGGGTTTTCGGGTTTCAACAATTTTTATTGATTCTTAGCTGTAGGATTTCATTTGTTTTTCTTTTATTCTTCCTTTACACTATCTAAAACCTTCTTTTTTTTGTGTTAGTAGGATTTAAAAGTGTGCACAATTCTTCCTCGATGCAACACAAATCAATTGGTGTCTCATCACTTTTTGGACTCCTAGTGCAATTAAGATTCTTTGGTAGTTACGGTTCATATACTTTCTAATTGATTGATATAGACTCTAATAAAGAACTCACAAGACTTAATTCTACCTCTTTGAGAATTTGATTTTCCTTTTTGAGTGATTAACGGTGAGGTTTGTTAATTTTTTTTCGAGTGTTGAGTGTTTGTTTTGCAGGTTTTAAAATAAGATGTCTAGAATTGGTTAAGAAGATGATGAGAATAATGACCATAATGAGGTCCTTGTAGTCCACCGCACCCTTAACATCCAAATGAGAGACGATGTTGATAATCAAAGGACCAATATTTTCCATTCTAGGTGTTTTATAAAAGGTAACTTATGTTCACTTATTATTGATAGTGGGAGTTGTTCGAATGTAGTGAGCAGTTATTTGGTGGATTCTTTAAAGTTACCTTGTACCGAGCACCCTAAGCCGTATCACCTTCAGTGGCTTAATGAATGCTCGAAAGTTAAAGTTACAAAACAGACCTTGATCACTTTTAAGGTCAGGAATTATGAGGATGAGGTATGGTGTGGTGTGGTCCCAATGCATGCGACACACTTGCTCCTTGGACGGCCTTGGCAATTTGATCGTGATGTTACACACCAAGGCAAGCTCAATAGATACTCTCTTGTGTTTAAAGGCCGAAAATTCACTTTTTCTCCTTTGAATCCCAATGATGTATATAAAGATCAATTAAAAATGATGAAATTTTGTGAGGGGGTGAAGGAGAAAGGACAAATAAAAAAGACAGAGAGAAAAGAGACTAGTAGTGAAAAAAGTCAAAATTTAAATGGCCCAAAGGTGAGTGAATTCGCAAGTGGTAAAACTAGAGGAAAAAATTTAATTCCAACAAAAAAAGATGTGTGGAGAGCCCTACTCAATAAACAGCCTTGTATCCTTGTGAGGTTTAGGCAAAACTATTTATCTCTATCTAACAATAATGAAAATTTTCCTAGTGTATTTCAATGTCTTTTGCAGGATTATGAGGGTGTTTTTAGTGAGGCCCCTAAAGGTTTACCACCTTTACGTGGGATAGAACACTTCCATTGGCCACATATGAAGAAGGATGTCGAAAAGGTTCCCGAAAGACCGAAAGATAAATTTCAACTTCAATACCTTTCCGATGAAAGACACTTTCATATGATCAACATAGACAAAGATGAAATCACACTACATGAGCCCGAAGGTAAGCAAGGTAAGGAAATTTTAGCAACCGAGTCTCGTGCAGATTTGAAAATTATTAATAAAACTTTTAGTGACTTAGTTCTTAAAAAATCCCCTCATTTTGATCCAATTAAGTGTTATTCTTCGATTGTGGTTGATAAAGTCATTATGAAAGGAAGCGTGAGTTGTTATTCTCTTGATTTGCCTTTTGTAAAATCCGCGAATTTGTGCAAATCTATTTTGGTGAATAAAAAAAGTTTTGAATGCATGTTGGTATGTATGCGAAAATCCTCATGGTTTAACTTGATTGGTTTAATGAAATCTTTGTTACACTTCGGCATGACTAATCAAAATCAAGTTTTTAAACCCAGAATCTGTTTTGGTATATTTTGTTGGAAAATCAAGCATCATCTATTGTGTGCAAATACTTTCTATTGTTTTGATACTTGGTTTTTGAATAAGGTAACGAAATTTGCCAAATTTGTTTTCAATTTATATTCGTGCCTTAAACAATTTCTGTGGTTATACATGAAGTTTGAGTTCCATTTGATTAAGGTTAACTTAACAACGGAGCTTCGACTACACTATACCCCCGATGAGCGAAGGTTTGTATTAAATGGTAAAGGTAAAATCGACCCTTATTCTTCTGCGTATAAAGGTAAGATGCTTGAAACTTTTGAAACACCTTTGTACTCATCGGATATTGACAAAGATCGAGTTGATGATTTAAATTTTGTAAAACACTTAGATCGAAACGTGCTTGACTGTCCTATTTTATTTATTGATGATCTATCTGTTTTGATGGTTGATAAAAAGATTATTGTTTTTGATAATTTTTATGATGTATGTGTGAGTGAATCTATAGTCCGTCGATTAATGCATGGTATGATTGTGCAAATCTGTGAACCGTGTGAACCTTTTCAAATACCTACTTGTGACGATTACGTTTACCATTTGATTTATTACTCGCGATTTATTCATGGTTTGTGGAAACAATTTGAGATGATTGAATGCCTTAAAACATGTCCATCTTTGTTTCGAATATTTAATGAGGCATTGGCGAGTAAATTAGCTTATTTGCATGGTTATCTGAATCTATCCATTCGCATGCGTTATACTTATTTTGTTATGCTTATGATTGGACTACAAGTTTGTTTGCGTTACTATTTACTAATTCATGGCTATTCTTTTCAGTGGACTCAATTACCATTAGTCCCGTTCGATCGAGGAAAGCCGAGTCCATTTGATTTTTCAAATTCGAGGACGAATCTTTTTGAGGAAGGGGGGAATGATAAGAGTCACAAAGGCCCAATTCAAGCTCAAGGACGTGATGGGCTCAAATTACCACAAGGCCCAATAATGAGGTCAAAGGCCAAGCAAATGAGTTCAAAACTAAATGAAATCGTTCAAGAATTTATTAGCAAGGCCTTAGATGCGTACACGAAGGAAAAAGAAAATCAAGATTCACTTTCCTGTTTCAAGAAAATCAAGAAACCGAATCTTGGTCCAATTTTGCTGTTTTGAGCGATTTCAAGAATTAAGAAAATCAAGATTTCAAATCTTGGAAGTCTTGGTCCAAGAAACTGAATCTTACAGCTAAGGCGCATTGGATCTCAGTTACGAGCATCAACGAACCAATTTCGGGAGAGAACGGATTACAAGGCCAATTGCTTGAAGAAACGACCTAATAAGATGTTCCAAGCCCAATCAAGAAATTTAAATTAGACTTAGTTGAAAATCAGGCCAAATTGTCAAAGTGGCCCAATTTGTTAAGTTTTAATTCTTTAAATACTTAGTTTTAATTTTTAAACTTTATGAATAAATTTCTATGTAAAAATTCAGTCCAAGAGGCCCATTTAAAGTCCTTGGCCGAATTTCCCCTTGAAAGTAAAAAAAAAATTAGGTTTTTTTTAATTTTCCTATTAGGACTAGGAAAATAGTTAGAAGGCCTATATGTATGGCTTGGCCAGCCACCCTTATACACATTACACATTGAATTACACATTGAAATCAGATTTCATTGAGTGAAAATTTCTCTTTGAGTTTTCTCCAAGAATTCACTCTTGAATTTTCTTTAGAAGTAGTATTAACAATCTTTTTGATTGTGGGAGCCATCTTCAGCCTTCTTCTTGCCATTGTTATTCATAGGAGGGGAGATTAGAGCCGTTTGAAGGGAGTTGTGAAATCTTTCTCGATTTCAAGGCTTCTTAGGACTTTCTTTATTTTCTTACTGTTCGTTCTTCTTTATTAATTTCTGCTTGTGCTGATTTATTGATTAACTTGGGATTAATTGTTCTTGTTGCATTTCAGCCTTTCCAAACTTCAAGATCTGATTCGGCTTCGTTCTTAGGCATCAAGAAATGTTCTTCATTCATAATTTCCAGATTTCTTGCCGCCCAAGTATTTCTTATTCTATTCGATTTGGGTTTCTTGATCTGACAAGTTTAGTTCTCTGTTTTCTATTTTCGCTGTAGCCAATTTGTTTATAGATCTCGTAGGACTTTCCTGTGACTTGACGAGTCGATCTTGGTCCGCGCGCAACCCTTTATCAATTACCCACCAAGCTGAAAGACCCAGGAAGTTTTACTATTCCTTGTTTTATTGGTACTTTAAACATTGAAAAAGTATTGTCTGATTTGGGTGATAGTATTAACTTGATGCCTTATAAAATGTTCAAGCAACTTGGTCTTGGGAAACCAAAACCCACTAAGATGAGTTTTCAATTAGCTGACAGATCTTATAAATATCCTAGGGGAATTATTGAAGATGTACTTGTTAAAGTAGATAAATTCATATTCCCTATTGATTTTGTTATACTTGACATGGATGAGGATATTGAGGTGCCTTTAATTTTAGGTCAACCCTTTTTAGCCATTGCTAGTGCTATAATTGATGTGGGTAATGGTAAACTTGTGTTTAGGGTAGGTGATGATGAGGTCATTTTTCAAATTTATGATGCCATGAGGTTTTCTAGAGAGCAAGATGATTCCTATTATTTTATCAATTTTATTGATCATGCTGGTCAAGATTCTTTCTAGGAAATTGTTCATAAGGACACATTGGAACTGTATCTTGTTCAATGAGAGGAGGTTGATAGAGATAATGATGTGATAAATGAGATAAAAATTGACTAATTGACCTAGATACTAATGAGTCTCCATTGAGACAAAAAAATTATGAGGCCATTGAGGTAAGTAAAGAACAGAAATTAAAGCCCTCTATTGAAGAACCTCTCAAAAAATTAACTAAAGCAATTACCAAACCATTTGGAAAATGAATTCCTTGGGAAAAATTCTATATTTTTGGTGATTATTGCTTCGGATTTAAAGCTGAATGAGAAAGATGAGTTACTGCAAGTGTTAAAGGAATACAAAAGATTTATAACTTGGAAAATTTAGGACATTAGAGGGATCAACCCTTTTTTTTGCACCTATTAAATTTTTAATGAAAGATGAGTATAAGCCACGTGTGCAAGCTCAAATAAGGCTAAATCCCAATATGAAGGAACTTGTCAAGGCTGAGGTAATTAAACTTCTAGATGCTAGAGTTATTTATCCTATTTCTGATAGTGCTTGAGTGAGTCCTGTGCAGGTTGTTCCTAAGAAAGAAGGTATGTGGCAAAATTAATAGAAATAATGTTTTCCTAATATTTATTCCTCGGTAATAGTGCCAAAAACTTGATGTCCATGAAACTAACTAAAAATATGACAAAGGCAAGTGCACCTATCGATAAATAGTATAGCTACGATAAGTAAAGATATCATTCCCATGAGGAATAAAAGTACAAGTAATTGCTATCTTTCTATTATCTAACCGAGAAATCGAAGTGATTGAATTAAACTAAAATTAACTAAATCAATTAACTAAGAACTCGACAAAGAACAAATCATGAAAATAATTGAATAATAACCAATAAGCGAAATAATACCCAGGAAAGAATCCACCTAGACTACATATGTCATTATCAATCTGAATTAAACAATTTATTCACTTAATATCTTGATCCGTAGAAATCCCTAAACTATGCTAATATCTCTCTTCAATACTAAGAACAACTGACTCTAGGTTGATTAATTGAAATTTCTTTCTAATTAAAACCCCTATTATTGCATTAAATCGATCTATGGATTCCCCTATTATATTTGACTCTTATCCGGTAGGTTAATGTCGTCCTATTTCTAGGATTGCATTCAACTCCACTTAATTATAGTAGATCTACTCTTAAACAAGGTCTATTCCTCCTCTGAATTAAGCACATCAAACATGAATTAGTAATTCAAAAATATTAAATCAAGAATTAAGCACGCATAACTAAGAACAAGATTCAAGTATTTATTGTGTAAAATAGAAATCAAAAGACAGAATTCATTGTAGGGTTCATCTTCCTTAGGAATTTAGGAAATTAGTTTATAACCACGAATAAAAACATCTCAAAGTCAGTATAACCATAAGAAAAAGATAAACTCATAAAAAACATTAAAGAAATTAAAATGGGATCTTCAATCTTGATAGAAATATATTTCAAAGTTGACTTCAATGGTATTTTCTAAGTTATTTTCTTCAATATTCTCTGATGGCTCCCATTTCTCTTATTATATTTGATATTTATAAGTCTTAAAATGCTCGAAAAACCTAAAAATTACGTTTTTCCTTGTGTCCAGAGTGCGAATCACAAAATCTAGAAAGTCTAGCACATAGCCGTGTGTCAGCCCATGTGTCTCACACGGTAGTGTGTCCAGCCCGTGTGGGAAGGCCTAACCTGTGTGGCTCCAGAAATCTGTTCCAATTGTCTAATTTTCACTCCGTTTTTCTCTCAAATGCTCTCCTAATTATAGAAACATCAATTTAAAGGATTAGGAGCATAAAATTCACCATTTTGCATTGATTAATCATCCAAAAATGCATTAATAACGAGATTAAAACATGTTACTTTTGACACTTATCATTGTTGGAGGTTTTTCTGGGTGTGGTCAATTTTGTTAAAGTTTATGGAGAAAGGACTTGTCATTCTATGTATTACGAACGGGGAAGAGGAAGCATAGCTTTTTTTTTTCTAGTGATAAGGGTTCACACCGACCGATTTATGGATTCTGTCTGGTGAACTGTTTCTTAATTGCCAATGTGGTCAATTTCAAGGCTATGAAATACCATGGCCAATCTATGGCACAGAGGAGTGAAAATTTTAGAATTAGGGGCAAAAAGGTTTCTTTTTAAATTTTTTCGCAAGGTAGATGAGGATCGTGTGATCAGCGATGCCCAGTGGAATTTTAATGGCCATCTTCTAGTTTTTCACCGACTACAAGAGGAAGATGATCCTCTAACTACTTCGTTGGTGTTGTAACACTTCTTACCTGTGTTCATCGTCGAAATAGGGTAAAAAGTAGAAGAGGAAAAATTTTCACTTCTCGAGCCTTATCCTGACTATGTGTTTCAGTTCCATGTGTACTTTCCTCATGCGAGGTCCCTTGCGCGGGAGCCGACGCATTGCTTTCTACATCATTCGCTACAGCTCGGTCGAGATCCATTTACTATATAAAAACACAATTTTAAATTGTTAGAATCATCATCCTATCACAATATATTTATAGCATGTATAGATAGAATTTCACACATATTTTGTTAGTCTAAGAACCGGCTAAACTGTAGCTCTGATACCACTAATATGTAACACCTCTTACCCGTGTTCATCACTGAAACAGGGTAAAAAGTATTATCAAACATAAAATAAATATTTTCATAAAATTGGAGTTTTTTTTATAAAATTTTTGACATAATCCCTTTTACAAATGTCTAATCCCTCCTGCAAATTTTCAAAACGCAATCTCAAACCAATTCAATATTTCAACTAATACAACTATATACTTAAACATAATTAAATCATTCACGACATTCAAAGTAACCTCGCTAGCATTTTTAAAAAAATAACCTATCAATTAATATACATTAACATCTTAAGCTAAGTAGTAATTAGTATATATATACATCACATTAACGTTAAGTCTTCTATACATGCAATAATTCAGAAATATTGGTTTCAAAATCCAAAAGATGTAGATAGTGTGGATGATCCCCGACTCTGTCTAAATTCCGAGATGATTTATAACACTATAAAACAAGAAAAAAAGAAAGAGAAGTAAGTATATAGCTTAATAAGTACGTATGTAATTGATAAACAAATTTAAAACATGTTTCCATAGATGACATAATTTTAATCAACCATAAATTTGATATTTATTCAAATTCCAGCAAAGGTTTTTCTATGTCACAGTCACTAAATTATTTTTATCCGGAGCTACGGAACTCCAAACTAAGTTCTGTAAATTTTCCCTGAAACTAGAATCAAATACCGTCTTATCATAAAATTTTCAGAATTTTTGACTTGGATAATTAGTACAGTTTATGCTTTAAAGTCACCCCTATTTCACTACTCAAGATCTCTGCCTCTCTTCACTAAAAATGAATTATCTCATTGTACAAAATTTAGATGATATTTTTGTTTATTTCTTTTGAAAATAGACTCATTAAGGATTCTAAGAATATAAATTACATTTCATAATTATTTTTTTTACAATTTTTAATGAATTTTCCAAGTTAAAATAGGGGATTCCAAAATCAATCCGACCCTGCCTCACTAAAATTCAAATATCTCAAAATATACAACTCTTTCGCTTGATCTGCTTCTTTTATATGAATGTTGACTCATTAAGATTTAATTAAATATCTCATTCAATCAATAACTCAATTTCAATTTTTGGTGATTTTTCAAACTAACATCAATTCCATTGTTCGAATCTCTTCTGTTTCAATTTCACTCATTTACATAACATTACAACAATTTATTTTGTAAGCACAATACGAAACTTCATCACTCCAGTTATTCTTTAGCAAATTTTCACACTTCAATTACATACTCATATTTGTTTATCAATACTCATATCCCGTTGAGCACGTTGGTATAATAGCGAATATTCGGTGGTTTGCACATAGTACCACCCGTGTAATTATTATCATTCGATACACGTAATAGCCTTCACATAGTACTACACACGTGGTCAAACTTTCCGGTTCACGTAGTAGCCTACACATAGTACTACACACTTGACCAAAGCCTTCTGGTAAACATAGTAGCCTGCACATAGTACAACACATGTGTTTATAGGCACTTTATTCAAGCATTTCTTATTCCGACAGTCCCACAGGGATTCTTACTTTTCAAGGATTTACAATTTATCCGTACACAAATCAAAATTTCAATATTTCAGTCCAATCCCATAACAAATTTAATAATTCAATTCAACTACTTCACTTATTACTTGTCAATGATATATCCACAATTCAAGCAGATTTTAATCGATTCAACTATAAATTCTAAATTTTTAATTGTTATATAACTATTTCATATTCAAAAATTTCTCATATATTATAACAAAATATCAGAAATAGTTATAAATAATGTATTAATTACATATTACTTACCTCGGTGCAAAACATAGGAATTTCGCAATTCAATCCACAATCTTTTCCTTTCCCTTATCGAGGTTGATTCCACATCTTTCTTGATCTATAATAGAAAATTTAGCTTGTTTAATATTCACATATATCAAAATAATCATCGACTCAACTTTTGCTAAAATTACAATTTTGTCCCTAAACTTTTGCAAATTTATATTTTTGCCCCAAAGTTCAGAAATTAAATTTTATTCATTATTATTATGTTTTATAACATGCTGAACACTTTTCCCTTCTATGGCAACATCAAATTCTCTCTCTAACTCTTATTTATGAACATTAAATATTGTTACCAATTATGTTATTTTGCTTGGTTTCACTTAAAATCGATTAGCAAAAGTTGTTTAACATAAATTCTAGCTTCATATTCTTCCATAAAACATCAAAATACATACATTTCACACATGGGTAATTTTTCAATTTTCAACCCTAGCTCAAAATAACAGTAGAAATAGATAAACCGAGCTACGGGAATCTAAAAAATGCAAATAACATTAAAAACGGGGCTAAAATGCACTTACAATCAAGCTTGAAAGTGGCCGAAACCCTAGCTATGGAGTCGTTCAAGTTTCAGCAGCAAGCAAATATGATAACACCATTTTTACATCTTTTTCCCATTTTAATTCTATTTATTTACTAAATGACCAAAATGCCCTTACTTAAAAAAAATCCTATTTCACTTATTTCTTGTCCATTTTTGTCCATCACTAACTAATGGTCTAATTACCACATAAGGACCCCTAATTTATAATTCCATAACAATTAAATACCTTTAACAAATAAAACTCAACTTTTGCAATTTTTATAATTTAATCCTTTTGACTAAATTGAGTGCCTAAACGTCAAAATTTTTGAACGAAATTTTCATGAAATCTTTTCGTGAAATTGTAGGCCATAAAAATATAGTAAAAATAAAATTTTCCTCTTCAGATTTGTGGTCTGGAAACCACTGTTCTAACTAAGCCCTAAATCGGGCTATTATAGATGTCCCTCCATTTAGAGATTTTTGTCCTCAAAAATCTTACCGGAAAAGAGGTTTGGATATTGTTTTCTCATAACTTCCTCCGGTTCCTATGTAGCTTCTTCCATTCCATGTTTTTGCCAGAACACTTTCACTAATGCTATATTTTTATTCCTCAACTTTTTGACTTCCCGTGCCAGAATCTTTATCGGTTCCTCCTCATAAGTCATATCCGATCAAATTTCAATTTCTGTCGGAGAAATTATATGTAAAGGATCAGAGCGGTATCATCGTAACATTGACACATGAAATACATTATGTATCCTTTCCAACTCTACTGGCAAAGCTAACCGATAAGCCACAGGTTCAATCCTTTCAATAACTTCATACAGCCCAATAAAACGTGGACTCAATTTACCTTTACGGCCAAATCTCAAAATCATCTTCCACGGAGATACTTTCAAAAATACTTTATCGCCCACTTGAAACTCAATTTCTTTTCTCTTTAAATCTGCATATGACTTTTGCCGGTCTGAAGCAGCTTTGAAACAATCACGGATTACTTTCACTTTTTCTTCGGTTTCTTTCACCAAGTCAACCCCGTGAAGTCGTTTCTCACTGAACTCAGTCCAATACAAAGGGGTTCTACACTTACGTCCATATAATGCTTCATACAAAGGGGTTCTACACTTACGTCCATATAATGCTTCATACGGTGTCATTTGTATACTCGACTGATTAGCTATTGTTGTAGGCAAATTCAACCAATGGTAGATATTTCTCCCAACTGCCTTCAAATTCTAAGACACAACATCGGAGCATGTCTTCAAGAACTTGAATTACTCTTTCAGATTGTCCGTCAGTTTGCGGATGGAATGCAGTACTAAAGTTCAATTTTGTACCCAAGGCTTCTTACAACCTTTTCCAAAACCTCAAAGTAAACCTCGGATCTCTATCTGAAATAATGCACTTAGGCACCCCGTGCAACCTCACAATTTTAGCAACATATAACTCCGCCAACTTGTCAAGTGAGTAATCAATGTGTACCGGTATAAAATGGGCTAATTTCGTCAATCTATCAACGATTACCCAAATAGCATCTTTCTTCCTAGGAGTCAGAGGCAAACCCGTCACAAAATCCATCGTGATTCTGTCCCATTTCCACTCAGGAATCATTAATGGTTGAAGTAGACCCGAAGGTACTTGATGTTCAGATTTTACTTGTTGACAAATCAAACACTTTGATACAAATTTAGAAATATCCTTTTTCATGCCCAGCCACCAATACAATTTCTTCAAATCATTATACATTTTAGTACTACCTGGGTGAACTGATAAACTACCATTGTGTGCCTCATGTAAAATTGTCCGAATCAACTCATCATCTTTTGGTACACATATCCTATCTCGGAACATTAGGCAATCATCTGATCTAATTCGAAAATCTGAATCACAACCTGATTCACACTGAGATCTCTTGACTTGTAATTCACTATCATTCTTCCGAGCTTCACAAATTTGCTGCAAAAATAACGGTCTAGCTTTCAACTCAACCAAAATTGAACCATCCTCAGACAAAGCTAAACTCCTATCCATGGTTCTCAAAGCAAACAAAGATTTTCTGCTCAAAACATCAGTGACTACATTTGCCTTTCTTGGGAGGTAATCAATAACTAACTCATAATCTTTTATTAATTCAAGCTATCTTCGTTGTCGCAAATTCAAATCCTTTTGATTCATCAGATATTTCAAACTTTTATGATCAGTAAAGATTCAGCATTTCTCACCATACAAATAATGACACCAAATTTTTAAAGCAAAAACGATAGCAGCTAATTCCAAGTCATGTGTCGGATAATTCTTCTCATGTGGTTTCAACTGTCTCGAAGAATAAGCTATTACTCTACCTTCTTGCATTAGCACACATCCAAGACCATTCAACGATGCATCACTGTAAATTATAAACTCTTTCCCTATCTCAGGTTGCACCAACACCGGTGCCTCAGTCAATAACGCCTTCAATTTCTCAAAACTTTGTTGACATTTATCAGTCCATTCAAATTTGACATTCTTTTGCAATAACTTAGTCATAGGAGAAGCAATCATTGAGAATCCTTTAACAAAACATCTATAGTACTCGGTTAAGCCTAGAAAACTTCTAACCTCGGATACATTCTTTGGCGGCACCCAATTAACAATTGCTAAAATTTTACTCGGACCAACCCGAATACCATCACTTGAAACTATGTGTCCCAAAAATCCGACTTCATGAAGCCAAAACTCACTTTTACTAAATTTAGCAAATAACTTCTTCTCTCTCAAAATCTTCAACATAGTTCTCAAATGCTCGGCGTGCTCAGATTCATCTCGAGAATAGATTAAAATATCATCTATGAACTCCACCACAAACTTATCCAAATACGGTCGGAAAATTTGGTTCATCAAGTCCATAAAAATAGCCGGAGCATTAGTTAAACCAAAAGGCATCACTAGAAATTCGTAATGTCCGTATCTCATTCTGAAAGCAGTTTTTGGCACATCTGACTCTTTAACTCTCAATTGATAGTAACCTGATCTCAAATCAATCTTTGAAAACACTGTTGCTCCCTTTAATTGGTTGAACAAGTCATCAATTATTGGCAACGAATACTTGTTCTTTATAGTCACTTTGTTGAGCTGACGATAGTCAATACAAAGTCTCATAGAACCATCTTTCTTTTTCAAAAATAATACAGGAACACCCCAGAGAGAAAAACTCGATCTCACAAATCCCTTATCTGTCAAATCTTGTAACTGAGATTTTAGTTCTTTTAATTCGATTGGAGCCATTCTATACGGAGGAATAGAGATCGGTGCAGTCCCAGGTAACAAATCAATAGCAAACTCAACTTCTCTAATTGGAGGTAATCCAGGCAATTCCTCTGGAAACATATCCGAAAATTCACAGACTACTGGTACTGATTCAAGCTTTGACTCAGTCATCTCAGTGTTTAACATATAAGTAAGATAAGCTTCACACCATTTTTTCTAATATTTCTGGGCAGACATGTGCGAAATCACCATAGGTAATTTATTTGATTCATCTATTTCAACCCGAAGAATTTCACCAGTTTCACATTTCAATTCAAGAATTTTTTGTCTACAGTTCACCTTGACATCATGAAAAGTCAACCAATTCATCCCCAAAATAACATCAAACTCATCAAATGGTAACAACATCAAATTTGCCGGAAAACAATGACCTTGAATCATTAAAGGGCAATTCTTGCAAACCTTATCGACTAACACATATTTGCCTAAAGGGTTTGACACTTTAATCACGAATTTAGTAAATTAAATAGGCAAATTCTTATTAGATACTAAATTCACACAAACATAAGAATGAGTAGACCTGGGATCAATCAATGCAATAACATCAGTGTCATAGAGAGAAAATGTATTAGTAATCACATCGGGAGATGATGCATCCTCTCGAGTACGTATAGCATAAGATCTAGCGGGTGTTCTAGTTCCTGGTCTCACAGCTATATCTTTCATTTCACTTTTACTGCTAGCTCCATTTTCAGTATTTCTCGGTGGTCTACCTCTGCTAACAGTATCACCCGATCTAAAATTCTAAAACTTTTCTTCTTCAACTTTCTCAGGGCAATCTTTAATGTAGTGTTGTTGAGAACCACACTTGAAACAAGCTTGGCTAATTAACCAGCACTCACCAGGATGTTTCCTTCCACAATGTTGACACTCAGGTTTGTTAGACTTCACACTACCCACACTTGCTATTGAAGTAGCTTGAGCTTTCGGATTCGAATATGATCTCCCACGATCTCGGTAAGAATACCCAGTTGAAGCAGTCGATTGAGAATTCACTTCTTTGAACTTATTTGACTGAGTTTGGAATGACTTACTCATTGGTCTTTTTCTTGCATCCTGAGCCTCAATCACAGCTTTTCTCTTTTCTTTATTCAATTCTTTAGCCTTGCAAGCTCGATCAACCAGTACCACAAATTCTTTCAGTTCCAACATCCCAACAAACATTCTGATATCTTCATTTAACCCTTCTTCAAACCTTTTACACATAATAGCTTCTGTGGGCACACACTCTTAAGCATATTTACTAAGTCTAACAAACTCTCTTTCATATTCTGCCACAGAGATTCGGCCCTACTTTAATTCGAGAAGTTCATTACATTTTTTATCGATGAACCGTTGACTTATGTATTTCTTTCTGAATTTCTCTTGGAAGAAATCCCATGTAACCCTTTCTTTCGGAACCACAGATACTAATGTTTTCCACCAACGATATGCTGAATCTTTCAGTAAAGATATGGCACATTTTAAACATTCTTCAGGAGTACACAATAATTCATCAAATACCCGGATAGAATTTTCAAGCCAAAATTTTGCCTTCTCGGGATCATCATCTATGTTAGCCCTGAAATCTTTTGCCCCTTGTTTTTAGATTTTATCAACTGAGGTTTACTCGGTTTTACTAATTCAACACCTTGTGAAGCTACAAGAATTGGTTGAGGAATAGGAGGGGGTGGAGGAGGTTGAACATTCGGATTTGCACGAATAAACTCTGTGTACCAATTATTCATCATATGAAGAAAGGCGTCTCGAGCGTCATCCTAACTATGTGTTTTAGTTCCATGTCTACTTTCCTCAGGCGGGATCCCTTGCGCGGGAGCCGGCGCATTGCTTTCTACATCATCCGATGCAGCTCGGTCGGGATCCATTTACTATATAAAAACACAATTTTAAATTGTCAGAATCATCACACTATCACAACATATTTATGGCATGTATAGATAGACTTTCACACATATTTTGTTAGTCCGAGAACCGGCTAAACCGTAGCTTTGATACCACTAAAATGTAACACCTCTTACTCGTGTTCATTGCCGAAACAAGGTAAAAAGTATTATCAAACATAAAATACATATTTTCATACAATCGAAGTTTTTTTTTTATAAAATTTTTGACATAATCCCTTTTACAAATGTCTAATCCCTCCTGCAAATTTTCAAAACGCAATCTCAAACCAATTCAATATTTCAACTAATACAGCTATATACTTAAACATAATTAAATCATTCAATACATTCAAAATAACCTTGCTAGCATTTTTTTAAAAAAACCTATCAATTAATATACATTAACATCTTAAGCTAAGTAGTAATTAGTATATATATACATCACATTAACATTAAGTCTCTATACATGCCATAATTCAGAAATATTGGTTTCAAAATACCAAAAGATGTAGAAAGTGTGGATGATCCCCGACTCTGTCTGAATTCCGAGATGATTTATAACACTATAAACAAGAAAAAAAGAAAGAGAAGTAAGCATATAGCTTAGTATGTATGTATGTAATTGATAAACAAATTTAAAACTTGTTTCCATAGATAACATAATTTTAATCAATCATAAATTTGATATTTATTCAAATTCCAGCAAACTATTTTTCTGCATCGCAGTCACTAAATTATTTTTATCTGGAGCTACAGAACTTCAAATTAAGTTACATAAATTTTCCTTGAAACTAGACTCATATACCGTCTTATCATAAAATTTTCAGAATTTTTGACTTGGCCAATTAGTACAGATTATTCTTTAAAATCACTCATGTTTCACTGCTCAACATCTCTGCCTCTCTTCACTAAAAATGAATTATCTCACTGTACAGAATTCAGATGATATTTTTGTTTATTTCTTTTGAAAATAGACTCATTAAGGATTCTAAGCATATAAATTAAATCTCATAATTATTTTTTTACAATTTTAATGATTTTTCCAAGTCAGAATAGGGATTCCAAAATCAATCCGACCCTGCCTCACTAAAATTCAAATATCTCAAAATATACAACTCTTTTGCTTGATCTGGTTCTTTTATATGAAAGTAGACTCATTAAGATTTAATTCAATATCTCATTCAATCAATAACTCAATTTCAATTTTTGGTGATTTTTCAAACTAACATCACTTCCACTGTTCGAATCTGTTCTGTTTCAATTTCACTCATTTACATAACATTACAACAATTTATTTTGTAAGCACAGTACGAAACTTCATCACTCCAGTTAATCTTTAGCAAATTTTCGCACTTCAATCACATACTCATATTTTTTTATCAATATTCATATCCCGTTGAGCACGTCGGTATAATAGCGAATATTCGGTGGTTTGCACATAGTACCACCCGTGTAATTATTATCATTCGATACACGTAGTAGCCTTCACATAGTATTACACACGTGATCAAACTTTCCGGTTCACGTAGTAGCCTGCACATAGTACTACACACGTGATCAAAGCCTTCCGGTACACATAGTAGCCTACACATAGTACAACACACGTGTTTATAGGCGCTTTATTCAAGCCTTTCTTATTCTGACAGTCCCACAGGGATTCTTACTTTCAAGGATTTACAATTTATCCGTACAAAAATCACGATTTCAATATTTCAGTCCAATTCCATAACAAATTTAATAATTCAATTCAACTACTTCACTTATTTCTTATCAATGATATATCCACAATTCAAGCAAATTTTAATCGATTCAACTATAAATTCTAAATTTCTAATTGTTATATAACTATTTCATATTCAACCATTTCTCATATATTATAACAAAATATCTGAAATAGTTATAAACAATGTATTAATTACATATTACTTACCTCGGTGCAAAATATAGGAATTTTGCAATTCAATCCATAATCTTTTCCTTTCCCTTATCGAGGTTGATTCCACGTCTTAATTTATCTATAATAGTAAATTTAGCTTGTTTAATATTCACATTTATCAAAATAATCCTCAACTCAACTTTTGACAAAATTACAATTTTGTCCCTAAACTTTTGCATATTTACATTTTTGCCCCAAAGTTCAGATATTAAATTTTATTCCTTATTCTTATGTTTTATAACATGCTGAACACTTTTCCCTTCTATGGAAACATCAAATTCTCACTCTAACTCTTACTTATGAACATTAAATATTTTTACCGATTATGTTATTTTGCTCGGTTTCACTTAAAATCGACTAGCAAAAGTTGTTTAACATAAATTCTAGCTTCATATTCTTCCATAAAACATCAAAATACATACATTTCACACATGGGTAATTTTTCAATTTGCAACCCGCTCAAAATAATAGCAAAAATAGATAAATCGAGCTACGGGAATCTAAAAAATGCAAAGAACATTAAAAACGGGGCTAAAATGCACTTACAATCAAGCTTGAAAGTTTCCAAAACCCTAGATATGGAGTCTTTCAAGTTTCAGTAGCAAGCAAATATGATAACACCATATTTTTACATTTTTTCCAATTTTAATTCTATTTATTTACTAAATAACCAAAATGCCCTTACTTAAAAAAATCCTATTTCACTTATTTCTTGTCCATTTTTGTCCATCTCTAACTAATGGTCTAATTACCACATAAGGACCCATAATTTATAATTCCATAACAATTAAATACCTTTAACAAATAAAACTCAACTTTTGCACTTTTTACAATTTAGTTCTTTTGACTAAATTGAGTGCCCAAACATCAAAATTTTCGAACGAAATTTTCACGAAATCTTTCCGTGAAATTGTAGGCCATAAAAATATAGTAAAAATAAATTTTTCCTCTTCAAATTTGTGGTCTCAAAACCACTGTTCCGACTAGGCCCTAAATCGGGCTGTTACAGGTGTCCTCTACATTTTGGGTTCAAGTGCATGATTTGCCATTGGGATTTTTTTCAAAATCAGTGGATCAACAGTTTGGAAACTTTATTGGTACATTTTTAGTGTACGATTTAAAACAACTTCCTGGAGGGTTGAAAATTTTCTTACGAATTTGGGTGTTCATTGTTATCTATAAACCTTTAAAGCGACGGAAGCGGATCATGCTCTCCCCATTATGAATTTTCTATTCTACTTTTATATATGAATGATTGACCCTGTTTTGTTTTCTATGTAGTTGTTTAGGACATGGAGACCGTTTCTGTCCACTATGTCTTAACCCCCGGAAGGGCTAAAATTGTATTAGGATTTTTCTCTCTATGTGTAACCTAGGAGGGATGCTACGATGAATAGTATTTGGTTGTAAGATAGAGGAGGTGTGTTGTTTTTGAGTGCTACGTTACGAGGGGGACAACAGATGACATCATGGCATAATATCAGTCCCATCCTCAGGATCAATTTAAAAAGTTTGTTAGGAAAACTTGACCTTTTTGAATGGGCAACACAAGTGGGGCGGATAGGTCAAATATGGAGAATGATGATGAAAATTCCCTATTGGCAACTCTGGATGAGAAGAAGAAGCCTCGTTTTGACACAATAGACTACATTATTTTTATGGGTATGGATTTGCTAGAGACCGATGATGAGCGGGTTGAAGCTCTGATTCAGCAAATATCAACAGCTACTTGTAGGCAAGTTGATTGAACTCTATGAAGATTCTATATTAGAATGTCCATGGCTTGGGGAACCCACGAGCAACTCATAGACTTCAGCACATGTTGACAATCTATCATCCCCAACTCGTCTTCTTTATAGAGACAAAGCTTACTTCTTGAAGAATGGAGATGGTTTGGAAACGATGTGGATTTTGGAATGGTATTGATGTTGTGATGAATGGTTTGCGGGGTGGATTATGTTTGGGATGGAATAATGGCAATTTAGTTCAACTTTAAAGTTTCTCACTAAATCACATCGATATCGAGGTACAAGAAGGTCCGAATAGTCCTTGATGGAGATTTATTAGTTTTTATGGGGCTTTTGATCCACAAGAGAAATCTGACACATGGAATTTGTTAAGAGCCCTTGGGACTTCGCATGATTTGTCTCAGTTAGTTTGCGGTGATTTTAATGACATCCTTTATTCCATCGAGAAGCAAGGTGGACTGGTGAGGGAGGAGAGGAGAATGGAGATGTTTCGGAGGGTGTTGGACAGTGTTGGAGGCTTGTCAACTTCATGATATTGAATTCTCGGGAGTATGGTTCATGTAGAAGAGAGGAAATATACCTGAGATAAACATTCAGGAACGCCTTGATCGCGGAGTTACCTCTTCAGATTGGATTCATCTTTTCTCAAATTTCTCCTTGCAACATCTGTCTCAATCATTCTGTGACCATTTCCTTTTGCTCTTAAAAAAAATTAGGGGGATATAGAAAGAAAACTAGATGATTTCACTTTGATTCTTGTGAGTTGGAAATCAAATGTTTGTGGGATTAAAGTTCAAGAGACGTTCCGGATAGAATTTTTGTGCTTAGCAAAGGACTATAGCCTTGGACAGGGTCTATTAAATAGACAAGCTCGACAATTGAGAAGAACCTTTCAAGAAGGCTGGGCATTTATAGGGCCAAGATAGATCTAAGACAATACTGATGGAATTACTAGATTTTCGGTTGCGTATTAATATGAAGATTGAGAGGGGGGAGAGGTACTGAGAACAGTGGGCGAAAGGCAAGCTGGTTGAAGTTAGGAGATAAAAATACTTCCTTTTTTCATAACTTCGCTTCACAAAGATGACGTACTAACATAATCTATGGTTTAAAGCGGGAGGATGGTGGTTTGGCCTCAGACTTTACTAAGATGTGTTGTATTACGAAAGAGTATTTCCTAGATCTTTTTTTTTCACGGGGAGTGGGTAATCTTGATCACATTCTATAAGGAGTGGAGAGGTGTGTGATTGATGATATGAATACTATGTTGACAGCAGAATATGAGGAAGTGGAATTAGTGGTGGCATTGAAGGAGATGGATCCAATGAAGGCTTCAAGAGTGGACGGTTTCCCAGCATTGTTCTAGTAGAAATTTTGGCATATTATTAACAAGGATGTAGGTTTGTTCTGTGAGGTTAATCACCAACAATGTTCTTTTTGCCTATGAAGTCCTACATATATTTAAACAAAACTGGATCGGGTGCAAAGGATATTTGGCTCTAAAGTCAGACTTAAGCAAAACTTATGATCGCGTGGATGGTTTTTGTTAAAATGAATAATGTTGGAGATGGGGTTTGCACGATCTTAGGTGGATCTGGTAATGTGGTGTATAAATTTGATTTCCTATTCCATCATTCTTAATGGCAAAACGGGGACTCGTTTCAAGCCATCCAAAGAATTGAGACAATTGGGCCCTCTGAGCCTTTATTTGTTTTTGTTTTACTATGAAGGGCTCTTAGCCCTATTGAAGTTTGCTCGGTTAGATGGGTCATAGGTGGGTGTGAAGGTCTGTCGACGTAGTCCCCAAATCTCTCATTTGATATTCATGGATGATTGTATTTTGTTTGGGGAGGCATTGAAAAAGGGTGTGCGGGTTCTTCAGGACATTCTTAACGAATATGAACGTTGCTCAGGACAACGTGTCAACCTTGGCAAATCCACAACTTTTTTAAGTACTATTGTTTCAGAGGATACTAGAACAATGGTTTCCCAATTTCTTAATTTCAATAGACGAAGAATATGGAAAGATACTTGGGTTTTCTAAATATGGTTGGTCGAGGGAAGAAATTTGCATTTCACGAGTTGAAGGACCAGATGTGAAAAAAGATTAGTAGTTGGAATGTTCGAAATCTTTCGCATGAGGGTAGGGAAGTGTTCATTAAAGCAGTGTTCCAAGCTATTCCAATTTATTCTATGCTTCGTTTCTTATTACTGAAATCCTTGTGTCTGGAAATGGAGAACATCATTAGGAAGTTCTGGTGGCAAAAAAGTCATAATAAGCGTGGCATCCACTGGTATGATTAGCAGCATTTGTGCACACTTAAAGAGGAAGGGGGCATAGGCTTCAAAAGTTTTTTGGAGTTTAATTTGGCGTTATTGGCGAAGCAGGGATAAGGACTAATTTTGAATCCTCACTATTTGCTCTCAAGAACATTAAAAGCTAAATACTTCCCCGACTTGGATTTCTTTCATGCAAGGCTAGGGAGTCTACCTTTATACATATGGAAAAGTATATGGGCAGCACAGGGCCTCTTCCAGATGATGTTTTTTGATGAATCGACACAGAAACATTGGTCTCAATTTGGAAGGACGCTTAGATACTTAGGGGGCAAATTTTTGTGTTAATGCAGCTATTGATTGCACGGGTATTACAATGTTCTCTGATTTAATTGACCTTGGTACAAGATTATGGAAATTAGATTTGATAAGAAGTACATTCAGTGAAACTAATGTCATGTTTCCTCATACTAATTGCCTAGTTAGAAGCGCTTACAAACTCCTTTTGCATGATTTACAGGACCTTACAACCACTGCTAGTCAAACTACATACACTACCTTTTACAAAAAAAAATTATGGCTTTTGGATATTCCTTCTAAGATCAAGATCCTCAACTAAAAGAATTTCTTAATTATCTCCCTATATACTCTACTCTACTTTATAGACGATTACCCAATTCTACTTTATGTCCCAAGTGTGGCAATGGGGCGGAACACTAGAACACGTCTTTCGCAATTGTTGGATTACATTGGATACGTAGATAGTGTTACAATTCTATTGGCCTCGATCTGCTTCTGTAATGTCCTACAGAGATTGGGTGGCTTACATTTTTTAGCACAATTCTATTCATCAATGCTGATTATGTTTAATCTAGTGCTTTAATGTGTAGTATTTTCGTCAATATAAACTTGTATTTTTAACAAATTGGTTAATAAAATAAATTCATTGATTACATTAATATACTTTTTATAATTTTCCTCACATGGTTTTTGCACGCAAATCAAAATAAAAGAAAATGTTGCTCATTGGTTGTCTATATGTTTAACTAATACTAAGAAGTATTAGTGGGCAGGTCGTAGTATAGAAAGACAACTTGTATTAGTAGACGAACTTAAACATGTCCTTATTCTAATCGAAAATGAGCAAACCAATTGAAAGACTAATATGTCGTCTATCAAATCCAATTAGGGAGATGCATTGTCTTGGGCATCAGAGCGGATAACTTCTAGAAGGTAGAGACATAAATGTGACTGACTAGACTGACAGTACATCGAACAGGCCCCAAGCAGAATATATATTGAATTTGTTTATGGATTTATTCACTTGTGACATTCATAGTGTGACATACCTAAATCCTGAGTGGATGGCGAACTATGTATGTGTGACTTGTACACTTTGATGTAAGTAAAAGCTTGAGTTCAAATATATAAGGAACCGGAAAATAATGCGTTGGGTGTATAACTTCTATAGTATGTAACGCCATTAACAACAGTGGAATTCATATCCGAAAACATAGATAAATGATATTCTCTTATTGGCATTTCATGGTTGATGAAAACTAAACGTGGCCACGGGTCGTTCGTCTTTGTGATGGATGACTTGATCACTATTTGATAGCGATTGACTTTTCATGAGAGCATATGTAATGGTTACAATGAGATAAAATAGTATCATATTGGGAGAACAAATATCATCCCAAAGAGATCAAGGATATCCTATGAGGGTAACATAATTATGATAAGGTAATTGGATAAGCATTGAATAGTTACTTTCATAATGGTATGCCATTGAGGAGAGCTCAGTCACGATACTATAGTGAAATGACTTCGTGACTAAATGATTTTATAATTTATAGGTGAAAAGATGAAACTTAATAATAAATCATTTAAGCCTCAACTACATATGTCCAATCAGTCCCTCACTAGCTCATTTAAACTAGAAATGAATTGCACGTTTGAATAGAAATGAACAAATTGAATAGAAAAAGAGAAATGTGAAACATTTAGGAATGATTATGATTTTCTTCGAAATGGAGAAATGGAATCATTTGGAAATGAATATAGGTTTCCAAAAATATAAATGAAAATAAAAATAGAAACTTAAAATCCTATATAATATTACTTAAAAAATTATAGAAGAATAAGTTTATGTTTTTGGACTGTTTTAAAGCTCGAAAATGAAAATAAATCATTCGATTATAATGAACATGTTGAGTTGTGACATATTGAATAAATTTTCTCAAAATTTTATTGGAGGTAAAATTGTTAAAATTTTAACGAGGGTAAAATTGTTAAAAACTTTACTAGGGTAAATTTGGGATGCAAAAACTATTTAATATGTAAATATTAAAGTTTATTTTAGAAAACAGAAAAACAAAACTGGGTTGGAACATATTATAGAGTACTGGGTTAAAAATCCCATGAAGTACTCGGAATTGGACCCGATATGAGAGACACCTAAAACCCCTCATATAACATGAAGGGGGTGGCAACCCTAGTATAAATACAAGGGTGAGCCATTCACCTCTATCCTAATTTAATTAGGATGTTTTTTTTTATTTAAAATAAACATTTACAACTCTACTAGGGTTCTACCTTCTCTTCATATAATAGATGGCACCGATAGAGCTATTAACACAACTTTGAGAAATTCTTATTCCACTAAAAAATAGACAAAATTTATTCTCAACTATTACATATATTTTTTCGGAATAACAATTTTACCAGTTTCTATTATAGAAGAGAGAATTTTCATTTTCACCCCAAAAGGAGAGAAAACTTTTCTAGTTTTGTGTTTCAATTCAATTGGTTTAAGCCCACACTTGAAGCAGTTCGTTATACGAGAATAGCGAAGAAGATCGTTTGGTTGAAAGCCAGAAAACATTAAGGATCTACTTATACGAAAACAAAGGTACGATTTCGGTCTAAGATTTATTGCTATAAATATCACAAATCGGGTTAGTTTTCTAAAATTTTAATTTTTCACTGTGCAAAAAAATTGTTTTCAAACTAAATTTTTTCCAAAAAATTATTCACCTGCACATTATGGGCGATTTTGAACTCATGAAATCGACTTATTCATGAAAGGGAACAAGCAACATTTTGCAAATTTTATATAGAATTATTTCAGAGAGTTAGAAGGGCTGCAGGTGAGATTACCTGTACCAGTCCGAGTGCCATCCCATTAGACACTGTCGACGAGCCAATTCTTGAAGATTAACTTCGATGGTGCTTTTAACAAACAAAAGCACCAATCGTTAGTGGGTATTGTTAGAAGGGATTCAAACGGTGCTTTTTTTAGGTTAGAAAATCAATTTACTCAATCACATATCTTCGGCATTTGTGACTGAGGCGATGGCTTGCCTCCAAGCAGCCCAGATAGGTCGGGACATGGGGCTTCAAATGGTGGTGATCGAAGGAGATGCATTGACAGTGATCCATAAGTTGCAGAAAGACCATATCGACAGATCAGAGATGGGTTTTCATATTCGACTGCAGATCTATTAGTCCATGCTTCCAAGCGTGCCTCTTTCAACGAGTATAGCGCCAAGCCAACGTAGTGGTTCATACGTTAGCTATAGAAGGCTTACGGAGGGAATCAGAAGCTTGTTTGATCGGTGGAGCTCCTCCTTTTGCAATCGATGTGGTGGAATTAGATCAAAGGCAGATGGCACGGCCTAGCTGACAATCACGGTCGAGAGTAGGGATTTAAATAGCGGTCCTATATCGGAATAGCGGTTGCTCTATAGCGGTAGTGGCACCGTCCGAAACCGCTTTTACTAAAAATAGAGGTGTGAAGTGGAGTCACACCAATAGCGGTGGATAGCGACCGCAATTTAACGGGTAACGACCAATTGCGGCAATAACGGGCTGCTATTCCTGTTATTTCCCGTTATAGTAAATTAAAAAAAGTCATTCTCTCTGAACAAAAATCAACAAAAACACAATAAAACAAAAGGGAATATATTCCCATACCTCCAAATTCAGAGAGCTTTCAATCAAAAAAAGTAAAAAGAAGTCTAAATAAACAGAAAAAAGTAATCAAAACTCAAAAGTAATAGAAATGAAATTCTATTTCTTATATTTTGGCAAACAACAAGCAGCAGATGAAAGCAAAGAGCTGAGGACTTGAATCTGAAAAGCAAACCCTGCCCTAATCACTTGCACATTCAGAGATTGATAATTTTCAAGTAAGTAATACCTTAAATTTTGTCTTGATTTTTGCTTGTTTGTCTTGAATCTGCAGTGCAAATATGTTCTTTAGAATTGAGAACACCATTTGAACCGCTTGACGGACGCCATCTATTTCCTCTTCAAAGTTCTAGGTTTCTTCCAGTTCTTTATCGGCCCTTCTAAGCTAGTATTTCCTTTACCTGGTTTTTCACACTTTCAACAGTAGTAGAGGGCATATTCGGCCATTTTTGTTGATAGTCTAATCACTGATGAGGTTGAAGTTTAGAGGTGGAGCCTTGGAGGCTACTGGTTAGGGTTAGGGAATAGAATCGTTTCATTTTATTTTAATTTTTCTGTTTTTGTTTTGGTTTATGGCTTTAATGCTTTATGGCTTATGGCATGCTGCTGCTCTGTTTTGTTTTTTCTTTGGTTATTGTTTTACTCATTAATTAGGGGGCAGCCACCGTCCTTTTTAACCAGTAGAAAATAGCCATGTAAATTGTGCTTTTATTGAGAAATGGTAAGTTGGTAACCATAAAGTTTCTGTCAATTTTCAGCCACAGTCCATTTTATCTGCTTTTGTTGAGAAATGGTAACCATAAAGTTTCTATAAATTTTTTAATAAAGTAAATCACTAAATTGTTAAATATTTTCTTGAAAAAATTATTAGAAATTTTCTTTATTAAATTAAAATATATATATAAATCTCTGGACATAATTTTTAATATGACATGTAATAAAGTCTTTATAGTTAATTTTCCCCTTAAGTCCCTTAAGTCTTTGTTATCTATGAACAAACATTCATATGTTAAAAATTAAAAATATTTGAAATACAAAATTTTGTCATATGTTGGTTGATAAAGTAAATGTTTGTAGACAAGAATCTAGAAAAGGATTTATGGAATTTCCAATGAAATGGTACCTTCAAATATAAATGTTAAGCAATTTAATAATCTAATTGTAACAAGTAAAAAAAAGTAAAACATATCTAAGAAAAAGAAAAAAAACACTCCTTTTGAAAAAAATCAGAAAATGAAGATGTTTAGTTAGCTTATAAATAAATAATAGTATTAAGTAAATAGAACACAATAAATGATTGGACAAGCAGAGGACTAAAAGAGAAAAAAAACGTTCATTTTATTTAGAAACAATAAATGAAAGAGCCCAAAAATTTAAAGAAGAATCTTGCATGACCCAAATATCTATAAACTCATATTAGAGAGAAAAAAGAAGAAGAAGAAGCTTTAGAAAGGCTTCTCATTTATTAGCAAAATTAACACAATAAAGAAAAAAAAAACTTTAGATTTAACTTAAGAGAGTAAAAAAAATGATTTCTAAATTTAATTTAGTTTGCATAATAAGAAAATTTTGAATTTTTAAATTTGATCCAATTTGAATTTAAATTTTATTAAGATGGAACAAAACAAACTATTTTTACCAAAACTTTGGAACCAAGTAATAATGGGTTATAGCGTATTGTTGTTTTTTAAAAAATAAATAAATAAATTATGTATGGATTATACAATAAATTTAAATTGTTCATGTTAATGATATTTACTTTTTTGTATTATATTGTTGATAATATAAGTAATGAGTTGCTTATATTTCTAAATATATTTTTATGTTTCTTATATATAAATAAAAATAAAGCATGCCACCACGTGAAGAGTTCCCGACTAAAGGATTGGAGGGTGCACCAAGTAATGATATAGGTTGGCACTTTGAAACTCCAGTGCCAAATGCGAAAGGAAATATCGTATGTAAACTTTGTGGTAAAGTTGTGAAAGGAGGAATAACACGATTTAAAGAACACATTGCTCATAAAACCGGCAATGTTGCACCATGCCCTAATGTTATTGGTATGTGATACTTTATTATTATTTTTAAATGCTATTGTAAATTTATCAATAAAGATTATATATAATTAATAATAATATAAAGTGTGAATTATTTTTATTTTATTTACAGGTGTCATTAGAGAAAGTATGATGAATATGCTGAAAGAAGGAAACACGAAGAAAATAGACAAAAAGAGGAGAAAAGATGAATTCTTATCTCAATTAAGAGAAGAGGAGGATGAACACGAGGAATTCATTGATGAGGTTTCTGCTATAAGGCAAGCAACTCAAGAAAGTATCCAATCACAACACGAGTGGTATAGAAGGGAAGAATTCAGACGAAGTACTGGTGGTTGGGATAACATTTATGAAGAAGGGCGATCTTCTCAAGGATTAGCTAGAGAATATCATAGAGAAAGAACACGTAAATCCATCCCAAGTGAGTCTGAGTTTACCTTAAGGGAAGCTATACCTGAATTGGTTAGAAGCAAAAGTTCAAAGCAACCAAAGGTCAATGACTCTTTTTTAAAGAGTTTTCGAAGGAAGATAGGTGAAGCGGTATCTAAAATTTTAATATATGAAAGACTTCATTTTCAATTAGCAAGCTCTCAATGGTTGTATAATTTAATTCAAGTGTCAACAGAAGTTGGATAAGGTGTAAAGCTCCCAACACCTTATGAAGTTTCAGATGTGTATTTGGAGTCAGAGTATCAACGAGTTCGTGATTGGGTAAATGGACTAAAGACTCATTAGAAAGAATTGGGTGCAACTCTAATGTGTGATGGTTGGACCAACAGTTTGAATCAAATGCACATCATTAATTTCCTTGTTTATTGCAGTAAAGGAACCATTTTTTGGAAATCGGTAGATGTCTCAAGTGTCCGTAGTAGAGATGCTGAATTCTACTACTGTTTGTTAGATTCAGTTGTAGAAGAAATTGGAGAAAATTACATTGTCCAAATAGTGACTGATAATGAGGCAACAATGAAAGCTGCTAGAAAAAAATTAATGTTGAAAAGAAAACATTTATATTGGACATAATGTGCAGCTCACTGTTTAGATTTATGCCTTGAAGATATTGGGAAAAAGCCCAGTGTAGCAAAAGTGTTAGATGAGGCAAAGAAAGTGACTTGCTTTATATACAATCACATTTGGACTGTTGATTTGATGAAGAAGTATACACAAGGGAAACAAATACTTCGACCTGCTCTTACTCGATTTGCAACTCATTTCATTCAACTTGAAGAGATAACAAGACAAAAGCAAGGTCTGAGAGAAATGTTTAATTCAAAGGTCGGCATTTTATAATTAGTTAATATAATTACTTATGAATAATCCAAATAATTTAAATTATATTATTTTAAAATTTTTCTTATGAATATATAGGAATTTAAAGAATCAAAATGAGGACAGCAAAAGTCAGGGCCTGCTTATGAAGCCAAAAAAATTGTTTTGGGAAAAGATTTTTGGAAAAAAGCCAATGACCTCATAAAAGTTTACGAGCCCTAAGTAAAAGTATTGAAACTTGTGGATAGCGATGAAAAACCAACGATGGGATTTATTTATGAGGCTGTTGATAGAGCTAAACGAGTAATTCAACAAGATTGTCGATATTTCACAGGGTATGAAAAGATTATTGACAATAGATGGAATTTTATGCATTCCGACTGGCATTCAGCTGGTAAGATAAAATGTTTTATATAATTAAGAACTATTTTTATATTTTATTATTTTAAGCTTTAGATTAATATTATTTGATGATATTCTTATAAATTATACTTAGGTTATTTTCTCAATCCTCAATTTCAATTTGGCGTGGAGCATTCTGAGAATGTACTAATAGAAACATTAGAAGGTACACGATCAGTAATTAAAAGATTAGAACCTTCTCTTGATACTCAAGTCAGAATGGTTAATCAGGTTAGATTCAAGTACTATTATTTGTAACTTAGTTACATAATTTGAAATAGAATTTTATTTTTATTTTTACTCTATCTTTATTTATGCAGTTGTTACTATTTAAAGACAAACATGAGACATTCGGTACTCCACAAGCACAAAGAGTTTGAAAGCAAATGAATCCGGGTAAACAGTTAATTAAATTATTTAATTTAATTTATATTATTTAATTATATTGTACATTTTGAAGTTATTTTAAAATTTAAATAATATTATGCAGCTGAGTGGTGGATAATATACGGCACATGTGTTCCCGAATTACAAAAATTAGCAATTAAAGTGCTTAGTCAAACAACTTCAGCATCAAGTTGCAAACGAAATTGGAGCACATTTAGTTATATTCACACCAAGGCAAGAAATAGGTTAAAGTATAAAAAACTTGAAAAACTAGTATTTACCTATTATAATATGAGGCTTAAGATGAGGCATCAAAAAAGAATGAGCACTGATGATATAAATGCTAGTTTTAACCCTATCAGCCTTGATCATATCTTTGAAGATGTTGATCCACTATCATAATGACTTCATGAGAAAGTGAATCCATTGTTAGATGGTGAAAATGACGGTATGTTGCCTGTGGATACCTCTGATGATGAAATAGATGTTGATCAATCTCAACAACAAACTTTGTCTCATTCAAGTTCTAGTTCAACTCCAAGTCAGAGTGGCGATGGACCCGATGGTGATGGTTTAAGTCCAATTGATGAGGATGATGGATATAATGGTGATAGAGGTGAAATTAGGTCTTCTAGTCAGTATGGAGGAGAATATGGGGTTGGTACCACTGGTGGACATTTTCGTGACAGATCAGAGTTTGATGGAAATATGTTTCCTGAACCTAGGAGAGATAGAAGTGAACCTAGAGCTCCATCAAAGGGAAAAGGCAAGAAGCATACTTCTATAGGGTCTTCATCTGGTAGGAGATCGAGTTCTAGTAACCTTGGGTATAGTGATTCATCTACTAGCACTCAAGGTTTTTATCCACCAGAACAGCCTTTATATTTTCAACCTTCACATGGTTATCCAAAACCATATGGTTATTATCCACCATTTCCTAATTATGGTGTGCCATACCAGCCTCAAATGCATCCTCCTCCACCAATGTATTGCCCACCTCCACCTTTCATGTATCCTCCTCCTCAAATATATCCTTCATATCAATTATATGAAAACCAAGGTGAAAATGTTACTTTTTTTGGATATATTTTTGGACAAAGGCCAAGAGAATCAAGTCAAGAACGCTCCCAAAGTGAAGGTGAAGGATTTGATCTTCCTCATCATTCCACTAATTGGTGAAAACTAAATCGTACCACTATCATTATTTGTAAGGTATGTTTTTTTTAAAGAAAACTTTTGTTATTGTTCTTAATTTTGATGATATTAAAACATTTAAAATAATATATATCTTTAGATAAATGAATGGAGTATATTTTATGAAAAGATAATTAAGAATCGAAGCATGTTAAATTATATATGAAAGTAGAATAAGAGTGAGAATAAGTGGTAGGAAATAGAAATAATTAATGAGAATCTATGCATTTATCTATTCCTTTTTTCCTTTTGCAGCATAGAATGTTTATATCTTCACCATCTTCAAAGCTGTCAAGAAATATTGAAGACATCTCTCAGGTATGAATTTTCAATTCTTTTATCTATAAAAACTTTCAAACTTATTAAATATGATAAATGTTTAATATTTCCTTCTTCTTTTTTACTTTGTTATTAGTTAATATAACATTCTTAGAAAATTCGTAAATAAATGTAAGAATAATTAATGATTATAAAAGTTGTGTTCTCATATCATATTAATAAAGGTTCATAAGTGTTAGAAAACACTCTAAAAATCATTAAAAGTGACTTTTTATAATTATAATTATAATTATAATTACTATGTTTTACAATAAGTTGTGCGAATTTTAAAAAAATTCACGACCGCGATACCCGCAATGACCGCAATAGCGTCCGTTATGTCTGCAACCTCGATAAATGCGACGCGATCGAAAACGCGACAGCGACCGCAATTTAAATCTCTGGTCGAGAGGACTATGAGAAAAATAACACGATAACGAGGTCTAGTGTTGCGAGAAGTGGTGTCACCGGTGGCTTACAGTTTTCAAATGCTTTGAACAGATCGGAGCATGACGCTTTGTAGGCTAGAGAGTGGATTTTTTTTTCGTTTGTGCACAATAGCTTTGTTAGAGCTATTTTGTTTTTTACGGTTCTAGTTCTCACAACCATATTTCTTGAGACTTTCTTTACTAAGTTAATAACATCCAGCCTCTTTTCATTTTTAAATAAATGCTAAATATGTAAAAAAAAAAGTGAAAAATAAAAAATTAAGTTAGAAAAAGGTTAGGTTTTTATGTTCTATTATTATTACTCTTAAATTTTTATATTTAATTATATTTTGAATTTCATTTTGAAAATTTCTGTAAATATTTTAAATATATTTTGTTGAATTATAATTTTCTTAATTAATGTTATTTCAAGATTATTTATTAAAAATAAAATAATTTATTATACTCTTGTTGTATCATTGGAGAATTTTTTTTGAAGTTTTGATCATATCTATTTTTTTTTACAGAATGCTTAAAACTACTTATAGCCTCTCCCAAACTCATAAGAAGGAGGATAATGCGCTTCAGCGCACTCGAACCCACGTCCTCTTTCATTGACATCAATATTGATACTAATTAAACTACAACTCAATCAGCTGATTATTAGAGAATTAATTTAATGGTTAAATCACTCACTATATATATGTATGGCTTAAATAATAGTGATGAGTTAATAGATTTCTTTTCGTTTTAGGTAGATAAATTTTTATATTTGTAACGCACTCAAATAGACATTTAAGCTTAAATTACACTACTAAATTGATTCAACCCAATTTTTAAAAGATTTTAATAATATTAATATCAACGCTAAAATTAGTTGATGTATTTAAATAAAATTTAAATTTATCTAAGTAAATTTTTAACATAAATCATATTTTCATTTAAATTAAGAATTTAATTTGAATTTGAATTTTAATCCATAAGCCTCCAACAATTTTTAATAATATCAATACTAATTAAGCTAAATTTTAGTTGATATATTTAAAAAAATTTAAATTTAAATTTATCTAAAAACATTTAACATAAATCATATTTTCATTTAAAATGGACTTTATTTGAGTACAAATTAAAAAAATAAATAAAGATATGCTACTATGAGTGTGTCAATAGTTTAACACCATTTATCCAATGGTAATAGGCCAATTGCGTCAAACGTTTTGTTTATATTTTTCTTCATTTTCATTTTATTAATTAACCTCAAATTTTAATTCAAGACATGTTTAAATAATTTAGATAAAAACTTTGTTTTTATTACTCGAGTAAACACTCGAGAAGTTATTATTGGATTTTTTTAAGTCTAAGGAGTTCAAAATTTGGATAATTTATCTATTTATAGTTGAGCTGTGAGATTCAAATTAAGTTATTGTCAAAATTTGCTCAAATATGAACATATAATTTATCGAACTTTCTGTTTAAAAATTTGGCCCCTCTTGAAATTTGCATTACTAATTGTTTTTTTGGGATCATAAATCTAGTTTTGAACTGAATAGTATTCTGAAACACCAAACAAACATTCTGATTTAGACTGTTAACTATTGGATCATCAGTCAAGAAAGACATGAAAATCTAATCCCATCTAAAAGCAAGTTGCCAATTGGGGCCTCCACAATATTCATTATTGTCTTGAACACAAAAACCATATCTTTCATTATCAAAACATCAAAAGATCCGTCAAGGCTAAGTTTTAGCATCAAATTAAGATTTAAGTATAATCTTTTCCTTGGTTTTAATTCATCATCAAATCAAGGACAAATGATTTCCCCGTTGTTTAATAAAAAGAAAAAGTGCTAAAGCGTCCTAAATAATTGTCGAGTACTTGTTGGATCTGAATGTAAGAAATTTAATAACGTTTAAATGATATTTTAGATTAAATCTTATGAATAAAAAATAAAGTCAGGACAATTTACTTTACAAAACAAAATTTTAAAAAATAAAGTGCATTTATTGAAGACAATGAAACAGCGCTCTTAAAATATCATAAAGACAATGCTTTAATGCAAATAAAAAAATTCGAAAATATAAATGATTGTATAATGGAAAAAAAATTACAAAAATCGAATCAAATTGCTTCTGTTCATGCAGGGTTTTTTTTATTAATTTAAAACATATAGAGAGAGGGAAAAGGCTAAAATAATAGAGGCAACTATTAATGATTATAGAGAATACATTTTTAACAAAGCATCCATATTTTTATTAAAAGTGTTTTAGTTCGTTTTAAGATTTCAGATTAGTTCTATTCATGATTTTCATATTTAAATTTGGTTTAAATATCTAACCACGAAGTTTACTTTACTCTTCTTTTTTTCTCTTAAGTTTGAATCTCATGGTGCAAAAACATCGAGATTACTGTACTATTAAAAATTTGATTCATATTTCACCATGTGTCTTGTTTAAATTTATTTTTATTTACGTTTACATATTATCTTACATGTGGATTTCGAATTTAAATTTTATTCGATTTAAGACTAATTGTATATGGACTCTATTCAAATTTATTATGATATAAATCTAGATACTATTTTGATTAAATTATCAAAATAGTTACTTTTGTTTTACTCAAGTTACATTTTAGTTATTTATGCTTGAAATGTTACATTTTAGTCACTTATGTTATCGTGGTGTAACATTTTAGTCACTTAGCCATTAATTGTCGTTAATAGTGTAACAGTAAGTTGATGTGGCAAGTTAAATCATCATTGCAAACAAAAATTTTAGGTTAAATTCTACAACTGGTCCTTATATTTTTTTTCATTTTGAGCAATTTAATTTCTTTTCTTTTATGTTCTTTTAACTTTCTTTTTTTCTTTTCTATTATCTTCTGCTTCTCCCTCTGCTTTCCTCCTTTCTTCATTTCTTTTAACGTAGTTTTTCTATGTTTTGTATTTGTTAAAACTAATCCACAAGCTCGCTTCACTCAAAAAATTAAATTGTTCAAAAAAATAAAAGTATAGGGACTAGTTTTAACAAATGGAAACATAGAAAAACTACGTTAAAAGAAATGGAAAATGGAGGAAATAGAGGGAGAAGTAGGAGAGAAAGAAAAAAAAAAGAAAAGTTAAGAAAACATAAAAGAAAAAAATGAAATTACTGAAAATGAAAAAAACCATGGGGATTGATTGTATAAATTAACCTAAAATTTTTATTTGCAATGTTTATTTAAAGTGCCACGTTAGCTTACTGTCACACCATTAATGATAATTAACGGCTCAATGACTAAAATGTTACAACACGATAACATAAGTGACTAAAATGTAATCTGAGAAAAAAATGACTATTTTGGTAGTTTACCCTTTTGATTAAGTATGATTGTACTCTATATGGTTAATTTTTATGAGACCTATTTAGATGTGAATTTTTTTAGGATAATTATTTAGATGTGTGTTATTTATATTTAAAATTATAATTGTATAATTGTAATCGTAATTTCAATATATATGAATTTAAAGTCCTCTTCTCCACTTTTTTTTTTTTGCAATATATGGTAGTCTTGTTTTGATTAAAAAAAAACCTCTTTAGAAAAAATCATTTTTTTATTTATTATTTTTTTGAAGAAAATAAAATTGTAACTTTTAAATTGGAAATATATTTTTTAAAGGGAAATTTATTAATTTATTTCATAAGTGGGATCATACAATTCAAGAAAAAATCAACAAATATCCGTCGTAGCCTGTGAAGGACAAGCTCCATGGTAAGAGTCAAAAGCAACATATTTTAGCCTTATTCTTAATGCATTTTTGGGTGATTATGTGGTGTTAATTGTGAATTATATACTGCTAATCCTTTATATTCATGTTGTGATTCTTAATAAAGCACTTTGGGGCAATAAGAGCGAAAAACAGGTAGAAATTAGAACATTAGAGTAGTCCAAAAGCTGAAGACATGTAGTAATGTTTCACATGGGTAGACCACATGTCCTAGAAACCATTGAATATATTTCCTTTAACGATCATTCCCAATTTGTGTAGTCCATGGCAAACTCTTACTATTACCCTAGTCCCGATGGGCTCGTTGTCATCCTATCCTTTAGGATACCTAGAAGATTTCCTGCCCTTCTGGCAGATTGAGTTCCATTTGCAACAAATAGCGACTGGTTCACTTCTTTGTAATGCACCTTTTCCAAGATACTATATTCATAAGTACGATATATTCGTCTGTTGTGGGTCACTCTAACCTCCAGTACCCCGTTGACTATCGTTAGAGTGATTATTTGCACCTACTATCCCTCTCAAGTTGGTCCTCTACGGAACTAACCATTCGGCGGGTGCTTTCCCAATGGTTTCCCCCTTTTTGGTAGCTCTCTCTATTGTTGGGTTCTAACTAACTCCTCATGTCCTTGTGGATTAATCAATGTTCTTTTGGTCAACCACCAAAATACAGGGTTCTTTAAACACTCTTAAGAAATTCTTTATGGCTGTTCCTTATCTAAGATCTCCGGTTAAACTCTGTTTTCTTTGTTTATACTTTGAAATGCTAGTACGTCAACTCCCATGACTACTTCCTGTTAGTTAACATCCTTATACCCTGCTAGTTTGCACAACTACTATTTTTGTAGTCATTTCTCATTTCCATTATATTCATATTCATGGGTGGATTCCTTCGACCCGTTGTTCAACTATTGTATGTCCATGCTTCTATTTTCCTTATAGCCCATTTTCTTTAATACGGGTTGTCCCACAATTTCTATTTCAATTTTTCACTCATTTATCATCCCGAAGGACTCTCTATGCTTCCATAGTCGATCCATGGTCTTACATATTATACCCCTTCCAAGTTTAATGTCCTAGCGGACTCCATTAATTGTCATAGTCTAACTACGGTCCTTCACTTTAGTATCCCTGTGTTTATCATCCTGACAGATCATCCTGTGTTTAGTGTCCCTTCGAACTCTCTATAATGGCATAACGTCTTTCAGCTATGGTCTCACACAGTTTAACCCATGTTTACCGTCCTGGTGGACTATCACATGTTTAATGTCTCGCCGGGCTATCTATGATGCCATAACGTCTTTCAGCTATAGTCTTAGTCCTGTTTAACAAGATGTCATAGCATCTTTCAGGCATGGTCTTACTCATTTATATCATGATTTCATAGCATCTTTCAGCTACGGTCTTACTCATTTTAGGCGTATAACCTCCGATCGGTTCCATGACCTAGCCATGATCTTTCTTATGTACCCTACCCTTCACATTCATTCCGTTCCTCCATTTTACCATCCTAACATTGATGCTCGAACACCACAGTGTCCCTTTCACAAAGACCAGAGCTTCGTTCATCATGAGTGCACACAACAACATCGTATGGCGGTATCTAATAGAATCATCGCTTTCCCATTTTCCCTTCCTAACTTCGCCTAAACCAGACAATGTTTCTCTTACATGCATTACATGCATTTTATAACTAACACTATGGAATCATGTATATTGAACTAGGGTGGCAAATACTTATAAACCCATGCAACCTTACAACATACTTAGCATTTTAAGGGTTGAGTGCAGAGACTTATTTGATACACCTTTGTCTCATCAGTTTAGATTTTCCAAAAACGCCAGAGCTTCCATCCTCCTGACACCTAAGCAAGACAACTAATCCATAGGTTAAACTTACCAATCCCAGTTTAAAACTTAGTTTTCCATAAACATGCAAAATCCTTAAAATGATTTCTAGAAACCCTTAACTTTAGTTCCTAAATCTTACGCATACTGAAGGATTCAGTACCTTACTAGCTTGTTGGATTCTCTATTTTTCCTACTTGGATCTCATGATCATCGCTCCATGTAGAGTTTTCTCGTAACCGTTGCTTCCTCGAAACAACCCAAGGAATAAGATAAAGAATACAAGAAAGTGAAACAGACTGGAGAAAAAGTCTTTCAGGAAGCCATTTCCTTATTATATATAACCCTTCCTACAATGTTTTCAATCGTTTAAAAACTATCCATTGACAATCATTTTGTCTCCCAATAAGGAACTGGATGGTTTTAATTCAACCGAACCAGACTTGGTTCTCAACCCTGACCAATTTTAGTTAATATATTTTCTTGATTTTTCGGTAAAGACCGCCAGTTTCTAGTCTATTTAAATTTAACCCCTAAAGGTCCCTAATTTCTAGGTTTATAGGAAACCGAGTGTGACAGTTTTTCATAAAAGTTATAAGAAAGATCGAAGTTAAAGGATGATTTTCTGCTTGAGGCTCGATTAGTGCTATCCTTAAGCATAGTTTGTGGATAGAGTATTCCCTAAGATTCAACAAACACTTTTGCTTTTGGAAGAAAATAAGGAGCCAAATTGTAACACCCCTGCCCGACTCGATCGCTAGGTCCGAGTTACGAAATGTCACAACTGTTACCAGAACAAATACCATTAGAATATTGAACATAAATCATCTAAATTTTCACATGTATCATAAGTACAATCATTATATGTTGAATAAACTTTTTTCGACACTTAATTGAGCTTACGAAAGCTCGTGTGCTAAACCGAACATGAAATAGAGTCAAATTGTAAATTTTTTAAGGTTTCTAAAATAAGTATTGAAACCCCTGCGAAGGTATCGATACCATTTTTGGTTTTGATGTTTGGAAATTTCATCTTAAGATCATCAAGTATCGATACTTGAATTATGGTACTGATACTCCTTTACAAGTATCAATACCAAATTCTAATATCAATACCGTTTTGAGAATCTATTTCTTTAAAAAAAATTGATCAAAGTCCCAATGTATCGATACCCTTGTAAAGTACTGATACCCTGAACCAGAGTATTATTTGATATCGATACCATTTTGGTATTCTATTTGTTTGAAAATTGATTGAAATAGGCTAAGTACAAATACCTTCACTAGGGTATCGATACCTTAATGCCAAAGTGTCAAAACTATCATTTTGGGGCCCATTTTATGCCCAATCTACAATGTATTCAATATATGCCTAAAAGCACACATTGCACCTGCATAAACACTTCAAAATACAAGTCATTTCATCACTTAGTCTATGCCAAAATCAACCAATTCATTTTGCCTTAAATTGTCACCAAAACACTTTACATAACTTAACAAAAGTACTAACTTGTCTATCATACTTTTAGCCATCCAAAACAACACTTAACCATAATCAAAATTTAATATACCACAAAATGCACATATAAGGTCTATCACATTTCTAATATACACATATATGCAAATGTGAACATTAGTTTTCCAAATTCAAACTTCAAACATGATTTCAACAAAATCAACAACTCACAAGCTATGACATGCAAAAGCCCCTAAGTATTGACACAATATCGAGTTAAAACGAGTAAAAGTCTACCGAGTCGATGGAGGGATAGTGTAATTGTTGAGCTATCTAACTGACGAGTTCTGCAAATGACGATTTACATAAATGGAAACAACTAGGTAAACATTTCAAAATCTTAGACAATTTATAAGTAAATAACGATAACTTACCTCACTTCAATATACAATTAATTGTATAACTAAATAACGTAACACAAGACATATAACCTAGTAGAAACTACGATGACAAGAAGTCAATGACTAATTTGCAACTTTTCCCATACCTCGATTATCTTTTAATTAGTTTAATTCTCGATAAATTAGAGGGTCGAATGGCTAATGTAACATCTAACATGTCTCCGTCGCCGGATTAGGGTTACGGAGTATTACAAAACAATAAAAAAATATTAGAACACTTTATCAATCAATAATATAATCACATCACAAACCATTCATACTCATGCACAAAGTCTCTAAATCTATCCCCTCGAAGCTCTAAAAATAACCTAGAATCAATTTGGGACCAATTTTAAACAGTTTGAAAAGTTTAGTAAAAATATGCAAAATTTGCAAAACATGGGTCACAAGGCCGTGTGCCTTACACGGCTGATACACACGTCTATGTCTCAGGCTGTGTAACAATCAAACTAGGGACACATGGCTATGTCCTAGCTCATGTCCTCACCCGTGTATTACTCTGAGTAAGGTCACATGACTGTGTCACATGCCCGTGTAACTCTCTGAGTTGCCCCACAAGCCTGTGTGTCAGGCCGTGTGTTAGGTCGTGTAACTCACTACCTTACACCTTAAAAAACTCATTTATTGACACACGGCCATGTCGCCAGGCCATATGTTTCACACGACTGAGTCACACGCCCGTGTCTCAAGCCATGTAAACCCAAAATGAACCTTAAACAACAAGTTTACCAATTCAAGCTTACTTGGACTCTAAGTATTCCATTTACTAGCCAAAAGACCTATTCAAAGTGACATTAATCAAGCTAAACACATGCTAAATCAACCATTCTAAATACCTAACCAATTTATCCTCATTCATACCACAAGTACATACAATTCTATAACAAAAAGAACTATCATTCAAAGCATTTTAAACCACACCATCTAACATTCAACCAATATGCCAAACATAAGCATCTCAATCACAACATTTCAAACATACTTACTGTGAACTTGCACTTAAACATCATATTTTAACATTTTACATATCAAAACAATAGTAATGACATACAAGCCTATTACATGCCATATAATCTGAAATAAACAATCCAAAAACTACCGAAAATGAATAGATAGTGTGACTTGAGTGCCGATCTGACCGTCTAACCCTTACAGTATATACAAGAATAGAAAATAACAGAAGTAAGCTCATTGAAGCTTAGTAAGTTTAACATACTAAAATGATAAATCTTATCGAAGTATGTACAACAAGTCAAATAATAATACCACCTTATGTGCTCCTTGTCATCCACAATCTCAACCAGTGAATTGTAAAATTTAATTTAGAACTCAAATACATGATAAAACCATCAAAATCACTAAATAAGTTACCTTACCAAGATTTATAATCTATTGAACGACTTACGGATATGAGTACATCGATATTCCAATCGAAACACACCAGATGCTCATAAGAGCAGTCAAATCAAAATTACACCAAAACAGGGAGTACAACCTGAGAGTTCACACTCCAATCCCCCATAACACTCCATATTTTGATTGTCCTCTATCCCGTGTTCAATCTGATCCAAATATTGAAATTCAATAACATTTCTCAAATAACCTTACATCAACTATAAACAAATATATCTACTATACCATTTTATATCATCCAACATTTCATATAGATGCTAAATTTTAAACCGTATGAACTTACCTGGACTGAATTGTAGTAGTTGCAGAAGTTTAGGGACTAATCTGTGATTTTTTTTCCACGAATATCAACAGGGTCTTAATTTAAAATATAAAATTTCTCAATTATTAGCTTACATTTCACCTTCCAATTCAATTTACATTTTATACCCTTTTAATTTTCAAATTTACATAATTACCCTTAACTTTTACAACTTTTTCAATTTAGTCCCTTAATCCGAAAATCATCAAATTAACCATTTTTCTCAAGTCAACATTTTAGAAAAATATACCAGGCCCTTAAATAGTCCCTACTAAACATCAAACTCACTATCAAACCCCAAAAATTTAACATTTTCACAATTAAATCCCTAAATCAAAATCTAACAAAAATCACTTCACAAAATCACCAAATAACACAATTAAAGCTTCAAATACATAATTATCATAAAAAAGCATTCAAGATTCATCAATGAAAACTTCTAAACTTTTTAACAAATTCAAAAACGAAGGTACGGGCTAGCTGGACCTAGTTGCAACGATCTCAAAAACATAAAAATTACAAGAAAATGAGTCCATTTGCATACTATGCAAAGCCAAGAAGGAACCGAATCTCCTTATGTCAACAATGGTGTTTTCGGCCAAGAGTTGAAGAAGAATGAAGAAAATTTTTTAAAATTTTCAACTTGTTTTAATTAATTTTGACTTATTTACAATTTTTCCATTAAACATACAATTTTTTTATCATTTTTCATCACTAGTGTCGTCCAACATTAATAACTAAGGTTTATTTGCCACATAGGTCCTCCCTCTTATGATATTTAAGCTATTAAATCACCTAAATGTATTAATTAACAACCTTTGCACGTTTTTCAATTTAGTATTTTTTTCTTAAATTAAGTACCTAAACGATAAAATTTCATAACCAAATTTTAATACAACTCTAATGACTCTGTAAACATTCTATAAATAATATTTACGAGTTGACATGAAGGAAATTTGTGGTTCCAAAACCACTGTTCTGTCACCACTGAAAATCAGGCTGTTACAGGTAAGGTAACAAAAATAGCTTATTTTAAGTTTTCTCTAGCTCCAACTGTGGAAGAAAGAAAGAAAAACAAAGATGACAACTTAAAGTTGCCTTATATACCTAATTTAAAACTTAATTAACATTTATTAATTAATATAATCCTTAATTAATTAAACTTAAACATATTAACTAAACATTAGTGGACTTTAATGTTATCCACTACCGTATATGCACACGTAAATGGTCCAATTGCTTAATTAGTTCTTTCACTAATTAAAAATCTATAGCGATTAAATCTTTACTACTTTTATGATTTAGTCTTTGTACCTTAATTACCTATCAAATCACTAAAATTACTATACCAAAGCTCAATATATTTCTAATTTAAACTCGTAAATATTAAATAATGACATTTATGAACTCACTCGTCGAAAATGAGGTTCCGAAACCACCATTTCTGGCACCATTGAAAAATAAGTTGTTACAACTCTCTCACTAAAAAAATTTTGTCCTCGAAATTTTTTTACCTGAGAAGTTTGGTATGGTGATTTCATAGTTTCTTTGGCAATACGAGCTAGAAAGCAATTAAAGTGCGTTTAACATACTTAATCATATGTTTTTTACCTATTTAACTTTATTTTTACTCACAATTTAAACTAATTTGTTTTATTTTATTTTTGTACATATTGCATATGTAAAAATAGAACGCCGGTAATGACAATATATCGCAAAGAAAAAGAGAAATAAAAATAAAGAACACACAGATTTTTACGTGGAAACCCTTTCGGGAAAAAAAATCCGAGCAGAGGAGAAGAAAATTCACTATGTCAAATTCGAATAATTACAAGAGGAGTTTCGACTACATCTATTTATAGGTTGAAAAAACCTAATTCTAATCAAAGTCAAATATATTATGCTAATAAATGCTAAAAATATTATACTCATAAATACTAAATCTTCTAGAAAGAAGATTTATTTTGTTTAACTTGACTTGCAAACAATCTCTTAGAATTTGGGTCATAAACTCTAACAATCTCTACCTTGACACGAATTCTTAAGAAACAAGTTTTTCACCTCTTCCATAAAACCTCTTAAGGGTTTAACTTCAACAATGAACACCAACCAAGTCTAAGCAATGCTCAAACTTGGTTATAGGAAGTGACTTAGTCATCATATCTATAGGATTTTCATGAGTACTAATTTTTCTCACAAAAATATCACCACGAGCAATAATATCACAAACAAAATAATATCGAACATCAATGTGTTTTGTTCACTCATGAAACATTTGATCTTTTGTAAGGAAGATGGCACTCTGATTGTCACAAAATACTGTACTGATTTGAAGGTCTTCATTGAGTTCACTAAAGAGTCCCTTCAACCAAATAGCTTTTTTACAAGCCTCAATAATCGCCATGTACTCAGCTTCAATGGTAGACAAAGCGACTATAGTTTGCAAAGTGGCTTTCCAACTGATTGCACAACCTCCGATTGTAAAGACATAACCTGTGAGAGATCTTCTTCTATCAAAGTCTCCAACAAAATCAACATCAACATACCCAATGACTCCATCTCTAGTTCTTCCAAACTATAAGCAAACATCAATAGTACCTCGTAAGTATCCTAAAATCCACTGAACTTCTTTCCAATGTTTTTTACCGGGATTCGCCATGTATCTGCTAACTACACTGACTGCATATAGTAAATCTAAATGTGAACAAACCATAACATACATGAGAGATCCCACTACAATAGAGTATGGAACATGTGACATGTACTCAATCTCATCATCTAATTATAGAGACAAAGCCGATGAAAACCTGAAATGGGCTACTAAAGGAGTACTAATAGGCTTAGCACTCTATATATTGAACCTGCAAAAAAACTTTCTCAATGTACCCCTTCTAACTTAGGTACAATTTACTTGCTTTTATATCTCTAAGAATCTCCATGCCACGTATCTTCTTTGCTGGTCCCAAATCTTTTATCTCAAATTCTTCACTTAGTTGGGCTTTGATCTTTCTTATCTCTTATTTATCTTTTGCTGCTATCAACATTTCATCAACATAAAGGAGTAGATAACCAAAAAAACCATCACTATTTTTCTTAAAGTATACACAACTGTCAAAACCACTTCTTTTGAAATCATGAGAAGTCATAAAGGAATCAACCCTCTTGTACCACTGTCTTGGTGATTGTTTCAAACTGTAAAGGGACTTTTTCAACAAGCAAACATAGTCCTCTTTTCCTGAGACTATACAACCCTCTGGTAGTTGCATGTAAATGTCCTCCTCAAGTTATCCATGCAAAAATGCAATTTTTACATCTAACTGCTCAAGCTCCAAATCATGCATGGCCACAATACCAAGCAAAGCTGGAATCGAACTATGCTTCACAACTGGGGAGAACACATCTGTGAATTCCACTCTTGGAATTTAACTGTAACCCTTTGCAACAAGCCTTACTTTATATCTGGGTTCTTCAACTCTTGGAGTCCCTTCTTTCTTTTTAAACATCCATTTACAACGAACAACCTTTTTACCTTTAGAAAGTTTTACAAGATCCCATATTCTATTTTTGTGGAGTGATTCCATCTCCTCCTGCATAGCAAACATCCACTTTTCTGAGCTTTCATAGCTAACCGCCTCATAATAATTAGATGGCTCTTGGTTTGCATCTATATCTTCAGCTACATTTAAAGCATAAGCAACTAGATCAGCCTCGGCATACTTCTTTGGAGGTTTAATTTCTCTTCTAGTTCTATTTTTGGCGATAGATTATTGTGGTAAATAAGAAACTCTATTCTGAATTTTTGAACTGGCTTGAGGAGTCGACTCTGTTGTAGATACTAGATTAATCTGATGCTCCACCTGCTTTTGATTTTCGTTATTGGAAGAGTCTTTAAGAGATAACTTAGATAGCATAGCAGTTTCATCAAAAACAACATCTCTGCTATTCACAACTTTTCTATTTTCAGGACATCATAACTTATACCCTTTTACACCAGCTTTATAACTAAGAAAAACACATCTAATGTATCCCGGTTCCAATTTCTATTATCAACATGAGCATACGCAGGACAGCCAAAGATCTTTAAATCAGAATAGTCAGTAGGATTACCAGACCATACTCTTGTGGAGTCTTTTTTCTCAATGGCAATGGATGGAGATCGATTGATCAAAAAACATGCAGTAGAGGTTGCTTCGGCCCAAAACGACTTTGGTAAGTTGGCATTTGACAACATATATCAAAAATTCTCCATGATCATTCTGTTCATTCATTCTGCAATGCTGTTTTGCTGCAGAGTATGACGAACTGTCAAGTGTCTCACGATCCCTTCTTACTTGCACAGTTAATTCATTCTGCATGGTTTTGATGAATTTTGTGTATTTGGCGTATTTTTGTATTAAGGACTAAAATGTCAAAAATGTGAAATTTGAGGGCTAAAGTGTAAATGCCCTAATTATGTGTTTATGGATTGAATTAAATGAGATGTGTTATTAAATAGCCAAATTTGAATTTATTTAGATCAACAAAAGAGGAAATTGAATTTGGATCGTGAAAAGTCGAAGGTTGTTGAATAGTCATTCCGGTCCGTTCGTGTCCTTACGAGGTAAGTTCATAAATAAATAAATGTCGTTAAATTCGAATGTATGTGTATTATAAATGCTGAATTGTTATAAGCATGGGAAAATTGTTTGCGAGTTTGATTCGATTGAATTACGACATCCGAAAGTCCGTACGAACCATAGGAATAGTTAGGATACATATGTCATGACATAGGATTCTGATATATGATTTTGTGTAAGACCACGTCTGGGACGTTGGCATCGATTTGAGATTTACGTGTAAGACCATGTTTGGGACATCAGCATTGTATATGATTTCATGTAAGACCCTGTCTAGGACAGTGGCATCGCTATTTGATTACATGTAAGACCACGTCTGGGACATTGGTATTGTACTAGCTTTTCAAGCTATCCGAGTATCATTTTTAATTTCGAATGGTTCAACGGGCAAAGACATGGCAAGACCGAATGTGAGTTCGATTTAAACGATTATGGTATGTATTAGAGGTGCTCATGGGCCGGGCCGGGCCGGGTTCGGGCCGGGCCCATAAAAAAATTTTGGCCCGGCCCAAAATATGGGCCTAAGATTTTGCCCAGGCCTGGCCCGAGAAAAAAATCATAAGCCCGGGCCCGGCCCGACCCATTTTTATTTTAAAAATTTTTAAAAATTAAAAAAAGTATTTTAAAAATATTTTAAAATTAAAAAAATTAAAAAAAGTATTTTAAAATTAAAAAAATTAAAAAAGTATTTTAAAAATATTTTAAAATTAAAAAAAATTTAAAAAGTATGTAAAAAATATTTTAAAATTAAAAAAATAAATATATTTATTATAACGGGCCGGGCCGGGCTGGGCTGGGCCCGGGCCGAAAAAAGTGGTGCCCGAGGCTCGGCCCGTTTTCTAAACGGGCCTTATTTTTTTGCCCAAGCCCATATTTCGGGCCTATATTTTTACCCAAACCCTCTCATATTTCGGGCGGGCCGTCGGGCCGGGCCGGGCTGCCCGGCCCATGAGCACCTCTAATATGTATTAAGTTTATACGAACTTTGAAAGAAAAGGTAAGTGTTGATGATTAAAGTGATCATGTGAGCTTTATGAGAAATGAGATTATATATGTGTATGGAATTAATTAGATTTGGTTGTTTCAAATTGAATTATGAATGCTCTTGCATTAATTTATTTACTTATGGCTTACTAAGCTTTTCAAGCTTACTTTGTGTGTTTATTCGTTGTTTTATAGATTTTGAAAGCTAGCTCGAGCTCGAGATCATCGAGGAACGTCATCTCACTATCGATATCTATTTTGGTATTTTGAAAGAAAACTTGTATTTATGACATATAGCATGTATAGTCTAGCTTGTTATGGTTGGATTTGAATTGTGTATATATATAGCCATGCGAAAATGGCTTGATCATGATGTTAATGCTTGTGTGTATTCGGTCATGACATAAGTTTAATTGGAAGTACATTTCATGATATATATATGCTTGTGGTGTTTGGTTTTATTTTTCGGCTTATTAATGAGGTAAAAGATGAATGCATCTTTGATATATGATATGTGAAATATAGGTTAAGTGATGGTATGTCTTTATTTGTATTTGGCTATTTAGGTACGTTTGGTGAAGATCAGTAATGATTATGTTTCATGATTGTTATGGGTTGATGGTTTTGGTACAGATCCAAATGGTGAAATTGGTATGACTTGTGTGGCTAACTTGGATAGCCAAATAGATAAAGAGATGAAAGGTTTGGTATATGTATTTTGAATTGATTATAGAGCATGCGAATTTGGTATGCTATGAATTGTTCTTTGTGTTCATAAATGTTTAATGTGTCTGTGGTGTGATACGTGTGAGTCAGTTATTTGGTAATAATTGTTTATGTTTTTATAATTATGTCTATTAAGCTGTGTGGATAGCTTGACTTAGATTAATAACCTAATGTGTATAATATGTAAATCGGTATATTCATTAAATAGTTAAAGGAATGTGTTTTGCTACGGTTTGTTATTTGTGTTTAGAAATGGCTTTTGCTTTAAAGTGATATACACATGTTATAATAGCACATAAAGTATATTGGCTTGTGTTCTAAAGATAACTGAAGTTTTATATGTGAACGAATATTAGACCGTGATTTATGATTTGTCTTGTCTGAAATGCACATGTGTAAGAGCTTATTGAAAAAGGTGTTTAATATTGAGCCAATAAGATGGATGTATACAATTGAGTGATGTGATGTATATGTTAGGTATATGACAATGTATTGTAATAAGTTTATTTATAACTTGATTATTCGAATACCATGATTATAGGTCTTATGGTTCGACTATTAAATTTTATAAGACGTTTGTAATATGATTTGATATATATGGTTGGTTCAAATATGGGAATAAATAAAGGATACTGATATGATTGAATTTTGAAGCATAGTTTGTTTATGTGATATTATTATTAAAGCTTGTTTGATTTTTAATTAGCTTTACGTTGTATTTATATACGAATTTGACTTGTATGATTATGTGAATGTTCGAAACTGTGTTAGGTCCAGTAATGCCTCGTAACCCATTCTGGCGACGGATACGAGTTAGGGGTGTTACAGTCAAACATCTTAACTTTAATCGTTCCAACACCTGCAACATTACACGAAGCATTATTTCCCATCAAAACAACACCTTCAGATACTGTTTCGTAAGTTGAAAACCAATCTTGATTGGGACTCATGTGGATGGTGCAACCCGAATCAAGGATCCACTCCTCGCTCACTTTAGAATTGTTAACAGAAGCAACTAGAAGTTCACCATTGCTGTAGTCTTCTACAACATCAGCTTCACCGGAATTTTTTGGTTATTTTCCCTATTGATTCGCAGCCTCCCTTTTGATCTTGTTCTGTAGCTTATAGCACTCAGATTTAATGTGCCCTTTCTTCTTGCAGAAGTTACAAATTTTACCTCAGTTTGAAGACTTCGACCTACCCTTAAATTTACTGCGAGGATTCCATTCATGTGTCCTTCCACGATCATCATCAGCATTTCGTTCTTGTCTCTCACAAACAATGAGTCTCTCTCCCTTAGAGTCAGGTTTAACCACAAGATGCTTCATCTTACCATATGATGTTAAAGAATCATAAGCCTTATCAATTGTGAGAGACTCGCGACTATATAAAATCATGTCTCTAAAGGTTGAATAAGATGGAGGCAACGAGCAAAGTAGAATCAACCCTAGATCTTTCTTATCATACTGAACCTCCATGGCCTCCAAGTTTGAGAGAATTTCTTTAAACAATGTTAAGTGTTCGTGCACAGAAGCACCTTCCTCCAAACGATGAGCATAAAGACGTTGCTTCATATGCAACTTTCTGGTTAGAGTTTTCGACATACATATTTGTTCCAGCCTCTTCCATAATGCAACGGCGGTCTTCTCCTTAATCACATCCTATAAAATTTCGTTAGACAAGTGCAAATGTAATTGTGAACGTCTTTCGATCCTTACGCTTCTTCTCTTCATCTGTTAATGTCGAAGGCATCTTATCTATCTCTAGCAGGCATCCTCCAGATTCATCTGCGCAAGAACTGCTTGCAATTACCGTGATTGAGATGAACAACCCAGAAGCTCGAATACCAATTTGTAAAAATAGAACGTCGGTAATGACAATATATCGCAAAGAAAAAGAGAAATAAAAATAAAAAAACACAGATTTTTACTTGGAAACCCTTTCGAAAAAAACCACGGGCAGAGGATAAGAAAATTCACTATGTCAAATTCAAATAATTACAATAGGAGTTTCGACTACATCTATTTATAAGTTGAAAAACCCTAATTCTAATCAAAGTAAAATATATTATGCTAATAAATGTTAAATATATTATACTCATAAATACTAAATCTTCTAGAAAGAATATATATTTTGTTTAACTTGACTTGTAAACAATCTCTTAAAATTTGGGTCACACAACTCTAACAGAATATAAATTGTTATTATTATACCTTTTCTAGTAGATGTTATTTGTAGACACCCATGTTCTAAGGAGCTAGGAAATTTGGATTATGGAGAAAAATTTTGAAAAATTAACATATTTTAAAAAGTTATATAAACATAATATTAATACTCGATAAATCAATATATGATATAATTAATTGTAAAACTATTACGAAACTATTAAAAATAATTAAAAAAAATGTAGATGAAATAAATTTCAATAGCTTGTATATTTTTCACATTTGTCCATGATGTTTCCTCATATGTTAAAACTATTGAATTATCTTTCCTCGTCAATGTTGTAAAAATTTTAGAGTGTCCGTTATAGAAAATAAGAAAATTTGAGAGAAAAATGATAAAAATTCAAAGAAAAAAGTTAAGAATTTTCAAGTTTTGGTAATTGGAGAGAGATTAAATTATTTTTATATAAATTAATTTATTTTAAAAAGTATTTTTTTTAAATTATGGGTCCTTTCTTTAAAAAAAATTTTGGATTAATTTCCTAATTATTTAATTAAAATTTATTTTTATAAAAGAATTTTTTTCTCAATTTTTTGTGGGATCAATTAATCCAACAATCATCAACGTGACACATGTATTACATAGGTTGTTATTTATATATTATATATTATTTTTAAATATTTATAATTATAAATTTAAAAAATAATGATTTGTAATTCATTAAATCTCAATTCAATATTAAGTTATTATTATATAGATTTGAACCTAAAATTGAATCCTGTTTCAAAATTTGAAGGGTTGAAATATTGACCCACTAGGGCTGCTGCAGGAGCTAAAAGTAATGAAGCATTGGTGTCCAAGTTTAGACGGTGGGAAGTTGAAAAGCATAAAAATGCAGAGGTCAGCATCAGCATTGAGCAGCCTCAACTGGCACTTCCACAGCCGTCCATCTCTCTCCAATTGTATTGCACCTATCGCCACGTACATTCCACCAATACCTAAAACCCGCCCTTCAACGCCCGCTATTAAAAAATTAAAAAAATTAATTTTTATATATGAAAATTAATTTTTTGTTAAAATTTTTTTTAATAATGATGTCAAAAATACTGAAAATTATCTTTATTGGTAAACTATAAAAATAGTTACCCAATTATATCTTTCGTTTTATTTTTGGTTATGCAACTATTAATTATTTTAGTTTAGTCACTAAACTTTTTAAAATTAAATATTCTTGTCATTCTGACCTGAGATGAATTTTTTTATTGGTCTAGTAACAAAATTTTCCCTTTAATGTTTACACATTCTATCAAATTGATCCTAAATGTAAAAAATTTAACAAATTTAGCCCTCAAAGTTTATAAAATTTGTCATTTTAGTTCTAATTCTAAAAAATAAATAAATTTGGCTATCAACATTTAAAAGATCTATCAATTTAGTCCTAACTCTAAAAATTAAAAAATATATATTTAAAAAAAATTAGCCTTTTATAACCCAATGGCTAACTCATGTGAGATATTAAAATAAGAAAAATAGTACACTCTTTCAAGTCACTTGCAACAAATTTTTTTACTACAATTTATACTTCACACCAAACCAAACCAAATGATTTGGAACCTATTTGGAATAATTGTTTGCATTACTACTCAAACAAATAACCTTTTTAATGCATTTATTTTCTTTTGGATCTTAATCTTTTCATGTGTTTTATCTCAACTTTTTAGAGTTCTTTTGCAAGTGACTTGAAAGAGGCTAAATATTAATTTTTTTGAAAAATATATTTTTAAAATTTTTAGATTAGGACTAAATTGACGGTTTTTTATATATTGAGGGTAAATTTATTGAATTTTTAGAATTAAAACTAAAATGACAAAATTTCTAAACATTAAGGGCTAAATTTGTTGAATTTGTTATATTTAGGATCAAATTGATAAAATGTTTAAACATTAGAGGGCTAATTTTGTTACTAGACTAATAAAAAAAACCACATCAACACAGAGTGACTAAAATATTTAATTTCAAAAAGTTTAGTTATTAAATAAATAAAAATAATAGTTGGTTGACCAAAATAGAATGAAAGGCATAGTTGAGTGACCATTTACCATAAAAATATAATTTTCGGCATGTTCCACATCATTATTTAACAAAAAATTTTAATGGATGGATTAATTAGCACATTTCGAAATGTATAAGGATCAATTTATCCATTTATAGAGGGGCCGAAATGCATCCCACTCCTATGTACAAGAGCTTCATTAGTACTTTTACCACCAACTTGCACAAATGCCCACTGCCTTTCGAATCATTTCCTCCTACATATAAGGCATAATAACTTTTTCTCGCTCTCCAACTTTACCAAAAAAAATTTATTTTAGTCATCTATTTAATTTTCACCTATTTTAGCTGTAACACCCCTTACCCGTATTCTTTACCGGAACAGAATATGAGGTATTACTAAATTTTTAAAAAAAATTTCGACAGCATTCCTACTTATTTTTGCTTAAACCTCCTGCAAATTTACAATACATTCCAATATACCAACCAATTTCATTTGTATAAACACACATACAGTTTAACTATTAATAAACACTACATTTAAAAGGGAACCATAACATATATTTACATGATGATCCCACATTACATAAGTCGTCTATAAATGCCATAAAATTTCGGAACACTAGTAGTAAAATACCCCAAATGTGAAGGATAGTGTAGATGATTGTCTGACTTCGTTCCAATTTCCGAGTTGTTGGAAGTCACTATAATCAAGAGAAAAATAAAATCGAGTAAGCATATAGCTTAGTAAGTAAACACATGATAAATAAGTAATTACTCCCATAACTACACCAAAATATAAACTTATTCATGAATAACTTTATTGTTTAGGCAATTTCCAGCAAGCTGTTTTTCTGCGTCATAGTCGCTAATTTATTTTTATCTGGAGCTACAGGGCTCCAAATTGAGTTCCGTAAATTTTTCCTGAAACTAGACTCATATACCATTTCACCATAAAAAATTCAGAATTTTTGACCCAGCAAATTAGTACAGTTTATTCATTAAACCTTCCCCTGTTTCACTGCCCAATGGTTCTGACCCTTCCTCACTAAAATTCACTTAACTCTCTGTAAAAAATTTGAAAAATGGTTTTGCTTGTTTCTAATAAAAATAGACTCAATAAGGATTCCAGGGATATAAATTTCATGCCATAATTATTTTTTTACAATTTTTGGTAATTTTCCAAAGTTAGAACAGGGAATCTCGAAATCAATCCAGCCCTGTTTCAGTAAAATTCAGATATCTCCAAAAATACAATTCTTTTGCTTATTCTATTTCTTTCATATGAGAATAGATACCTTCAACTTCAATTTCATATATTATTCAGCTTCCCATTCATTTTCCACAATTTATGGTGATTTTTTCAAAGTTACCCAATTGCTGTTGTTCAACACAGTTTATAATTAAGTCGTTCCTTTTGCGTTTTTGATATTTTCTCCCATCTCATACATGAGTCGATTTAGTATTCAACTCAATATTTACCCCATAAAATTTTCCACCATATGGCAATATTCACCTTCCACACTTTTTCGTTGAACACTCGGAATGTTAACCGTTATCGGTGGATCCCGCACTTAGCACCACCATTGAATCGGGGAATCAGCACTTAGCAACCCCTCGGGGGAATCAGCACATAGCAACCCCCTTTTTCATTTCAAAGATACGGTGGATATCGCACTTAGCATCACCAATGAATCGGGGAATCAGCACTTAGCAACCCCTCGGGGGAATCAGCACATAGCAACCCCCTTTTCATTTCAAAGATACGGTGGATATCGCACTTAGCACCACCAATGAAATCGGGGAATCAGCACTTAGCAACCCCTCGGGGGAATCAGCACATAGCAACCCCCTTTCACATTTCAAAGATATGGTGGATCACGCACATAGCACCACCAATGAATCGGGGAATCAGCACACAGCAACCCCTTTTATATACAACATACTCCGGCTTATTCCGAGTGTTCAACCCATAAACCATATATTGCAACCCTTTATCACCTTTCCCGATTTAACAACATTTTTAGGATATTGCCAAACATTTATTTTAATTCCAAATAAATCTCAACATATATCAAATAATATCAAAATAATACATTAAGTCACGTGTTCACTTACCTCGGTGCAAAATATCGTAATTTTGCACTTTACTCCACTATCTTTTCTTTTCCTCGTTTGATATACTCTTCACGTCTTTCTTGATCTATAATAGCAAATTTAACTCGTTTAATATTCAAATTTATTAAAATAATCCACCACCCAACTTTTTGAAAAATTACAATTTTGCCCCCAAACTTTTGCATAATTACACTTTTGTCCCCAAGCTCGGAAATTAAACTTCATCACTTATTCTTAAGTTTTATAACATGCTGAACATTTTTCCCTTCTATGGCAACATCAAATTCCCACTCCAACACATACTTTTGAATATTAATTATTTTTACCGATTATGTCTATTTACCCATTTTCGCTTAAAATTGCTTAGCAAAAGTTGTTTAACATAATCTCTAGCTTCATATTCCACCATAAAACAGCAAAATAAACACATTTCACATATGGGTATTTTTCCAAATATGAACCCTAACACGAATTAATGGTAGAATAAGCTAAACCAAGTTACCGGGACTCCAAAAATACGAGGAACATTAAAAACGGGGCTTGGAATCACTTACTATGGAGCTTGAAAGCTTAAAAACCCTAAATATGGCTTCCCCCTTGCTAATTTCGTTCACCATGAAGAAGATGAGCATATTTTGCCATCTTTTTCCCATTTAATTCTATTTAATAACCAAATGACTAAAATGCCCCCATTTTAAAAAAATCTATTTCACCCATTTCTTATGTCTATTTTTGTCCATCAACTAACTAATGGTCTAATTACCACATAAAGACCTCCAATTTAAAATTTCATAACAATTAGACACCTCTAAGATGTAGAACTCAACTTTTGCACTATTTACAATTTAGTCCTTTTGACTAAATTGAGCGCCCAAACGTCGAAATTTTTGAACGAAATTTTTACGAAAATTTTCCGTGAAATTGTAGACCATAAAAATATAATAATAACCATATTTTCCCTCGTCAGATTTGTGGTCCCGAAACCACTATTCCGACTAGGCCCAGAATCGGGCTGTTACATTAGCTCTTGAACTTGTATTTTTTGTCAAATTACCCCAAAATGGATGAAAAAGTTAATGTTAATTAATTTTGTTGACATGGCATACATATAGATTGTCACGTAGATGATACATAAACATTAGTTAATTTTTTAAAAATTTAAAAATATTAAAAAATTTAAAAACATTAGATTGACATGGCATACATGTAGATTGTCACGTAGATGATTTTTATTTATTTTTTTTAGTTTTTAAATTTTAAAAAATTAATCAAATGTTAATGTGTCATTCACGTAGCAATCCACATGTATGCAACGTTAGCAAAGTTAAAAAAAATTAACTTTTTCATTCATTTTAAGGTGATTTGACAAAAACGTATATTTAAAAACTAAAACAAAATTTAAATAAATTACTAAAATATTTTTTTAACCCAAGTTCTAATAAAAAAAAGTCCGAAGTTAAAAAAATTGGTTTGTTTTTTTACTTTGTTTTTCTTAGTTATACTTTATGTTAAAGGAAATAAATCGATTTTTTTATCTAAATAAAATTGATGTAATGATTTATACTCTTTGCCTTTCTTTTGTTGACACATCTACAATTGTTTCATTTTTGTATGCGGAAAATATTAAATTCAATTTTAGTTCATTTATTAGGTTAAATTTAAATTTAAATTTAAATTTTTACATTTTAATTTTTAACATATTTTAGTTTTTATATTTTATAATGTTATTAATTAATCTAAATAGTGAATATCATTAATTTTCAATTAAAATGTTATATAATTATATATAATTTGAGTGTCCTAAAGTTTACTTTTGGATTTATGTAGCTTTTATTTTAAGATAATGGTCAAATTTCAATTTTGGCCCCTATACTATGTTAAAACTTGGATTTAATCTATAGGCTTTAATTTTTGACATAATTTATTCCTTCTACTTTTATAATGTTCTTAGCTAATCTACATAGTTAATATGGTTAACTATTTAATTACAATGTTGACATCACTTTTTCTTAACACAATTCCAACAAAAAAAAAATTTATCACGACAAGTTCGAATGAATGTTTTAAAGAAAAATTCATATTTACATTTTCAATGTTATTTTTTTATTGCATCGCTACCAAATTCTTTTTTTAATTTTAAAATGTCACATAAGTAAATTTAATAAAAAAATTAACGTAAATGAATCTGAAATTTAAAATTTGAAAAATAAAAAACTAAATTCCTAAAAATAAAAAAAAAATTAAATTTCAAATATACAAAGTATATAAAAATTTAAAATATATTTTACCTTTTAAAATTCTACTCTATAATTTAAAACAAACAAATATTAAGCATAGGAACCCTTTAGTGGCATGTTTAAAGATTTTTTTTTTTACAAAGAAAGGACCCGAAGGCCACTACCTCAAATTAAATTGCATCAGAAATTACAATGTTATGGATATCTCTAAGATAATCCAAACCAAAAGATAAATTACAACACTTAGAAAGAGACAATTACAAAGAGAATCGACTAATTTGTTACAACCACGATTTACCCATTTGACATCATCTAAAACAAAGGAATTGAGCATTTTTCGTGCTTCTTTGATACAGTGACCTAGAATCGTAATGTCCTCCTTGTAATGATTAAAACAATTGGCAACGGTAGCACAATCCGTTTCAAAAATAACTTTGTCGACATTAAGGAGTTGAGCAAGCCGAAAGCCTTTGATGAGGGCATCGAATTCTGCCCACTTGAAGTTAAACACCTTGTTGGTGAATGGTGTTTTCCTGCTCAAAACAACCATCTGAGTCTCTAGCGATGATACCCAAACTTGTGCCATAAGAATTCACGGCAACATCAACATTAACTTTAATCACCCCTTCCGGCGGTTTTTCCCATTTATAACTTTTAGGAACCCGATGTAAGATCGGCTAAGAAGAAAGGTTATGAATTCGGAAGTCATCGTTAAGCTTGCGAGCTCTCTTCCAAGTCACACACGCTTCCTCGTCTTTGCCTCTAAATATGGCATTGTTTCTACTGTTCCATATGTTCCACAACATAGGGAAGTCTTTTAAAAGCTTTTTTGCCTAAAATATGCATGAAGTCTTCAATCCAATCGATGCAAAATTCATACTGATTAACCAGTAATCTATTGCCAAAGCCGCTCGCAATAAGAACATCATGAGCTTTAGGGCAGTTTCTTAAAGCATGAAAAAGCGTCTTGTCCCCACCCTTACACCTCGAACAAGCAGGATCCACATGAATTTTAATAGATGATATCTTAACATTAGTGGGGAGCAAACCATAACCAATGCGCCAAGCAAATTGCGGATTTTAGGGAGGATTTTAAGTTTCCAAAATTACTTTCTAATAGAAACAGTGTGGCTCGCAACCAACATTATTAAGAAGCAACCAAGAGTAAGCTGACTTTGTCGTGTAAGAGTCATGGGTGTTATGGAACTAGACCATCTTATCATTCGGACCATGAGGAAAAATTGGGACGTCAAAAATACGACAAGCCAAATAGTCGCCGAATAGATAGTGAACACGTCCCATATTCCAACCATCGTGGTTCTGCAACTAAAGATCACGAACATACACCTTCGGAAAAGCATTGTTAGGGAGTTGCAAGGCATCACCATCGAGACCCTCAAAGCCCCAATTATCCCTATCAAGCCGAATGCTACAGCCATCCATCCCCTACTTGCCACCCGAAACCTTTCTCAAGGGCTCTAGTTGCCGTTGAAATGCTAGACCAAATGAAGGAAGGTTTGTCAACCTTTTTTAGATGAAAAAGATCAATTTCAGAGAAGTATTTCGAACTAAGAACTTGAAAGCAAAAGGTATCCTTATTCGAGATAAGTCTCCAAACTTGACGACCAATCAGAGCCAGGTTAAAGAGCCGCAAGTCTCTAAAACCATATCACCCATGCCCTTCGAAAGGCATGTCTTGTCCCACGCAAGCATGGCCCAACCATGACCCTTCTCCTTACTAGCCCACCACCACCTGTAGATTTTTGAGGTCATCTCCTCTATCGTTCCCTTAGGAGCAAGAAGAATAGACATAGCATAAATGAGTAACGATTGTAAGATAGATTTATTGAAAACCTCTTTACCACCATAAGAAAGCAAACGCTTAGACCAACTATTAATCCTATTGGCGAAGTGATCAAGGATGTGCTTAAAAGCCCCAGACTTTTGTTTGCCGATAAATAGAGGAAGCCCAAGGTAATGATCCAGCTTCTCCACCACTCGCATCCCAAGCATGTCACCGAACAAGCTCTTTTGATTCTCTAGGGTTTGGGGGTAAACCACACCATAGATTTAGAAAAATTAATTTTTTGCCCTAAGGCACATTCAAATTGTCTAAGAATATTAACAATAACATTAACTTCCTTATTCTTATTCTTAATAAAAAGTAACACATCATCAGCCAAAAATAAATGATTGATCCTAGGGCCATTCAGGCTTACCTTAATGCCACGAATACCCCCGCAATTTTGAGCTTCACCAAGCAAATAAAAGAAAACTTCCATACAGAAAAGAAAAAGATAAAGCAAAAGAGGGTCTCCCTGACGGAGGCCACGCTCCGGAATAATTTCCTCGGAAAGGGTCAAGTTACACTTGATGACATATTTGACCGAACGGACAAACTGCATAATCAAAGTCACCTAACCATCCACAAAGCCCATCTGAGTCATAACAAACGCTCCGGAATAATTTCCTCGGAAAGGGTCAAGTTACACTTGATGACATATTTGACCGAACGGACAAACTGCATAATCAAAGTCACCTAACCATCCACAAAGCCCATCTGAGTCATAACAATTTTGAGAAATCCCACTCGACCCTATCGTAAACTTTACTCATATCACGTTTGATCACCAAACCCTTGTTGGGCTCGTTTTTAGAACTCTGTATGTAGTGCACAAGCTCATGAGAAATCAAGACATTATCATAGATCATACGGCCCGGAACAAAGGCACTTTGATTGGGACTAGTGAAGGAGCGAAGAACCATCTTGAGTCTATTAGTCAAAACTTTAGAGATGATTTTGAAGATGACCCTATAAAGGCTAATAGGCCGAAGGTTTACTATGTTCCTATGGTCCTTAATCTTAGGGATAAGTACAACCACCATATCGTTGATCTCCCCAATATCTCTCTTACCTTCCAAAACATCATGACAAAATCAAAGAACATCCTTACCAACCACATCCCAATTTTCCCGGAAGAAGAGACTGAAGAGACCATCAATACCACGGGCCTTGTAGGGATCCATTTGAGCGAAGGCATCCATAATTTCCTTATCAGTAAAATAGCCCATCAGAACCTCGTTCATCTCAGGAGAAATACATTTTCTGACATGGCTCATCACCCTCTCGTCGTTCACGACCTCGGATCTAAACAAATTATGGAAGTAGTTCCACGCCACCTTACTGACATTATTCGTTCCCTCGACCCAATTACCATCCATATCATTAATAGCCTCAATATTATTCTTCTTGAATCTACTCGTCGTGCAAACATGAAAAAACATAGTGTTTTTATCCCATTCCTTAAGCCAGGCAATGCGAGATCCCTAAGCCCAATAAGACTCTTCCTCATCATAAAGGCGACCCAACTCGAAACGACTGGTTCTAAGACGCTCAGTATTCGACATCATATTAGGCTCGTCAATGAGTCTGTCAATCTACTTAACCAAATGTCTTATGCGACTCTTCAACCTGTTACACCGAGCATGCTGCCGTGGACCAAGGTTCGAACGAACTTTTTCAAGGCACTCAATGAGATTACAAGAATTATTGTTATCACCCCAAATTCTTTTGATGAGATGCTTAGTGTTCCTCTCTTTTTCCCAACAAGCCTCGAAATTAAAAAGCAACCTAGGGTCTTTAGAATCATTATTAGGCTTACGACCCACCAAGTTAAGGAGAATAGCATCGTGGTCCAAACAACTTTGTCTCACAACCTCTGTAGAAAGGAAAGACATTTTCTCCACCCCGAAGTTGACACCATGAATCTATCCAAATGCTCTTTGACAAAACTGAGGCCATACCTATTGTTAGACCACGTAAACCAACCCTTGTCAGTTTTAATATCAACCAAAGCCAGCTCGTTAAGCACCTTTTCAAACTCATCCATAGAAACTCTAGATTTTAGCCTCCCACCAATCTTCTCCCCATCATTTAAAATGGCATTAAAGTCCCTCCCAATGATCCAATCATCATGAATCAAATTACCCACTCTTCTCAACAAATACCACGACTGCTCACGATTATTCAAGTTAGAAAAACATAAAAACCTGTAAAGTGAAAACAGTCCAATCCCAAAATGAAAATGTGAGTTAGAAACATGCGAAAAATCATGCATGCACGCCAAGCTATTTAGTTGTCACAGTGTGTATCCCGTGTGGTATATGCATGCTACATAAACAAGAAACTCAAGATAGTTCACTAATGCCATTGTTGGGCTTAAAGGTTAAAACTTAAAATGTAACTTTATCATTTTTTACACTAATATAATTTTATCATTAGATCAATCTTAAAATTTATCATTTTTAGGTGGTCACTATCTTGGCACCATCCCTTTTAAGTTCAAATAATTATCTATAAGATAATAAAATATATAAAAATTCTATTATATGTGTATTTGTGGAAATCAGAAATTTAGAACACATGTTATATAAAAAATTTAAAATAAAACTTTGGTTGAGTGGTAGATTTAAGGTTTTATGCATTGGTGTAGTTTTAAATTTTACCATAAGCATTTTTAAAAAAATTAAAAGTCTAAAGCACCCTCGAATAATAGTACTTAATTTAAATATGAGAAGATATTGTTGTAATTTCGTTGACCGAATTGGTGTCCCGTTGACTTGTGACACCAACCCAAATAGGGGCTTAAATAATAATATAGATGTCAAGTTATTATGACACAAAATGTAAGTGACAAATAGAAATATGTAATAGATATATTTATAAAAAGGATGGTATAAATAACAAATGAGACTTTGAATGCAAAATTATAATGGTAAATTACCAAAATAGTCACTTTTATTTATCTCAAGTTATATTTTAGTCACTTTTGTTTGAAATGTTACGTTTTAGTCACTGAGCCATTAATTGTCGTTAACGGTATAACGGTAAGCCGGCATAGCACGTTAAATCATCATTTCAAAAAAAAAAATTTAAGTTAAATTATATAATTGGTCCCCATATTTTTTCATTTTGAGCAATTTAATTTTTTTCTTTTAACTTTTTTTTATTTTCCATTCTCTTTTGCTTCTCCCTTTATTTTCCTCCCTTCTCCATCTCTATTTTCTACATAATTAATTCAAAGAAATAGGATTTCAAACATGAGGCATCTGCAAAGTTGTTCCGCTTGAAATGATGATTTAACGTGCCACGTCAGCTTTCCATTACATTGTTAACGACAATTAATGACTTGGTGACTAAAATGTTACAACACGATAACGTAAGTGACTAAAATGTAACATTTCAAACAGAAATGACTAAAATGTATCCTGAGACAAAAAAAGTGATTATTTTAGTAGTTTACCCAAATTATAAATGTTGAAAACTATAAAGACTTGGATCCAAATTTTACTATGTTTGCAATTTTTTATCTATATAAAAGATATAAAAATGATAAAAAAAATAACTTAATTGAGTTGATACTCGAATAACTTATGAGATTAACAAAATCAAGTGTTTAATATATATAATATAAATCTAGAAATTTAATTTTATATTACTATTTATATAATATATTAAATAAAAAATATTATTAAGATAGTAATTTTGGGTTGCCTAATTACAAATCATCTCGTCTAAATAGGTTCTTTAAACATGTATATATATAGAAAAATTTAAACATTTAAATTTTGAATGATTGGTGGGAGAGAATTTTAAGCAATTACTTTGTACCATTGGTTGTCCAAAATTCCAAATGTAAGGTAAGTTTCACAACTTGCAAGAAAAAAAAATTAAAAATAGGGTAAGTTACACTAGCAGTCACTTAACTTTGATTTTAATGATAAAACATTTGTTCAACTTTCAAAAAATAACAAATCAGTTTTACTAACCATTTTCCATTATAGATATAGTTGAAAAGTGACCTGACATTTAACGAAAGATTAAAAAAAAGAAAAATAAATTTTTTATCTAAAAATATCATTAATGAAAAATTTAAAAAACTTCCATTAACCTAGAAATTACAACCCGTAAAATCATCATTAATCCAAAAAATTAATTCATATCTCTCTTTTCATCTCTATTCTACAAGAAGAAAAAACTCATGAAATCATTAACCCAAAAATTAAAATTCTTCATATTATTGTTTCTAATTTCATCTGTTCTCCTTATAGAAAAGAAAAACCCAGAACATGTAAGTCCACAAGTTAACAAGGAATGGTCATCCTTTCAATCAATGTCCAAATATTGTAATGCCCCAAAAGTTTCTTATATTTATTTATGTGTTTTTGTGACACAAATTATCTGTCTGCTTTGGCGGTTATGTGTTCTGGGAGTGTCTAAGAAGTCTTGGGTTTAAGCCTTATCTTAAGCTAAATATTTGTTTTAATTAAATAAAGCCTTGCTTTTGTTCAGTAGGCTTATAATTAAAATTTGGTAAAAATATGGCAGAATAGGCCTGTTGGTCTGGTGGTGAAGTGGAGGGCAAATGAGCAAGAGGTCTGGAGTTCGAGTACTTGCGCAATCATGGGATTTATTTTTACTGCTGTGCCGTGTGGGTGTTGTAGTTTGATCGAAATTCTGTAGAGTTGGAGTGGGATTTGAATTCGATTGTTGAGGAGATTAGGGTGGACGGTTTAGGGAGAATTTGAAGGTTAGTAGGAGTGTGTTGGGCAGTTTTTAGGAGGGAAGTTAGGGATATGGGAGAAAGTTAAGGCATTGGGGGGAGTTTATCAAAAATCTGGTTGTTACCTCTATTCTTTTTTTTCCCACAATTTTGACACCCTCTCCCTAATTCCTCAAGTTTTCTGACGGCTACTCCTTTCCCTTCTCTACCAAAACTTCTTCTAGCGTTTCCCTCTTCATTCTTTTTGTTGTTTCTCTTTTTGTTTACTTCCAGCCGAAATCCTCCATTGTTGCTGCCGAGTTCTTCTTAGGTTTTCCCTTATTTCTCCTCTTTTACTCCAGTGTGCATGCCATTTTTCTCTATTGTGCAACTTAGTTCGTTCATTCGGTAAGTTTTTGGTTAAGCGGTTCATTTCCTTTTAGTAACTCTTCTCTGATATGTTTCATTTCTACCTATTAGGGGAGGACTGAAAGGCGCGTAATCTCCTGTTGAAGCTTTAGTGTGGGGGAGTTTCGATTCGTTGATAGAAGGTATTAGCTTGTCGCTTGGAAAAGGTTTACTTTGTTTCGATTTAAATAAATACGATTGTTATGCGATTAATTGAGTGGTTGTGGTTGAACATGGGTTTTGAGTGCTCGAGGACTGTGTGCACATCTTTCTTAACCAAGTGTGCAAACATAAATTTGAAAACAGAAATTGGCGAAAAGCCGAAAATATGATTGTCAACGCCACACAGGCGTCCGTGTGATAGGCCGTGTGATCGAACATGGGCATGTGGTTGACGAGGCTAGCCATGTGTGATTCATGGGCCGAGCCGAATTGGGCTGTTTGGGCCACACGGGCGCATGGGCCCCACACGGGTGAACTAATATTAGGCCAGGCGGTGAGATCCACACGACCAAGGTCATTTTGGGCCGTGTGGGACCACATGGGATGCAACATGGGTCGTGGGCCCATTTTTATTGTTTGACTGCTATGGTTGCACAGGTCGCCCGAGTCGATTGTGGACCTACTGTAGTGTCGTAAGCTTACCTAGACCCCTAGTTGACTGAAATGACTGTATGACTAATACGATTATGCATGTTATTAAGCATGATGATGTCCCACTAGTTTGATATTGTATGCCTTGATTTTATGCACGATATTATGTTTTAGAATGTCATATATGTATATTGCATTGCATTGGGGTGAGGTTATATTGTTAAAAGAAGTGCACTGAAAGGCCTCGAGCCTAAATTATTGCTAGCTCAGCTGCAAACTACTGTCTAGTGCCACATTCTGTACTTTTTGGAGTATAGGGATGGGTGGGTTGATTATATCCCCACATGGAGTGTAGGGTTGGACGGAGTTGGAGTGTAGAGGCTGGCTGGGTAGGATTTGATACTGCATATCTGTTACTGTACTGAGTATTGATACTGTAATAGGCCAAGGCCCAAATGCATGACTGCTTCTATATTGTAATGGGCTAAGGCCCTAACTGAAACTGAAACTGTTACCGAAATAGGCTTAGGCTCAGACTATGATTGCATACTATCTGCTTGTTTATGTGGGGAATACACACTGAGTTTTCGTAAACTCACCCTTCTGATTCATCTGTTCAGGTAATCCTCAGACCTAGGCAGATCGGAGCGACGGAGGACTTAGCTATGGCCACACAATTTTTTTTTTACTGTTTCGTATTTAATTAGGTTTACTTTTTTTAAAGCTTTATTTTGGGTATTTTTCTGTAATAATGGTCGCTATGAGTTTTTGCTTAAAATTTGGATTTTATACTACTTTATGTTTTATATCTACTAGAGGTAGATAAAACACGAGTTTGAAAAAGAAATACATGTGTTTTAGCAAAATACCCATAAGGACACAAACTGTTTCAAAAAACTTCCGCAACATATAAAATTTGCAAACTAACGATTGAATAAACATCACTATTTTAGGATTAATAAAAGATAACAACGAGATCTAAACGGAAAATGTTTTAAGCAAAGTTACGATTTTTCAACACGAGCATCAATTTTCAAACACACTATCATGTGAAATCGCCAGATTAGGCCAAAACGTCCAGGCTGAGTTTAGGGTGTTACAAATATCATCTTCGTCGGTTAACCTAAAAAAAAAGAAAAGAAAAACTCAAACTTTTCCCAGAAAAAATCATCTCACAAAAAAGCTTAAAACTTTTGTATCCAAGTACTTTTGGTTGAAATGGGATTAGTTCAAATCCCACCAAAGATCATAGTACACCACCAAAGTTTTGTGTGGGAATTGATGAATAGAAGGCTGGAACTTGAGATGATTATAGAACAGAGTTAAAAATTGGAGCCATTTTCTTTTTTGAATGAAGAACGTAAGATTAAAAAAAACTAGAAATCCCCAAAAAAAATTAAAATTTCATCTCCTTCACCAATTAACATAAAAAAGAAAAAAAGCCAAATCTTTATTGTGACACCCCAAACTCGTCTCCCTTGTCGAATTAGGGTTACGAAGCATTACCGTACAAACAAAAAACATTTACCTTCATAACATTAAATATCTTAAACAAATCATAAATTATTCATTCACATGCATTTTTTCCTTAGATCAAGCCTTTGAGGCCCTAAAAATAGCTTAGAAGCAATTCTGGACTAATTTAAAACAAAATAGGAAGTCTAAGAAAAAATTGCAAAAATTAGAAAATAGGAGTCACATGGCATTGTGATATCACCCTAGGCCGTGTAACATTCAAATAAGGGACACAAGGTTGTGTCCCAAACCGTGTCCTCACCCGTGTAACTCACTGAGATGCCCCACACGCCGTGTGCTAGGTTGTGTAATTCAGTGACTTGGAACACTAAGAAATTGCCAGATGACACGACCATGTCGTTAGGCCTTGTGTGTGACACGGCCGTGTGATAGCCCATGTCTTAGGCCGTGTGAACCCAAAATTTACCTAAAATCAAGCCATTACAAGTCAAATTCATACCTAACCATTCAAACCATTTAGGCACACATTCAAGGGGTTCAAACACCATTCAAACATACACAAACATGCCATTTCAGTCATCCTAAATCACCTAACCAATATGCCATTCAAAGGCACCATATGTACTAACCCGTTTTTTAATGGTGTCGAAAATAGTGGTTTCAGGGCCACCAAATCAAATGAATAAGTTCGTAAATATTATTATTTTATATTTACGATTTAATTATGATTTTAAAAAAAGGTTTTTATTTTGATAATTTATGTTATATAAATGATTTATTAAGCTCAAGTGGTTTGACCTTACCCTAAGGTCAAGTGGTTTTAGAAAATGAGGTATCAAGACTTTTTTTTATAAATCGAGTCGTAAATATTTTTATAAATATTTGCAGAGAGCCATTAAGGTGGTATTAAACTTTCATTAAAAAATTTTAACGCTTCTATAGTTAATTAATTAAAAAGGACTAAATTGTAAAAAATGTAAAATATGCTAAATATAGTATTTAAGTGATGAAATAGCTTAATTAATAAAGGAGGAATGACTTAAGTAAAAATTATTCCCTAATTAGTATTGTGCGGCATTTTTGGGTGTTTTCTTTCCATGGTAGGTAATACCGACTAGTTTTCTTGTAATTTTTATGTTTTTGAGATCATTGCAACTAGGTCCAACTAGCTCGTACCTTCATTTTTGAAAATATTAAAGATTTTTAATGTTGCTATTGATGAATCTAGTGATTTTTTTATGTTAAATTATTTGAAATGTTGGTTGGTATATAAAAGTATTTTGTTAATGGATTTTTGATGAATTTTCTGATTAGGAACTAAATTGTTGAAATAGTAAAAATACAAGGGTTTGTTGTGAAATTATTGCAAAAATGGGCTGTATTGAATGCCATGAATTTTCTTACCCGTTGAACCATCTAGAATTACATCGGATACTTGGAAAAGCTCACACATAGTGTTACATATATCTGTAACATTTCCTTTACATCATTGCTCACACGAGCTGTGAAATGGGCATGCTCACACGAGCTGTGGGCCATAATGTAAGCTACACGATGCTGCTCACATGAGCTATGAAGAATTTGCATCAACTGCAAGACCCCAGCCATCGGTAGGACATTCAAGACCAGCACTCGAAACATGAAATCCCTAATGACATGTCATTCGTATCTTAAGAATTCTTAAGGTTCAACTGGGACTCATTATACGTCAATTCATCATAGCATGGATACTTTTATATATAGGTTCATTTATACAAAATAGCATAATAAACATTCAATTTAGCTAATATTAAAACGACCACAATTCACACGAACTTACCTCGATAATTAGGAGCGTAGAAATAGAGTCGAACTAATATGAAGCTTTAGAATTTCCTCTATTTAAGTTCGAATGTGGTTTATCTTGATCAAAATAGATAATTTCAATCAATCAAGTACTTTTAGTATTCAATTTAATCCATAGTTCATATTTATGCAAAATTACAAATTTTCCCTTAACATTTTAACTTTCACAATTTAGTCTTTAAGCTCATAACTTAGAATCTAACTATTTTAACCTATATCCAACTTAACCCATAATTCAAGGGACCTTAAAGAAACACATATTTATCAACAATTCAAAATAACACCCATGGATTTATACATTTAACAATTTAATCCCTATTTCCAAAATTCAACAAAATCACTTAACAAAACTAGTTTATTTTACAACAAGGATTAATAATCTATAAACTAACATCAAAACCTATTCAAAAACATCCATTAAAATTCCCTCAACCTTTAATATTTTTGCAATTTAACCCCCGGGCTAGCTAGATCAAGCTAAAACAAACTCAAAAACATAAAAATAATAAAAAATGGGGTTGAAATCACATACCAGTCAAGCATTTGAACTAGCTGAACCTTCAAGCAAAAACTGGAGGTTTTTCTCTTCAATTTTCGGTGGAAATAACCATTGAATAAGATGATACCAATTTTTTTTAATTTAGTTTAAGTTAATTTACGTTTTTACTATTTTACCCTTTAAAAACTATCAAAATTTCATTAATACATTGTCCATGCACATGCACTAACACCTTAAATGGTATATTTACCATTCAAGTCCTTTGGTTTAAAATTTAAAAGCTATTTGATCCTTCTAACTAATAGAACTCAACTTTTACACCTTTTACGATTTAGTCCTTTTCACTGAATTAACTATGTAAACTTTAAAATTTCTTAACGAAATTTTAATAAGACCTTAATATAATCCTATAGAACTTATAATAAATAATAAAATAATAATTTACTCATCAAAATTATGGTCTCGAAACCACTGTTTCCAACATCACTAAAAACGGGTTATTATATTTACTTAATAAAAACCCATCGTTTGAATAAATCGTGTCTGTCAAATCTTTTATGATGATAATGAGTTGACTTTATCCTTCTCCTTTAAGCTCTTTCTAGAATGGGTTTTCTTCAAATGAAGAAAGTATGCCATTTGAAAACTAATTTCTAATCAAACCAGAATACAAACCCAAAAAACTCCAACCCCAGAAAAGACATAAATGAAATTTACATATCGATAAGGAAAAATTAGCCATAACAGATCTTAGAAATAAGAATAAAAATAAAATAAAATCAGATAAGTCAACAGAGAATGATGAAAATTAATGGGAATTGGTGATGTGACCACTTCTGGCTATCGCCTTCTTTCGCCATCATAAGAATAGATTGCTTCCAGAATGCGCATCTCTAATGGTTTTTCTTGTTTCGACATCTCCAATTCTTCTTCTTCTTTTTCGTCTCTTCTTTTTCTCTCTTCTTCTTTTATTGTTTTGTTTGGTTCTTAAATTGGGTTTCCACCATGGCAAGTTAACTGGCCACGTCACTTGTCCCGTTAGGCTTGTAATGGAAAATGTTAATAGGTAACTGATTTTTCACTTTACGATGAAGTTAGTGACTGATTTATTATTTTTTGAAAATTGAGTAATTGAATTGAAAGTTAAGCTACTGTTTTGTCATTGAGATCAAAGTTGAGTAATTGTTGGTGTAATTTACCCTTAAAAATATCTCACTAAAAAAATCTAAAAAAAAGATCCGTGAAGGAAAAACATTATCATATATGAAGATGCCTTGCATATTCTAGTAAGAAATTCAATTAAAAGTATGAGATTACAGAGGGAAAAGATAAATGCTACAAATAGCAACTATCTATACTATTAATAAAATTTTTAATTGAGTTAAAGTTACGCGTTAATTGGGTACCAATTTGGTTGGAAAATTATGAAAATATTCTTCCGTAATTAAAATAAGTCATTATTCGAAGGTATTTTAGTTTTTTCATTTTAACAAAAACTAAGAAAAATGTGCATATGATAGGATTTAAACCCACACCAATTAGATTATAGAAATTTTAAATTTACCACTCAACCAAAGCTTTATTTTGATTTTTTATACATTTTTTAATATGCACAATTTATTATCTCCTCTAGTTGTATATATTAATAATATATACTAAAAATAAAACCTTTAATTGAGTTGGTGTTACGAGTCAACTAGGCACCAACTCAGTAAGGAAATTAAAAAAATGACATGTTGTATTTAAAACAAGTTATATTATTCGAATATATTTTAGTTTTTTAAATTAAAAAAATAATAAAAATATGCATATTGTGGTATTTGAACCTATGGCAATTACACTGGAAAAAATTAAAGTTTACCACACAACTAAAGCTTTACTTTAATTTACTTTACTTTACTTTAATTTACTTATGCATTGTAATTTTGTTATGCACAATTTATCACTTCAATCAATTAATAATTGTATGTTATTTTTAAACACATTTATCTTTTAAATATGTGGTTTCCACACACATACGTGTGTGATAGGATTTGTAACAACCCAATTTTCAATGGTGTTAGAAAATGTAGTTTTGAGACATCGTTTTTGTAAACCAAGCTTGTAAATATTAAATAAAGATATTTATGGAGTTATCATGTTGATGAATTGAAATTTGGATAAGAAATTTATTTAAAAATATGGTTAATTAAGGCTTAGGGACTATGTAACCTCCCAAACTCGGCCTAGACGTTATTGCTAGATTGAGAAGGCTACATTAGCCACCGAAATGGCTAAGCTAGCTTACTTACTTTTTAAGACTTTAAATAAACTCATTTTAGATAAAACCGTAGTTGTACTTTGAGTTAGCTTAAAAGCATTCAGTCATTAGGTCGTGTATGCTTAGGATTCATTTTATTGTTGACAGTGTTGTATTAGAAAAACTATTTGCTTGTCACTCTTCTTTAAAAAAAACTCGAAGTTAAACTAATGTAGTGGAAAAACCATTTTTCAAGTCATTTTGGAAAATTAGTTGCCTTATCGATTTGTTTTTCAAAAACAGTTCCTTTGCAATGTAGTGGAAACTAGGGAACAGTATCAAATTTTACTTAAGCCCGATATTGTGCATTATTCGATTATTATGCTTGAGTAATTCATGCATGCAAAAATTCTCAAAAGATAAGTTACCAAGCCACAAACCAAAAATAATTAAAAATTACAAGCAAAAACCAATAAAGACTTAATAATACTTAATTAAAATATTAATAATCCAAGGTCCAAGTTGATTCTATGAACACCGAGTCGGGACCTAATTTTGAGGTTTACCTGAAAAGTTAAACATTGTTGGGGGTGAGCTTATGAAAAAATCAGTGTGAGTCAAACAATTATTTAAACAAATATAAATATTGAATATAGTAAAACAAATTAGCTTTCATAGAAGAAAACAGAACCATCATAGGAATTTCATATCGTTACATAGCCATTATCAAATTGATGCCAAACGGTGTATGAGCATAGATCATCATTCATTCGAGTAACAATCATTAATTTCGATACCATTCAATACAAAAAATACAATATGTAGCATAAATCAATAACATTCAAATATGTTGTGCACATGATGCAATGCAAAAAGGTTCCTACCCATACCATCCGCTACACACCACGAGTTCCCCAGAACCTGCCTACCAAACTCCAAAACATTATGAGCATAGCTCGATGTGGTAAAACCACTGAATAATCAATATTATAGAAAATCTATCAGATATCAAATAGTGCAATACAATTGCCAATAACATATAATATGCAATAAAATCGCCAATCCCCTCGGTACTCCAAGTGTAGTGTACTGACTACGAATAATGCAGACTTAATATACCGTTAGTACTCCTCGGAACTCCTCCGTTAACCACAAAATCCCACCCAATGCATATGCAATATGTCACACAATCTCATATATAATCATATCTCAATACTTTTCACATTCATTTGACATGCTCAGCATGTCCTCAATAATCACATACTTTCAGTAAATGGAAACTGTGTTACAATATTTCAAATTACCATTGTGTTGGTATCAATCATTATCGTTCAATTTCACATACTTTACGAATTTTAATTGTGCATAAATAACACCCTTTTCAATCAAACATTGTTTAACTTTTTATCATATATAACATGATATTTAACATTTTATGCGTTTAAATCATGTTATATATGATATTTAAACTTATGCGTTTAAATCATACATAAGCTTAATATCTCAACACATTATATCATTCAGTCAAACATTCTCATAACTCAAATATGCAATTACAAACTCAATCAAACATCCATGCTATCAAACTGGCAATTTTGCCAACATGTCAATCTTTTAAGGCTCGAAACATACCTAGTTCGGCCACTCACAAAATCAATAATTTTTCTATTATGATAATCCAGTCAGCAAGCTAATTTATCATATATAACATGATGTTTAACATTTTCAAAAAAATTTATGAGTTTAGGACACACACCTTATATTTTGCTTCATCGTAGTACACTAGCGAATCTTCCAATTTTCCTTAATAATTTCTTAAACGAATCTAAACCAAAATTTAGTATGAATTCAATAAATTTACCATTAAACCAACCCTTAAACACCCACTTATTAGTTCAAACCAATCGTTGAAATTATAACTATTTTATGAATCTAAACTAGTTAGATTCCTTACACTGTATCGATGTGCATCGTACATACAATCGTTCTTCGCCTTTACGGATGGTTTGGGGTGTTTGGTTCAGCACCTAATTAAATAATATACATGAAAATCAGTAGCTAATTAATGATTAAATTCCTTCATTTAATCAAATCATAACCTTTACCCAACAACTATGTCGAAATAATAAACTAGTTATCCTTAATTACACTTACGCTTCACGATTTGTGGGATCCGAATGGTCAATCTATCAAGAAAATTTTTCCCTAATTTAAATGGGTTTAAAAGCTGATTACGAGGGTTCAAGAATTCAAATTAATGTTGGAAAAATATAGGCAAGAACCAAGAACAAAATAACCCCTTTTCTTGCCCATAGGTGCACGTACCACTATTCGCGATGACCAAAATTGGAGATGAATTTTAAAACATTTTAAGATTTCATTAAAATATGGAAAAATACCTTTCAAATCATTTAAGATCCATGAAATTCCAGATCTAGAAATTTAGGTTTTTAATGGACAAGATTAATTAAGAAATTGAAGAGAGAAGAGACCTAACCTAAGCTAGTTGAGAGAAACGGCAATGACACTTTCTTGGCAATGTTTGAGGTTGATCTTGGAGTACCAGATTTCATATTTGGGGCTGATTTTAATGAGGAAAAAATAAAAGAAATATGGTGGAGAATATGTTAACAAATCTTGTGGCAAAAATAAAAATAAGAAAGGGATGGTAAAACTAGGTGTAGATGACAACAACAATGGGAGAAAGAAATAAAATTGAAGAGAAAAGAGGAGAGGAAGATGGTGAACGACTTGGGTAGGTAAAATTTTAATTAAAGGCTAAAAAATACAATAAAAAGTTATATTTATAATTAGGGTTCAAGGGAACACTTAACCAACAAGCCAATACCTCATTTATTTCCTAAAAATGCATAGATAATCTTAAAAATTAAGGCATGACCACTCTCTCTCGATTCCCAAACCTGATTCTACTAACCCCCGATTTTTGGGATGTTACAGACTAAATTGTAAAAGTTTAATCGCTATAGATTTTTAATTAGAAAAAGGCTAGGGAACTTAAATAGTAATTAACCAAAAGACTAAAATGGATAATAGACCTATTTTAAATGGATGATAGTGGGATGTGATATATGTTATCAATAACCTAAGTTAATTAAGGATTAAAGTTTAATTAATTATGATTAAGTAAATTAACTAAAATTAAATAAAGTATATAAGTTAATTTAATGGGAAAAAGATGAAAAAGTCATCATCTTCTTCCCAAGAACCACCGTCCACCATTTGAGAAGAAAAGAGAAAGCTTTCAACCTAATTTCATATTCAGCCTTTAATTTCAAGTCCCTAGCCATTTTTTTAAAACTTTTAGAAATTCAAGGTCATGGGAGCTTGATTTAGCTAGCCCAAGTACCAAATTGTGAAACTGTTAAAGTTTTTGAAAGTTTTCATTGTTGAGAATTGAATGATTTAGGTGCGAAATTGTTAGAAATTAAGCTTAGATTAAGAAAATGACTAAATTGCAAAGTTTAATCGTTAGTTTTGTACATTAGGGACCAAATTGAATAAAATGAAAATCTATCATGAAATTTTGGTAGGAATAGAAAGTAAAGGGTCCTTAATGAATATATGTTAAATCGAATTTTAATCTGAAACTCTAGATTGAAAGTTATGTTTGTCCTAGTTTTAGAGACTAAATTGAATAATTTGAAAAATATGCATAAATTAATAAGTGGTTATGAATTGGTTGATAATTGATTGTGTGATATGTTTGCTGGCTATTCGTAGTTACCATCAACACAGAACCTTCAAGAGGGAAAGAAAAAGTGAGAGTTGCCAATGAGTGACGTGAGACCACAATTTGTACTTTTATGATTCGAGATAAATTAATTGATTGCCTATATATGTTAATTAGATTGTTATATGTCAAGGTAAATACATGGTGATGTTGTGACTGGTTTTGATTTGGTTTGATATAAAATATCGATATAGAATACTAAAATGAATAAAATGGAAAATGGCTTGAAATACATGAATGACATTATATTATATGGAAATTAAAATGAGATATGTTATATAATATGAAATGTATGAGTTTGATAGTGAATTGGACTATGATTGTGATTGAGAATATTATATGTATTGAATTGTAAAAAATGGATTGAATGGTTGGTACTAGGGGTGAACGTTCGATCGAATCAAGTCGAATCGAGTGAAAATTTTGAGTTAATCAAGTTTATGAGTCCTATTTTATCATCTTAACTCAATTTGAAAATTTTTTAAATCAAGTCGAGTGAAATGAAATTCGAGTCGAGTCAAATCGAGTAAAATTGTTCGAGTTAAATTAAAAAAATAAACATGTCAAATGAAAATATTGTTACAGTATAACTAATTTCATGTTAGAGCACATAAATTTGAAACCATATATATTTGAATATTTTTTCAAAGAAATAAAAAATTAAGATACTGTATAATAAATTTGAATAATTAATTAGGTTCCAAAATTATTATTTTAGAAAATTTTTAAAATTTTTAAAATTTTTAAAATTTTAACTTTTTTTGAATTTTTTAAAATATAAAATTTGAAATTTTTTATAAATATTTTGAATTTTAAAAATTATTTTTCATTTTTGAAAATTGTTTTAAATTTTTTTGGTAATATTTGTTGAGAGAGAGACCAATTTGCTTATTTTCAAAGTTAACAAGGACCAAAAGGTATTTACATCAATTTGTTATTCAAATTATTCGAGTTATTCGAATTGTGAAATTCAACTCGACTTGAATTTGAAACTCAAACAAGTTATTCGAGTTGACTCGAATAATTCGATTCAATTAACTCAAAATTCAAAAAAAAATTCAATTTTTTCAAGTCGAATTGAATTTTGCTCACCCCTAGTTGGTACCCTATTAGCTGTTTGGGTTATGTCAAATATATTTGGCATGCTATAGGGTCGGTTTGTGTATGGAATTATGCACTTATGCGCTCGGATACACCTCATGTGCCAGGATGCACTTCGTGCGTCAATATACACTTCGTGTGCTAGGATGCACTTCGTGTGCCAGTATGCACTTTATGTGCTAGTTTACAATCTTGAAGGACCTCGTGTTTAAGGTCCCAACGAGCTATATATTTGCCATGTTAGCCTTCATGTTTATTATCCTGGCGGACCAACACAATGGATGCCGTGGAGCCTCACTCACATGGTCTTACATCATCTCGCCATCTTCCTGTATTATTAAATGATGCCATGAGGTCTCGCCCACATGGTCTTACACATATCGTATTCGTCCGCAAAGTCAGGTCATGATCTGTCAGTCGGTTTGTAATGAAACTGCCCTATCGGAGGCATCACAAATAAAACTTTTTTCCATATTTTCATATGACACAGATTTGTTAATACTGGGATCATATAATAGAAAGGTATTATACAATGACCATACTCACATCTACAACACAACTTATCATACTTACCCAGACCCCATGAGCCAACTCATCACAACATAAACACTTATGTAAGTCTCACTCATATTTATAACAGAATCATACTTTCTAACACATAATTCCCCATACAAGTATATCACACATCGTCATACCATACCGCACATTGTTCACTTTATTTATGTACTTACAGATACTTCTCAGAAAACACACGTACACATTTTTACATCACTCTACAAGAATACATGTTGGTTCATGGGAACATCAACCATCACATAATCAACATAAAATAACATGTAGGAGTTAGGTTCATAGGCTCACCAGAGACCTACTGTCACGTGTGAAATTATATGCGATTTGTGCAAGTATACATGTTGAATCAAGTAATAAAGTGATGAGTGAGTATCGTTCCCACAAAGATAGGATTGAGGCACAAAAGTGGTCAAATTATTATAATAAAATGCAATTAATGCTATTGTAAAGCTATGGTAAGTATCTAGCGAAAATAAAATGATAATGATGTATACAATATGTTGAACATTTTGCCTCGGCATAGGTTGAACGTAACTAGGTGGTACATTGTTGGTATTCTGTCTTGCAGCATTGTTAAAATTCCCCACACCTTGTTACTCCAACTAAAATTCAGATACTGCTTCCACCTTGGATTGTAGGTGTCTGAATAGGGGTTATTATTCTAGTTAAATTTACCCGTGTAGTACACTAACACTGGGTTTGATAAACATTCGTCAAACACATGATTTTCACCGCAATAAACACATCAAAACTTGGTTGATTTCATCTCACAAGCTATAGTTGAATTTTTCATTATTTTAATTATGTTAGCTGGAGAAGATACCTAGACTGTCAATGAAGTGATTACATTAACTTCTAGTAACTCTTTTACCCGCACCAACTCTCGTTGTCAGATATTGATAATCATTGTCAGTAATTTTTTCCAAAATCTCATATACTTCATTATATGTTTTATCTAGAAGAGTACCATTCGCAGACGCATCAACTACCATCCTCGTATGCGCATCCAACCCATTATAAAACATCTCTATTTGAGTCCAATGCTAGAATCCATGCCTCGGACATTTCTGAATTAACTCCTTAAATCGTTCCAAAGCTTCATATAGAATTTTGTCTTTCATTTGCTGAAAAGATGTGATGTGATGTCATTTCTAAGTTTGACATTCATATTTGGGGGATTATACCGTAGTAAAAACCTTTAACAAAGATCATTCCATGATGCCATTGTTCCCGACACCAGAGCATTCAGCCATGCTCTCACACTATCTCTTAAAAAAATGCAAACAATTTAAGTGGCAGAGCATTTTCAGGAACACCTTGTTGTCTAAACGCGTCATAAAGCTCTAGAAAAAGTCTTAAATGCAGTCTTGGATCTTTAGTAGGTAATCCACTAAATTTTCCTACTGTTTACAATATCTGAAACATTATCGATTTCAGTTCAAACTGTTGAGCTTGTATTTTTGGTCTAACATCTCTGGATCCAAGTCATCCAAAATTGGCACAACATGCTCTTGGATTGGTATATCTTGGTCATTTATCACCCCACAAACATCAGAATTAGCGCCCCGACCATTCAAACTATCATTCATACCAAGTATCACCCTACAAAAAATAGGATTAGCATCTTGACCATTCGAATTATCATTGAGGCCAGGATCATCCCCGTTCTTAGCCATTTTTCGCAATTCTTTTCGCCTTCTTCGTAAAGTTCTTTCGATCGTTGGGCCAGGATATTCCATGTTAGTAGGAAGGTCTCTTCTCATGCACTGATGGCAAACCTGTAGAAATTAAATATAACTAAGTTAAATAAAACTAATGTAAGTAAGAAAAATAACAAAACAAATTTTCACCAAATTGCAGATCCCCAGCAACAGTGCCAAAAACTTGTCGCGTGTGAAATGATATGCAATTTGTGCAAGTATACACGTCGAATCAAATACTAAAATGATGAGTGAGTGTCATTCTCACAAGGATCAAATTGAGGTACAAAAGTGGTCAAGTTATTATAATAAAATACAATTAATGCTATGCTAAAACTATGGTAAGTATGCAACGACAATTAAAGGAATAATGATGTATGCAATATGTGGAATTAATGAATACTGTGAAATGCTATGGCAAAACAAGAGTAGAAATGTAATGGAAATTATGAGAATTACTATGGGAATATTGTGTAAATGAACAAATAAATAACTAATAATGATGTGGCAAAGAAACTATGGTAGAGAATAAAGGATATACAAAGTTGATTTGGAAGGTCGGGATTACTAAGAATCTACCCTTACTGCCAATAATGTCTCAGCAAAATCATACTCAGTTTACTACTCAGAAGAGTTTTAAAACGGTTTGCTTCTTTCGAGAGCAAAAAAGCCTCAAGTTACCTTGCCTGTGTCTATAGTCCTTAATATGGTACCTAAATTGTTTTCCTTCTATATGAACGCTGCTCTATGTCTAGAGTCTATTGCAAGTATCGGTCGAGTACTTGCTCATATCATTCAATATCGATTAAACTAATCCAACCTTTTCAGAATTAGACATAGTTTATAGGTATGTTGAATAGTGATCTATGTCTAGGGATTGCACACATACAACTTAGAAATAAAACAATTAAATGAAACAGTAAATTGATTTGGATGTATGCTTCAACCATTAAAGAAAATAAAAGTTTCATCATGTAATCCCAACCCGATGAGATTTAGCTCATGGTTTGGAAAATAAAACTCAAAACTAAAATATCATTCAACATCGTTTTCATCAAATCAATTCACGGAGAAATAGTTAAGAAATAATAGAAGAACAACAGGAAGATAGTTTTCACATGTCCAGTGGCACACTCCAGCTAGTCTGTACCTTCGTTTTTGAATCTGTTAAAAATTTTAGAAGTTTCCATTGATGAATATTGAATGTTTTTTTATTATAGCCATGTATTTGGAGCTTTGATTATGTTGTTTGATGATTTTGTAAAGTGATTTTTGTTAGATTTTGATTTTGGGATTAAATTGTGATAATGTCAAAATTTTAGGGTTTGATAGTGAATTTAATGTTCATTAGGGACTGTTTAAGGTCCTAGTATATTTGGATGGGATATTGAATTGAGAAATTTAGTTAATTTGATGAATTTTTTTGTTAAGGGACTAAATTGTAAAAATTATAAAAGTTTGGGATAATTGTGTAAATTAGAAAAATAAAAGGGTATTATTTGTAAAGTGGATTGAATTGTAAAATGTAAGATGATAATTGAGAAATTTCATATTTTAGATCAAGATCTCGTAGATACTTGTGAAGAAGGAAAAATAGCAGAATAATCCCTAAACTTGTGCAACTACTACAATTCAGTCCAGGTAAGTTCGTACAGTTTAGAACTTAACACTTACATGAATTGTTGAATAATTTAAGATAGTACAAATGATATGTTTAACAGCCCGATTATGGGCCTAGTCGGTATAGTGGTTTCGGGACCACAAATGCGACGAGGGAAAATATTATTATCATTATATTTTTATGGTCTACAATTTCACGAAAAATTTTCATAAAAATTTTGTTCAAAAATTTCGACGTTTGGGCACTCAATTTAGTCAAAAGAACTAAATTGTAAAAAGTGCAAAAGTTGAGTTCTACATGTTAAAGTGTCTAATTGCTATGAAATTCTAAATTGGAGGTCCTTATGTTGTAATTAGACCATTAGTTAATTGATGGACAAAAATGGGCATAGAATTAGTGAAATAGATTTTTTAAAAGTAAGGGCATTTTAGTCATTTGGTTAATAAATAGAATTAAATGGGAAAAATATGGCAAAATATGCTCATCTTCTCCATAGTTGCTGCCAAATTTTGGAAGACACCATAGCTAGGGTTTTTTCACTTTCTCAAGCTCATAGTAAGTGCATCTTAGCCCCGTTTTTAATGTTTTTCGCATTTTTGAAATCCTCGTAACTCGGTTTAGCTTATTCTACCATTAATTCATGTTAGGGTTCATATTTCGAAAAATACTCATAGGTGGAATGTGTTTATTTTGTTGTTTTATGGTAGAATATGAAGCTAGAAATTATGTTAAACAACTTTTGCTAAGCGATTTTAAGCGAAAACGGGTAAAGTGACATAATCGATAAAAATAATTAATGTTCAAAAGTATGTGTTAGAGTGAGAATTTGATGTTTCCATAGAAGGGAAAAATGTGCAGCATGTTCCAAAACATAAGAATAAGGAATGAAATTTAATTTTCGAGCTTGGGGACAAAAGTGTAAATATGAAAAAGTTTGGGGACAAAATCGTAATTTTGTAAAAAGTTTAGTCGAGGATTGTTTTAATAAATGTGAATATTAAATAAGCTAAATTTGCTATTATAGATTAAGAAAGACGAAGAGATAACCTCAATTAGGGAAAAGAGAAGATCGTGGAGTAAATTATAAAATTACAATATTTTGCACTGAGGTAAGTAAACATGTGAATTAATGCATTATTTTGATATTATTTAATATATGTTGAGATTTAATTGAACATAGAATAAATACTTGGTATAGATCCTAAAAAAATGTGATTAAGTTGGAAAAGGTGGTAAAGTGTTGAAAAACAAGGTTTTCGGTTGAACACTCGGAATAAGCCGGAATACATTGAATATAAATGGGGGTTCTAATTGTTGATTCCCCCAAGGGGTTGCTAAGTGCTGATTCCCCGAATCATTGGTGGTTGCTAAGTGCTGATTCCACCGTAACTTGAATGTGAAAGGGGTTGCTAAGTGCTGATTTCCCGAATCATTGGTGGCTGCTAAGTGCTGATTCCACCGTATCTTGAATGTGAAAGGGGTTGCTAAGTGCTGATTCGCCAAATCATTGGTGGTTGCTAAGTGCTGATTCTACTGTATCTTTTAATGTGAAAGGGGTTGCTAAGTGTTGATTCCCCGAATCACTAGTGGTTGCTAAGTGCTGAATCCATCGAGTAACGGATAACATTTCGAGTGTTCAACAAGGAAATTGGAAAGGTGTATATATATAATGGACAAGATTATGTGAGAAATATTGGGTTTGGTACTTAATCAACCTAAGTGTAAGATGGAAGGAAATATCACAACTACAAAAGAGTAAATTTAGATATAATGCAGTTTTGAACAACAACAGTTGGGAAATTTCAAAAAATCACCATAAATGGTTTTGAAATTTCAATAAGACAGGGTTGAATTGATTTTGAAATCCCCTTTTCCAACTTTGGAAAATCACCAAAAAATGTAAAAAATAAATATGGCTTGAAATTTACATGCTTGAATTCCTTAATGAGTCTATTTTCAAGAGAAGCAAACAAGAACATTGTTTGAATTTTTTACAGAGAGTTAAGTAAATTTGAGTAAGGAGAGGTCAGAACTATCGAGCAGTAAAACAAGGGAATATTTAGAGAATAAACTATACTAATTTGCTAAACTAAAAATTCTAAAAAATTTATGATAGGAATGTATATGATTCTAGTTTCAGGGAAAATTTACGGAACTTAATTTGGAGCCCTGTAGCTCCAGATAAAAATAAATTAGTGACCATGACGCAAAAAAACGGCTTGCTCAAAATTGAACAAACAATGAAATTTATGTGTGATTAAAATTATGTTACCATGTAATCATGTGAGAAATTTATTTATTTGTCATATGTTTACTTACTAATCTATATGCTTACTCTTCTTTATTTTCCCTTAATTATAGTGACATTAATCATCTCGAAAATTGGACGAAGTCAGAACATCATCCACACTATCATCATCTTTTGGGTATTTTGCAACCAACACTTTTGAAACATGGCACGTATAGATGACTTAATGTAATGTAGTATAAATATGTATATAAAAAATTGTTCAGTTTAAAATGTTGGTGTTTATTATTAGATAAATTGTGTCTGAACATATAATTGTATTTGGTTGAAATATTGAAATCATTTGAAATTGTGTTTTGAAAATTTGCAGGAGGTTTTATGTAAAAATAAGCAGAAATGTTGCCGAAATTTATAAAAAAATATTTAGTGACAATGTATCGCAATTAGAACAATTACAAGTGTTTGAGTTCTAGTAATACCTCATACTCTGTTCTGGCAAGGAACACGGGTAAGGAGTGTTACATTTTAATGGTATCAGAGCTACAGTTTAGTCGGTTCTCGGACTAATAAAATATGCGAGAAAGTCTATCTATACATGCCATAATTATATTGTGATAGTGTGATGATTTCTGACAATTTAAAATTTTTGTTTTATATAGTAAATGGATCCTAACCGAAGTGTAGCAGATGATGTTGAGAGTAACACGTTGGCTCCCGCACAAGGGACCGCTCATGAAGGAAATAGGCATGAGACGCATAGTCAGGATGAGGCCCGGGAAGCCTTTCTTCGAATGATGAGTAATTGGTATACCGAATTTGTTCGTGCAAATCTAAATTTTCAACCTCCTCTACCCCCTCCTATTCCTCAACCAGTCCTCGTAGCTCCATAAGGTGTAGATTTGGTAAGATTGAGTAAACCTCCAGTTGATAAAATCCAAAAGCAAGGGGCAGAGGATTTCAGGGCAAATATAGATGATGATCCAGAAAAAGCAGAGTTTTGGCTTGAAAACTCTATTCGGGTTTTTGAAGAGCTATCTTGTACTCCTTAGGAATGCTTGAAATGTGTTGTATCTTTACTGAAGGATTCAGCATACCGTTGGTGGAAAACACTAATATCGGTGGTTCCGAAAGAAAGAGTTACATGGGATTTCTTCCAGGAAGAATTCAGAAAGAAGTACAGAAGCCAACGGTTTATTGATAAAAAACGCAAGGAGTTTCTTAAGTTGAAGTAGGGTCGAATGTCTGTGGCAGAATATGAAAGGGAGTTTGTTAGGCTCAACAAATATGCCCAAGAATGTGTACCCACGGAGGCCATTATGTGTAAAAGATTCGAAGAGGGGTTAAATGAAGATATCAGATTGTATGTTGGGGTTTTAGAGTTGAAATAATTTGTAGTACTAGTTGACCGAGCCTGTAAGGCTGAAGAACTGAGTAAAGAAAAGAAAAGAGCGGAGATTGAAGCTCGAGATATAAGAAAAAGGTCAACAAGTAGGACATTTCAATCCCAACTAAAGAAGCTTAAAGGGATAGATCCACGATCAACTAGTTCAGCTGGGTATTCACGTAGAGATCGAGGGAAGTCATATCCCAGAGTAAAAACTCAAGCTACCTCAATGGCAAGTGTGGGCAATGTGGGGAATAATAGACCTGAGTGTCAACAGTGTGGCAGGCGACATGTAGGTGAGTGTTGGGGATTTAGATGAGCCTGTTTCAGGTGTGGTTCTCAAGAGCACTATATAAAAGATTGTCCTGAGAAGATAGAAGAAGAGAGATTACAAAGAGTGGGATCGGGTGATGCTGTTAGTAGAGGTAGACCGCCGAGGAATACTGGGAGCAAAGTCAGTGGTAAAAGTGTGGCAAAAGATACAATTGAAAGATTAGAAACTAGAGCGCCTGCCAGAACTTATGTCATACGTGCTCGTGAGGATGCATCACCTCCTGACGTGATTGCTGGTACATTTTCTCTTCATGATATTGATGTTGTTGCTTTGATTGACCCTGGGTCTACTCATTCATATGTATGTGTGAATTTAGTATCTAGTAAGAAATTTCCTGTTGAAAATACTGAATTTGTGGTTAAAGTATCAAATCCTTTGGGCAAATATGTCTTAGTCGATAAGGTTTGCAAGAATTGTCCTCTAATGATTCACGGTCACTGTTTCCCGGCTAATTTGATGTTGTTACCATCTGATGAGTTTGATGTTATTTTGGGGATGGATTGGTTGATATCATATGATGCCAAGGTAAATTGTAGACGGAAAATCCTTGAATTGAAATGTGAAAATGGTGAAATTCTTCGAGTTGAAGTAGAGGAGCCGAATAAATTGCCTACGGTGATTTCGCACATGTCTGCTCAAAAATACATGAGAAAAGGATGTGAAGCTTATCTTGCTTATGTGTTGAATACTAGTATAATTGGGTCGAAGCTTGAATCAGTGCCAGTAGTCTGTGAATTTCTAGAAGAGCTGTCTGTGTTACCTCCGATTAGAAAGGTGGAGTTTGTTATTGACTTGTTACCTGGTACTGCACTGATTTCTATTGCTCCGTATCGGATGGCTCCAACTGAGTTGAAAGAATTAAAAGCTCAGTTACAAGAGTTGACAGATAAAGGATTTGTGAGACTGAGTTTTTCTCCCTGGGGTGCTCTTGTATTATTTGTGAAAAAAAAAGGCAGCTCTATGAGACTTTGTATTGACTAACGTCAGCTCAACAAAGTGACTATAAAGAACAAGTATCCTTTGTCGAGAATTGATGATTTGTTTGACCAACTAAAAGTAGCAACAGTGTTTTCAAAGATTGATCTGAGGTCTGGTTACTATCAGTTGAGAGTTAGGGAGACCGATGTGCCAAAGACCGCTTTCAGAACGAGGTATGGACATTATGAATTTCTGGTAATGCCTTTTGGGTTGACTAATACTCCGGATATTTTTATGGATTTAATGATCCGAATTTTTCGACCGTATCTGGATAAGTTTGTGGTGGTGTTCATAGATGATATTTTAATTTATTCTTGAGATGAATCCGAGCATGTCGAACATTTGAGAACTGTGTTGCAGATTCTGAGAGAGAAGAAATTGTATGCTAAATTCAGCAAAAGTGAGTTTTGGCTTCGTGAGGTTGGATTCTTGGGACATATAGTTTCAAGTGAGGGTATTCGGGTTGATCCAAGCAAAATCTCATCAATTGTTGACTGGGAACCACCAAAGAATGTATCAGAGGTTAGAAGCTTTCTGGGCTTAGCCGGGTATTATAGACGTTTTGTCAAGGGATTCTTGATGATTGCTTCTCCTATGACTAAGTTACTGCAAAACAATGTCAAGTTTGAATGGAACGATAAATGTCAACAAAATTTCGAGAAATTGAAGGCATTATTGACTGAGGCGCCAGTGTTGGTACAACCTGAGATAGGGAAGGAGTTTATAATTTATAGTGATGCATCGTTGAATGGTCTTGGGTGTGTGTTAATGCAAGAGGGCAAAGTACTAGCTTATGCTTCGAGACAGTTGAAATCGCATGAGAAGAATTATCCGACGCATGATTTAGAATTGGCTGCCATTGTTTTTGCTTTAAAAATTTGGCGTCATTATTTGTATGGTAAGAAATGCTGAATCTTCACTGATCATAAGAGTTTGAAGTATTTAATGAATCAAAAAGACTTGAATTTGCGACAACGAAGATGGCTTGAACTAATAAAAGACTATGAGCTAGTGATTGATTATCATCCCGGAAAAGCTAATGTAGTTGTTGATGCCTTAAGCATAAAATATTTATTTGCTTTGAGAGCTATGAGTACGAGATTAAATTTATCTGATGATGGTTCAATCCTGGCTAAATTGAGGGCTAGACCGTTATTCCTTCAGCAAATTCGGGAGGCCCAAAAGAATGACAGTGAATTGCAAGCTAGGAAGGCTCAGTGTGAATCAGGTGTTGATTCAGATTTTTGAATTAGATCAGATGATTGTTTGATGGTCCGGGATAGGGTATGTGTACCGAGAAATGATGAGTTAATTCGGAACATTTTATGTGAGGCGCACAGTGGTGATTTGTCAGTTCACCCAGGTAGTGTGAAAATGTATAATGATTTGAAGAAATTGCATTGGTGGCAGGGCATGAAAAAGGATATCCCGAAATTTGTATCAAAGTGTTTAATTTGCCAACGAGTGAAAGCTGAGCATCAAGTATCATCAGGTTTACTTCAACCAGTAATGATTCCAGAGTGAAAGTGGGACAACATCATGATGGATTTTGTGACGGGATTGCCTTTGACTCCAAAAAAAAAGGATGCTATTTGGGTAATCGTTGATAGATTGACAAAGTCAGTTCATTTCATTCCAGTACGTATTGATTACTTACTTGACAAGTTGGCAGAGTTATCTGTTGCTGAAATAGTAAGATTACACGGGGTGGCTAAGTCTATTATATCGGATAGAGATCTGAGGTTCACTTCAAGGTTTTGGATAAAGTTGCAGGAAGCCTTGGGTACAAAATTTAACTTTAGTACTGCTTTTCCTCCGCAAACTGACGGGCAATCAGAAAGAGTGATTCAAGTTCTTGAAGACATGCTCCAGTATTGTATTTTAGAATTTGAAGGCAGTTGGGAGAAATATCTACCATTGGTTGAATTTGCTTACAACAACAGCTATCAGTCAAGTATACGAATGGCACCGTATGAAGCATTATATGGACGTAAGTGTAAAACTCCTTTATATTGGACTGAGCTCGGTGAGAACCAGATTCATGGAATTGATTTGGTGAAAGAAACTGAAGAAAAAGTGAAAGTAATCCGTGACTGTTTAAAGGCTGCTTCAGATCGAAAAAAGTCATATGCGAATTTAAAAAGAAAAGAGATTGAGTTTCAAGTGGGTGATAAAGTGTTCTTGAAAGTATCTCCATGGAAGAAGATTTTGAGATTTGGTCGTAAAGGCAAATTGAGTCCATGTTTTGTTGGACCGTATGAAGTTATTGAAAGGATTGGACCTGTAGCTTATCGGTTAGCTTTGCCGTCGAAGTTGGAAAGAATACATAATGTATTTCATGTATCGATGTTACGACGCTATCGTTCTGATCCTTCACTTATAGTTTCTCCTACAGAAATTGAAATTCGACCGGATATGACTTATGAGGAGGAACCGATAAAGATTCTGGTTCGAGAGGTCAAATAGTTAAGGAATAAGAGTGTAGCCTTAGTAAAAGTGTTGTGGCGAAAACATGGAATGGAAGAGCCTACGTGGGAACCGGAGAAAGTTATGAGAAAACAGTACCCAAATCTCTTTTCCAGTAAGATTTTCGAGGACAAAAATCCCTAATGATGGAAGAATTATAATAGCCCGATTCTGGGCCTAGTCGGAACAGTGGTTTTGGGACCACAAATGCGACGAGGGAAAATATTATTATAATTATATTTTTACGGTCTACAATTTCACGGAAAAATTTCGTAAAAATTTTGTTCGAAAATTTCGACATTTGGGCACTCAATTTAGTCAAAAGAACTAAATTTTAAAAGTGCAAAAGTTGAGTTCTACATGTTAGAGTGTCTAATTGTTATGAAATTCTGAATTGGAGGTCCTTATGTTGTAATTAGACCATTAGTTAATTGATGGAAAAAAATGGGCATAGAATTAGTGAAATAGATTTTTTTTAAAGTAAGGGCATTTTAGTCATTTGGTTAATAAATAGAATTAAATGGGAAAAAGATGGCAAAATATGCTCATCTTCTCCATAGTTGCTGCCAAATTTTGGAAGACACCATAGCTAGGGTTTCTTCACTTTCTCAAGCTCATAGTAAGTGCATCCTAGCCCCGTTTTTAATGTTCTTCGCATTTTTGAAATCCTCGTAACTTGGTTTAGCTTATTCTACCATTAATTCATGTTAGGGTTCATATTTCAAAAAATACCCATAGGTGAAATGTGTTTATTTTGCTGTTTTATGGTAGAATATGAAGCTAGAAATTATGTTAAACAACTTTTGCTAAGCGATTTTAAGCGAAAACGGGTAAATTGACATAATCGGTAAAACTAATTAATGTTCAAAAGTATGTGTTAGAGTGAGAATTTGATGTTTCCATAGAAGGGAAAAGTGTTCAGCATGTTACAGAACATAAGAATAAGGAATGAAATTTAATTTTCGATCTTGGGGACAAAAGTGTAAATATGAAAAAGTTTGGGGACAAAATCATAATTTTGTAAAAAGTTGAGTCGAGGATTGTTTTAATAAATTTTCTATTATAGTTCAAGAAAGACGAGGAGACAATCTCAATCGAGGAAAAGAGAATATCGTTGAGTAAATTGCAAAATTATAATATTTTGCACCGAGGTAAGTAAACATGTGAATTAATGCATTATTTTGATATTATTTAATATATGTTGAGATTTAATTGAACATAGAATAAATACTTGGTATAGATCCTAAAAATGTGGTTAAATTAGAAAAGGTGGTAAAGTGTTGAAAAACAAGGTTTTCGATTGAACACTCGGAATAAGCCGGAATACATTGAATATAAAAGGGGTTGCTAAGTGTTGATTCCCCCAAGGGGTTGCGAAGTGCTGATTCCCCGAATCATTGGTGGTTGCTAAGTGTTGATTCCACCGTAACTTGAATGTGAAAGGGGTTGCTAAGTGCTGATTTCCCGAATCATTGGTGGTTGCTAAGTGCTGATTCCACCATATCTTGAATGTGAAAGGGGTTGGTAAGTGCTGATTCCCCAAATCATTGGTGGTTGCTAAGTGTTGATTCCTCGAATCACTGGTGGTTGCCAAGTGCTGAATCCACCGAGTAACAGATAACATTTTGAGTGTTCAACAGGGAAATTGGAAAGGTGTATATATATAATGGACAAGATTATGTGAGAAATATTGGGTTTGGTACTTAATCAACCTAATTGTAAGATGGAAGGAAATATCAAAACTACAAAAGAGTAAATTTAGATATAATACAGTTTCAAACAAGAACAGTTGGGAAATTTCGAAAAATCACCATAAATGGTGGAAATTGAATTAGAGGTTGAATAATTATGGCTTGAAATTTACATGCTTGAATTCCTTAATGAGTCTATTGTCAAGAGAAGCAAACAAGAACATTGTTTGAATTTTGTACATAGTGTTAAGTAAATTTTAGTAAGGAGAGGGTAGAATTGTCGAGCTGTGAAACAAGGGAATATTTAGAGAATAAACTGTACTAATTGGCAAAACTAAAAATTCTTACAATGTTATGGTAGGAAGGTATATGAGTCTAGTTTCAGGGAAAATTTACGGAACTTAAATTGGAGCCCTTTAGCTCCAGATAAAAATAAATTAGTGACCATGACGCAGAAAAATGGCTTGTTGGAAATTAAACAAACAATGAAATTTATGTGTGATTAAAATTATGTTACTATGTAATCATGTGAGAAATTTATTTATTTCTCATATGTTTACTTACTAAGCTATATGCTTACTCTTCTTTATTTTCCCTTGATAATAGTGACATCAATCAGCTCGAAAATTTGACGAAGTCAGAACATCATCCACACTATCATCATCTTTTGGGTATTTTGCAACCAACACTTTTGAAACATGGCATGTATAGACGACTTAATGTAATGTAGTATAAATATGTATATAAAATATTGTTTAGTTTAAAATGTTGGTGTTTATTATTGGATAAATTGTGTCTGAACATATAACTGTATTTGGTTGAAATATTGAAATCATTTGAAATTGTATTTTGAAAATTTGCAGGAGGTTTTATGTAAAAATAAGCAGAAATACTGCCAACATTTATAAAAAAAATTTAGTGACAATGTATCGCAATTAGAACAATTACAAGTGTTTGAGTTCTAGTAGTACCTCATACTCTGTTCCGACAAGGAACACGGGTAAGGGGTGTTACAATATGTATTTTCTTGTTAACGAAAGGATATTTGAAACATGTGATTGAATGCTGATATTTGGTTGGAATTGAACGCGGGATAGAGTATGATCGAGATTTGGTGTGTTGTGGTGGATTTGGAGTGGAGATTATTGGGGAGTGATATATTTATGTTTCTTGAGTAAACTGAGGTTCAACATTTGTTGCGAACTCTCGTGTTATACTCGATATTTTGGTGTGTTTCGGTTGTATTAGCTCTTATGAGCATTGGTGTTTTTTGGAGGGATTAGCTCTTATGAGCGTTGGTGTGTTTCGGATGGACTGGCTCTTATGAGAATCTAGTGTGTTTGGGTAGTTTGTCGATGTACTCTTATCCATAAGTCGTTCATCGGATTGAAAATCTCGGTAAGGTAACTTGATGAGTAATTTTTGATGAATTTACCATATATTTGATTTTGAATTGAACGTTTGTGATCAACCGGTTGAAATTGTGGATGACAAGAAACATTCCTGGTTGTATTAATACTTTTTGAATTGTTATATTTACTTCAGTAAGATTTATTATTTTAATAAGTCGAGCTTACTAAGCTTCTTTAAGCTTACTTGTGTTAAACTTTGTTCTTGTAGATACTCGGAAGGTTGGACGGACAGATCGACATTCAAGTCACACTATCCATGAATCTTGGTAGTTTTTGGAACGTTCATTTCAGATTATATGACATGTATTAGGATTTTGTGTTATTATTCTAATGTTTTGAGATGTGTATATATTAAGTATGATCTATGTGTAAATTATCAACTTATATGAAATATCTGAATGAGGTACAGTTCCAATGCCATTATGAATTACATGAATTAATGATATATTGTGATTGAGGTACCTATGAAAGGTACATTGGTTAGATGTTAGATTGGATGAATTGATAAGTTATGTTTGAAGTTTTACTTTGATATAAAATTGTATATACTTGTGGTACCAATGAGGGTACATTTGTTAGGCACTTAATAGGTTGATTTTGGTATGTTTTTGGCTTGATTAATGTCCTTTAGAATAGGTATTTTGGTTGGTATTTGGGTTTCTTAGGATCCAAGTAAGCTTGAAATGGTAAACTTGATGTTTAAGGTTCATTTTGGGTCCACACGGCCTGAGACACAGGCGTGTGACTCAGGCGTGTATGACACACAGCCTGGTGATACGGTTGTGTTTCCCCTGTAGGTTTCAAGGCTCACAAGTTAGGCAGTAACACGGCCTAACACACAGCCTGAAACATAGGTGTGTGAGGCTATTTCGAGTGTTACACGACCTAGCACACGGGCGTGTGGCTTGGCCGTGTGACCTAACGCAGAGAGTTACACGGGCGAGGACACGGGCTGGGACAAGGCCGTGTGGCCCTATTTCGAAGGTTACATGGCCTGAGACACGGGTGTGTGTCTCAGTCGTGTGACCTTTGCAATCCAAAATTTCTAACATTTCCTGAATCTTCCAAATGTTTCCGATTTAGTCCCAGATTGTTTCTAGTGTATGTTTAGGGCCTTGAGGGCTCGATTAAGGGATATTATGATTGTAATTAAAGGTAATTAGATTATGTTTGCATTTATGTATGAAATGAATAATTTACTATTCTGTTTGTACGGTAATACTTCGTAACCCTATTCCAGCGACGGATACAGGTTAGGGGTGTTACATAGTAAATATACATTTATATATTTATAGTGGACAACATTAATGGTGTGTATTATATATATGTGATATGTTATAATAATAAATAAAATAAAATAAATATATATAGGTTATAAAATAATAATAGTTATAATAATAAATACAAAAGGAAAGAGATGATAACATGCAAATTAGGAAGAAAATAAAAGAAAGAAAGAAAAGAGAAAGAAGAATGCATGACCTAGGGGGTTTGGAGTTAAAATCCAAAATTGGTTAGTGCAATTTAGTCCTGTTCTTGAATTTTTTTTTGGAATCCCGGTACTTAGAGCTACACGACCCGTGTTGTAATTTTTAATATTGTTCAAGTTTGAGAATGTTACCATTATTAGTTAGCTATAGCTTTAAGGATTAAATTGATAGATTTTTAAGTTAGAAGTGGAAAAGGACTAAATTGTGGAGTAAATTGTTGATTTTGAGCAATAGGGACTAAATTGAGAAAATTTTAAAATTTAGGGATAAAATTGAAAAATAGAGAGTTAATTTTAGCTTAGAGTGAAATTAGTATAATAAATATAAATTTAAATGTGGAAGTTAAAATTAGTCTCGATTTAGAGACTAAATTGAAGTTTAAGCAAATATAGTGTAAAAATTGAAAATTTATGTGGAGATTGAATTGTATAATATTAATGTATTTTAATTGTTTTAATTCTATAGCTAACGTCATACCGGAATCCTCGAGTTCAAAGGGGAAGGATAAAATTGACATCGAATAGCTCGAAATTTATGGTTTGTGTTTCTATAATCCGAACTCTTGTAAATTGTTACATTTTGAACTATTATGCAGAGTAAGGCATAAGGTGAGTAGTTTTGTTAAAATTGGGATGAAACGGATTGAATTGAATTGATGAATATTTATAAGGATTTAAATGTGTGCATTGAGGAATGTACATATTTGCATATATGATGAATTGAATATATATGTGTTTTGAGAATTGTAATTGTTAATGAATTGAATAAAATGCCTATATGTTACAAAGGTATATATATATGGAAATTAGACATTGGTTATATTGAAATATGAAATGAAACTCTATTAACTGTTCGGGCTAAGTAGGATATAGATGGCATGCCATAGGATATGAAGAGTTTAGGGATTCTTATATAGCATTGGGTGCCAATTTGAGGCACTGGGTGCCAATTTGCTTCGATTCAATCGATGAGACACTGGGTGTCAGCTTATATAGCATTGGGCATAGTTATTACTTCGAATTTATTCGATGAGGCACTAGGTGCCAAACTGGTATGTTGGTTTGATCCGTGTATCTGCCCAAGTCCAAGTCTTGTTAATAGGGAAAATAAATGATAAAATAGATGTGCTTGATATTGAAATGTCAATGAATGAAAATGGAATCAAGATGGGAAATGGATTATGAAATGATGAAATTGGATGTGTATATTGAAATGAAATTGTGAATTGAATATAGATATGAATCATGCCATTGCATGAGTTGAATAATCAAATGTTATATGAAATGTCAATGTTATGTACTTGAACATGTGAACCCTAGTGAATGTAAATAGAGAATGAGAAAATTTGCATTATTAATTTGATACATGTGTTTATAGCATTACTTCTTACACTTCTTACATTTAACTACTTATATCAAGTTTAAATTGTTAGAATTATAGAAATACTATTAAGTTTTACTCATTGTGCGATTTTTTTTCGTGCGCAAGTTAGGTTCTTTTCAACTTATCGTTGACTCAGCATTTAACCTCAATACCAAGCTCAAGTGTGGTGATATTGCAATTTGTAATGGCATGTGTAACTGTAACATCCTCAAAACCCCCTTTGTAGTAAATAATATGAGATAAAATCTTAGCGAAAAGAGAAGGTACAAGATCAATAAAAACGAAAGTTGCAAGATATCAAAAGAAAGTTAAATCAAGAAGCAAGACATAATGTATTAAATTAAGGAATGGACTAAAATTGTAAATATGTGAAAAGTTTTGTGGCATAAGTATAAATATGGAAAAGTTGAAGTGAAAGGCCAATAGTGCAAATATCTTAAAGGTAGAAGGATCTAGAAATTTGGTCTTTCTACCAAAAATCCACCATTTTTCACCTAGAATTTTAAGGAATTTTCATAATCACCAAGAGAGAAAAGTGATAAGGAGACTATAGAGAACAAGAAAATCACCTTGAATTCAAGAAAATGGAAGTTGGAGGAGAGACAAAATCAAGTTAAAGTTTGAAATCAATAGGACAAGGTAAGAACATCAAGATTTCAATATATTTTAAAGTTTGATATTATTGAAAAAGCATGAAAATGATGTTAAAGTAGAGTTTTCTTATATAAAGTTTTATTTTCTTAATATGTTAGCGAAGGGAAATAAGAGGAAGTGAGGGGAAATATTGTAGAGAGAGGAAAAGAGGGTGAAATAAACTTGGTTATCAACATTTTGCACTAAAACGGTTTTGGACAGCAGCAGTAGTCTGACTTTGAAAATTCACCAAAAATGTAGAAATTGAATTACATGTTAATTAAAGTATGAAATTAATTCCTATTGAGTCTAATTTTAATAGAATAAATGATGTAAGCAAAAGAATTTCACATTATGAGATATATGAATTTTTGTGAGACAAGGTCAGATTGATTTTGAGTTCTCCTGTTCTGACTTTAGAAAATCATCAAAATTGAAAAAGAATGATTAGGGGTTTAAACTTATATTTTTAATTTATTAATGAGTTTTTTTCAATAGAAACAAACGGAAATATCATCCAAACCCCGTACTAAGAGATAATTAATTTTTAGTAAAGAAAGGTCGAAGCTGTCAAGCAGCAGAATAGGGAAAAATTTGAAGAATTTACTGTACTTATTGGATCAATTATAAATTCTGAAATTTTTATGGTAAAAATAAATTTGAGTCCAGTTTAAAAAACATCAAGCGGATCTTAATTTTGAATTCAGTAGTTCAAAATATAAATAATTTAGTGACTATGACTTAAGTGGACAGCTTTGATATGAACACATAAGTAAATAGTAGAATTATAGATAATGTTACATATAAATATGTTATATACTAAAAGCTAAAGATTTTAACAAATATATACATAAAGGATGTGGAATGGAGAGGAGGAGGGAAAAATATATGAATATATATATAGTAGATGAATTTGAAATGTTTTGAAATGGTTGTAGGTGATGGAATCATTAATACATGTGAATATATTTTAAACGAACTGATGAAATAATAAGTAAATAATTGTTAATTGATGTGATATTGAATTATTTGTGAAGAATTAAACTGATTGGCACAACTTAGAAATAAATATGAAATATACATAAAGTGGGTAAACTAATTTTTCAAGTGCAAGTCCTCCAATGGTCTTATTTGTAAAACTTTAATATTTATGTTAATTTAATAAACTTTGTTATCTTTGATTGAATATCATGTTTTTATGAGAACTTGAGATTAGAAATAGATGTAAGAGGATGATATGTAAAATGAAGCGACGGTTATGACATCTAAATACAGTTCAGGTAATGATATAAATTAAATAAATAAAAATAAAGCGTGGAACTTATAGGAAAATGGAGACGACTTCATGATGACAAGTTCGCCATGTCACGACGTGAAAGCCCCAACGTCGCGACAACAGTTCAAAAATCTTTATGAACTTTACAATTTGACTTTGATCAGATGTGGATGTTTTAATGAGCTCCTTTAACTCATAATTAGTTCTATCGTAAATTCAATTATTACTATAATTAGTTAATCATCTACATTAATTAAATAATATGATAAATTTATTTGAAATTTTCATTACTTGCTTTGGCAACGAATGTGACATCCTAATGCCTTGACTCGGCGATCGGGTCGGGTATGGGGGTGTTATAGTAGCAACCCAACTTCTTCCAACCCAGACCCAACGAAAAGAAAAAATAAATAAACAAACAAATAATAAACAGTCCAAATTACAGGCCCAATGACCCTAATCCATTACCTACACCTTAAAGCCCAATATTACACCAACTCAAGCCCAAAACCTTAAAAAATTAATAGAAACCCTAACTCCTTCCCGTGTCGCAGCCTCACCATGTCGACAGGCGTGCCGTTGACTTCTCCCATTTGCCACCATCACCTGCAAAACAACAGAGAAACAGAAGCAAAAAGCAAAAGCAAAGAAGTAGAGAAAATAAAACAAAAAGCAAAAATAATATATCTTGTAATATATATGGCTATAAAAGCCGAAATCATCTTGTAATACATTCATCAAGAAAATCGAATACAAAAAAAGCAAAAGAATTAACAAAGATAGTTCTTTTTAATTTCGTCTAAAATAGAAAAATATAAAAATATATATAAAAGGCTCAACTTTTACCTGCGGCGCTTTGTCTCTGACTGTCGTAGCAGTCCTTGTCGATCTAGAAGGCTTCCAAACCCATTAGGGTTCCGTTCGGACTTCGTCGGACGAAGATATGCAGGGGCCATCTCTCCTTTTTCTTTTAAAAAAACACCAAGAAACCGAAAGGTTTCATCTCTTTTTTTTGAACTTTGGATCATTTTTTAGGGATTTTGACCCCAGATCCGTGTTCTACACAAAAAGGGGACTCAAAAGGGAGTCTTTTTGTGATTTTTGGCCACCAGAGGCGATGATCTTCGTTGCCAATGACCGGTGGGCACGGCGGAGACTCGTCAGCCCCGTGACCAATGGGGAGGGCAGCTTCAGAAGAAAAATGAAAGGAAAAGAATTTTTTTTAAAAAAAATGACTCAGAAATGATGTTTTTTTATTTTTTATTTTATATATCCCTTCAAAACGGCATCATTTTGGGCTTGACTTCAGACGCACAAAATGACGTCGTTTCAAGCCTGACCCGAATAATTCGACTCAACCCCCTAGGATCTGCATGTTTTCGCATGGAGGGGCTAATTGCCATTTTGGTCCTTTAGCTTTCTTGCTCCTTTTCAATTTCGTCCTATTTCATTTTTATTTATTTTATTTTTATCCTTTTATTTTATTCTTGTGCAATTTAGTCCTTGACCCACTGTTGACCCACTAAGGGAAGGACACGTGTAATATGGGTGGGATAATGCCCTTTTCGGTCCCTGTTCATTTTCGCATATTATAATTTAGTCATTTATTTGCTTTTCTTTGTTTGTTTTTGCAATTCGGATTTTAATTTTTTTAAATTTTAATTTAGTCCTTTACCTTTCATAAATTCAAACCCTTTATTTACCATTATTTAATTTCCAACACGTTAATTTCGTTATTTATATTTTTTCCCTTTAAGTTATATAATTTACATTTTTTCTCTCGAATTTCTCGATTATTTTATTTTGGTCCTTTGTTTTTAATTATTGATACTATTAATACTACTAAGTGATTATTGTTGTTAATTAATATTAATTTTTGTTAAAATTTGCTCAAATATCAATATTTATTGAATGTAGTTAGACTATTATCATACTTTTTTTATATTATTTTATTATTATCATTATTATTATATAGTATTATTAATTGAATATTTTATTATTTTTATTATTATTTCTTATTATTGTATTCATTATAATATTGTCATTTTATTTCATTATTTATGTGGTTATTTTGTTAATATCATATTTTCGCCATCATCGTACATTGTAAATATTGCTACATACATTCATCCGTTTTTCAGCCAAAACACTGAGGCAATGTTCGTTATTTTTGGGAATTCAAGGAGTCGTGCTCCTAGTTTACGGAGTATGGTCTCTTCCTAGAATCGAAATAACTAAATATCCTATTTAAAACTCAAAATACATAGGACTTAGGTAATAATCAAATGACGAGAATCCTTGTTTTTGAGGATTCGAGATATCGTGCCCTAACTTACGGGACATGATCATTTTCTTGTTTGACTCGAAATAAGAAGGTTATTTCCTTCAAATTCAATTTAGTTTGCGATATTTTAATAAAATCATGCAAGAAGGGGATCGTATCTTAAATTTTCAATTCTCGACACTAAGACATCAAGTAATCAACTAGGTACCAATTTTAGGCGTTATGATGGTGCTAATCCTTCCTCATACGTAACTAACTCCCAAACCCACTTCCTAGATTTTATAGACTGAAAATTGTCGCTTTAGTAAATTTAACCATTTTTTATGATTAAGTTTCAAGGTGATCCAATCACACCAAAATAAAAAGGATTGGCGGCGACTCCATCTTCGTGTTTAAAATAAAAAGTCGATTTCAAAAAAGAGGTTTCAACAGTATGTACCTAGGAAGTTATTGGTTGATATTTGGTTTGTTAGTGTGATGTTATTTTGGTTTAAAGTGAGATGATGGTTACTTGTATATATTTGATTATGGTTGAGGCTATGTTAGTATGTTAGCCTAGTTTTGGTATTTGTTTAGCTTAAAATTTGGCATGAATGAAAGCTTTGAATGGTTAATGCTTTGTCAATTTGTTTGATGATATAAATTGTGGTACCAATGAGGGTACATTAGGCACTTAAGATGGTTGTTTTGGTATGAATTGAGTATGTTTGATTGTGTTTTGAATAGGTTAAATGACTGGTGACATGGTTGCTTAGTGCCCAAGTAATCAAAATTTGGTAAACTTGAGTTTTAAGGTACATTTAGGTACACACGGCCTGGGACGCGGTCTGTCACATGGCCGGGTGTCACACACGGGCATGTGCCCTGAGCATGTAAAAAAATAGTATAGGTGTAGTTTCCACACGGCCTGAGACACGGTCACGTGACCCAAATCAGTAAGTTACACGAGCAAAGACATAAGCTGGGACACGGCCGTGTGTCTCAAGTCAGTGAGTTACACGGGTAGAGACATGGGTTGGGACATGGTCATGTGTCCCAAATTCGAAAGTTACACGGTTTGGGGCATTCCACACTGCCTGGCCACACGGCCGTGTGTCCCCTGTTTCTAGGCATTTTGAGATTTCACCCTAAACTTCTAGAATTGTTTTCAAATTAGCCCCTATTTGTTCTTAAATCATTTTTACGGTCAAGTAAACTCGTATTTAAGACTGTATGGGTAATTTTTACTATGATTTGAATGAATTAACTTGCATTTTAATTATGATTGATTAATTGATTGATTTGATAGTAATGCCCGTGATCGTAATCCGTTGACAGAGAGGGGTTAGGGGTGTTACAGAAATATAACTTTTTTCAAGAGTTATCACCTCTCTTCACTTCAACCTGGAGTTTTTGTTTCGATTGTCTTTCCTAATCCAGTAGCAGCAACGGCTTAAAAGATTATAAGATTTCCATTAAAATCCACATTATAAAGATTTTACTAACATTTCAACTACATGTGACCCCATGTAGGGCCTTCCTGTAACACTCTTCCCTTCTATAATCATAACGTGCAAAGCTATAAGACTTACCAGAAGCAAAATCATCTACTCATTAGACAAGATCTTAGTCCGATCTTAACGAGGAAAAAGAAGAGGATGTTAAGGTTAGAAAGAAGAACCTGAACATTAAGTAGATAGAAAAGTCATCTAAATTGTCCTTTTCCCATAGATATACTCTCGATCCCCTTGATTTCCCTACCAAATCCAGAGCACGTAAAAAAATCCAACAAAGGTTAACCTCACTGTTGACCAGTCATGAGAGGGTCAAATCAATCCATTTGACTTTTATTAGGAGATGGCCAGATATGCTGCTTGTGATGATTTTTTTAGTTGGCTTGTTTTAGTGTAAAAGAAATCTTTCATATATCTTGCTACTATGTTCTTTACTTTGATCTCATCCTTCTATTGCTATAGAATCCCAACAGCTCTTAACTAAACCCAATACAAAATCCACTTGAATAGTATTTATGCAAAATTGGGCGTACTATGTCTTGGCGGTGTTTCATGTTTGACGTGGTCTTAAAGACAATTAAGTTTCTTACAACTTCGTCATACACTTGACAAGCTTTTAGTGCTCAAACAAAACTCTGGAGAGTACCTTCATAGGAGTGCACTTTCTTGGGCGTAATCTTTCTTCTATTGAAAACATCCTGTAATCAATTCCTTAGATATCGCCAACGGGCGGATGCTTTAACACTAGTATGCACCAATATTCCAACTCGCCATCAGGCCAATAGGGTGGCGGATTATGTTACCACAACGCGCCCAATAGTTTGCATACCTATCTTACTCATATTTTCGGATCTGCCAATTTTCGGGGTGTAACATTCTCTCTCCTCCATCATGAACATGAAATCTTCCTTCTTGAAATCTAAGATTACTAGATTGTTGGAGGCTTAATTTTACTAGAAATTTTAATGGAATTTCAAGGATTTCTTTCTAAATTTCAAGGAAATGACCAAATTGCAAAGAAACTAAACTTTCTTCTCTTTAAGAATGGTGGACATGAAAATGATGGAAGGATGAAGATTTTTCTTTGATCTTTTCTAATTACTTAACCATTAATTAATTAATTAAAATATATAATAAAATAATTTTAAATTATTCTAACCAATCATCCTTCAACACCATTCATCTTTAATCATTACACTTCATGTAACATCCCTAACCCGTATCCATCGCCAAGATAGGATTACGAAGCGTTACCAAAATATACAGATCAAGTAAACAAATATTTCATTTTATACAATATTCATGTCAGAAATCAAAGATAAAGTCCCTTATATGAACCCTCGAGGTCCAAAACATGCATTAGAAACGAGTCGGGACTAAACCAGTCACTCAGAGAATTTTTCACAAAATCTCAAAATTTTTCCTAGGTGCAGGGGTCACACGCCTGTGTGGTTAGACCGTGTGGTTCACATGGCCAAGGGACACGCCCGTGTGGTCAAACCGTGTGGTTCACATGGCCAAGGGACACACCCGTGTCTTAGGCCATGTAACTCTCTGACTTGGGTCACACAGCCAAGACACACACCCGTGTGCTAGGCCATGTGTAAATACCTGAGCATTCTGTTTTAAAATTTCAAAGATGCAGGGGACACATGACTAGGTGCTAGGCCGTATGTCACACACGGCTGAGACACATATCCGTGTCTCTGCCGATGTGGACGAAAATAGGCTATTTTTCAAGCCATATTTCTCACCCCATTTTGTCATCCTCCTACACCAACACTTTAATACATTCACAAGCTATTATAGGTCATTTAACCCAACTCAAAATCAAGTCCTATACATGATATAATACCTCATATAATCAAGTATACACACTTACTTAAATTACCAAGTTAACATATATGCATATCTTATCAAATATGTTGTCTTAATTCAATCATCAATATGCCAATACAATTTCTATCAATCAACCATTTCAAACACATACCAAACATATCCATCACAAGCCATTCCAATGGCTAGTTACAATTAAAGCATTTATATGCCGATATTGGCCAATTAACCTATACATGCCATTATAACCATAATTGATTTACCATATATATACTAAAATGGGTTGATGGATAGTGTGAGTGATCTCCGCCAAACTTCCAATCCAACGATCCTCCGGATTACTATAGAACAGGGGAAAATAAAACAGAGTAAGCATGAAATGCTTAGTAAGTTTGTGTAACATGATTATTAACTTACCACTCATTTAAATTCAATTTAAACATACAAGGCACATTCAATCAACTTGATCATGAGCCCTAACACATATCCTCATCACCCTTATTAGTCATATATTTCATATAAATATCAAGAAACATGTATGAGCTCAACAATAATTAGATTTCCATGTACATATACTTTCCACATCATGTATTCATATAACATATACAAATCATATCCTTGTATTTCAAGTACATTTTCATAATAATTCGTCTCGAGTTCAAATTATTTCATGTCGAAACTTTGTCCATTAAATCATTTGAAATGTCAGTGTCACACAAGTAATACACTCAAGGTGTACAAATCTATAATCATGGATGAACATATTCATCAGACAAACTCCATGTTCATATATTATCATCTCGTATTTCCATATATCATGTATCATCATTTTCATGTATTTCAGGCAGATACGTGTATTAATTAATTTCATGTTCATATTTTCTCATGTCAGGATTTTATCCGTTGAATCATTAAAAACATCGATGGATACACAGGTAGTGGTAGTACACTCGAAGTGTACAAATAAAAAATCCGTCAATTTATATTCAAGAGTGCTTTTTAAAGCACATAATCGGGAAATCCTCTCTCAAGCCATATAGCAGGAAGCTCACAAAGAGTCATTAATCGGGAAGCTCACAAAGAGCTTATCAGGGCCATATAACAAGAAGCTCATAAGAGCTATAATCAGGAAGCTCGTGAAGAGCCTTTAATCAAGAGCTCCAGATAGCCATATATTGAGAAGTTCAAGTGAGCCATATCAGGACGCTCACAAAGAGCGGCGTTTGTGTCCATAATATATGCAAGATCACTACCGATCAGGATGCTCGCAGGAACCATATAACGTGAAGCTCGAGAGGGCTTATAATAGGATGCTTGTAGGAGCTGTGGTGTGTCCGCAACACATGCAGGACCACAACCAATTGGGAAATCCTATATCTATCGATTTCCATTATTCAAATGGGATTTACTATTTATCGGGCTTTGTGGGATATGTAACCAATTTCATATATTTGGCATTTATACAATTAACATACACAACATTCAATTCAAACATACTAATATACATAATTTAGTTACACGAACTTACCTCGACAAATGTTCGTGTACGTAAAACCTACTAATTCAACATTTTCTCTTTTCCTCGTTCTAACTCCGAATTTGGTCTATTCGAATCTATATGAATGAATTTAAAATTAATTCATGTTTTTCAATTCAATTCACATCTTAGGTAAAATTACCATTTTTCCCTTAAACTTTTAATTAATGACAATTTCGTCCCTAGGCTCGAAAAATTTAATCCTTATTCCAAGCCTAGCCGATTTTTACATGTAAAATTTACAGCCCATGTATTTCATAAAATTCAAAATTTTTCCATGAATTTTACATCTTTTCAATTTAGTCCCTAAATCATAATTTCTTCAAAATTCCCTTTACAAAAGTTGTTTATCTATCAACAACCTTTCATTTTCTAGCATAAAACTTCATAATTCATCTATTTTCATCCATAGAAAAACTCTAGTACCTTGATAACTTTACAAATTAATTCCTGAGATAGCTAGATTAAGCTATTACGATCTCAGAAATATAAAAATCATTAAAAACGGGCAAGAATACTTACCTAATCAAGCAAAATAAGTTGGCTTGAGCTTAGGTTTCCATGGCTAGGTTTCCATGCTTTTAATTTGGGAAAGATGATATAAATGATAATATTTTTATTTTTTTATCATTTATCATCTTTTATTATTTCACTTTCCAATTTCATCCTTTTTTTTATTTTATTTTCCATGGATGAATCATCATCCTTAATCACTAAGCATTTTTAATGGTCTATTTACCATATAAGGACCTCCAATTTAAAGTTCTATAGCTATTTAATCCCTTTAGCTATTAGAACTCAACTTTTGCACTTTGTGCAATTTGGTCATTTATCAATTTAAACATGTAATCATAAAATTTCTTTATGAAATTTTTATACAACATTACTATCATACTATAGACCATAAAATAATATAAAAATAATTTTTCTTCCGAAATCGGATTTGTGGTCCCAAAACCACTGTTCTGATTTTACAAAAAACGGGCTGTTACACTTCAATAATTGATAATTATCCAAATTGACAAATGATCATTTTTCCCTTCATAATTCTCTACAAAATCATCTTTGAATACTATTCACTTTTGAAAAAATTGTGATTTAATCCCCTATTTTTCTCCACTTATTCAATTTGGTCCCTACTTACCAATTTTGTGTCATAAGAAATTTTGGGTTATTTGCACTTTGGTTCCTTCAAATTTTCTTTTATTTATATTTTAACCCTTCAAATTTTGAGTAATTATACTTAAATCCCAAATTTTTTCACATATTTACAATTTAGTCCCTATCTTAAATTAATATGTCACAACATACTTATTAATTCAACTTTCTCTCGCATCCACCATCTTTCTCTTTTATTAATTTTTTTTATTTTACTTTACCAAAGAATCCATTATACACAATTTTCACTTAATACTACTTTTATTTCATAATGATTTTAAAGGTGGTACATGTATATTGAATTGAAATCATCAATTCCTCCGTTAGTAATTTTGCTTCTTCCTTCAATTGTTTCTGAGGAGAAAGTTCTCTATTGATTCTGGAAAATGAAAATAATGCATCACTCAAACGAAGCACATTAGCACATTGAAAACAATAGTCACTGAACTACCATATAACATGCATTACTTCTCAAAATAACGTTCCAAGCTATGCGATTGACGATCCTTTGAATGGTTTCCAAAGCTAACTACTTCTCCTAAAAAGAGACGAGTTCAAAATGAAAAAGAAAAGAGACAAGGAATTGAATGATTACCCACAGTAAAAAAGGGTAGCGATGTCGAGGGGGTAGAAACATCGAGAAAAGTAAGACCGTCCCATGGTGAAGAAGAGGAACAACCAAAATGCACCAATTGGAACCTACGACACTAACAAGGAACTGGACTTCGTTAGTCGTCGGAAAGTCACAGACACGGCGAAGATGTCCACTGGGATCGATTAGAACCGCAGCGAAGAAGATGAAAGCATGAGATGGCATAAAACGTTGCCTTAAATGCAGCTGGCTTTGACTAGCGTTGGAGAGCAGCAAACACGGTAGTGGTATCGACCAGAATGGGTTGGAAGGAAGCCTGACAAGAATGGGTCAGGAGGAGGAACGAGGAATGGCAACTTGGTGAAGAATTATTTTTTAACCTACAACTGTTTCTTTTTTTACCTTTAGTGAATTTACCATAACCGGTGATTTCCCGGTTTTGTTTTCGCTTTATCCTTTTTTTTCAACAGTTACAATTAATTTTGATTCAATCTAAAGGCTCCTGTTTTTTGAAGCTTATGTAAGGTGGTAAGGTTTTTTTTTTTAGCTTTGCTGTAAGAGTTTTTGGTAGAATTTCCTAATATATTATTTTTAAATTATTTTCTTAAAAGCGTAATGGCGACCATGCTCGCCACTTTATAGGTAGCAAAATTAGACATGACTATAAATGATTCAATACTCCAATTTATTTGTTGATCTAATTATCACCAAATTATAAAAAGTTATAAAATAATTATTTAATTTTTTTAGTCACCTAACAATTTGAAATTTTTTTTGAGGTCACTAGCCATTGAATTATTAACGAAAAATAACTTGACATCTTTTGAAATTTGCATAATAACAACTTTAACTGTCAACATTTATACATTGTGTCAAATTAAACCTCGACATTTACACATTGTGTAATTTAGTCATCTTTTGCAACTTTACTTTTACTTGTGATGTTAAGGGTTAATTTTAAAATAATGAGAAAAAAATAAAAATTATTATATTGGATTTTCGAGTGTTTACATTTTTGGTATATTTTTTATAAAATTTAATTGATAATTTTTTTAGCTTTTTAGGTGAAAGAGTCGCAAAGAGAAGTAAAATTAAAAAAAAGAAGAAAGATCAAATGACACGATGTATAAACGTTGAGGGCAAATTTTTTAAGAATCAAGATTAAATTGATACAATGTATAAATATTGAGGATTAAAATTACTATTATGTCAATTTTAGAAATTGTCATGTGATCTTCCTATCAACAATCTAAAGGTTTGTGAGAAAAAAATAAAAGAAAAAAAATTCAATAATTAAGTAATATTTTGTAAGACAAAAAAAAGATACTAATAATTAAGGCCCTACCAATGTAATTTACCGTATTTATTAATTGATTCTCCATTGCCTTAAATTTTTTGCGTACCAAAACAATCCACCTCTCATATCAAGACTTAGGAAATGATTAATATCCCAATTTAATGTTTGCTTATTTTCATTTCATCACATGTGATGTTCTTAAAGTTCAAAAAAACATATCATTTGCGTTACTAAAATTTCTTTTTCTCTACATTTAATTTTTAAAAGAAATTGATTTATAGGTGTCTATATTTTATTATTTTTTTAATAATAATAATTGTAATCTAATCATTTTTGAACAATTTTAAAAGCACACTCCTTCATAACAATATAATGCTTAATTTGATATGATTTAACTCAATTTCAATTCCTTAACTTTTCTCCTTATCGACCAAACTAACCCTTTTGGTGTTATACATGTATATAGGTTTTGGGTTCCTATATCAATGAGATTACTTCAGAGTTATATATATATATATATATATATATTTTAAAACACCAAATTATTTCAAAAAGTTTATTAGTGGGTGGTTTTTTTAAAACAGAAAAACACAAGTATTCCTCTTGAGTTATACGTATTTTTAAATTGTTTTGAATTTATTAAAATCATATTTCAGTTTACACAATTCATGATACATATTTTTAAATAATCATAACTAAAAGAAATTATTACAAAAACATGATTAAATTGATACCTGAATTGTATCTTAACTTATATCATAACAATATCTAATTTAAAGAGAATTTAGAGAGAACTTATACAGAGAGTTAAATTTAAGATATTAGAATTCCTAAGACCTCAATATTATTATTAAGCCAAGCCTTGTTGATGATATATTTGTTTTCTTAAAACAAAATTAAAGTTGTGGAGTTTAAAGAATTTATTTATATTTATATTTTTTTTACTATAATCTATAATACACTTGTCACACCCTAAATTAATTTCATAAATTGTGTATGAGATAATTTTTTTATATTTAAATTTAAATTAAAATTTTACGTGTATAATTATCAAATCGAATTTTATATATTATATTGGATAAAAGTTTATGTGAAATTTTAACATTTGTCGCTTTAATAAAAGAAAAGAAAAAGATAAAGAAAAGTACTTGTAGTTCGATTATTCCGCACACAACTGTTGGATGGTTTGTGAAGGCAAAATACAAGTCCAAATCAATACTAAAATGAAAGAGACCCACTAGGAATTTGCAACGAAAAATCTAAAGAATAAAGGTTAAAATGTATTTTTAGTCCCTATACTTTTACAAAATTCAAGATGCGGTCATTATACTTTTAAGTTAAAAATTAAATCTTTTATTCTTTTCCAAATTTAAAATCCTAACCCAATCATTAAAGCGGATAGTAATTTTCATCAAAATTTATAAACTTAACATATTTATTTTTCATTAATTATAATAATGTGAGGACAACTTAATTACCATGTTAACTTGATAAATTTTAACAGAAATTATTAATAATAATAGTAAAATTTTTAAAGTGAAAAAGTAATAACACTTTATTTTTAACTTTTTTTAATTACAAGGATTGAATCTTACTTTTTTTTTCAAAGTATGAAGACTAACAACAATTTTAACCAAAAATAAGTGAAAGTTTTTAAGTTGAAATATGTTCTATGCCTCTCTAGTTTTTACATATTTGGAATTTAGTCCCCTACTTTTATTTTAAGAAATTTAATTTCTCTACTTTTCAGATATAAAAATAGTTTACTTGTTGACTTGGTCAAAATTATTCTATTAAATTCAGGTTAATTACAAGTCATTTTTTTATTACATGACTACTAAGTGAGTATTTTTTAAAAGCCAAAATGTCATACTAACTAATTTAGCAATTGGAATTGAAATTTAAAAAGTGGAGGGAAAAAAAATTCTTAAACGTAAAAGAACTAAATTTTAAATATAAAAAAATACAGGGACTTAAAAGTATATTTTAACCTAATTTTCCAATCAAAACAAGAATCAAATTATACTAGATCTAAAGGGTAGTTTAGGAAGGAAAGTCCCACCAGATTTCAGTCTTTGACAGCGAGAAGCCAACCAAACTTCCCCCCACTATATATCCCAACTAACCGTCTACTTCAACCTCGTTGTGGTACTCCCCATTCGCCGCCATACACCATGCCGTCAGTGGCTTCACTTCCACCATCACCACAGATACCGACACTCAGCCGTACTAAAACAGCAGCAAGTATACTTTTAGGTAAGTATGAATTGGGTCGGTTGTTAGGCCGTGGAAGCTTTGCAAAAGTTCACGAGGCAACTTCTCTTGAGGACAATTACAGCGTTGTGGCGATCAAGATCATAGACAAAACGAAAGCAGTAGATGCCGCCATGGAACCGAGGATAATCCGGGAAGTTTCAGCTATGCGCCGCCTACAACATCACCCGAACATTCTTAAAATCCACGAGGTGATGGCCTCAAAGACCAAGATCTACCTCGTCATGGAACTAGCCTCCGGTGGTGAACTCTTCTCCAAAGTGTTACGCCGTGGCCGATTAACTGAATCCGCCGCACGTAGGTACTTCTCCCAACTCGTCTCCGCTCTCCACTTCTGCCACCTAAACGGTGTCGCCCACCGTGATGTGAAGCCTCAAAATCTGTTGTTAGATCAAAGTGGAAATCTGAAAGTTTCGGACTTTGGTCTCTCGGCTCTACCAGAACAGCTAAACGACGTCGGTCTTCTGCATACAGCTTGTGGAACGCCGGCTTATACAGCTCCTGAGGTTGTCCGGAGAAAAGGGTATAACGGTTCCAAGGCGGATGCTTGGTCTTGTGGTGTCATTTTATTTGTTCTGTTGGCAGGTTATTTACCCTTTGATGATGGTAACTTAATGACTATGTACAAAAAGATTCAACGAAGGGAGTTTCAATTTCCATCTTGGATATCAAAGCAAGCAAAAGCTATAATATGGCAGCTTTTAGACCCGAACCCCGACACAAGAATGAGCATAGCCAAGTTAATGGAAACTTCATGGTTTAAGAGAACTTCAAAGGCGTTTCCATCATCCAACAGCCAACAAGAAAGTTTGTTACATGACAGGAAGTTGAAACATGATATGGTTTGTAATGGAGTTAATGCTTTTGATATAATAGCTTTGTCTTCAGGGTTGGATTTGTCAGGGCTTTTAGAAGGAGGGGATAATAAGAGGAAGGAAAGGAGGTATACAACTTCAATGGAGTTGGATGGGGTAATGGAGAGGGTTAGGGAGGTAGGGGAGAGATTGGGGTACAGAGTGGAGAGAGGGAAAAGAGGGGTTATGGGGTTAGGGAAAGGGAGGGTGGTAGTGGTGGTGGAGGTGGTAGAGGTGGCAGAGGTGTTCGTATTGGTGGAGGTTAAGGTGATGGATGGTGGGGTAGAGTTTGAGGAAGGGCAGTGGGTGGATCTGGAAGCCGGCCTTGGAGACGTTTTTGTTTCTTGGGATAATGGTGCTTTAGGGTGATGGCGTTTTTGTTTGGTAATGTACATGGAAGGTTTTTTTTTTCCCTCTTTCTTTCCCCTACTTTTGTTGTATTCATTAGTTATTTTATTTGGTCTGAATCTAGATAGATATAAAAGATGAAAATTATAGTGATAATTTCAGCAGCTGAATAATTTATTATTATTTTGTTGATTTCTTGGCAACTTTCCATAGATTTTGCGGAACTGATAAAATTGGAATCAATTCCAGAAACAGGGGAAGAAGCTGAAACATAAAAGTTGTTAAAAAAACACGTGGATTAACAACTAAATTTCACAAACAGGAAAATATTGTCAGAGTTTTGGAAGCCAGAACTTGTTCTTCCGAGTGTAGAGTTGTTGTAAATCTAATGTAATAGTGTAAGAGAAACAGGAATGGCAGAAATCAAAACCAGCATGTTTTGAGTTTAAAGTTATCCCTCTCCATAATGTCTTCTTTCTCATACAATGTAACATTTGTTGAAACATACATATTATATCTCGGTTGCAGTTTTCTATGTTGCTTGGACTCTTATTTTTTTTTTCCTTTAATGCATGATGCCTACCCGAACACGAATGTGAAGATATAATCTTTTAAAATTCTCTGCATGAAAAACTTTAACATCATATTAAATACCAACACATATCCGGTACGTAAAATCAAATCCAAATGTTTTTGGCATTTTTTGTTGGTATTATTCTTTTCAATAAATTTGAATCAATTGCAGAGGTCTCCCACACCCACAATACCAAAATTTCTGGAATCAATCTTTTTCAAGATAATTCCATTGATTGTCCATCCCAAAAACTCCAAACTATATTCCACCAATCAAAGAAACAAGAAAAAGAAATGGAAGAAACTGATAATCAATTGACAAAAACCGAAATTACATCCAGATAGTGGCTGCCACCAACAAACATAATTTAGCAGCAACAAAGAGAATGAAGAAAAGATAACATTAAGCAGATTTACCAGCATAACAACCAAATGTATTTCATTTGAGCAAATTAATCTCTCTTAAAATAATCAGAGCAATTTAATTTTTATCAATTCAAAAGTGAGTAAAATGTTAAAGTTTCATCAATTTTATATGATTTTTTATTAGAATAATAATACTTTTAGCCCTCAAAATTTATATATTATGTCAATTTGGTCTTAATTTAACAAATTTATTCCATAAAAATTGTATAAATGTTGAAGTTGCACTTGTTGGGTTTTTTTTTTTTAGAATTAAGGTCAAAATGACAAAATAAGTAAACATTAAAGGCCAAGTTTGTTGCTACACCAATTAAAATTATGTATAGTTGACAGAAAATATTAACGCTATGATTAATTATCCTTAGTTATTTTTTAAATTAAAGGAGATTAAATTGCTTTACATTTTTTAAAGAGACTAATTTACTCAATTTCAAAAAAAAACCAGACTGTTTTTACCTAATTCATTTTACATTTTCAGGTTAATCGGACACCTCAAGTTAGAAAAACAAAACATTTTATACCAAGTACTCTTAGCTATGGTAGGCCTTTATCCACCAGCCTTGACAGGCCGTAATGGCCCGTGTGCGGAGTTCCACTGCTTAGTTTCGGCCTTTATATTTTCGACGTCCTAAAAAGTGGATAAGGAACAAAGCATTCTCCATCCTTCATTTAACGCCTGATTAAACCAACCCAAGTCTCACAGGAACTATGGGAGAGCCCCCAACCAAAATGCACCACGTACCTCAACAAGTAGGTCCCCCACGTGCAACGTGATTCAATCTAATTGGTCATTCATACACCTATCAGTTGCTTAGAAACCTCACTCCGTTATAGACGAAAGAAGGCGGGGGGGGGGGGGGAACATGCTCACAAGGAAGATAAACAAAGAAACAAAAAAATGAAAATGGCAGTTCAGGCAGCACTCTCAGTTGTCTCAGTAAGTTCAGTGCCTAAAATCAGGTGTAAGAAGGTTGAAACCAGAGTTAATGTAATGAAGAACCAAAGAGAGGTTGGTCTTGTTAAGTTCAAGCTGGTTAGAAACCATGGGGATGGAAGAATCAACTTCACAAGATTGAATGCTGCAGGGTTGTCTGAGATTGAACCTGATCTCAATGAAGACCCTGTTGACAGATGGGCCACCAACAGCGTCAGCTCTGTCAGTTCTTTTCGTTTCTATTTCTAATCTAATTGCTTTACTTAAAAGTATTCATATCCCAGTCTGTCTTCTGTATGTATATGAGTACAAGAGTATACATTTTTGTTATATGAATATGTTGGTTCATTTCAATGCTTATGTTTTGTTGAATTATAGGAAGATTTTAAGTATGGGGAATATGATGGGCACCATACTTACTTTGAAGGAGAGGAGAAAGGTACATGAAAGAGTTAAATTTGATGTTTCTGTTTAACCAGTGGTGAAACAACATATAACTGGTTGAAGCTTTTTTACTTCAGGAACATTTTGGGGAGCCATTGCTGATGACATTGAAGCTATTGAACCTCCAACAGGATTCCAAGGCTTTATTTCATGGCTCTTCCTCCCTGCAGTTGCTGCCGGAATGTTTTTCAATGTTCCAGTAATTCATTTCATATCTTCATTTATCTTTCTATCTTTTGAAAAGAAAAACACATAAGATTAACAAGATGAATTTAATGTTGTAGGGGGAGTACTTGTTCATAGGAGCTGGAGTGTTTACGGCTATATTTTGTATAATTGAGATGGATAAACCAGATAAGCCTCACCACTTTGAGCCACAGATATATAACATGGAAAGGGGAGCTCGTGATAAGTTAATAAATCACTACAATACCATGAGCATTTGGGATTTTAATGAGAAATATGGAGATCTCTGGGATTTCACTATCAAGAAAGATGATATAACAAAGAGATAAACTTCTCTCGATCAGAAAAAGAGAACTGTAATTATTAGCTACTGTCATGTGAGCATGGTCTGGAAGGTATAGTTTCTTTTTCCCTTGTTTTTTGAGAAGATAGTTTTTATTGATTACTATGTTTGTGTTAAGAGGATCACTTAATCAGTAAGCCATCTATATTGTGATTGCAGATGTATTTTTCGGTCCGATGCGATCACGTTCGATTGCAGTAGATACTAAATCGAAACTGTCGCCTTAAGTAGGCTGCTAAAACTTCATCATAGGTGTGAGAGCTTTGGGAGTGCTTTTATGATGATTGCTTTACAAGGTTAATTTGAATGCCTACTATATCAGTTTCCATCATTTGTTTTTGAAGATATAAAGGCTCTATTCCATTGAGTACCGAGAATAAGATTATATGCAAATTCTACTGTTTATACCTCATTCTCAGCTAAAATTTCTGCTTTTCTTATGGACTGAAATTTTCTTCACATTCTGCAAATAATGTTCTGGAAATAGGACCTTGAAGGTAGTACCTATGTTACTCGGACTCGGAGGTGACATGGGACATAAGTATGCTCATTTTTATTTTAATATTTGGAAAATAAACACGGATATTTCAAGTAACAAAGAAACACCACATCATTTTAACTAGTTCCTTTTAAAATATATAGTTTTTATCCCTAAATATTTGAAACATTTTGTCTATTTTCTAGTCCTATCTATTGCATAATAACTTTTATGCATCCCTGCACAGAAAATCCATTAGACAGTCACCATTATTCTTGAGTTCCTAAGATGTCACCATGTTTCCTATAGAACATTGATATCTGGTACAAGCAAGAATTTGTCAATGTGGAGGAACTAGTTTCAACTTGGATATGAAAGCTTCCTTTGCATTCAGATATAGCTTTTAATCTTAACAATCATACAAGGTTACCAATGGCCTGGTCAAAGTTAATCACTCACCAGTTACAATTTTGCAGAAGCAATATAGCAATGTCATTGATTGATGCATAAACTATAAATTCTTTAATTCTAATAATATATTATTTCCATGGCAGCTTGATTGTCAAAGAAAGAGTTTTTCAGTTTCACTTATATAGTTTATAAACAAACCAGCTGAGGGTCAAAGGCTCGAAACCAGAACAAGAACCAGAGAAAAAAAGAAATGAGAATCAAACCCCACCAGCAAGTGTTTTTCTCTTGGTTCCTTCTCTTGTTTCTCTTCCATGGTTCCCAAACCCAACCAAGCACCACAGGCTACACTTGCACACCTAACCAGACCACTTATCCATGCCAAACCTACGTTTTCTACAGAGCCACCGCTCCTAACTTCCTTGACCTGGCTTCCATTGGCGATCTTTTCCATGTTAGTCGTCTAATGATAACACAACCAAGCAATATTTCCTCCCCTTCGTCTCCTCTCATCCCTTACCAATCCCTCTTTGTTCCCATAACATGTTCTTGTAACTCCGTTACCGCTACTTTTGGTAGCCTTTCAGCTGCCAACCTCACTTACACAATCAAAGGAGGCGATACTTTCTATCTCGTGTCAACTAGGAACTTTCAAAACCTTACCACTTACCAATCTGTCGAAGTTTTCAATCCGAGTTCCGTCCCTACCCGACTCAAAATAGGGGGCGAAATAGTCTTTCCGATCTTCTGCAAGTGTCCTAATGAAACTCAGGCTAAAACTGGAGTGAATTACCTTGTTTCTTATGTGTTTCAGCCTTATGACAACTTATCATTAGTCGCCTCAAGATTCGGAGTTCGAACTCATGATATAAACAGCATGAATGGAAATAAAATACACCCTTTTGATACCATTTTCATTCCAGTTAATAAACTGCCTGTGTTACCTCAGCCTAAGGCACCTTCAGCAGCCTCTCCTGGAAATGCTGAGAAGAAAAGGGCCATAGTAGGATTGGCAATTGGGTTGGGAATTTGTGGGGTTCTTTTGATATTTTTCTTTGCTGTGTTGCTTTATAGGGATGTCTTTTCCAAGAAAAGAGACATGGAAAGGCCTGAGGATAATCAGAAGATACAGTTTAATAGGCCAGGGATGCTAATGAAGGGAAATGAAGTAAATTTGATGGCGGATGTGTCAGATTGCTTGGATAAGTACAGGGTGTTCAATATTGAAGAACTTAGAGAAGCCACTGATTGCTTTAATGAGAGTTGTTTGATTCAAGGATCTGTTTATAAAGGTTCCATTAATGGAGGTACCTATGCCATAAAGAAGATGAAGTGGAATGCATGTGAAGAGCTTAAGATCTTACAGAAGGTATCATTTGATTCGTTTTTCTTATCTTCTGAATAACATTTTTTCCCCTCTTCTTTGGACTAATCTGTGAAGACTTCTGCAAGGACTTAAGTGAAAATAATCCTAATAAAATGAACATAATTGAAAATAAGGACACCAATGGAAGGACCTCACTAACAAATGATAATAACAAACGTTTGAATTTATATTACCAATAAAATAGTGGTTAGTTTAAGTGACCTGTCTATTCATTAGATGATAATGTAGTAGGAAAGAAGCATAAAAATATATGAAGTCAAATGCCATGGAGACGATGACAAATCCTATTTTATGGTATAGTATAATATTTACATCTTTGAATGTCCACCTATTTCCTGCTTGTTCTTTTGGCTGGTATCATTACCGATGTTGTGGGGGAATATTCTTAGATCATCGCATTTCCATAACTAAATAATTGAACTCATATTAGTTCTAAGAAGTAAAAGTATGATTGAGAGAGTGTTAAATTGTATTCATATTAGTTCTAAGAAGTAAAAGTATGATTGAGAGAGTGTTAAATTGTATTTTATTTATTTATATTAAAAAATAAGTAAATTAGTTTTTGTAAGTTAAATCAAAAAGTAAATTAATTTTGTGTATTAAAAATTTCATACATTTCTAATATTAAAAACTAACATAACGGACAGAATAACTACAGAGATTAGTTTTTAACAGTAGAAATGATTTGTATTTTTAATAGGACTAATTTACTCTTTCATTTAACAGGACTACTTTACCTATTTTTTAAGTAGAGATAACAAGATATAATTTAATTCCTAATATAGGGTCTTCTATAATACTTTCATCCTCTCCAAGATGATATTATATAACGCCTATAACCTTTTCTTTTATTCCTAAAGTAAGCATGATTTGATTAATGGACTGAACCATGATTCTGATTTTGAAGGTAAACCATGGAAATCTGGTGAAGTTGAAGATGATATTATATAACGCCTATAACCTTTTCTTTTATTCCTAAAGTAAGCATGATTTGATTAATGGACTGAACCATGATTCTGATGTTGAAGGTAAACCATGGAAATCTGGTGAAGTTGGAGGGGTTTTGCATAGACCCTGAAGATACAACTTGCTATCTGGTATACGAGTTCATCGAAAATGGCTGCCTTTACTCTTGGCTTCATCAAAACAACAATGGAAAACTAAATTGGAAAACAAGGTTAAGGATTGCAGTTGATGTGGCAAACGGTCTGCAATACATCCATGAGCATACAAGGCCAAAAGTTGTACACAAAGACATCAAAAGCGGCAACATTCTGTTGGATTCCAACATGAGGGCCAAAATTGCTAATTTCGGACTGGCCAAATCCGGCTGCAATGCAATAACCATGCACATCGTTGGCACCCAAGGTTACATTGCGCCCGAATATGTTGCGGAGGGGGTGGTGTCGACGAAGATGGATGTTTTCTCTTTTGGGGTTGTTTTGCTTGAGCTAGTGTCTGGCAGGGAAGCCATTGGTGAAGGAGGGAAGCTGCTTTGGGGAAGTGTTAATGGGGTTTTTGATGGGAGTGAGGAGAGAAAGGTGAAGAAAGTGAAGGAGTTTATGGATGGAGGTTTAGAAGGAGGGGGGTGTTGGATGGAGAGTGTGATGAATGTAATGGGGATTGCCATCGCATGTGTGAATAAAGACCCAAGGAGGAGGCCTAGGATGGTGGATGTTGTATATGCTTTGTCCATGACCCATGATTTGTTTTTCCATGTCTCGGAAGATGGGTTATCCCCTCCTCTTTTTCCAAGGTGAATGTTGTTATATGTTTTGATTCATATTCACGTATCGGTATCGAGATCGACTATTGTAAAAATAGATAAAAGTATCATGAAAGATTTTTATTAGAAGTCAGATTGTATTTTGCGTTTTGTGCTAAAAAAATAGATAAATTAGTCTATATATATTAGATAAAAGAGTAAATTTGTCATTTATATTATAAATTTCATCTATTTATACTGTTAAAAATTTGCATGACTAATAGAATAACTGGACACTGACATGTGACGTGCCATGTGTACCTCATGCCGATGTGTAGGAACCATTTTTTAACATTAGAAATGAATGAAATTTTTAATAAAAAGATCAACTTACTCTTTGATTTGATGTATAATGATTAATTTATTTATTTTTTGAGTAAAAAAAACAAAATATAATCTAACTCTTAATACATAAAAGTATAATATCTTTACTTGCAAAAATATTTAAATAGACGAAAAAATTTTAAAAATTAAAACTGAACGTGTTAGACATATGCCCATATTCAATAATTTATTAAAACTAACACTTACAGTAAGCTCAAAAAATAATAGAGATGATGTCTAGTTTGTATGCAACTAACTTTTTCGGTTTCTCTAATTAACAAGTTTTACTTATAGGTGTAAAATGAGACATCCTACCCTCTCTCTCTCTTCTTTAAATAGAGTTTAATTATTTTAAACTTAAACTTAAACTTAAGCAATTTAAACTATCAACTAAATTAAATTTCAACTCAAATATTTCATAACCCTAACTGAGGTATTTTTTTTTAAGTTTATGTTTTTGTTGTTTTGTGATTAGGATTAAAAAATTTGTCAATTCAAACTTAAAATTAAGTTAAAACATAAATAATTAAGTTTGAAACGAAATTAATAAAAAAAATCAAGTAATTTTATTTTGATTTTGATTTTGATTTTGATTTGAGTTAGAACTATAAAAATTAAATACACTAAACCCCTCCCAAGTTTCCAACTTCAAATCTTAAATCAAGCCATTTAGATAAACTTAATTCAATTCCAGAGCCATCCTAAACATAGATAAAATATTCAGATTTGTTGGAAAAGCTTATCTATAAAATATTTTCCTTTAATAAAGGGTGTGCATAATTTGTATAAACTAAATTGATTAATTGAACTAAATACTAAATTAATTGGTTGAACTAAATACATTCAGTTAATTGATTTTTCATTAAGGGTTTGTTTGTTTTATTGAAAATGGTTTCTGGAAAATTATTTCTAGAAAGTGACTTACTTTTCTAGAAAAATTAATATTTTCTGGTACTTGAATGAATTTGTACACAATATTTTCTATTGTTTAGTAGATTTCTTAAAAATATTTCATAAAAGTTGTTTTCAATGTAACAAACATACATTTGAGATTTTCTTGTCTTTTCATTGTTTAATTGAATTTATTTTACATCTATAAATTTATTTTATATATTGTTTAATCAAGTTTATTTTATATTCATATTTTAATATTTTTAAATATTTTTAAAAATAAAATTTATTATCAATATAATAATATTAAGTTTGATTTAAGTTAATTGTTTTTGAATAATCAAGAAGCTTCCTTTCTTACATACTAATCTGATACTTATGCATGTAGAATTGAAAATACGTAAATAACTGTAAAAATAACCTAGGGGTCATTGGTATTTACCAGAGAGTTAAAACAAATGTAGGAGTTGGTTGAATACATCGAACTCAACTTTAGACAGGTTTCTGGACTTAAGCTTTTCAGAGAAGGCAGAGAAAATCAAGAAGAAGTTGAATGCAAAAAAAACGCAAAAGTTTGTCAGTGAAGACACTGATATTCTTATATACTTAAGCACAAAGACAAGGCTTAGTGGAAGGATCAGATTATTTCACTAACACTCTTGATTTTCGTGATTAGGTGCACTTATCATCATTTAAGTCTTATCAACTATAGTATCTTAGTTCCATTCTAACCAGTTTTCACTGGTCTAACTAAATAGTCTTATAAAAATAATAAGCAAATCTATGAAATTATAGATTTGATGACTTTGCCAAAACATCTAGGCGGTGTATACTTGACAGAAGAATTCGCCAAGCCACAGATCTTGCCAAAATGCAGGCTTTGCCAATTGGCGCATACACATAATCTCATACTTACCCACAACTAATACTTTACTTACTCAAGACTACACTTAGTACAATAAACAATAACTATAAATAGAGACTTTGTGGGGCGGGCTGTTACAGGAGCCGACACACTTTCCAACTATTATTGAAGATGAGCCCACCAACGGACTTAACGAACATACCTATTTTTAGTTCGAAATGGGAATTAAAGTTCGGGTATCTACGAATTATGGCGACATTGAGTTTGTAATACCCGAGGCTATAATACCTTAGAATGAGTTATGGAGTTGGGTAGACTTTGGAAGGAAGTGGCTTGTGATGTGGCTGTTTAAAAGGTTAAAAATAAGACAACGCCAATGTGCTCAAACGCCAAGGGGATCCTTATTCTAGTCATGAAGAATAAACGACAATTCAAGGTGTCAAGGATCTCTTGGAAGTTCTTCTATAGAGGGGATAGCGGATCGCCCAAAAGTTGATAAGTCTTTTTTTTTTTTGCTAGTTTTTATTTTCTTATTATTGTATATTTTGTTTTTGGTGTGTTTGTTTTATTTTGCTATGTAGGTAGACCTACCAAGAGCTATACAACATTAAGAGCTTTAAGGAAGTTTGAGGACTATTCCACCATTTTGCCGCACTTACATTGGATAAGGGGAGTCTCCTTAAACTTTATCTTTAGTTGGGACACATTAGGGATAATGTGTAACTTAAGTGTGGGGGGATGCACATAGTTTTTAATTCTCTTTGTTTTGTTTGTTTATTTTCGTTTTTAATGCATTTTCAAAAGAAATTCAAAAAAATTCCAAAAAATTCCATTTGTTTTCTTTGTTTGTGTGTTTGCATGGTGCTTGGACAATAATTAGGCAATAGGCCATGGGTTGTACATATCAAATAAATAAGTTGAATTGCCAATCATGTAAATTTTGACTGATACTAGATAATTTAATGTTCTTAATTGTAGACTAATTAGTTCGATTAGTTAATTTATATAATTGATTAGAGGTAATAACATTTAATGAAATGTATAAGATGTGCCATGGGATGAATGAAGTGTGCGGATCCTTGTAGATAAATAAATTAAATTATTAATTTTTCATTTGAATAGATGTATGCATGACAGAAGTTGTGTTTTGAGGATATTTTGGGAAAGACCTTAGGCATTGTTTACTTAGCCTAGAGCCTAAAAGCCTTACCTTTTGCTATATACCACTAGTTCTCATATTTTGAGCCTCAAGTATCCTTTTCTTGTTTAGCCTTATTATTGAAGCCTTAAACATAAACAAGTTAATAACTTAACCCTTCTTTGTCTCGACTCTGAAAATGCACTATGTAATGGATGTCGGGCCATAGACATTGAGGGTTAGATGGAGACGTTATGGTGGCTTCTTGTGAAATCAAAAAGAAAAGAAAAGAAGAGAAAAGACTACAAGATATAATACATATAGAACCTTGCTAAGTTAGAAAAAAAATACAAAAAATAGAAATATTTAGTGAATAAAAATAAGGTGAGGGTTAAAAGCATTATGAGCGGAAGAGTGCAAAAAGTAGAAAAGAGCTTTAAAAATCAAAGTCAAGCTTGGAAAGAAAATATTTCAAGCCATAATGTATTAACGTTTACTAGTTTTGTATGTGTCGATATTGCATATTATCTTCTAAAATTTTGGAGAAATAAGGTAGGCAAGAGAAGGAGAAATAAAGAGGCGAGTTTATGAATAAATTAGTGGCAAATGGGAAACAATGTTATGTGCTTAACCATTTCTAGTGCTTGTGTAACACCTCTAACCCATATCCATCGCTAGATTAGGGTTACAGAGCTTTACCGTAAAAAAAGTATTTTTAAAACATACATCTTATACATCAACAAAATCATAGCATAAATCATTCATTACATGCATACCGTCCCTTAACCGAGCCCTAGAAATACAATACAAATAATTCGAGGCTAAATTGGAATCAATCAGAAATTTCATGTAAAAGTTAGAAAATTTGGACTGTAGGGGTCACACGGCCATGTGGCCAGGCCGTGTGACTCACACGGCCATGTGGCCAGGCCGTGTGACTCACACGGCTGAGACACACGCCCATGTGTTAGGCCATGTAACAATTGAAATAGGGACACACAGTCGTGTCCCAGCCTATATCTGTGCTTGTGTAACTTTCGAAATTGGGTCACACGGCCAAGCCACACGCTCGTGTACCAAGCTGTGTAACTCTTGAAATGGCCTCACACGCCCGTGTGCTAGGCCGTGTGCTAGGTCGTGTAACAGCCTGACTTGCAACCTTAAAACCCACAGGGGACACACAACTAAGTCAAATGCCCGTGTCTCAGGCCTTGTGGACATGAATTTGCCCAAAACCAAGCCAATTCCTTCACCAAATCATGCGCTCACTTAATGACCTTTTTGTGCATATAACTAAGGTATCAAAACATGACCAAAACCTATATAAAATGACCAATTCAATAGTTCATAATCATTCAACAAATATGCCATACAGGACACCTCAATTGCAACGTTCAAACTTACCTAAAGATATGTATATACTTGACCACTTTTCATTCATAAACATCTAGTTCAATACCATTTTCAAAACATACCATAACTTGACCATATTGAGGTCAATTCATCACATACAACTTGGCCATTCAAACATGCATTAACACACTGCCAAAATAACATATACTAGTAAGGCATCTATAAGTACCAAAATGACACTAACCAACCAACCAACATCAAATGGTACCAAAACAACTTATACATGCCAATATTATCAACTAGAATTCAATTAGATACCAACACAAGTCTACCTATACATGCCATTATAACCTTGGCCAAAACATCAAAAGACTACTGATATTTATGTTGGATAGTGTGATGGATCTCTAATGAGCTTCGAAGCCGATTGAGCTTTCGATAATTTGTAGAGTAAAGGAAAGTAATTACGTAAGCAATGAATGCTTAGTAAGCTCGTATAAAATTTTAACATAACATTCCATTTCAATAATGAACTTTATAGGGTAAATATAAATCTATACCAATGCCACAAGATTTATCAAACTATATAACCATCAACTCGTATATGAGTAGGTCCATCAATATCACATATATTTTTCATTCCTAACATAATAGGATTTATACGACATATTACACAATCATTAACCTTTTTATAAGACTATGAACCATTCTATTTACTTACTTACCATTCCATTTACTTAGCATAAACTTAAATAATATTATCAGTTCACGAATTAGTGTGTTTATTCATGGCATAGGTAAATTCATCCATAACATAAGTAAATTTCTCACAAATAAGTAAATCCTTTAACTCATCAATCCTTTTATATCATCATATTACATATCAACTATAAACTTACCGCTTTATTACTTTTTCTTACCCGTATCATTTGCATAATACAAGACATAAGCATAAACATCAACCGATTACACAAGCTTGACACAAGCCTAAATATCATCATCAATACACAAATTAGTGTATTTATACTAACTCTTTTGGGATCAACCACATGATAAGCCATTTCATAAGAAAAAATATCTTTTGATTCATACTACCTTTTCATACACATAAGCATATCTCCATTTGGACACTTACCATTTCGATGTATATCATTAAGATTAAGCATGATATAATCCAACCATAAGCTTGGCACAAGCCTAAGCACCACCCATGACACATGTTAGTGCATTAATACATAATTCACTTAAATTAACATGAGGTAAGCTAGATGTTTATGAACATACTACTTCTGAATTCATCCTTTTCATGAACATAGATATACTTTCATTGAACATTTCTATTTCAATCATTTTCATAGATTCATGTCATATTTCATTTGAACACTTACCATTCTTTTCCTTTTCATACTCGTTGAACCATTTAGAATAACATCATATACATGGGAAAGCTCACACAAAGAGCACATAGAGTCGTAACCTTTCCTTTTTCCTTTACATCTTTGCTCACTCGAGTTGTGAAATAGGTTTGCTCACACAAGTTGATGGTCGGAATATAAGCTATGCGATGCTGCTCACACAAACTGTTGAGTATCCGCATCAAATGTAGGACCTTAGCCATTAGTAGGACATTCAAGACCAGCACCCGAAATATGGTAACCCTAATGACATGTCATTTGTATCCTACGTATTCCTAAGGTTCAAACAGGACTCGATAATCGTCGAAACATTGTTGGATTTCCACATTTGATTTTATGGAAAATAATACATGAATATATAATTCAATATAACATTAAAACGTTAATTAATCATACGAACTTACCTGGCTAAATTGCGGCAATGACTAAGTACATGGGTTATTTGGTAATTTTTTCTTCTTCTCGATTTGTCACTCGTTCTTGATCTAAATTAACAATTTCATTCAATTCATTAATTTTGACAGAAAAACCAATCATTTTATGCAATTTAGTATTTTTTAACATTTTTACAAAATTTCCCCAACATTTTACTTTTATTCAATTTAGTCCTTGAGCCTAAAACATGCAAATTAACGATTTTTACTCCAAATTAAGTTTAACCGAATTATTGAGACCTTATTATAGCCCATATTTTCTGTTATTACACATTAAATCCTTGTACTTGTACTATTTCAATAATTTAATCCCTAATTGTTAAATTCATCAAAAATCACTTAATAAAATACTTATAAAGAGCAATTAATACTTCAATTGGTATAATTACCAACTAATTCCATCAATTCACCTTTTCATAGCTATTAGACACCTTTAAATAATAGAACTCAACTTTTGCACCTTTTTCAATTTAGTCCTTTTCACCTAATTAACCCTTTAAACATCAAAATTTATTAACAAAAATTTAATACGACATTAATAACACTCCATAAATATTTATAAAAATATTTACAGCTCAATTTATAGAAACGAGGTCCCGATACCTCATTTTCTAAAACCACTTGACTTTAGAGTCATACCATTTGAACCTAATTGTTCTTCCATTTAACAGAAATCATTAAGTCAAAATTTATCATTATACTATATCTAATTTTTAAATATTAAATAATAATACTTACAAACTCACACGTCAGATTTGTGGCTCCGAAACCACTATTTTGACACTTTAGAGAAATGGGCTGTTACAACTTGAAACCATTTTAAGCTATCTGTTGTTTCAACTCTGAACCGTCCTAAGCCTCAGAATGTTACAAGCCTAGAAGACCTTTGGGACCAAAATAATTTACTAACACAATAATTCTTGAATTGCTTGCATTTGTCCAGATGAACTTGACCAATTCATTTTTTATATTTATGAGCTATCCACATAATTCACTTTAATCATAACACTTGTACATACATTCATTTTAATTGCCTCTATATTTGTGAACATTTTAATTTATTTAACTAATTGTGTTTGCATTGAGGATGCCCGAGTTAGCTAACTATCCCTCCTAAGTTGCATGTAAGGTAGTTATCGTACAAGTTCGATGTTTTACCACTATGTGACTTAATTGTTTGATTTTGTCTAAGGGTCGTCTTTTTGCATGTTTAGTGTGTTTGCTTGAGGACAATCAAAGACTTAAGTGTGGGGAGTTGATTTGCCACAAATTTATGTGTCAAATTAGGCTTCTCATTGCACTTAACGAGCTTGTTTTCACGCAATTTATATATTTTTATTATGATTTTTTTTCTTTTTTAGCTTTAATAAATAAAAATATCTCATTTTTGCTCATTTTATGACCCAATTTGGCAAATCATTCCATGAGGAACCTAACAAGTGGATTGAGTGTTGTAGGGAGTGACGGTGGCTTGAACGTGAAGAAAACATACCTAGAAGAGAGGTATTGAGATATCGAAGTATGAAAGTCGTGATATCCTTGATAGTGCTGAACTGAGGAGAATAGAGGCCACCTATAGTGGTATCGTGATACCGAGATCCCCAAGTCCTCGAATTCCAATATTGACTTGGGTATCGCAATACCTAAACAAGGATATCGCAATACCTAAACTCGAATATTGCAATAGCTAAGACTGACGCAATAGAAAATGAATATAGGGGTAGTTTTTGTCCAATGGTCACGCCAATCAAAATTAGGCGCTTAGGGGCATTTTGGTCCAAAAGTTAGGGTTGAAACCATCTATTTAAATCCACTTTTGGTTGAATGAAAGAAGGGAGATTTTCACTTTTTTTTCTGTCATATTTTCCTTAGTTTTAGGTTAGGGTTAGGGTTTTTTTTTTCATTTGTAGTTTAGGTTTTATCTTTTCCTTTTAGGTTAGACTTTAATCTTGTAGATTTCTTTCTTCCTTATTGTTATAGATTTTGTAAAAAATGATGGGCAAACTCTTAGGCTTTAGTGGAACTTCATCAATTGAATGAGCATTGTTCCTCTTTGCTTTCATTTTATGCTTACAATATGTTTGATAAAATGCTTGTATGGAATTTGAGTTTGAGTATGTTTTAAATTAGTTGGATGGTTGGTTGATTGGTTGTTTGTTAGCTTAAGTTAGTGTCTATTCTTAATTGATTGGTTGTTTGATTATATCGAAATGCTTAATACGCTAAAATTAATGCCTCTAGTGGAAAACCTAGATAAACGAGATTGAGAGGAGAGTTTATACTTAAATTATTCGATATGATTGTACTCAATAGTGAGACTGGAAGGTAAGCTATATGCCTAGGTGAGACCAGAAGGTAATCTTAGGTGGTATCTTTTAATTTAGGATGAGAACGAGAGGAGATTCCTTATTAAAAGTGGCAACCAATATAATCGATATAGGTTCATTAGTTTTGTAACACCCTTTACCCGGTTCAGTCGCCGGACCCGAGCTACGAGATGCTACGAATAATTTTGGAACAATCAATGCAATTTAAAACATTGAATGATCATATTAATACACATATTAAATATTACAAATGAAAATGGAACTAAATCGAGCTTTAAAATACAATTATTAGATTTGGGCATGAGAAAGAACCAAACTGTAAATTTTAAAACTTTGGAACTAGGTATCGATACCAAAGGAATAAATATAGATTCTTTTATGGTAGGTATAGATAATATAATCAGTATTGATACCTCTTTAACATTCTTCCAATTTGAAAATACTGTTCATTTGGTCAAGTACCGATACATTGGTCTTTGGTATTGATACTTTTATCCAGATGGTAAAAAATCACTAGTTTGAAAGTTCATTTCATGCCCAACCTAAATCTTAGCTCATAGATACATATATGTACACAATTAACCTACAAAGTACTCATTCAATCCATTACAAGCATACAACCAATATGCCACATTTTATACCAACAATATAAATTCACAATCCATACCAAAACACTTATCCATTTTATACCACAAGCTAGGTCACATACATAACATTGTTTAAGGTTGCAATTCACTTTTGCAAATATCATTCAACATTTACTAAAGCTACCATATGCACATGATTATATATATCCAAACTCAACAATGCCAAAGCACAAGCACCTACTAATTCATATGCATAACATCATCCAAACTTTGCCACAAAACATCTATCATTTAACAAGTTACCATATATGTTTTTATACATGAATAACTATACCAAAACATACTCATTAACTTGCAAAAGCATAATCATCCTGTGTATATATTACCTTATATCACACATTTATAAACATGTTATTGTTGGAAAATTGAGTTTGGAAAATGCGACGAAAAATAAATTTAGGGAAAAACCATAGTTTTAATTTTTTTTTTCAAAAACAAGAACTTAATTGTAATATCTAAAGTAATAAAACCTTAATCAAAATTGTACCTTTTCAATTTGTCTAGGATGAACGCTTCGACAGAGTAGTCTCCTCCATTATCCTCAAGCTCACGTCTACCGAGTGTGGGCTCACTTGAAATCAGCTCATTATTGTAGACTTCACTGGGTGGGCTGTTATAGGAGCCAACACACTTTCCAACTATTATTGAAGATAAGCTCACTGAAGGACTTAACGAACATACCTATTTTCAGTTTAAAACAGGAATTGGAGTTTAGGTATCTACGGATTATGGCGACATTAAGTTTGTAATACCCGAGGCTATAATACCTTGGGATGAGATATGGAGTAGGATAAACTATGGAAGGAATTGGCTCATGATGTGGTTATCTAGAAGGTAAAAAATAAGACAGTCCCAATGTGTTGAAACGCCAAGGGGGTCCTTATTCTAGTCATGAAGAATAAAGGACGATTCAAGGTATCGAGGACCACTTGGAAGTTCTTCTATGGAGGGGGATACGTGTAACACCCCTCACCGGATACCGTTGCCGGAGTCGAGCTCGAGGCATTACTTTACTTAACTTATTAGTTCGGGGCATAAAAATTTGCTGTTAAAAATTTATCTCACTATTTATGATAAAGCTATCCACTCGCGCAACAGTCACTAAATCATTTATAACTCCAGCTATAGAACTCGAAATTTAAATCCGTAAATTTTCCTTGAAACTAGACTCAAATAACTTATTACCATAAAATTTTCAGAATTTTTGGTTCAGCAATTTAGTATAATTTATTAGTTAAAGTCTCCCATGTTTCACCACTCGACTGTCCTGACCTCTTGCCACTAAAAATAAGTTTTCTCATTGTAGGATTTTCATATGGTGTTCTCACTTGTTTCTACAGAAAATAGACTCAATAAGGAATCTTGACATATAAATTACAACTCATAATTTTTTTTAAATTATTAGTGATTTTCTAAACTCAGAACAGGGGACTCTAAAAACAATACTGACCCTATCTCACCAAAATTCACATATCTCAAAATATAAAATTCCTTTTGCTAAACCATTATTTTTCCATGAAAATAGACTCAACAAGATTTCATTATATATATATCATAAACCCACTAATTCATTTTATTCTATCCTAAGTGATTTTTCAAAATCACGTCACTACTGTTGTTTGAAATCTGTTTCTTTGCAATTTATTACTCTTTCATGATTTCTATGCATAATTTATCACATAGACATGTATAACAACAAACGCCTTCATACTTAGCCATTTTGACAACCATTCATCATTAGATATTTACACATCATTCTTTAGCAAAATCATAATACAACATTAAAAATAAGTAAGTCCCTATACATGCCATAGTTCAAACATAGTTCACCATTAAATACCGAGTCGTTATGGTTGATAGTGTGGACCATCTCCGACATCTTTAGGATCATTGAATTCAATTAATAATGCTATATAAAAAGAAAATAAAAAAAGTAAGCATAATGTTTAGTAAGTTTACAAGTAAATAAGTAGCAACATTGAACACAAATAATAATACCAAGTAACATAATCTTTAATTTCTTTTTTACTTAATCTCTTACTCATTCACCTACTTGTATACTTAGATAACTCATAATTATGACTTACTTTTCTCTTGCTAAAATGTTGATTCTCAATGGGTAACGTAATATACTCTTAACACTTATAACTCACTTGAACTTGTCATTTATGCTTTTAACTGAACTTTCATGGACATAAGTTATTTATTAGCCCGTTGAGCCACATTGGAACAATAAGGATACTTGGGTTTCTTTCTGATAATAACATGCCAAAGCCATGTCCCAGACATAGTCTTACATGGGATGTTTCATGTACTGCCAATGCCATATCCCAGATATGGTCTTACATGGGAGTTCTCATATCGGTGCCCATGCCATGTCCCAAACATGGTCTTACTGGGGACCTCTCATCTCGGTGCCAACGCCATGTCCCAAACATGGTCTTACATGTGACCTCTCGTCTCGGTGCCAATGCCATGTCCCAGACATGGTCTTACATGGGATCTCTTTACCCAAATGTCATGACATTTGTATCCAGTACATTCCTAATGTTTCAACGGGGCTTGTATCACTAATTCTCTGTCATCTCATACTTGAGTCAACATTAGATAAATTCATGAAATAAATATATAATTGCTGGAAAATAACAACATTAATAATAATTATTAAAATATTGCATTTATTTACCGTAAACTTACCTCTATACCAAATATAGCCAAATCTATCACTTAGTCTTCAATCTTATTCTTTCCACGATCTAACCTCGAATTCCGTTCTTCCTGATCTATAATAGCAAATTTAACTTATTTAATACTCACATTCCTTAAAACAGCTCTCGACTCTAACTTTGGAAAAATTACAAATTTTCCCCTAAACTTTTACATAATTACATTTTTGCCTCAAAGCTCGAAAATTAAACTTCATCTCTTATTCTTATGTTTTACAACATGCTGAAAACTTTTCTCTTGTATGAAAACATCAAATTCTCACTCTAACATCTACCTATGAACATTAGGTATTTTACCGATTGTGGAGTTTTACTCGTTTTCGCTTAAAATCGACTAGCAAAAGTTGTTTAACATAATTTCTAACTTCATATTATACCTTAAAACATCAAAATAAAAACTTTTCACCTATGGGTATTTGTCCAAATATAAACCCTGGGTTAAATTATTGCTAGAATAAGCTAAATTAAGCTACTGGGATCTCAAAAACGTAAAGAACATTGAAAACGGGGCTTGGAATCACTTACTATGAGCTTGAGAAAGTGTGAAAATTTTAGTTATTTTTATCTATGCATGCCTATTTTTGTCCATGGAAATTTTATGGTCTAATTACTATTTAAGGACCTCTACTTTGATTATGCACTTCAAATAAATCCTTTATCATCTAAAACTCATATTTGCCTACTTTTGCAATTAAGTCCTAATAGGCAATTTAGGCATGCAATCAATAAAATTTCTTATCAATACTCTAATACTTATATCTAATCACTCGATAAATCATAAAAAATTAATAATAATTTCTCTTTAAATCGGATTTCTAGTTACGAAACCTCTATTTCGATAACCTTAAATTTGGGTCATTACAACTCTCCCCTCTTTTAAGATTTTCGTCCTCAAAAATCTTACCAATAAAGAGGTTCGGGTACTGTTCCCTCATTGCCTCTTCTGGTTCCCATGTTTCTTCCTCAATCCCGTGTTTTTGCCATAATATTTTTACCAAATTTATCTTCTTATTTCTAAGCTCTTTTGTTTCCTGTGCTAATATCTTGACTGGTTCTTCACTATAAGTCATATCCGGATGAATCTCCACTTCTGTTGGAGAAATAATATGTGAAGGATCTGATTGATACCGTCGTAGCATAGATACATGAAAAACATTATGAATTCTATTGAGTTCCGGTGGTAATGTTAATTGGTAAGTGACCGATCCAATTCTTTCTATGATTTCATATGGTCCGATAAATCTTGGACTTAATTTACCTTTTCCACCGAACCGGAGAACTTTCTTCCAAGGAGACACTTTTAGAAATACCTTATCACCCACCTGAAATTCAATCTCTTTCCGTTTAAGATCAGCATATGACTTTTGACGATTGGAAGCTGCTTTTAGACTATCCGGAATCAGCTTTACTTTTTCTTCTGTATCCCGGATCAAATCAACCCCATGTATTTTCTTTTCACTAAGCTCGGTCCAACACAATGGTGTTCTACATTTTCTACCATACAAAGCTTCATAAGGAGCCATTTTAATACTGGACTGATAACTGTTATTGTAAGCAAATTCAATCAAAGGTAGATACCTTTCCCAATTACCTTCAAACTCTAATATACAACATCGGAGCATATCTTCCAATACCTGAATTTCACGCTCAGATTGACCATCTGTTTGAGGATGAAATACAGTGCTGAAATGCAACTGAGTACCCAAAGCTTTTTTGCAATTTGTCCCAGAAACGAGACGTAAATCGGGGATCTCTATCTGATATAATGGAGACAGAGACTCCATGTAGTCTGACAATCTCAGAGATATACAATTCAGCCAATTTATCTAAAGAATAATCCATACATACCGGACTAAAGTGCGCAGACTTTGTAAATCGGTCGACAATTACCCAAATGGCATATTTCTTCTTTAGAGACAACGGTAACCTAAAAACAAAATCCATAGTGATTCTTTTCCATTTCCATTCCGGTATAGTGATTGGTTGAAGTAATCTCGAAGGTACCTGATGTTCAGCTTTAACCTGTTGACATACCAAACACTTTGATACAAACTTAGAGATATCACATTTCATACTCGGCCACCAATACATCTTTTTCAGATCATTATACATTTTATTACTCCCCGGATGTACAGACATAGTACTGCTATGGGCCTCGTGTACACATATTCTGCCTCTGAATAATAAACAAACCATCAGTCTCAATCTGAAATTATGAATCATTACCTAATTCACAATGTACTCGTTTAGCCTGTAACTTCTCATCATTTTTTGGAGCTTCACATATTTGTTGACGAAATATCGATTTAGCTCTCATTTCAGCTATGATTGAACCATCATCAGTCAGTGACAACCTGGTATTCATAACTCGTAAAGAAAACAGAGATTTTCGGCTCAAACCATCAGCTACAGCATTAGCCTTACCCGGATGGTAATCAATAATCAAATCATAATCCTTTATCAATTCAAGCCATCTGCGTTATCTCAAATTCAAATCTTTCTATGTCATCAAATACTTCAAGCTTTTATGATCAGTATAAATATGACACTTTTCACCATACAAATAATGTCGCCATATTTTCAATGCAAATACAATAGTAGCTAATTCAAGATCATGTACCGGGTAATTTCTTTCATGTGGCTTAAGTTGTCTTGAAGCATAGACTATTACCTTACCTTCTTGCATCAAGACACAACCTAAACCATTTAATGATGCATCACTATAAATAATAAATTCTTTACCTGATTCGGGTTGTACCAACACAGGTGCTTCTGTCAACAATTTCTTTAATCGGTCAAAACTTAGTTGACATTTATCTGTCCATTCAAATTTAACATCTTTCTGTAATAAATAGGTCATCGGAGAAGCTATCATAGAAAACCCCTGTACAAATATCTGATAATAGCTAGCTAAACCCAAGAAACTTTTAACTTCAGGTACATTCTTCGGTGGACTCCAATTGACAATAGCTGAGATTTTATTTGGATCTACCCTGATGCCTTCTGCGGATACAATATGTCCGAGAAACCCCACCTCTCGGAGCCAAAATTCATATTTACTGAATTTAGCATAAAGTTTCTTTTCACGTAAATTTTGCAACACTATTCTCAAATGTTCTGCATGCTCATTTTCATCTCGAGAATAGACTAAAATATCATCAATAAAAACTACTACAAACATGTCTAAATACGGTCTAAATATTCGGTTCATCAAATCCATAAATACTGCAGGTGCATTAGTCAGCCCAAACGGCATAACCAAAAATTCATAATGCCCATACCTGATTAGAAAGCTGACTTTGGCATATCTGGCTCTTTTACCCGTAACTGGTAATAACCCGATCGGAGATCAATCTTCAAGAATACTGTGGCACCTTTCAACTGATCAAATAAGTCATCAATTATGGGTAACGGGTACTTATTCTTTATAGTTACCTTATTGAGCTACCGATAGTCGATACACAATCTCAAAGACCCGTCTTTCCTTTTCACAAACAAAACTGGAGCACCCCAATGTGAATGACTCAGACGAACAAAACCTCTATCAACAAGTTATTGTAACTGTGTCTTTAACTCTTTTAATTCTGTAGGAGCCATACGATACGGAGTTATGGAAATTGGGGTAGTTCCCAGATTCAGATCTATAGAAAATTCCACTTCTCTTTCAGGTGACAACCCAGGTAATTCCTCTGGAAACACATCAAGAAATTCACATACAACTGGCACTGCTTGTATCTTTGACTCAGATACCTTAGTATCCAACACATATGCCAAATACACATCATACCCTTTTCTGACACACCTCTGAGCTGTCATAACTGAAATCACATCGGATAATTCCTCTACCTGATCAGATTTAACCCGAAGTAATTCTCCATTCTGGCACTTCAGCACAATATATTTCGGTTTACAGTTTACTACTACATCATTCTGAGTTAACCAATCCATGCCCAATATCACATCAAACTCATCAAAAGGAAATAACATCAAGTCAACCGGAAGAAAATACCTTTTACCATCAGTGGACAATTTTTACAAACTTTATCCACCATCACAAACTGGCCCAGGGGGTTCAAGACTTTAACCATAAATTCAGTAGGTTCAACAGACAAATTTTTAACAAATACTAATTTTTTGCATATGTATGAATGTGTAGAGTCAGGATCAATTAATGCAATAACATTAGTGTCATAGAGAGAAAATGTACCCGTAATTACATCAGGAGAGGATGCCTCTTCACGAGCACGAATAACATAAGTTCTTGCGGGTGCTCTAACATTTGATCTAGCTGCTGAGTCACTGGACATACCCCTATTAACCGCTCCAACTCCTAGGTTTCTCTGTGGTCTACCTCTGGTAGAAGCATTTCCTGATCTCGCACTGGGTATAACTTCTCTCTTAGCTGTTTCGGGACAATCCCGAATAAAGTGATCTGGTGCAGCACATCTAAAACAAACATTTTCACTTGCTCTGCACTCTCCGGGGTGGTGTCTACCACATTGAGGACATTCTGGCCCAGGAGGTCGAGTATTGCTCATACTTGCAACTGTAGTGGTTTGAGCTCTAGAGCCCACAAATATTTTTCCATTGCTTCGACTAGAATATCTGGCTAGAAAATTTGATCCACTAGAGAGCTCTTTAGGCCTCTTAGAATTAGACTGAAATGATTTACTCATTTGCCTCTTCTTTGTATCTTGCACTTCAACTTTAGCTTTGCCCTTCTCTTTTTCTTTTAATAAATCTTCTACTTTACAGGCTCTTTCCACCAAAAGGACAAACTCTCTGATTTCTAAAACACCTACTGCTAGTCGAATATCATCATTAAGCCCTTCTTAAAATCTCGTGCACATGTTAGCTTCGGTTGATACAAACTCCCGGGCATATTTACTAAGTCTGACAAATTCGCGTTCATATTCAGTCACAGTCATCTTACCTTGTTTTAACTCAAGAAACTTTTTCCTTTTCTGATCTATAAATCTCTGGTTAATATACTTTTTTCGAAACTCCTCCTGAAAGAAATCCCAGGTAACCCTCTCACTCGGTACCACAGACACGAAAGTCTTCCACCAATGATAGGCTCAATCTAGGAGAAGTGAAACAACACACTTCATACATTCTTCCGGTGTACAAGATAATTCTTCAAAAACATTGATAGTATTTTTGAGCCAAATTTTAGCTTTCTCAGCATCATCGTCTTTGGTAGCCCGAAACTCTTCAGCCCCTTGTTTCGGGATCTTATCAACTGGAGGTCTCTCTCTGATAACTATACCTGCAGCTGGGGAAGCTATATGGAGAACCTGAGAATGATGAGGGGTGGAGGTCTCACAGCCAGATTCGTACGAACGAACTCGGCAAACCAATCATTCATAGCTTGGAAGAAGGCTTCTCTAGCTCCTCCTCCCTGACTAACTGATATGGGCCTTTCACTAACATTAACATCTGGTGGCACCGTCCCTTCTTCGGGAGCGGGTGCATTACTATCTACTTCATCAGTGCCAACTCGTTCGGGATCCATAACTATAAAAGAAAACATTTTAAAATCGTCAGGATTCGTCACACTATCAAAATATAAGTATGGCATGTATAGGTAGACTCTTATTCATATTGAGTATTTCGATCCGAGAACCAACTAAACCTGCTCTGATACCAAAAAATGTAACACCCCTTACCCGATACCGTTGCTAGAGTCGAGCTTGAGGCATTACTTTACTTAACTTATTAGTTCGAGGCATAAAAATTTACTTTTAAAAATTTATCTCACTGTTTATGATAAAGCTGTCCACTCGCGCAGCAGTCACTAAATCATTTATAACTCAAGCTACAGAACTCAAAATTTAAAGCCGTAAATTTTCCCTTCTTAGAATAAATTTTTCAGAATTTTTGGTTCTGCCAATTAGTATAGTTTATTAGTTAAAGTCTCCCCTGTTTCACCACTCGACTATCCTGACCTCTTGCCACTAAAAATAAGTTTTCTCATTGTAGGATTTTCATATGGTGTTCTCACTTGTTTCTACAGAAAATAGGCTCAATAAGGAATCTAGAAATATAAATTAAAACTCATAAATAATTTTTTACAATTTTTAGTGATTTTCTAAACTCAAAATAGGGGACTCCAAAAATAGTATGACCCTGTCTCACAAAAATTCACATATCTCAAAATATGAAATTCCTTTTGCTAAACCGTTATTTTTCCAGGAAAATAGACTTAACAAGATTTCATTCTATCTACCATAAACCCCCTAATTCATTTTATACAATCCTAAGTGAATTTTCAAATTCACTTCACTGCTGTTGTTTGAAATCTGTTTCTTTGCAATTTATTACTCTTTCATGATTTCTATGCATAATGTATCACATAGACATGTATAACAACAAACACCTTCATACTTAGCCATTTTGAAAACCATTCATCATTAGATATTTACACATAATTCTTTAGCAAAATCATAATACAACATTCAAAATAAGTAAGTCCCTATACATGCCATAGTTCAAACATAGTTCATCATAAAATACCGAGTCGTTATGGTTGATAGTGTTGACGATCTCCAACATCTTTAGGATCCTCGAATTTGATTAATAATGCTATATAAAAAGAAAATAAAAAAAGTAAGCACAATGCTTAGTAAGTTTACAAGTAAATAAATAGCAACATTGAACACAAATAATAATACCAAGTAACATAATCTTTAATTTCTTCTTTACTTAATCTCTTACTCATTCACTTACATGTATACTTAGATAAATCATAATTATGACTTACTTTTCTCTTACTGAAATGTTGATTCTCAATGGGTAACGCAATATACTCTTAACTCTTATAACTCACTTGAACTTGCCCTTTATGCTTTTAACTGAACTTTCATGGACATAAGTTATTTACTAGTCTGTTGAGCCACATTGGAACAATAAGGATACTTGGGTTTCTTTCTGATAATAACATGCCAAAGCCATGTCCCAGACATGGTCTTACATGGGATGTTTCATGTACTACCAATGTCATATCCCTGATATGGTCTTACATGGGAGTTCTCATATCGGTGCCTATGCCATGTCCCAAACATGGTCTTACGGGGGACCTCTCATGTCGGTGCCAACGCCACGTCCCAGACATGGTCTTACATGAGACCTCTCGTCTCAGTGCCAATGCCATGTCCCAGACATGGTCTTACATGTGATCTCTTTACCCAAATGTCATGACATTTGTATCCAGTACATTCCTAATGTTTCAACGGGGCTTGTATCACTAATTCTCTGTTATCTCATACTTGAGTCAACATTAGATAAATTCATGAAATAAATATATAATTGCTGGAAAATAACAACATTAATAATAATTATTAAAATATTGCATTTATTTACCGTAAACTTACCTCTGTACCAAATATAGCCAAATCTATCACTTAGTCTTCAATCTTATTCTTTCCACGATCTAACCTCGAATTCCGTTCTTCCTGATCTATAATAGCAAATTTAACTTATTTAATACTCACATTTCTTAAAACAGCTCTCGACTCTAACTTTGGAAAAATTACAAATTTTCCCCTAAACTTTTACATAATTACATTTTTGCCCCAAAGCTCGAAAATTAAACTTCATCTCTTATTCTTATGTTTTACAATATGCTGAACATTTTTCTCTTCTATGACAACATCAAATTCTCACTCTGACATCTACTTATGAACATTAGGTATTTTACCGATTATGGAGTTTTACTCGTTTTCGCTTAAAATCGACTATAAAAAGTTGTTTCACATAATTTATAGCTTCATATTATACCATAAAACATCAAAATAAAAACTTTTCACCTATGGCTATTTTTCCAAATATAAACCCTGGGTTAAATTATTGCTAGAATAAGCTAAATTAAGCTACAGGGATCTCAAAAACGTAAAGAACATTAAAAACGGGGCTTGGAATCACTTACTATGAGCTTGAGAAAGTGTGAAAACCCTAGCTATAGAGTCCTTCAAATTTTGGCAGCAAGCGTTTTGGAGAAGATGATATTTTTGCCATCTTTTTCCCTTTTTACTCTTTTTATTATTCAATGACTAAAATACCCTGAATTAAAACTTTAGTTATTTTTATCTATGCATGCCTATTTTTTTCCAGGGAAATTTTATGGTCTAATTACTATTTAAGGACCTCTACTTTGATTATGCACTTCAAATAAATCCTTTATCATCTAAAACTCATATTTACCCACTTTTGCAATTAAGTCCTAATAGGCAATTTAGGCATGTAATCAATAAAATTTCTTATCAATACTCTAATACTTATATCTAATCACTCGATAAATCATAAAAATAATAATAATAATTTCTCTTTAAATTGGATTTGTGGTTATGAAACCACTATTCCGATAACCTTAAATTTGGGCCATTACAATACGGATCACCCAAAAGTTGATAAATTTTCTTTTTGCTAGTTTTATTTTGTTTTCATTTTCTTATTATTGCAGATTTTATTTTTTGTGTGTTTTTTTTGTTTTGCTATGTAGGTCGACCTACGAGGATCTACACAACATTAAAAGTTTTAACAAAGTTTGAGGACTATTCCACCATTTTGACGCACTTACATTGGATAAGGGGGTCTCCTTAAACTTTATCTTTAGTTGGGACGAATTGGGGACAATGTGTAACTTAAGTGTGGAGGGATGCATATAGTTTTCAATTCTATTTGTTTTGGTGTTTATTTTCTTTTTTAATGCATTTTTAGAAAAAATTCAAAAAAATTCAAAAAAAATCGTTTGTGTTCTTTGTTTTATGTGTTTGCATGGTGCTTGGACAATAATTGGGCAATAGGCCATGGGTTGTAAATATCGAATAAGTATGTTGAATTTCCAAGCATGTAAATTTAAACTAATACTAGATAATTCGATGTTCTTAATTGTAGACTAATTAGTTCAACTAGTTAATTAGTATATAGATTAGAGGTAATAACTTTTAATGAAAATGTATAAGTTGTGCCATAGGATGAATGAAGTATGTGTATCCTTGTAGATAAATAAATTAAATTGTTAGTTGTTCATTTGAATAGATGTATGCATGATAAAAGTTGTGTTTTGTGGATATTTCGGGAAAAACCTTAGGCATTGTTTACTTAGCCTAGAGCCTAAAAGCCTTACCTTTTGCTATATACCACTAGTTCCCATATTTTGAGCCTCAAGTATCCTTTTTCTTGTTTAACCTTATTATTGAAGCCTTAAACCTAAACGAGTCAATCGCTCAACCCTTCTCCATCCTATTTCTGAAAATGCATTATGTAATGGACGTCAGGTTATGGGCATTGAGGGTTAGTCATGTGTCGTGAACTTAGTAAAAATTTGACTAAGGCAAGTGCACCTATCAGTAAATAGTATAGCTATGGTGAGTAAAGATATCATTCTCACAAAGACTAAAAGTACTAGTAATTACTGTCTTTCTATTAATTAACCAATAAATTCGAGTGATTGATTAAAACTAAAATTAACTAAATTAATTAACTACGAATGCGACAAAGATTAAAACACGAAAATAATAGAGTAATAACCAAGATGCGAAACAATACCCAGGAAAAAATCCACCTAGACTTCATATGTCATTTTCAATCTAAATTATGTAATTTTTTGTACTTAGTAACTTGATCCATAAAAATCTCTAAATTATGCTAATATCTCTTTCAAGAATAAGAGCAATTGACTCTAGGTTGATTAATTGAATTTTTTTCTAATTAAAACCCCTATTATCGCATTAACTCATGCTATGGATTCCCTTATTAGATTTGACTCTTATCCGGTAGATTTATGTAATCCTATTTCTAGGATTACATGCAACTCCACTCAATCATGCAAGATCTACTCTTAAATAGGGTCTATTCCTTCTCTGATTTAAACATAACAAATATGGATTAATAATCTAGAAATATCAAACCACGAATTAAGCACACATAATTGAGAACAAGATCTAAGTATTTATTGCATAAAATAAAAACTAATAGACAAAATCCATCTTACGGTTCATCTCCCCTAGGTATTTAGAAAATTAGTTCATACTTAAAAATAAAAACATCCAAGATATAGTATAACCGAAAGAAATAAAAAAAGTCATGATAATTTATTGAGAAATCAACTAGGAATCTTCAATATTGAAGGAAATCTACTTTAGAATTGGCATCAATGGTGTTTTTCGAGTTGTTTTCTTGAATATTCTATGACGGCTCACTCTTATCTCCTTATTTTTGTCATATATACGTCTTAGAATGCCCAAAAAACCTAAAAATTATGATTTTCCGTGGTTTAGAGTGGAAATTTGTGCAATCGACATGGTTTACCACATAGCTGTGTGGTAGCCTGTATGGGTCACACGACCGTGTGGAATGGGTCAGCCCGTGTGGCTCCTGTAGTAATAGTGAAATATGAAATTAACTTTATTTATTTAGTCACCATTCAAATACATAGAAAACAATTACATGTTTACTACAATATGGGCACATTTCCCAACAAGTCACACAACCATGTGGAATAGGTCAGCTCATGTGGCTCCTGTAGCTTGCTCCAAATTTTTTATTTTCGCTCGTTTTTCACTCTTTTTTACTCCAAAATGCTCTATTAAGCATACAAACATGAATTTAAAGGAGTAAGAGCATAAAATTCACAATTAATAATAAATAATCACCCAAAAACGTATTAAGAATGAGATGAAAACATGTTACTTTTAGCATTTATTAGTTAGGTAGAGACATTATGGTGGCTCTTATGCAAAAGAAAAGAAAAGAAAAGACTACGTGAAATAGTACATATAGAACCTTGTTGAGTTAGAAAAAAATACAAAAATCAAAATCTTGAATGAATAAAAGTAAGGTGAGGGTTAAAAGCATTATGAGCTGAAGAGTGAAAAAAGTAGAAAGGAGCTTTAAAAATCAAAGTTAAGCTTGGAAAGAAAATATTTCAATTCATAATTTATTAAAGCTTACTAGTTTTATGTGTTCATATTGTGTAATATCTTCTAAAATTTTGGAGAAATAAGGTAGGCGAGAGAAGAAGAAATAAGGAGGTGAGTATATGAATAAATTTGGGGTGAATAGGAAATAATGCCATGTGCTTAACCATTTCTAGTGCTTGAAACCGTTTTGAGCTATCTATTTTTTCAACTCTGAACCGTCCTAACTCTCAAAATGTTACAAGCCTAGAACACTTTTGGGACCCGAATAATTCACTAACACAATAATTCTTGAACATTTTTCTGGTTGAAAATGACCAATTCATTTTTTATATTTATAAGCTATCCACATAATTCGCTTTGATGGATAACACTTGTACATACATTCATTTTAATTGTCTCTATATTTTTTAACATTTTAATTTATTGAACTAGTTGTGTTTGCATTGAGGATGCATGAGTTAGCTAAATATCACTAAGTTGCATGTAAGGTAGTTCTCATACAAGTTCGATGTTTTACACTGTGATTTAATTGTCCGATTTAGTCCAAGGGTCGCCTTATTGCATGTTTAGTGTGTTTGTTTGAGGACAAGCAAAGACTTAAGTGTGAGAGAGTTGATCTGCCACAAATTGATGTGTCAAATTAGGCTTCTCATTGCACTTAATGATCTTGTTTTCACGCAATTTATATGTTTTTATTACAATTTTACTTATTTTTTCATTTTTAGCTTTAATAAATAAAAATGTCTCATTTTTGCTCATTTTGTGACCCAATTTGGCCAATTGTGCCATAGGAAACCTAATAAGTGGATTGATTGTTGTAAGGAGTCGACGGTGGCTTGAACGTGAAGAAAATATCACCTAGAAGGGGGTATCACGATATCGAAGTATGAAAGTCATGATACTCTTGACAATGATGAAATAAGGAGAATAGAGGCCACCTATAGTGGTATCGTGATACGCACCCTTGGGTATCGTGAGACCGAGATTCCTAAGGGCCTAGATTTCAATATCGCGATACCCAAACATGAATATCGTAATACCTAAGCCTGATGCAACAAAAGAATGACTCTAAGGGTAGTTTTTGTCCATAGGCCACAACAATCAAAATTAGGCACCTAGGGACATTTTGGTCCAAAAGTTAGGGTTAAAATAATCTATTTAAAGTCATTTTTGGTTGAATGAAAGGAAAGAGCTTTTCACTTTTGTTTTCTATCATCTTTTTCCTAAATTTTAGTTTAAGTTTAGGGTTTCTTTTCCTCTTTTCATTTGTAGCTTAGGTTTTCTCTTTTCTTTTTAGGTTAGACTTTAAATTTGTAGATTTCTTTCTTCCTTATTGTTAAAGATTTTATAAACAAGGATGAACAAACTTGATGCAGTCGTAAACGAAATAAAAATCTAACTAAGGCAAGTGCACCAATCAATTAATAGTATAGCTACAGTGAGCAATGATATTGTTCCCACGAGGACTAAAAGTACTAGTAATTATCGTCTTTCTATTATTTAATTGACAAATAGGAGTGATTGATTAAAACTAAAATTAACTAAATTAATTAAGTAAAGAACATGACAAAGAACAAATAAGGAAAATAAATGATTAACAACCAAGAAGTGAGACAATACGGAGGAAAGAATCCACCTAAACTTCATCTATCAATCATTATCAATCTATATTACGCAATTTCTTGACTTAGTATCTTGATCCGTAGAAATCCCTAAATTATACTAATGTCTCTCATCAAGACTAAAAGCAACTGACTATAGGTTGATTTATTGAAATTTCTTTCTAATTAAAGCCCTTATTATTGCATTAACTCGATCTATGGATCCCCTATTAGATTTGACTCTAATATGGTAGATTTATGTTGTCCTATTTTTAGGATTGCATGCAACTCCACTCAATTACGCTAGATCTACTCTTAAACAGGGTCTATTCCTCCTCTGATTTAAGCATATCAAACATGGATTAATAATCTAGAAATATCAAACCAATAATTAAGCACACATAATTGAGAACAAGATCCAAGTATTTATTGCGTAAAAATAGAAATCAAATAAAAAATCCATCCTAGGGTTCATCTCCCTAGGTATTTGGAAAATTAGTTCATGATAGCAAATAAAAATATCTCAAAGACAGTATAACCACAAGAAACAAAGAAATTCATAATAAAATTTAAAGAAATTAAAAGGATATCTTCAATCTTGATGGAAATCTACTTCAGAGTCGGCTTCAATGGTGTTTTTGAGTTGTTTTCTTAAGTATTCTATGGTGGCTCTCTTCTATCTTCTTATATTTGTCATATATAGGTCTTAAAATGCCTGAAAAACATAAAAAATGCACTTTCCTGCAAGTTTGGAGTGCGATTCGCGATTTCCACATGGTCGCGTGGCTCACACGACCATTTGTCCAGCCCATATGGCTCTTAAAACTTGCTTCGATTTTCCAATTTTTGCTCTTTTTGCTCCCAAATGCTCTGCTAAGTATAGAAACATGAATTTAAAGGATTAAAAGCATAAAATTCACCATTTTACATTGACTAATCATCCAAAAATGCATTAAGAATGAGGTTAAAATATGTTACTTTTAGCACTTATCAAATATCCCCACACTTAAGCGTTTGCTTGTCCTTGAGAAAAACTCTCAACCGATATTCAAATTAACTTTTCTCAATTTGTCATTTTCATCAATAATGTTTCAAGGTAATTCACAAACAATCATTCATTAGGAATTCAACCCAAAGAACACTTAAGATTTAAGCAGTCCAAGCAGAAATTTTTAAAGCACAAAAACGTAGGTGTCTCCCCTTACCTAAACAATTACCTTAAATTCAAAACAAACAAGAATTGACATCCGCACTCAAAATCACTCAAAGCACTCAAAGTGTTTAAGGTTCAAATATAATGCACTCAACAGTCAAACGAGAAATGTTATTACCATAGGCTTGCTTAAAAATCAAATCTCCACCACTATAAAATGAGATGACACACCAATCAAGATGTCTTTAAAAGGTTGTAATGAGTATTAGGTTAAGGGTATGTAAAAGGCCAGAAAAGTTGGTTACAATTGAGAGTCGAGTTGATAAGTTATGAAACTAGAAAAAAAATCAATACTAAATTAATGGAATTTACTTCAACAAGAAATAAAGAATAAAAATGAGCTTTTCAACACAATATGAAACTAACGATTCAAGATCAATCAAATATTTTTTTTCTTTTTTTTCTTTTTTTTAGAACAAAACAAAATTCAACAATTTAAATAATGAAACATAGTTACGCAACTAACCAAATCAAATATCGACAAAAAGGAAGTCAATAAAAAGGATGATTTTACAACATTAACGAGTTAGAAAAAAAATGTGTTAAGATCAATAGGGTTCACTAAGGGTTAATACAACAGGTAAGCTGATTAAAGGTTAAGTGGGTTATATCCTAAGTGCCTTTATCATCTTCGTATATCAACTCAATGATGTGGTCTTGACATGTATAATCGAAGCAAGTTCTAGAATAACAAATCAAGTCGACATACTCTCAACCAAAAATAAAATGACCACGAAATAAATAAATGCTCTATTGGCTTAAAAGCTCATAAAAAATTTATGGTTTTGATGTCAAACTTGTAAATTTAAAATTTCAAAATAATATTTCAAATCAGGGAGACAACTTATAATATTTATTTTTGAAAAACAATTTATCATGCTTGACTCTCTCGTGTCTTTAAGTATAAATTAACCAATACATAAAAATCCAAAAATTTATCCAAAACAACATCAACAAAAATTCCAAATATAAAAATTCACTCTAATGGAGAGTATGAGAAAATTACTTAAACACAACAAATAATTCAAGGATTTTATCACAAATATACAAAGAACCTCCCTATACTTAAGATGTACAATGTCCTCAATGGACAAATAGATATAATCATAGAAGAAACATAATATCATAAGAGAGGAAGGGAACTGAAACTGCCTTGAATTTTGATTATTTCGTCTGAATTGGGAAAAACCAGAAATGTAAGTGAGTTTAAATGAAATGCATTTTTTCGAGCAAACTAATAATAAAATAGACAAACATAATTAAAACAGAGAGATAAAAACTAAAAAAACCATAAAATAGTATTAAAAATAGTGCGTAAAAATGAAAAACAAAACATAACAGTCTCAAATAAAATAAAAACAACTATGAAAAAGAAAAAGAAAAAAGTACAACTAGAAATAAAAATAAAAACGGACAACTAAATGGACTCAGTGATCGGCCGGTGGTGGAAAATTTGATTCATGAGGCGCAACAGGAGGAGGAGAAATATGAAAGTGTTTGCAGATCCTCTACAAATAAGCCTCAATATTGTCGAAACGTGTAGACTGTTGTTCGATGTGCTCATAATGTAACCGCTCGAGATGATCAATCCTCTCAATCTACTACTGCTCGAGGCAGTCAATCCGGTCAAAAGATCTCTGCTCAAAATGATCGAATCGATCAGAAATATCGTTAAAAGGCACGGAGGGATCAGTAGTAGGGTGAATCGGTGAAAAAGGGCAGTGAGCTGGCACCTCGTTTTGAGGAACATCATCATCAGGAAAGTCCTCTGGCTCATCTTGAGGATTGGAATGGAATAAAGTATAGCGAGTAGGACCCACTCCATACTAGCATCGAATCATCCTCATCTGACTCATGATAGATGCCCTGTGTGACCATCTGCCCAACTAGTGTGTAAGAGGACGTCTGTTCTGGAGTGTCGAGCAGTCCAAAATAATGTGCCCGTCTAGTCACGTAAAGGCCCAAGCAAATAGGACCCTTCCTATGACAATCAGTCTAATGGCGGCAAGCAAGGGCTACAAAGTAGACAACATTGATGGGACGTCGCTTCGTCATACACCAAAGAAAATATGCATCAGTCATGCTCACGATCCCAGTACTATCCCTACATCCCGTCAGTGTGTGTGCGAGAAGAGCGTGAGTGTAACGGAGGGCAGGAGGTAGGTATGTGGCCTTCGACTGGCTCAGGTTATAAGGTGTCATTGTTTCTGCTATATCGAACCAACAAAGATGTGTGGAGTTATGAATATGCCGATGTAGGATGGTGTACATGAACTCATCGGTGTAGATACCGAGAGCTGCTCCAAAACTCAAGATGCTTAGATAACACGTCGTACCACCCAATTGGAAAGAGATAGTGCGTGGCTAATCATCATATCTCAATGTCATATACTACAAAAAAAATGTCAAGTAGATGTCCAATGTAAGCTCCGAGTAGGTAGGCTTGACGATGGAGAAAAGTCGATCCCATAGAGATGTATCAATTTGTGTGCACACTCTATTGACCAAGTGTATCTCTTGTAGGGCCGCCCAATCAATACAACAGCCTAATCCCAAGGTTCTCTGTCGTAAGTGCTGATACTGGTCCTCTTAAGGACTTAGATGGAACTGGAGACATGAGTGTCTTGCGACTGAATGTGGGGCCTAAAGATGACGTCGCGCTTTGAGTCTTCCGCTTTTTTGATGCAGGAACAACAACCTTAGATTTGCCTCTCATGTTTGTCATGATGCACTTGAAATAAGATATAAGATTTAAATATCAAAGAACCAACAGAATCAACATCACCAATAAGCTAATCGAGCAACTAAACTAGGCAGTGAACGAAGTAAAACAAATCAAAACAACCCTAAAAGAGATTACGAGAGTTAAGGTACAAAATACACAATGAACATAGTGACCCAATCCAATCAAATGCACAGCGAACACCTATTTAATAAATACTACCGAAAAATAAAATAAAATAAAATCTAAAACTAAGCTAACAAGAAATAGATAAAACAATTTACTAAACTAACTAAACAAATACAAGCATAGTAATAATAATAATAGTAGTAGTATTAAATAACTAAAATACACTAATCTAACAATCTAATACTAAACAAAGACATAACCAACAAAATAATAAAACTAACAATAGAATAATAATAATGATAATAATAATAAACAAATAAATAAATAAAAATAGGTTGAACCAAATGGTGGTGGGGATTCTAGAAAGTGGCGAAGGCACACACGATGACGATAAAGGGAAAATGGTCAAAGGACATGGATGATCGACGAGGGGTGGCAGAGCTATGACCGATTGTTGCATAAGGGAAGAAATAGAGGGTGAAACAAAATAGTAAACAATGGTGGTGTTTCGAAGGAAGGAATGGTGCAAGGGGGTTTTCTCAACGAGGGCTGCAGACGCGTGACTGGAGAAGACTAATTGGCGACGATGTAGGAGGAGGTTTTGGAAAATAGCTGTAATGAGGGATGGGACAACAACAGTGAACGTTGGGGGGAATAGATGAGAAACGACGTGAATAGGAAGGTGAAAAGGTGAAAAATAGGGGTTTTGGGTTAAAAATGGGGGCACGATCATGTAAAGGCCTGTGTTGGTTCACACGGTCGTGTCTCCCAATCACGTGTCTGCTCATAGCCCATGTGCCAATTCGATATTTTAAAAAATTAATCTTCAAGACTCACACAGCCTGGGACACGCCCGTGTGTCTAGGCTATGTCCCCTACACGGCCGTGTCATCAAGCCGTGTGATGCTTCGAATCATAAGAAAAATACGCCTAGTATCCACACGACTTAGGACACAATCGTGTGTCCAAGCCGTGTGTCAAACACAACTGTATGTCAACCCGTGTGTCACACACGATAGTTTTCTAGCCCGTGTGCAATGGTCCTGTTGGGAAATGTGTCCATATTGTAGTAAACATGTAACTATTTTCTATTTATTTGAACGATGAATAAATAAAAAAAGTTAATTTTACATTTCACTATTATGTCTTTTGTATTTTCTGTCTTTTAAATTTTGCATGCATAGCGAAATTAGCAAAATTGTGACAAACAAATATTAGCTAATTGATTGTTTAAAGTTAAAGCTGAAAATAAGTGACATTGTAAAGAACATCTACATTGCGAGAAATATGACTTACTTTAGTAGATAATCTAAATGAGTTTATAATTCTGTAAAATAATCGAAGTGAGCATTTTATTCAAATATTAAGAAGGTTATTATGTCGTTTACAATTCTAATTGGGGAGATGGCTAGTCTTGACTATCGGAGTAGTTGACTCCAAGAGTAGAGATATAGATGTATTCATTAGTAAAATTATAAATTGGACTGGACCCAAGATGAATTATTTTTGAATCCGTTTGTGAATTAATTCACTTGTGACGTTCATGGTGTGATTTACCTAAATCCTGAGTTAGTCACTAACCTTGTGTATGCAAATCATGTGCTTTGTTATAAGTGGAGGCTTATGCTCTAAAGATGATCAAGCCCATAGCCGATATGTTGGGTACATGAATTGTGTATGGCATGGCTTTACTAGCAACAATGGAATTAATAGCTCAATGAAAGAGTTAATGATATCCTCTCATTGGCATTATGTGGATTGATAAATATGAAACGTGGCCATGAGTTGCTTGTTATCGAATGAGCAATTTATCACAGTCATTTTTTAAGAAGACACAATGGTTACAATGAGATAAAATAGGATTGTATTGAGTGAACGGATTTAACTTAAATGAATCAAGGATATCATATGAGGGTAACACATACATGACGAGGTCATTGGACAAAGCAGTTGGATGGATTGCTTCCGTAAAGAGTATACAATAAGGAGTTTTCAATCATCGTACTTCTTGTGGACTGACCCCATAATTAAGTAATTATGAATTATCAGAACAATGTTTCTAGACATAATTGCAATCACTAGAGCCTAATTATATATGTCAGATTGGTCCCTCCGCTAGCTCAACAAAAACTCGATCGGACTGCATTTGAATCAAAAGAAAATTCTATGACTTTGGGAATAATTTAATTGAGTCAATTTATTCGATGTGGAATTAAATTAGGTGGTCATAAGAATTGTTCAACTAGAGAATTTGATTAAAGAATTTTCTTGAAAAATTAATTTGGAAAATTTAAGTGATTTTTGGAAAAATTAATTTTGATCAAGTAAAATTAAACTAATCAAATCAATTTAAATTAATATGATATTTTTGGAAGTTAATTTTCAAGTCAGACAATTGGCCCAATGGGTAATTAAACTCGAAAATTGGACTTGAGATCATAAATTGGGCCCGAAAGCCCAAAAACGAGACCAAGACCCAAAATCTTGTCGAACCAGGCCTGGTATGTAAAATCGGGTCAACGATCCAACCGATAGCTGGACCGGATCGGTTGGGTTGTCATTAACCCGAATCGAACCGGTAGCAGTCAAACCGGCTCAAGTGCTATAAGGGTGTCACACCTGCATCACCAAACATCGCGGTGTCAGTGGCTGCGACGGCGGCGTCCTGATGTCAACAACGATTGGTCATTGGTGGTTGAGTAGTGGAAGAGTTACACTCCTACTGGAATTCTACTAAAGAATTTGATTTGAGATTAACTATTCTAAAAATAATAATATTTTAATAGTTAATATTAAATTTAATTTAATACTTATCTTAATAATATTTTATTAATTTAATATTTATCTTGTAAATAAATATTCTATTATTTTAATAAGATTTAATATTAAATTTAATCATAGTTAAACTTTCTAAACTATCCCTATATAAAAAGAGTCTTGGGTCATTATTTACACAATTGAATTCAAGAGAAAGTTGTAGAGAGAAAATTCTCTGAAGAGATTATTCTAGAAAATTTTTAGGGATATTTTTCTAATTTACAACTTGACCCAAAAGTTTAGAGAAATTATAAAATTATCCCACTGGTAATTTTTGTGAAAAATTTTCTGACTCGAAGCAAGCCCACACTCAGTAGACATGAGCTTTAGGATAACAGAGAAGACTACTCGTTCAAAGCGCTCATCCTAGACAAATTGAAACGGTACAATTTTGATTAAGTGTTTATTACTTTAGATATTATAATCAAGTTCTTGTTTTGGAAAACTTTTTAAAACTCTGGTTTTTCCTTAAATTTATTTTCCACTGCATTTTTCACACCCATTTTTCCAACAGATCCTTCGCTTTTCTCATGCCCATATAAGAGGCTATGTGTACCATACGGTCCACCACACGCTCGTATGACAGGGCTTGTGTCTCACACGGCCAGTCTCCAAACCATACAACTCTTTGTTATCATGTGTGTCGAAAGAAAATTGGAAAAATTAGCTCTAGTATGCACACGGTCTAAGACACGCCTGTGTGTCCAAGGTGTGTGGCCTCTTTTATTTTTTTAGTACATACTAAACATGCAACAAAATTAAGAGAAATAAAAATTTAAACACTCGGGTTGCCTCCTAAGAAGCGCTTATTTAAAGTATAAGCTCGACTTTCCCTTTCATGCTAACAGTTAATTCAGATTTTGGAGTCGGAGCTCCTCTATCCTATTATTAATATTACCACAAAGATAAAATTTGAGTCGATGATTGTTTACCTTGAATGTGTCATATTCAGGATGTGTTACCTGTATTATACCGTAAGGAAAAATAGTTTTTACCAAAAATCGGTCTGACCATCTCAATTTTAGCTTTCCAGGAAACAATTTGAGCCTTGAATTATATAAAAGCACTCGATCTCCAACTGTGAATTGTTTGGGTTGCTTTAAACAAGCATTGTTGCATTATTTTGTTAATTCTTTGTACAATCTTAAGCACTCATAAGCATTTGCTTGCCATTCATCTGACTCATTTAGTTGCAACATTCTCTTTTCACCTGCAAGTTTAGGATCGTAATTTAGAAACTTTATTGCCAAAATTCTTTATGTTTGAGTTCTAGTGGTAAGTGACAACTCTTCCCATAAACAAGTCTATAGGGATATGTTTCTATGGGTATTTGACATGCAATCCTATAAGCACATAAAACATCATCTAATTTTAATGCACAATCCTTCCTATTTGTCTCTATAGCCTTTTCTTGGATGCGTTTCAATTCTCGATTTGACACTTTCACTTGACCACTAGTTTGAGTGTGATATTGGGTAGCTGTTCTATATGTACACTATATTTCTTAAGGATCTTATCAAATTGAGCGTTACAAAAATGTGTACCCCTATCGCTAATGATTGCTCTAGGTATTCCAAAACGTGAGAAAAGTTTTTTAAGAAATCTGACTACCACCCTAGCATCATTAGTTGGTAAAGCTTGAACTTCAACCCATTTTGACACATAAGCTACCGTTACTGGCATGTATTTAGTACTATAAGAACTAGGGAACGGTCCCTTGAAATCAATACCCAAATGTCAAAATTTCACAAGAAAGCATGTAAGTTTGAGGCATTTCATCACGTTTGGAAATATTACCTATACTTTGGCATCTATCACAAGAAGAAACAAACCTGTTATCATCTTTAAACAATGTTGGCCAATAAAAACTTGATTTGAGGACATTATATTCTATTCTATTCTAATCCCACTGTAATGTCCTCCTGTCGGTTTTGAATGATAATGGTCCAAAATTTTATTCAATTTTGGCACCGTAACACACATTCGAACAACCTGATTTGCACACACACGAAAAAGAAAATGATCCTCCCAAAAATAGTCTTTCACATCAACAAGGAATCGCTTCTTTTGATGATGAGTTAAACCTTTTGGTAATGTGTTAGAAACCAAGTAATTCGCAATATCTACACACCAAGAGTCTTCAGAATTAGTTACCATAAAGATTCAGTCATCAAGAAATGAGTCTTCAATAAGCTTCTCAAGATGAAGATTCTCGAGCCTTGAAAGGTGGTCTGCTACAAGATTTTCAACTCCTTTCTTATCTTCAATCTCCAAATTGAATTACTACAATGATAAAATCCACCTTATAAGTCGAGGTTTTGCATCTGGTTTAGTAAGAAGGTAGCGAATAGCGGAGTGGTCAGTGTACAATACAACTTTAGAGAATATTAAATAAGGTCTAAATTTATCAAATGCAAAAATCATAGCTAGCAATTCTTTTTCTGTAAAAGTCTTGCTAGCATAATAAATCGGCTGAAAGTGCTTGTCTCTTCATTGTCCAAGAACTGCAACTACTGCAAAATGACTCGCACTACGCATTAGTCCAAAGGGTAAATTCCAATCAACTGCAACCATAATCGAGGCATTAATTAATTTTTTCGTTAAGAACGTTAAATGCCTCTAAACATTCCTTATTGAAATTAAATGACACATCTTTCTCTAGCAAATTAGTTAAACGCTTAGCTATTATGGAAAAATCTTTAATTAATCTCTTATAGAACCCACCATGTCCTAGGAAACTTCTAATAGCCTTAACAAAATTAGGGGGAGGTAATTTTTTGATGGTTTCAATTTTCACTCAATCGACCTCAATCCCTTTACTAGAAATTTTATGGTCCAAAACAATTCCTTCTTGAACCTCATTTTAATTAAGCACAAGGTTCGTTTTCTTACATATCATTAAAAATCGTTTTAAGTTTTGAAGGCAAAGATGGAAAGAAATACCGAATACCTCTATAATGTCTTCTACGAGTTCATCAAAGATGGCTAACATGCAACGCTGAAAAATGGTAGGAGCATTACATAATACAAAAGGCATTGTTCGATAAGCAAATGTACCATATGGACATGTAAATGTCATATTTTCTAGATCCTCGAGAGCTATTGAGATTTGAAAGTAGCAAGAAAGTCCATCCAAGAAGCAATAATAAATGTGACCATATAATCTCTCTGATCTACAAACGATAAAAGAAAATGGTATTTCCTTGAAGCATCGTTCAACTTCCTATAGCTAATAAAAATTCTCCATCTCGTCACTATTCTTGTTGGAATCAGGTCGTTCTTCTCATTAGCCACAATAATCATGCCTCATTTCTTAGGAACAACCAGCACAGGACTCACCCAAGTACTATCAGATATAGGATAAATAAATCCAGCATCTAGAATTTTAATTACCTCAGCTTTGACAACTTCCTTCATGTTGGGATTTAACATCGTTTGAGCTTGCACACATGGCTTATACTCATCTTCCATTAAAATCTTGTGGGTGCAAAAAGAAGGATTGATCCCTCTAATATTAGAAATTTTCCAAGCCTATTAATTTTAAATATGTCATAAGCCTATTAATTTTTTCTTATGTTCGTACAGTTTTTTTGAGTGATTTAAATTGGTCTTACTTTAGACAAATTAAATTGGTCTTAGATCAGACACTTTAATTGTGTCTATTGTTTAGACAAATTAAAGTGTGTCTAAGATAAGTTTTATGATTGCATTAAACTGAGCCTTAATTTTTTCTTGTAGGATTAATGTATTGGCTGCTCAAACAAATTCATTAGACGACATTAAAGGGCAGGCACATGTACCTGAACGTTTATGCACCAAGGGAGCTACTGATTGCTTTCTTCCAAGCACATTTTTCATTGGGTTCAATGGATCCAATGTTCCTACATTTGACTAATCAACTACTTAATTCCATTCACACCTAAATGACCATCCATTACCGATTGTTCACACCTGATGGCTGTTCTTGCGCCACACACAGCCATAATTCATTGGAGCACATTCGGCTTCCCAAGGAAACTTAGTTCAAGTTCATGCCACCTTGAATGATCAGATAAATTCATGTTCAGCTAACCTTCCAAAGTTCACATAGCTGACTATTTGAAGAATGCAAAGGCCCTATCTTTTGGCGTCTCCCATACATCCCTTAGCTGATTCAATCCATTGGTGCATCAAAGAACATTTCTACTCCAGCTCCAATACATGGACCAAATAAGTTAAATGAATTTCCAACTCAACTAATTAAAGTCGGCTCCAAGGCTATTCGGGATGTCACATTATTCCATTGAATTTCTTCAAGGTTCATTCAGCTGAAATTAACTTGAATCCCAGCTGATTTAATTTATATTTACTTAGTGTCCATTCGGCTGGATTTCGTAACAGCTATAAATAGCTCATTGTAATCTGTTTGGCGGGTTACTTAACTTTGAACTCTTTTATGAAATTGAAACATATTGTAAGTTATTCAAATCCCTTTCTTCATTCGAGACTCGATTAACTTATCTAGCTTAAGTCTAGTGGCACTAACCCGATCCTTTTCTGAACTTATCACTTCCATCAAGTGTACTATAGGTTCCTATCTCATTAGATAGAGGGTCTCGATTTGCTATCTTCATCTGTTGCATTACTAAGTGTTGACATAGGAGTCGGGCAATTTTCACCTATAAAATTGGTTCGTCCTTCAACCTTACCTTTCGAATCACAACTTAACCAAATTATCCATCCACATCTTCTTTTCCAACCGAACATCTTGAACACATTCAGATTAAAGCCTTCAATTACGACACTTCTCAATTTACGATCGGGAATATTTGCAATTCATCATCAATTTCGAGCACGGGTTTGCATCATTTGGTATCAGAGCTAGCCAAATTAAGTAAGTATATACGTTTTTGAGCTCCCGAGATTGATTTAAAAAAGTCAAAAAAATAATTCGAATTAAAAAAGAAAAAAATAGTGATTACAAAAATTCTAAAAATTACAAAAGGGGAGGTTTGATTCATGTTAAAAAAAAGAAGAGAAGAGAAAGTTAGCTCGAAAGTATTTATGTCCCGAAAATAGATGTTCTTACTTAAACCTGTTCAGCCACACTTCTATTCTATTTCTTTCTAGCCCACCTTTATTTCTAACACTCTCCCACCTTCACAACAATTTTTGAAGCCGACTCCACCAAGATTTTGTTGTTAAGATAAAGGTAGTCCCCTACTAACTTAGGGAGGAAAATTTGAGTGGTGAAATACAAGAGTGAGTGTGAGCACATTAGAGTGATGAAAAAGCCTATATTAGAGTGCAAACACGAGTGGTGACTGTCAATTTGTATTTGTATTTTTTTTCTTTTTGAGTGAACTTGTGAGGATTGTGGTGAGGTTTCCTTTTAATACATAATGTCCAAAAGCCCTGAACGACAAATGGCAAGTGGCAATGCATCCCAATGCTGCCGGGGGTGGTGGCATGCACACCATAAGAAATGTCACCGGAGGAGGAGTTCCTGATTTGCCAGCTCAAGCCATAATTAGAGAAATGACTCGATTGTTACAACCGTAATTTAATTCACTCCAAGAGCGTTTGGATCAAATGGAAGAGAGAACTCAATGTGAACAAATCCTAAATGAGAAAGAGGCCGACCATGGTATTATGACAATGATTTCTACGAGCCCAGCGAAGTTGAGTGCGATTAAACCTTCAATCGAAGCGAGAGATGGTGAAACCAGAGGAATCGACAGCCAAGGGAACGGGAACGAACTCTTCAAAATCAAAGGATGGAAGCGAGATCGTTAAGGATTCAAATGTCTAATGATTTTTTGAGCAGAGATCTATATCGTGATTCCTATTCGAGCCAAATGTCTAATGATTTCCTGAGAAGAGATCTATATCGAGATTCCTATTCATCAAGGAATTCGAGTCGAAATAACGCAAACCATGAGTTTGAAGCCCTTTGAGGTGACAAGCGAGAAGGCACACGTAATTCTTCTTATGTACCGAAGCACTCATCGACGGAGGTTCATTTATGAAGAGCTGATTATGTCTCAAATGTAACTCTTCCCAATTTTACTCCACGCCTATCTTGTAATAAAAGATTAAGACAAAAGGAACTTGAAAGAAAAGAGAGGCAAGAGTTCTTAATGAGAGAAAATGAGTGAAAAATAAAAGAAATTGAAAGAAAAAGAGTGCGAGCAAGAAAAGAACCTTGAAAAAGAGTTTCAGAATGAAAAAGAGAAAAATGAGAGTGAAAGAAAAGAAAATGTGAAAGATGAATGTTTTATTGAGATCGAAGAAATAAAAGAAATTGTCAATGAAATGAGTATTGTTGTTGAAAAAGGAAGTGAAATAAAGAGTGAGAGTGAGTTGTCAAAAATAAAAGAGACTGTGGAAAAAGAAAAGTTCAAAAATGAAATTGAAAAAAAAAAGAGTGAAAAATACAAAGGTGATCAAGAAAAGGTGAGGAAAGCCCTAACTAACCCATGTGCGAGTTTGCTTTGTGAATTTTCTTCTTTTCAGGTCACTAAAGATTCATTTGATAAGTTCCAACTTCAATACATTCCTGATGAGATGCGATTCTGATTGATCGAGAAAAGTAAGATCAGAAATGAAATTAAGGTAACATCAGAAATGAAATTAATCTACAAGTGATTAAAGGTAAGCACGGTAAGGAAACTTTAGCAATTGAATCACGACAATTTAATATTGTTGAGAAAAGTACCAATGACTTTGTTTTCGAAAGATGTCCGTACATTAATTCGATTAATTTTCATTCTTTTATTGTTGTTGATGACTTTGTCTCAAGAAGTGTCCTGAAGAGTTTTTCTTATGATATGGTTTGTGTTGGTAAGCCTGTTGATGATGTTAGATTAAATCGGTGAAACTTGATTGTTTATGATAAAGAATTTTCACATCAAAAGCTTAATTTGTTTGGTTGTGATGGTTATGTAAATTATTTAAATCTTTGTGCGAAATCCCCATGTATATGCATGCCTGTTCGGATGAAATGTGAAAGGTATGGTTGTTTTAGCATGATTATGCCTAATTCTTATTTGTTTGAGTTACGAAATTTTGTTTTTGAATGCTTTGTGATTATGGTTTGTTGTCATCGTTGAAGTTTTTGATTCATTTTGAGAAGGTAAGACCAACTTATAACTCCTACTCTGACATTGGTTTCGACCAACTTATAACTCCTACTCTGACATTGGTTTCTGCATTCCATTTTTGAATAAGATACCGAAAAGTTATTGTGTGTCTATAATTTATGTTTCTCTAATTTGTTTCATTTTGTGTAGATGACAATTTGAAATGGCACCCTTCTAAAGAGAGAGGGTATGCAAATAGCTTTCTTTCTTTTTAAACCATTTGTGATTTTCAAAATTCTGTAAGTGACTTTGTCAGGATCATAAACGAAAGGGTTCGTGAACATGAAAGATTTTTCGCGAGCTAATGGCTCGATTTGAGGACAAATCGTTTTCAAGAGGGAGGATATGATGCGATCTTGGCCGCATCATGTCACGACACAATTCAACGACATCGAAATTGGCCCAAACACGAGGGGCCCAAGTGCAAAATGAAGTTTTAATTTCTTAGATTGTTAAGTTGGTTGCTGGAATTATTAAGCAATCATGGAATTACGATTCAAGCATGCCATGCAATCTACTTCCAGCTCAATTCTAGTTTTTAGCTTAAGAGTTTAATTGCTGGAATAAAGAAGTTAATTCGGTTATAGCTATTAAATTTAGGTTCATAATTATGTCTTGGTTTGAACATTAATAATTTGAGTTTTAATGTGTCAAAATCTGAACATTTTAAATATGTCATAAGCTTATTATTTTTGTCCTATGTTCGTACAACTTTATTGAGTGATTTAAATTGGTCTTAGTTTAGACAAATTAAATTGGTCTTAGTTCAGACACTTTAATTGTGTCTATTGTTCAGACAAATTAAAGTGAGTCTAAGATTAAGTTTTATGATTGCATTAAACTGAGCCATAATTTTTTCTTGCAGGATGAATGTATTGGCTGCTCAAACACATTCATTAGATGACATTAAACGGGAGGCACATGAACCTGGACGTTCATGCACCAAGGGAGCTGCTAATTGCTTTCTTCCAAGCACCTTTTTCATGGGGTTCAATGGATCCAATGTTCCTACATTTGACTAATCAGTTGCTTAATTCCATTCACACCTAGATGACCATCCATTGCCGAATGTTCACACCTGATGGTTGTTCTTGCACCACAAACAACCACAATTCATTGGAGCACATTCAGCTTCCCAAGGAGACTTAATTCAAGTTCATGCCACCTTGAATGATCAGATAAATTCATGTTCAACTAACCTCTCAAAGTTCACATAGTTGATGCTTGGAGAATGCAAAGGCTCTGTCTTTTGGTGTCTCCCATACATCCCTTAGCTGATTCAATCTATCGGTGCATCAAAGAACATTTCTACTTCAGCTCCAATACATAGACCGAATAAGTTAAATGAATTTCCAACTCAACTAATTAAAGTCAGCTCTAAGGCTATTCGAGGACCTCAAATGTCACATTGTTCCATTAAATTTCTTCAAGGTTCATTCAGCTGAAATTAACTTGAATCCCAGTTGATTTAATTTGCATTTACTTAGTGTCCATTCGGCTGGATTTTGTAACAGCTATAAATAGCTCATTGCAATTTGTTTGGAGGGTTACTTAACTTTGAACTCTTTTATGAAATTGAAGCATATTGTGAGTTATTCAACTCCCTTTGTTTGTTTAAGACTCAATTGACTTATCTAGCTTAAGTCTAGTGGCATCAACCCAATTCTTTTCTTAACTTATCACTTCCAGCAAGTGTGGCATTCACCCATATACCGTAGGTTCCTATCTCATTAGATAGAGGGTCTCGATTTGCTATCTTCATCTATTGCATTACTAAGTGTTGAAATAGGAGCCTGGTCAATTTTCACCTATAAAATTGATTTGTCTTTCAACCTTACCTTTCGAATCACAACTTAACCAAATTATCCATCCACATCTTCTTTTCCACTCGAACATCTTGAACACATTCAGATTAAAGCCTTCAATTACAACACTTCTCAATTTACAATCGGGAATATTTGTAACTCGTCATCAATTTCGAGCACGGGTTCGCATCAATCATATATTTGAAAAATGATCTCATCATCACCTTCCTTATGCATAAGTTTACCATTAGCCATGTCAATAATAGTTCTAGCAGTAGCTAAAAATGGTCAACCTAAAATTAAAAGTACCTCAATATCCTCATCCATGTCAAGTATAACAAAACCAACAGGGAATATGCATTTATCTACTTTCACAAGTACATCTTCAATAATGCCCTTAGGATAATTAACAGATTCGTTCGCTAATTGAATACTTATCATAGTGCGGTTTGCTTCCCCAAGACCAAGTTGCTTGAACATTTTATATGGCATTAAAATAATACTAGCACCTAAATCAGCCAATGCTTTTTCAATTTTTAAACTACCAATAAAACAAGGGATAGTAAAACTTCTTGTATTTTTCAGCTCAGTGGGCAGTTTGTTTTGGAGAATAACTGAACACTCCTCATTCAGTTTCGTAGTGGATAACTCTTCTAAATTCCTTTTATTTGTCAATAACTCCTTTAAAAATTTTGCATATGTGGGCATCTACGAAAGAGCTTCAACAAAAGGTAAGTTAACATGTAATTGTTTAAAAAGTTCAATAAATTTACCAAATTGTTCATCCATGCAGTCTTTCTTAAACTTTGTTGGATATGGGATCGGTGGTTTGTATTCTTTAAGCACTAGTGTTTGAATTTTTTTAGTTTTTTCACCCCATCATCTTTCTCATCAATTTCTTGTTTCAGCTTCTTTTTAGGTTTAGACAACACTTTCCAATTCCTCAATGTAATTACCTTCACATGTTGTTTTGGGTTGGGTTCAATGTTACTAGGTAAACTACCTTCTTATCTTTCGGAAACCAATTTAGTAAGCTGTCCAATCTGCTTTTTGAGTCCATGAATTGATTGATTGTTAATTTTCAGAGCTGTATTAGTGTTTTGAAATCATGTTTCTAACACTAAAATAAATTTATCTAACATCTCCTCAAGGTTCAGTTTCTTTTCTTGCTGATAACGTTGCTGAAAACTCAGAGAGGGTTGTGACCTTTGATTTCCTTGACCACCCCAAGAGAAATTTGGATGGTTCCTCCAACCTACATTATAATTATTACTATAGGGGTTATTTTGAGATCTAAAATTATTACCCATAAATTTGAATTTCTTATGCTCCATGTTAGGCTTGAAAGATGAATCTTCTAAATTAATCATCCCCACTCCATTAGCATCACATTGCATCATTGGATTCACCTGCTTAGAAAATTTAAACCATCAATTTTCTTACTAAGAGCTTCAATCTGATTTGCCAACATAGAAACTGCATCAATATCAAAAACTCCAGCTGCCTTGACAGGTTGTACTCTCGTAACTGGCTACTGATAATTATTCAATGCCATCTTCTTAATAAACTATTGAGCTACCTCAGGTGTTTTGTTATTCAACGCTCTGCTAGCTACTGCATCAATCATCTGTCTAGTTAAGGGGTTCAAACCATTGTAAAAATTTTGAACTTGGAGCCACAAAGGTAGTCCATGGTGAGGACACCTTCTCAACAAATCCTTAAATATCTCACATTTATCATAAAGAGTCTCAATATCAAATTGAATAAAAGAGGAGATGCCATTCCTTAACTTAACTGTTTTAGCTAGTGGAAAATATTTTAACAAAAACTTCTTAGTCATTTGAGCCCAAGTCATGATGGAACCTCGTGGCAATGAATTTAACCATAATTTTGCCTTGCCCCTCAATGAGAATGGGAACAACTGTAAGCATATGGGATCATTAGTAACGCTATTGATCTTGAAAGTGTCGTAAATCTCTAAAAAGTTAGCCAAATGAGCATTCAGATCTTCATCTTCCAACCCATCAAACTTAACATACTATTGTATCATCTGAATTGTATTCAGCTTCAGCTCAAATTTTTTTACAGCAATAGTTGGTCTAACAATACTCGATTCCGCCTTAATCATACATAGCCCGAGGAGCAGGGCCTGTAGGAGGTACCTAATAATTTTGATTATCACTCATCTCTACAGTAATATCCTTTCCCTCTTGATTGTCTACTATATTCTGTTGACTTTGCTTGGCTTCTTTAGCCTTTCTACGATTTCTATGAGTATTCTTTTCAACTTCACTAAAAAACTAATCGATTTCGACGGGTTTTCTCTAATCATAAAACAAAAGAACCTGTTAGAATCAAACAAACGAAAAAATTAGAATGTAAAAATTAAATTAAAAATAAAATATTAAAGTAAAAATAAAAAAAGGCTAAATTAATAGAAATAAAGTTTTCCTAATATTTTAATCCTCAGCAACAACACTAAAAACTTGATGCAGTTGTAAACCAACTAAAAATCTGACTAAGGGAAGTACACCTATCAATTAATAGTATACCTACAGTGAGCAAAGATATCGTTCCCACTAGGACTAAACGTACTAGTAATTACCGTCTTTCTATTATTTAACCAATAAATTGGAGTGATTGATTAAAACTAAAATTAACTAAATTAATTAACTAAAGAACACGACAAATAACAAATCAGGAAAACAAATGATTAACAACGAAGAGTGAGACAATACCGGGGAAAGAATCCATCTAGACTTCATCTGTCATTATCAATCTATATTATGCAATTTCTTGACTTAGTATCTTGATCTGTAAAAATCCCTAAATTATGCTAATATCTCTCTTCAAAGACTAAGAGTAACTGACTCTAGGTTGATTAATTAAAATTTCTTTCTAATTAAAACGTCTATTGTCGCATTAACTCAATATATGGATCTCCCTATTAGATTTGACTCTAATCCAGTAGATTTATGTTGTCCTATTTTTAGAATTGCATGCAACTCCACTCAATTATGCTAGACCTACTCTTAAACATGGTTTATTCCTCCTCTGATTTAAGCACATCAAACATGGATTAATAATCTAAAAATGTCAAACCAAGAATTAAGCACACATAATTGAGAATAAGATCCAAGTATTTATTGCGTAAAAATAGAAATCAAATAAAAGAATCCATCCTATGATTCATCTCCCTAGGTATTTGGAAAATTAGTTCATTATAGCAAATAAAAACATCTTAAAGACAACATAACCACAAGAAACAAAGAAACTCATAATAAACTTCAAAGAAATCAAAAGGAGATCTTCAATCTTAATGAAAATATGTTTCAGAGTCGGCTTCAATGGTGTTTTTCAAGTTGTTTTCTTGAGTATTCTATGACTACCCTCTCCTATCTTCTTATTTTTATCATATATATGTATTAAAATGCTCGAAAAACCTAAAATAATACGCTTTCCCCCAAGTTTGGAGTGCGATTCGTGATTTCCATATGGTTTGGCACATGGCCGTGTGGCAGCCCGTATGGCTCACACGATCGTCTGCCCAACCCGTGTGGCTCCTAAAACTTGCTTTGATTTTCTAATTTTCGCTTGTTTTTTGCTCATTTTGCTCCCAAATGCTCTCCTTAGTATAGAAACATGAATTTAAAGGATTAGGAGCATAAAATTCACCATTTTACATCAACTAATCATCCAAAGATGCATTAAGAATGAGGTTAAAACATGTTACTTTTAGCACTTATCAGAACTCTTGGGCTTCAATGGAACTTCATAAATTGAAATGAGCATTTTCTTAAACCCTTTGCTTTCATTTTATGCATACAATATGTTTGATAAAATTCTTGTTTGGAATTTGAGTTTGAGTATGTGCTAAATTAGTTGGATGGTTGGTTAATTGGTTGTTTGTTAGCTTAAGTTAATGTATATCCTTGATTAATTGGTTGTTTGATTATATCGAAATGCTTAATACGCTAGAATTGACGCCTCTAGCGAAAAACCTAGATAGACGAGATCGAGAGGAGAGTTTATCATTAGATAGTTTGATATGATTGTGCCGAGTAGTGAGACCGAAAGGTAATCTATATGCCTAGGTGAGACCAGGAGGTAATCTTATATGGTATATTTTAGTTTAGGATGAGATCGAGAGGAGATTCCTTACTAAAAGTGGCAACCAATAAAATCGATATAGGTTCATTAGTTTAAATAGTACTCAACTAATCAATCGACTGTCGTTTAATCATTTACATTTTCTAAAACATTAAGAAGAAGGTTTAGCTTAGTTAATTTAATTAATAGTTTAATTTTGGTTTATAAACAATTGTATTTGAACTTGAACTAATAATTTCCAACTCGATTAGATTAGTAATTGCTTAACTTGTAATTAAATTGATAAACACATTTACCCATTTGAAAATCCTTTGGGTTCGACCCCTTGGAATACTCTGTTGTTCCATCGGACAATATAAACATTACAATTGACACTGCACGCTTGCAGTAAAATCGCACTTTAAATTTGCTTTATAAAATCACATATTTTCTATGCACAAGCGTGACGCGGTCAGTAACCAATCATGTACAAGCACACATAAAACTCTATTGGCATGCTAATCGTATCCTAACCTTTACTGAGTTCAAACGAGCCTATTTTTCACTTATAATCATCATTTTACAATTAAGTCCAATTCTCACATTTTTAACCAATTCACAACCAAACACATGTAATTATAATTCATACACAATAATTTATATATCAAAGAATACCATATGAACTTACCTGGAATAAACAACAAACAAGTTGAATCTTTAAGGATTATTTGTCAAATTTGGCTTTTCCTCGATTATCTCCGGTTTGATTCAATTCTGAATCAATTGTTGGCCAAACGTTTGAAAGCTTCCAAAGTTTTATTTCTTTCTCATGCCATGAAAAAGAAGATGGAAAGAAAATGACATTTTTTATCTTATCTTTAACTTATATACTTTAATTAAAAATTATTTAACCTTAATTAATTAACCTAATCAAAATTAACAAAAATTAGTGGATGAAAACATTATTTTCCACTATTGGATGACATAAAATGGTTTATTTACCATTTTGAACCTTTAGTTATTTAAAGATCTATAGCGATAAAACTTTTACAATTTAGTCCATGTACCTTAATTAAGCAATTAATAGGCAAAATTGAAGGACTAAAATTTAATAAACTTTTATAGAAAATCTGCAAGTATTCATACTTAATATTTATAGACTTGATTTACGAAAATAGAGTTCCAAAACTGCCTTTTTCGGCACCACTGAAGATTAGGCTGTTACATTGGATGAGCTTTCTTTTTGCTTCTTTACTCTTTTTCTACTTCTTTCCCCTTATCAAGACCTTGATGTTCAATTCTTTTCTCTTTCTCTTCATTTTCATGTCACAAATATACAAATTTTAATATCAAAACAATGGTCAACCATTGTTTCCATGCACTTTTTATGAAATAAACATGGAATTCATGAAGAAACCTTATCAACTTTACCTTGGTCTTTTACACCTAAACCTAAATTCAATTTTCTCTCTCCTCCAACACGAGCACTAGTTGATTCTACAAGAAATTAAGCTTGATATGAGTTTGTTCTATTGATTTCACTAAAATTTTAAGAAAGAAATTGAAGAAATCAAGCTTGAGATGATTAAATATGGCAGATTTTCTCTCTCCTCCAACACGAGCACTAGTTGATTCTACAAGAAATTAAGCTTGCTATGAGTTTGTTCTATTGATTTCACTAAAATTTTAAGAAAGAAATTGAAGAAATCAAGCTTGAGATGATTAAATATGGCAGAAAGGACCTAGTTGGAATAAAATGGAAAGAAATGATAGTCCCTACATCTTTCTATCATAAAAATATATTGAATTTAAAAATATATATTAAGATATCTATAGCATATATAAAAGCATGAGTTAGGAAATACTTTTCAACTGACGAGAATACCCTTGATTGTTAATTATATTACTAATTTGACATTAGAATAATAATTTATTTGTACTATTATGTGATAATAACAAAATTAATATTAATGAATACAAAATTATATTAATTTGAAATTAGTTGATTTAGTCATATCTTTTAAAAGATTTACTTAAAAAATAACAAATTATATTATTAATTAATAAAATTATAAATCTATAAAATAATTTAAAATAATTGGATAAATTAAAAAATAAAAAGCAAGTTTTTAATTAAATAAATATCGTTTTATATATAAATATGATTTTATTTTAAATATAATAATTAGTAATGTTAAAATCATTTTTATAATTAATCTAAAATATATATTATACAAATAAAAACATGAGTTAGGAAAAACTTTTGAATTGATGTATAATAGAGTTATTATTTGAATAAAATTGTAAGTATCTTAATTATCCCTTTAATATTCAACTACCACCTCTATTAACACTAATAATTCATGTTTTATTTATTTCGAAAATTCTAACTTGTATATTTTCGAATTAGTATTATTCATAATTTAGAGTGTTTAGATTTATAAATAAATGCTAAAATCTTAGACCCTAAGCCCTTAAACCCAAGATCTTAAATCCGAGAATTATTAATATTTATTTATAATAGTTGCAATTAATGTTTAATTATATTTAAATAAAATTATTAATATTTATTTACTAGTTCTCCATATTTTTTCTTTAATTTAATGATGATGAGTCATTTTATTATTCATTGATAATATATGGGATTTATGCACCGATGGTGTATCAAATATTGTTTCTAAAAGAAAATATCTTAAATTATTTTTCAGTTTAGTTGAAAGAAGAAAAAAAGAGTTCCAAACCTCGAGTTATCATTGTTAAAGAACTCTACTCGAATGTCAACCGGGACTAAATAAAATTATACTCGTAACATAAAACGGGTAAAAACAACCATAGTGAAAAAAAAAAGAGAGGGGGACATGCCACATGTAATAAATAGGGAAACAATGCTTGTTGCCATAGCAAGCAACTTCATTTATTCTTTCTTTGTTTGTTGGGCAGGAAAAGTTTATTCCACCAATCTGAAGTTAAAAGTTATGCCCTTTGGGTTTGATAATACAAATTAGATAATTGTATATGTGGATTCCATTTCCCTTTTCTGAAGCAACCCTCGAATAAGGTTTAGGAATATAAGCCATTTCTTTGAATTGAAGCAGCTTCGCGTTCATTTTATAGGAAAAAGTGAGCATACATGCACTAATGATTAATTCATTTTCCTGGTTAAAAAAGAGAGAGGAGGTTCTTGCTTATATATTTAGTTATCTTTGTCTCATTTGCATTATAATTAACAAGCGTCATCTAGCTCAGAACCAATTGTCTTCTCTCTTGGTCAAAAGTTTTCAGCCATGGCTTCTGGAGGATCGAAATCAGCTGCAACAATGCTGTTGTTCCTCAACCTTGGGCTCTATATCATTGTAACAATAGTAGCTGGATGGGCAGTAAATCATGCAATTGAAAGAACTCATGAAACAGGTAATGTTGATTGCTTGAATGCTTTTGATCAGCATGATATTTTAGGGTCGTTTTCTGTTTGGGGGGGGGGATGATTACATTCACATACTATATGTGGGAATGAATGAATGAATTATTGCAATGCACTTTTGCAGCATCAGTTTTATCAATCCCAGCTCGTATATTTCCTATATTCTTTCCAATGGGAAACATGGCCACCGGTTTCTTTGTCATTTTCGCGCTCATTGCGGGTGTTGTGGGCGTCTCCACCTCAGTTACTGGTCTCACCAATGTTTTTCAATGGGATGCCCCTAATTTAAATGCAGCCGCTGCTTCATCCCTCCTCACTTGGGCACTCACTTTGCTAGCCATGGGGTCAGTATATACCTCCCAAACTAATCCTTCTTTTTTTCTTTCATTATCAGCAGTGAATCCAGGAATTATGTGACGGACCCGGATAAAAACTAAAAGATCTTGGAGGTCAAACAAAAAAAACAATGTATTTTAGCTTAAATTGAATTTTAAACTTTAAAAAAGGATCAAGATTGCAATTGTTCAATTTAAATAAAAACTAATAGGGATTGAGTTGAACAATTTACATTTGAGAGGCACTAAAATCATGATTATACCATTCAGTCAAGGGGGTAGGCCCTGCTGCTTAGGTATGAAATTCATTCCTCCATAAAGATTGACTATTTAACCCTCTACCGGATTTATCAGAATTTCATCATCACACATGAAAGTTAAAACGTTATGCCAATTGAATAATTGTTAAATTGTGAGTTTAAAATTTTACAATTTTACAAAGAATCAGTAAAAATCAACCGTTTAATAAATTAATAAAAATCGTAATTCAAATTAATATGTTTATTCACAATTAAATAATGAACTAGCTTACGATAGATTAAAAAAAAACACTTCTGTCAAATTTATATTTAGACTATATATATACACATACATTTAAACATGCATTTGACCCACTATTATATAATTTGCAGATTGGCATGCAAAGAGATCAACATTGGCTGGACAGATGCCAATTTGGTAAGCCATATTTAATTTCAACCTCAAAAATGAAAAAAAAAAAGGGATTTCATGTAATTCCAAGTTCTGTTAGAAATTGAAATTGTTGGATTGAAATTAATGCAGCGGACTTTGGAAGTGATGACAATAATTGTGAGCGGCACGCAGCTGTTTTGCACGGGTGCTATCCACGCTGGGGCTGAAGATGATGCTCTAAACAGAATGCCATCTGCTTCTGCTGGAACAGTTTGAGCTTTTCATGTCTATAAGTCGTCCACTGATAACCAAAAGTGTTGATATAATATGTTCTTTGCACCATAAGTTATGATAAATTGCTGAATTTCCAACTTGAGTGTCTTTCAATTACAATCTTGTGAAATTTCATTTTCATTATATACTTCTCTTGAGATAATACATTTATTTTTTATTTAATACTTATAAAATCTCGAACCAAGATATAATAAATGTCCCATACTCGTGAGATATAATCTTATGAATATATAAGACTATCACTAATTAACAAAAATTGAAGTATACTAAAACATCAAATATAAAAATTATACAGTTATAATCTCATAAAACCGTTATAATTTCTCTTTTAAAAATAAGTTCTAATAAATAAATCAACTTAAAAATAAACTTAAAATTTAATGATTTCGTAGTATCAAAAATCTAAAATTTTTAAAATGTCTTAAAAGTTCTAAAAAAAACTTAAAGTTATCATAAATAATTAGTCCCTATATTTTTTTCATGCTCACAAGCAAAATCAAAATCTGTAAAAATAATAAGACAAAGTGAGTTTAACTACTAAGGTAATTGACACTTTCCATTTTTGGGTTAGTAGGAAAACATTTAAGTCAAATATTTAGTAAAAATTGCAAAATTTATATGAGTAACATAATTCAAAGCATATTTCATGCCAAAACAATAAAGAGAAATTAATAATTTCAAAAAATTGTAATTATTCTACCACTGTCAGTGGAGTAGAAAAACTCCACAAGCAAATCTAAAATAATGCCAAATGTTTTCTTTAATTGTTTAATTATTATTTCATTATATCCTAAATACAAATGTCATAAACCTACACTTGTAGAGTTTTTTTTAAACAACTACTAGTGTATAGGATAATTATCTTTTATAAAATACCAATAGATAAAAATAAACTCCTTTTTTTTTCTATACTCACTGTTAACCCTGGTGACAAATGTCATACACCACAATTAACCCTAATGGTAATGGGTTGGAAAAAAACCACTATTCACCTCATTGATAATGAGTCAAAATTACTATTTTAAATCTTCGGCACAGTTGAAATCGTTTCTAAGCACAAAATACATATTGATATGATTAATGTTTAACCCCCATTTGATAGGGTCGAAACATAACATACTAGGAGCAAATTCAAAATAATTAGGGATTAGACATTAGGGGTTAAGAGTTAGGGATTTAGTGGCCGGGTTAGGGTTTTGGGTTTAGATTAATTATTTTTTAAATTTATATTTTAAATATGTTCTTATATAATTGTAAAAGAGAGAATAATAAATTAAATTTATTGAAATTATCAGTATAGTTTAAATTATTTAAGAGATATATAATAGATAGACTTTATATGTATTGAATGGTTAATTTAGGGTTTAAGGTTAAGGTTTACTTGAGATTGGTTAAATGATTAAATTTTATACAATTAATTAATTCTTTTATATTTAAAAAAATTTAATCTAAACCATTTGATATATTTAAATATTAGTTTAAATAGAATTAATAAATAAGTTAAAAAATAATAGATTCATATGGATATTTAGGTATAATTATTTATTTTGGAGAGGATCAAATTATAAGAAATAAAATTAAAATACAAAAATAGTTAAATGATAAAATTTTATACAATTAATTAATACTTTTATATTTAAAAAAATTTAATCTAAAGCATTTGATATATTTAAATATTAGTTTAAATAGAATTAATAAATAAATTAAAAAAAGTAATAGATTCATATGGATATTTAAGTATAATTATTTATTTTAGAAATGACTAAATTATAAGAAATAAAATTAAAATACAAAAATAAAATGATTTTTGTTCAAAATAAAATAATTTTTACCGCAAAAAATAAGTAATAGCAAACGCCGCAAAAATGATTTAACTTTATAAAATGGCGCCATTTTACCCCCAATTTTCCCCCCCTAAAATCCCTAATCTTCAGACTTTTCTTCACTCCCGTTTTCTTCAGACTTTTCATATCGCGCTTCCTTCTCATTATCTCTCTCTCTCGGTCTCATTTCAATTTTCCCCTCATTCTTTTTCGTGAGAGGGAGAACCCAAAGATTTTGTCTGCCGTTTCTTTTTTTTTTTTGTGATATTGAAATCCTCTAAATCACATAAAAAAAGAAATTGGGGCAATATATTGGATCCATACCATTAACATATAAAGAGATGGAGAATGGAGGAGTAGAGAACGCCCAAGCCCACGCCCATGGCGACGGCAACGGCAATGGGCAGGCGGCGTCGTATACTTATTGGGTGAGAGAAACGATGGCGGGCGCTACTCCGCTCCCTGTTCCTAAGAAGCTCACTGCTCAAGACATCCTTTCAACTCAATCTCAGTCTACATCTCTTGGTTCTGTTTGGAATAAGGTAATGCCTTATTTATTTATTTATTTTTTAAATTTGCATTTTCTATGCTCATGTTTGTGATCTGATCTAGGGTTTTATTAATGGGTATTTCAGATTTTCATACATTTCAATGATTTCGTTTAATGTTTTTTTGGTCCTTGTTCACCATAGGCTGGAACTTGGGCTTCATTGGATTTATCTTGTGGCAAGGCACCAAGTGTGTTGGTGATGTGAGTTATTTTTCTTACTTCTATTTGTGTTTTTGTCTTATAATGTTATTTGACTCCATTGATGTAAGCTTAACTAAACAATAGCTATGGTTGTATACATAGATATTAACCTTATTTTATGGTGGATTTTTCTTGTTTGAGCAGGCTTTTTTGGTGACTGTACGAAACAAGAAGCGTGTTGGCTATACATATGAGTTGACATTAAAAAATCAAGGGTAAGTGGGTCTAAATATGGTATTATGCTTTTGCTTTCTAAGCTTATTTATCACTTTGTTGATCAAATTGGGATCTAAATGGAAATCAGGGGAGTGGCATCTACGGGAGGAGAAGAAGATGGTTAAGGGCCATATTGATATCCCAGAATTTTCATTTGGTGAGCTCGATGATTTGCAGGTATGCTTGAATTGAGAGATAACTGTTTGGTTTAGAAGAGATAGAGGATAAACTTGTTGAATAAATCTTGGTATACCTAAATGCAAACATGTTATGATGCATGGGCCTATGGTATAAATTCTATGACATGTTATGATGGATAGGCCTTTGGTATAAATTCAATGATTGCCAGTGCTAGGATAGTGTTTATTGTAGAATATGTCTCTTACATGAAATTTCCAAGTGGCAAACATATGGCATAAACTAATGAACCAAAGAATTGGTGTTGCTGGTTGTTTTATTGTAAAAAAGGAGGTTGGAACAAAATAGTGAGAAGCATAATGGTGGGAATTAATGAGAGAAATTAAAACAATAAACCAGTAGAGTATACTATTGAATTTGAAAAAAAAATTGACCAAATATTAATTCTAACTGATAGAATTTACTGTTTTAGGTACACTTAAAATATTAATTCTAAGTGATGGAAAATGCTTGTCAAGCATTGGACAATGGAGACAACAGTGGGAACCTTAACATGACCATTTTTCGGCAGGTAAGCAAGTAGATATTAGCTGAAAGATTATCTATTTCTTTTTCCACTTTGTAATTATTACGATATTAGTTTGACTAAAAGCATTTTCATAATCTCTATGTACTATCTAATTTATTATGTTCTATGCTTATAGTTTTGTTAATATTAATACATAAATGTAGAAACAATTTTGCAAGTACATGTTATTAATTTATTATTTGTATTATTAATTTATTATTTTAAATTCTAAAACTAAATCACTTAGCATTTGCAAGATAATGATTTTTTTTGCTTTTAGTTTAATTGATTTTATTATATTTATCTTTTGTCCTCGTGGACAGCTTTTGGTACTATATTCTTAGATGAGATCTTCATCATTTTTCCAAGTTCCAATTTCTTCTTTACTTATATTTGCGTTGATTCTTATTTTTCCCTTCTCTCTCTCTCTCTCTCTCTCTCTCTCTCTCTCTCTCTCTCTCTCTCTCTCTCTCAAGTTGTTGGGTTAACTAAGCTCTCTGTTTATCAGATAAAGCATGTTTACATTTGTGAAGCAACATTGTCAAAGTGGTTGATTGAATTTGAGAATACTAAAGCTGGAGCCTTAACGGTTTGTATCTCTTTACTTGTGCATGGTAATGTAGAACTACTTTGTTCCTGGAAACTGATAATGGAATAAGATTGAAAATTAGTAACCATGAAATGAAGAACCATAACTAATGTTTACAATAGTTTGGGACTTTTTTCACTTTTGATGTTGATGTGACTTCCTATCTGCATTTGGTACTAAGTAGAGCATGCTGGCATAATCTGTTCTATATGGATTGCAGCATCTTATGGGAGAAAAGCTATGTTGTTGTTGTCGTAATTGTAACACGTGCCATTGCTATTATTTTTTTTTGTATGGTAGAATTTGATTAGTGAATCTTTACTGCTATTACTCTTATTGATTATGTCCACTCTAAGGAGTATCTAAATAATTTTATGAAAAATTTGATGCCAATTTTTTATCATTACAAGTGTTATGTTGAATTTGTTGTATTATGCATGTAGTTAACTTTTCCTCTGTTGCATTTATTTTCTAAATATTGATTTCATTTCTTGAAAATACCTTCATTGATTTAAACTTATGACCAGATGGAGGAGTTTACGGAAAGGAGAGGGAGCTTCGAACTAGTTCACTAACTAGAAAACAACCAAATACTGGGTCAAAAGAAACCAGCTTAAATGAAGTGCTATGTAGGCACAAGGAGAGAAATCCTTTTGCCTATGGACTTTGTAATGAATGTTATGAAGAGGTGAGCACCCATGTACCTACTAGGCTTTCCTATCTTCTTTTGCCCACTACAATTGTACCACTGGAAATTGTTCTATCATTGAAGCTCAAGTTCATGCTGTTACTGGTTGGTGCAGTTCATGAAGGTTTCAGGAGGGCTCGATGGAGGATCAGATCCATCTGCATTCTAGCGTGCTGAGAAAGAGAGACTGTTAAAATTATCTATTGAGGAAAATGCTAAAATTATGTTCTGTAATCATACTTTCTAAAAGTTTAAGGACAGTGACAAGTTGAAAATCCTAATTGTAATCACTTGATATATTTTACTTTGCGAGAGTCATGTGGGCACTCAAGTTATTCTCTCACAATATACTTCTCTCGCTTCCTAATGTGCTAATTAATCTCTTAATTGTGTTATTAATTTATTATTTTAAATTCTAAAACTAAATTCATTAATTTTTATATTTAGTTTTAAAGTTAAAATTTTCATAGAAAATTTAATTTAAATAATATTTTTTATTTATCCTTAAAAGTATATTTAAAGTTCAAATTTAAAAAATAAAGCATAATATAATATTTATCATAAAAATAAATATTATTTGATTAAAATAATTTTTTAAATGTTATGTTTTTAGTGACGTTTTTTTGAGAAGCGTTGCTAAAGGTTTGTTTTATAGTGGCGTTTGTGAGAAAAGCATCGTTAAAGGTCCTGAGCTATGGTGGCGTTTGTGAGATAAGCGCCGTTAAAGGTCTTGAGCTATAATAGCATTTGTGGGAAAAGTGCCGCTAAAACTCTTGATCTATAGCGGCGTCTGTGGGAAAAGCGTCGCTAAAGTTCTTGATCTACAGCGACGTTTATGTAAAAGCGTAACTAAAGGTTTGATCTATAGCGGCGTTTGTGGAAAATGCGCCGCTAAAAGTCCTTATCTATAGCGGCATTTTTGGGAAAAGTGCCGCTAAAGGTTATGATTTATAGCGGCATTTATTTCTAAAAATGCCACAAATGTTTGCAGCGTTGACAACAGCGGTGTTTTTTGCGGCGCTTTCAAAAAAGCCGCTAAAGGCTTAAAAAAGCGCCGCTAAAAGCCTGTTTTGGTGTAGTGATTAAAAGGATGGATTTCCCATAATTCCTTAAATATATATACAAAACATACTCCATATGCAAAGACATAATTTGATATCAAACTTTCTCAAAACATATTATATATAAATATACCAAAACATAATTCGAGTGGCATAAATATACCAAAAGCATAGTTTGCACATAATCAAATTTAAGTATAAAAAGATACAAACAACAACCTCCTGACCTAGAAACAAAAGTATTATGTTATAGCATAAGAGTTTTGGTTCAATCCCAAGCAACCCCATTCCCTATCCCCAATTATCAAAAAAGAAAAAAACATAGAAAAATAGAACACTTAGATAATTCAAAATTTTACATTGCAAAATTTAAAACTATATTAGCATGTCTAAACCAATTTTCAAAACATGGACAAAATATATCAAATATTGCTTAACCCAATTTTCAAAACATGAACAATACATATTGCATAAATAACATAAAACATTTGAACCTGATTTTTGAGAAAACTTTTTGGTTGTATGAAAATCCCTTAACAAACTAAAAACTGTAGATACGCGGTATCAACAAATATGGAGAGGAGGAAAAGGGGCGATGACAAGGAAGATTGATCCAGGGTCGAGAGTCGACAAGGTAGAAGGACTTAGGTAGAGCGGTCAAGAGCTTAGTGTGTTAAGGCTTTATGAATGGAAAAGGGTCCCCATATTAAGTGGTATCTAAGGGGTACTTATAGAAAAAATGAGGGACCAATTAAGGTAGGAATCCGATGGGCAATTAAGGTAGGAATTCGATGGAGGGTATAATGATACTGATTTGATTTTCATGTTACCACGTATCCTAATCAAGTGGTGGTATACTCTTTAGTCAAGAGGTAAGTGATTGTGCCTTGAGACCATTTGCAGACTAGTTCGCGGGTAGTAGTTCTTGCAAATAAATGAGGTGAAAGGTATAATTTATTTGCTAGATGACTTTAGGATTATACGATGCCTTGAAATGTATTTGTACATTTAATAAAGTGTTAATGAATGGTGTTTTTATTCGCGATTGCCTCCCATAAATTTTCCTTTATGATTTAACGGGTGATATGCCCATTGGCTCGACAATTCAAAAATATATGATGTATACTTGAGTGGCTCATTTGTCAATTAAAGATATACATTTATACAAAGGAGATGTGCCGTAAGTATATTACGGATGCAATTATTGAAATGTAAAATAAAATAGATTCAAGCTATCTGTTGGTAATATAAAATATAGGAGATGCAACCCATACGACGATAATATAAAACATAAGAAAAGTGCATTATCCATTAGAAATATAAAACATGAGAAACGTGTACTTGACCGCCTCCAAACGAACCAACGCCCAGAGTGTGAATACTGCAACTAAAAGATATGGAATCAAGGCGGTGCCCATAAATATACGGGTTAGGTTGTAATGTAGTTACAATGAAGTTGGTAAGTATTCTGAGGATCGTATCCAAGAGAGGCGGGTACTAAATTAATTCTAACCTAAACACAAATAGATCTAATCACTAAAATAAATTATAGTACAATAAAACATAAAAGAAGATTTTTTTTGAGTTTTTATAAATAATGAACTAGAAATAAAAAAAAACCTAAATATAAAGAACTTTGGAGAACTTAATTTATAGACTTAATTAATTCTAGGCATAGGTGATTAGCTTGCTTTGGTGGTCATAACTAATTCCTATTTCGGGTTTCTATTCAATTAACGTCATTACCCTAGCAGGATCTCACGATCTTCCACTAAACTTAAGAGTCGGCAAGAACTACTTATCTCTTGATCTCAAGTCCAGACCGATTTTGGGGCTAAGGTTTTCACGGATAAACCATACCAATTTTGGGTTAATTCCCACCTAAATCACTTCCTAGGGTCGTCAAGCCTAAGGTTTAAGTTCTTCCTCTACCAAACAGCTAATCCACTAAGAAAATCCTACATAAGAATTAATTAATCACACCTCCACTCGCTAATCCTACATAAGAGGATTAGTTTCTCATGGATCTCATGAACATAATAAACTTGAATATAAAGATAAACATAAATAACAAATTAAGAGTGGAGTTTAGAGAATTTTGTTTATATTTGATAAATGAAGCGCAGAAAATCCGCTAGCGTTTGATTGTGTTTACAAGCCACGTTCTTCGAAGAACATAAAAGGTAAAGAACTAAAAATAAACCTAAAGCCTAAAACCAAAAATTGAAATTATGAAGAAAAACTTGGTTTGAAAAGCTTTCTTTTACAAGTGTTTAAGAGCCTATTTATTGAGTTAGGGTCACCGTCCTCAAACCTAGATCAACTGGCGCTCTCATGTTCAACTTTTGATTTACAAACCAAAAGGCCCCTAGCTCATAAGTATTTTTCGTATAAGGCCGATGTCGCGACACCCTAGTTCTTGTATCGCGACATCAAAGGCAGATGCTCAGGTTCAAGGTAACTTCAGGGGTTTGTCGTGACATCCCATGGTTGTGTCACGAGACCAGAGGCAATATGGAAATTCTTGCATTTTGCTTCCTATGTTGTGACCTCGAATCCCTCGTGTTGCAATAGAACGACCAATATTAAGTTCTTATGCCCTTATATGGTCCCTTACACATTCACTAACTAGGTTAGCTTGCCTTTAGGCCTTATTCCTCCCCTAAGGTCAATAAAAGACTCAAAATAAACTTTTTATTGAATGTAAACTGAACTTATACAGAATCGATTATAACATAATAAAAGTGCTTGTATTCAAGCTCTTCAAGTGAGAAAACTAGTTTAATCTACTACACCGAATTACGATAGATCAACACTTCCGTTAGTAATATAAAAAGTAATAATTGAATAATGTCCATAAGACATAAGTAATGATTTTTACCGTAATTGTGAGTGAGAAAAATATTCATTGTTATAAATAATGATAACAAATGTAGCTTTTGACCTAAGTTTTCAATGATTAATATTAAATGTTTATGGAAGGTAGTATGATAATATCGATTTGCAAATAACTATTGATATTTAGAAACAGAATACATATGCTCATAATTATAAAATCTATTTGTTAACCCAATTTGAAAAGGGGTTGATAGCATTACCGCAAGCTCTCGTAACTTGAAATTATGTGGAAAGTTAATGAAAGATAATAGAGAAGGCTTATAAAGGGTAAATCATAATATGACGACCACAAAAATGTCAAACACAAGAATGATGAATGTGAAGACTCAACCAAAAACACAAAGATAACGGGCGTAACGACTGCCCATAAACACAAAAATAACGGGTATGTCAACTTGGCCAGAAACACAGAAGAAGGGTGTGACGACCCCGCAATGACGGGTATAATGACCCGCTAGAAACAAGAAAATGTATGGTGACCCAACAAAAAATGTGGCACCCCACGTCCAGCTCAAATTGCGAGTCTGAATGCGAGATGGTACATCCGTTATCATAACAACTCAAACTATTTGAGGTTATTCATTTAAATATCATAATATAATCAAGCATTAATTATCATTAATTAAATAATTAAAGAAATCTACATAAAACCATTATTAAATATGCAATTATTTTTCAAGTTTTGACTTGGCCCGTGCCCACCAAGACATTCATGAAAGTTTGAAAGTAATTCAAGTTTAAGTGTTGAAATAGTTATTGTCGTAGCGACCTGAAGACATAGGATTTGTGACGTCTCCACCAACCTAGAATAGTCGCAACAAAATGAAGTCAAGCATATCGCATCATGGTGTCATAATGAGACTCCTTTTTGGTAGATAATACTCAATTTCACCTATTATGATTCAAACATTACCATTTCCTTTGTAATGGCCTCAAGCATTCATTTTGCATCCTAAATGACTCTAATTTCAATTTCAACCACTTAGATATTAAAACATATTTATGAAGTCAATCCATAAGCAATCAAGACATGTCTATGTGATCTAACTAATGAAACAACTAAACAAATCTATGCATACTATGTGTATTAAGGCTAGCAAATATTGGATTCTACCAAATAAAAATTTAAGAATTCTTAGCTAACCATAATATGTCATGAATGACTTAAGCTGATCAAGTACAACATTTTACAAGATTCTACAAGTACACTTTAGCACCAATGTCTCAATTTTTGTCTCATTCCCTAGTATTCAGTTATTTTATTATTAGTGTATTCAAACATATAACATTTCAATTTACTTTTCAATATATGTAACACCCCTAACCCATCTTCGTCGTCGGATAAGGGTTACAGAGCATTACAGTGCAAAATAGAACCTTAATCTCGAAACATAGATCAACATGCAATTCACATATTTATTTTCAATAACTTAATTTAAATGTGATAAAAAAATACTTTTATGAGCCTTAAATCAAGCTTGATTGGCCCTAAAAAATAGTTTGGAAACAATCAGGGACTTATTCGAAGCGAATCAGAAATTTTAGGCAAAACATGAAAAATTTGTGAAACAAGGGTCATACACTTTGTGACCAGGCCATGTGATATAGCTCAGACCGTGTGGACATTTGAAATAGGGCTACACAGCCGTGTCGTGGGCTATGTGCCAAACCGTGTGCATTTTCGAAGTTGGGTCACACGACCATGTAGCAAGCCATGTGCCAAACCATCTAACTAACTATTTTAGGAGACATGACCATGTCGCAGACCTTGTGAAACCTACATTTAAAAACAATAAGGACACACAGCCATGCAAACAGCTTATGTGTGACACACGGTCGTGTGTCAGCCCGTGTCTTAGACTGTGTGTACCAAAATGTGCCTTGAAAAAACAAGTTTACCAAAAATGCTTTCTTAAGCCACAAACATACCTTTTGCTAACATTTTTAACCTAATTAAAACGCTCTTAAACAAGACCAAATCATGCTAAAATCATCATATATGCAACACATTTCCATCATTCAACCAATGTACCCTCATTGGTACCACAAAATATACATCCAAGTAAATTCATCTAATTGACATGGACTAAGCTTAAAATCTACACCATATAACTATCATTCATCCATTTCAACTTCAAATAAACACAAATCAAGTCAAGAATCATTCAACATATACCTACCAATATGCCAATCAAATGCACCACATTTCACACACCAAATTTAGACCCATTCCACATATTAAAGTTTTAGTTTGAACCTATGTCAACCATGCCAAATAGCCATTCCAAAACATGCCATTATACCTTATAATACATAATATCTATAAAGCATGTATAAAGTTCATCCACACATACTTATCCTTATTATTCACATGCCATCATTTAATATCATTAACCACAACAAACTTAGCACAACCTAAACAAGCTAAATAACTAGAAAACCTTTTTAACCCTATTACATGCCATTAACCAAGACAACCATTGTAACACCTTATACCTGACCCAGTTGTTGGATCTAAATATAAAATGCTACATTTCGTTGCCAAAGCAACTCACTTTTCTATCTTTTTTTTTTAAAAAGAAAACAAAGTGGTAAAATTATTTTATAAAAATTTCGGCAGCATTTTTGCCTATTTTACATAAAACCCTTGAAAAATTTAGATTTTCACAAAATATCCACATTCAAATTATCTCTCAAATCAATTTCCAGCACTGCAATTTCTCAAAACATATCAATAAACTAGATTTCTATGCTTTACTATTTTATCAAAACATTAGTTATAAAGTACTAGCAAAGGAAACATAATGAAAATATTTAAATTAAGTTTACAACATAATATTATAAATATACAAGCCTAGGTACATGCCATTTACATCAACTATAAAGTAAACTTTTCACCAACATTGTTTGAGTTGAACTTTAGTTCTTTGAATGTTGCTGGAACGATCTAGCGAATCTAACTACCTGTGCACAGAAAAATAGACAAATCGTACGCTGAGTAATTTTTATGCTCAATGGTGCTAATATCATATAAATCATTACATAAGTATTGGAGACTAATTAATTGATAGAAATAAACAAAAACATGATTATAAATATCGTTAATAACATCACAATAAAAGAAAATTCTAATATTATTAGACTTTAATATTTTGATATTGACAAATCGAATAAACAAAATAAGTTTTTAATTAAATTCAAAATCGCATAATTTAATTAATTTGCACAATATGGAAATTCAAATAAATTTAAGTTGTTTTTGCTTTTCTTTCAATTTAGACCCCGTACTAAAGTTTAGACTCATAACCAGATACACAAATCAGCCACCATAAGTTGTTCGGCAACAATGGCTATCAGAGTATTCTACGACCCTCTAGGAATTGGGGCTAACAATAATAATAATTGATCGACTTGGCCTTTTCTCCCTCGACCTTCTGGGAAATGGAGAGATCTAAATTCTCTGATATAAAGATTCTATGGTATATATATGATTTAGGCTAACTTAGTGAAACAGGGTAAAAACCAAATTTCATGATCCATTTCAATTCCACTTTCATATAATTCTTATTTAATTCCGTTTCATGTTCAAATCACATATCGCCTAATGTAAAATTAGGCTTCCAATTCAAAACATATTAATCATTTTCTTGCTCAATCATCTAAAATCATAATACTCAAATCCAAATCATATCCATGAATTTGCTAATTTAATCATATGAAAAGCATAGTATTCATCTCGAAACATAATTTTATAAATATTAACTAAATCATTCAAACTCATTTAAAACTCATAAAAATAAAATAAAATAAAATAAATATAACTGGTCATATTAAACTAAATATTCTAAAGCTTTATGTAATGAAAATAAGATATTAGCATAAACCGAAGTTTTAATCGCTTTACTCCTTTTCTTCGCATTTTTCTTTCAAGATGTTTGCTTCGTTTTTATCTACAATAAGAGCAATTCAATACGAAACAACATCATTCATCCATTCTAAAACTAAAAATAATAAAAACAAACTTAAATATGCATGATTATTCATATTGACAACTTAAGTTTTCTAGTCCAAAATTCGCGTATATTTCGGCTCGATTATCCATTTTCAATTCCGTCTTCACTAAAGTACTCACTGCTTCACAAGCTATCATTTAGCACCAGTATTACACAAAGTGGCCAATGTTCTTCCCCTTTAACATGGCCAAATATACCAAATAAACTTTCCATCCTTTTTTTTTATTTTTTTTTCACTCTTCTAACAAGCTAGAATTCATCTTCTAATCATTTCCTATCCAAAAATATACCTACTTCACTTAAGTTTTCTAAGCTTCCATCAATGCCCTTTAATGACAACTTTAAAAATACTTGATAAAATAAATAAAAAACTATTGGTATATATATGTAGAGCAAGCTTCAAAGATTCAAAATTTTAAAAAAAATTGAAGAAAAATCATACCTTATACTTGAATTTGAAGGAAAATAATTGAAGCAATTTTTTTTCTTTCACCCCTTTGTTTGACGTGAAAAAGAAAGAAAGATGAGAAAGATGTTATCTTTCTCTCTTTTTTATATATTATAATATTAATTATTAAAATATTATTACTTAATAAAAGTTATTTAAAAGCCATCATGAAACCATTGATTTTTTAAGTAATAGTGAAATTACCATTAAGTCCTTTCCATCAAAATAAAATCGGAAAATTGCACTTTAGTCTCTATATTTTTCTTACTTATTCAATTTAATCCCTAAACTCGATACCGAATTTTTAACTTAACCATATACTCGTACTAATAATCCTCTGTGTTTCCATGTCCGACCGTTTTCTCTAAAAACGATCACAATTTCTTATAATACTATTTATTTATAGATAATCTATTCAAGGATTTCCACCATAAATATTCTTCTTCTCTCTTTTTTTTTAAAAAAAAGTGGGGATGTTACAACCATAACTACCAATATGACGAATGGATAGTGTGATGATGCTCCGACAAGATTCCAACCGGTCTAGCTTTTTCGATGATCTACAAAATAGAGAAAACAACTACGTAAGCAATTAGTGCTTAGTAAGTCCGTCTAAAGGAAACTTAAACTTACCGAACATATTAAACTAGACAACCAATCACACTTTCATCATGTCATATGCCAAACTTCCTTTCTTATACACATCACTTCATAAGGTTAGTAAGTATAACATTACATGTAAGTACCAAGTAAATCATGGCATATACATAATAAACATTTAGAATTTATATATATCATACATCACATATATATCTGTTTCACATTCTTATCATTTGAATCCACATAGTTAGTAGATAATAAGTAAACATAACATCTATGAAACATAACATATACTAAGAAATAAATTCCATGCGTATTTCATCTATCACATGATAAATTCTCATCCTTTTTATTTCATATATGCATATCTATCTTTTCATTTCATATGAACATTAGTAACATTAAGTTTAATACATGCCTTTCCAATAACCTTTACTTACCCGTTGAACCATATAGAATCACATTGAATACTCGGGAATGCTCATACATAGTGTGCCTTTTCATATAACCATAACATTTCCAATAGTGCTCACACGAGCTGTGGAGAATTCGCAACAAATGCAGAACCTTAGCCATCAGCAGGACATCTAGGACCAGCACCTAAAACTATATAATCCCTAATGACATGTCATTTGTATCCTAAGTATTTACAAGATTCAAACGGGACCTTTGTACATATTTAATTTTCTAAATTTCATTATAATATATAATTTCACACATGCTTCATGAAATACACATTTTCAATATACACATCCAACCTCTTTCCTTTCATTCCATTGTACCATTCCATTACACATTAAATGAAGTTCATATTTTTCATATATATACTTTAATTTTAATTATCTTCACAACTTAATCCATTATACCAAAATTAATACACAACTATCAATCTAATTATGCATATCACAAACATTAATTAATATTCCATCTAAAACAGTAATAACAAATTTAATCCTTATACGAACTTACCTCAATTAGAACAGTTGCTAAAACAAAGTCAACAACTAGTCCGGAACCTTAGTTTTTTCCTTGATTTAAATCCAATTGGAGCGTTTCTTGAGCTAAATAATATAAATTCATTTAATTAAATAATTCAAATAGCTGAAAATAATTACATCAAGCCTATAACACATTTTAATGTGAACTTACAAAATTACCCCAATTTTTCCTTTTATTTAATTTAGTCCTTAGACCCATAACTTGCAAATTTACCATTTTTAAAAGAGAACCCATGTTAGCCGATTTTCTTGGAGGGTCCAAAACAACCCACATCTTTCACAAATTCACATTATTTCCCTTAAATTTTACTATTTAAACAATTTAATCCCTAACATTCAAAATCACTAAAAACCACTTAACAAAATACTCATATGTAGCTATCAACTTTAATAATTCATCCATTAAAATATAAAAACACCTAAAAATCATTCATGATAAATCCTTAAACCTTTAACAATTTTACAAATTGACCTTCGGGCTAGCTAGATTAAGATTAAGCTAATACGAGCTCAAAAATATAAAAATCACTAAAAAATGGGACTCAAAAACATACCATGCATGAGATTTAAGCTTTGGCCAAAAGTTTTCTTCACCTAAAAATGGTTTCCGGTTCGTAAAATAGCAAATTGAAGAAGATGATAGCCTTTTTGTCTTTTAGTTTGTTTTAACATTTTAATTTAATTATCAAATTACAAAATTAACCATTTTAAACTATTAAAATTACAAAAAACCAACCAATATCATCCACTAACAAAAAAATATGGTATAATTACCATCCAAGTCCATTAATTCACCTTTTCATAGTTATTTGATCAGTTTAACTAATAGAAATTAACTTTTGCAGCTTTTACAATTTAGTCCTTTTTAATTAATTAAATCTCTAAACATTAAAATTTCTTAACCAATTTTTAATATGACCCTAATAACACTCCGTAAATATTTAATAAAATATTTACGAGCTCGATTTATAGAAACGAGGTCTCGATACCTTATTTTTTATAACCACTTGACTTTAAGGATTTACCACTTGAACCTAATTATTCGTTCAAATAGTATAAATTATCAAATAAAAATTTATAATAATACTATATTTGATTAGAAAATAATAAATAATAATATATACGGACTCGTTCGTCAAATTTGTAGCCCCGAAACTACTATTTCCGACACCACTAAAAAACATACTATTACAATATACTTTTCATTTCTTATTCACTAAAAGTAAACATTAGAACACATATTCATATTTGTATATCAAAGTCCATGTGAAAACTGAGACTACTCAATCTGCATATCAATATATATCCACGACCATCTGGAAAGAAAAAATTACCCACAACTTTCTGAAAATTGGAACTGTTTAATCTATATATCAATATATATCTATGACTGTCTAGAAATCGAATTGCCCACTACCCTCTAAAAATTAAATTACTCATGATCCTCTTGAAATTGAATACTAAATCCATATATCAATATATGTATATGACTCTTTAAAAATTAAGACTAAATAAAATAACTGATAATATTAGCTGACCTATAACGTACTAACTATACTTGAAACTCTCATCATTTAATAGAAATTTTCTAGTATTATTTAATGATAATTTTAATGATAATATCATATTCATCCTTCTGAGCCTTACTGAAAATTCCGTTTTAGTCTTAGTTACTAAAATTGTTATCCATTTTTTTAGTAAAATCTAGTAGTTTACTTTTATTTTTATTTACATGAATATTTGCAGTAATCACATGATAATATATTTTTATCAATGAAAGATATTATAACATTACAAGTCAAACCATATGTCTTAACCTAATATACTCTAATCTATTCAAAAGATTGCTACTATTTGTTAGCTTCACATTTATAAAGCTTAATCTTTTCTTGGACTAGATCATTGCTCTTTAATTACCACTACAGGAAATTAAGCTTTTAGTAGCGTTTGAACAAAAAACGCCGCAAAAGTTATACATTAGTGACACTAATTGGAAAATGCCGTAAAAGGTTAGAGCTATAGCGGCGTTTATAACGCCGCAAAAGGTCAAGCACTCATAAACGCCGCAAAAAGTCTAGCATTAGCAACATTTTTATCAGAAATGCCGCAAAATTCTTTTTATTTTAAAATGGCACCGCTTTGCTCCCTATATAATAATTCAATATAAAAATTGTAAAAAAATTCAAGTATTAGCAGTGTTTATGAGAAAAACATCGCAAAAGGTAAACGATAGCGACATTTTTAAACGCCGCAAAAAATCATTTTATTTTAAACAAAACGATGTTGTTTTGCTCCCTGTATAATAATTCAATATAAAAATTGTAAAAATGTCAAGCATTAGTGGTGTTTATGAGAAAAATGCCACAAAAGGTAAGCAATAGCGGCGTTTTTGAGAAAAATACTGTAAAAAATCATTTTATTTTAGGGATTAAAGTTTAGGGTTTATGATTTTTGATTTGGAATTTAGTGTTTAGGGTTTATGGTTTTAGAGTTTATGGTATATGGTTAATATATTAGGATTTAATGTTTAGAGTTTAGAGTTTTAGTGCTTATGGTTTAGGGTTTAAGGGTTATGAAAAAAACACCGCAAAAAATCATTTTATTTTAAAACAAAACGGTGCCGTTTTGCTCCCTGTATTCTCACCCATCATCCAAGTGGCCATCATGTATTCTTTTCAACAACTCATGCACTTTTTCATCCTCTTCTATTTATTATTTAACTTGTTTCTTTATATTAATTAAAATAAAATTTATTTTAATTTAATATTAAAAATTTTCAGAAAAATTAATGAAACGTAGAAAAAATTTGAAAGTAAAAACATAGAAAAATATATGTTAAAAATGAAAAAAAAATTAAAAGACTATTATTTAAAATAATTTTAAAGTTTTTTGGGTATATAACTGATTTTTTTTTAATTTATATATTAAATAATTTCTTATATAATTATAAAAGAGATAATATTAACTTTATAGATATTAAAATTATCATTATAATTTAAATTATTTAAAAGATAATAATTCAATATAAAAATTAAAAAAAAAGTCAAGCATTAGAGATGTTTATGAGAAAAACACCGCAAAAGGTAAGCATTAGCGGCGTTTTTATTGTAAACGCCGCAAAAGGTAAGCAATAGCGGCATTTTAATCATAAACACGGCAAAAGATCATTTTACTTTAAGTAAAACGGCGCCGTTTTGTCATAAACGCCGGTAATTCTTAATTTTGATTGAAATGACGCCGTTTTATTTCTCTCCCTTGCTTCCCCGATTCCCTTTCTTTCTCAGCCTTTCGCTTGTTCTTCTATTTCTCTCCCCCGATTCCCTTTCTTTGATTTCCCGAAACCCTAAACACCAAGTTTCCCGACGCCTAGCCACTCTACCCAGCGGCGAACTCAGTCTTAGCAAGTATGTGAGGTTTTTGATGTTTTTTTTTGTTTGGGTTTGTTGAAATTTACTTCCTTTAATTTTCAATCGTGTTAAAATTTTAGAAATTTTAATTTGGGTTTCTTATTTCCTTTGGTTATCTATCTCTTGCAGGGATGAGTCACTTTTATGTCAAGGTTTAGCATTGAATGATGATTTGCAACGCGTACTAGCAAGGCATGAAGCAATAGCTTCAGGAACTCCTTCTCAAGCAAACAAACCTAAGCCTGAACCTGCAAAAGAACTTGTGAATGTCGATAGTCCACTAATTGATACTGGAGACAGTAGCAAGCAATCTGAGGGGAGGTAGTTAGGCTTCTTTGAACTGGATTGCATATGCAGGGATCTTGTGATTAAAATTATTGGTGTTTTGTATTTTAATCTTTTTTTTACAACTAACGTAGGAATATGCTTAGAATTGCAAGTTCTCTTCGTTATATATGCTGCATTATACTTCTTTTCCTAAGCAATATTACTGGTGGTAGCCATACACTTCTCCTCGGCATCTTGGAACTTAATTACAAGTTTCTTTCATCTATTTGGTTCATTGAATCCTTGGTACAATTTGGTTCCTGGGTTTTTTGAAACAAATTGCTTATTGCAGATGCATGGCTATGTTGAAGTGGCAGTCTCTTGAACATTTTAGATCTAGTGATTAGTAGCGAATTTACCTCTATAAGGAGTGGCTGAGTTGCTTATAAAATGTTATGTTGCTAGGATTAACATTTAAATTTTTTTAATTTTGGGTTATCTAAAACCCTTCATCTTATATTTCCAGTAGCTTGAGCTTTAACTAACGGGGTTTTTTCACAGATCCACTTCAAGCACTGTTACAAGTTCACCATTTAATCAGTTACTGCTTCCTGCTCCTCCTGCAACTATTGGTTCAACTCAAGCTGCCATTTAATCACAGTGGCATTCCAGGGTATGATTGTTGTTTTTATTGAAGCATATAAAAGAACATATATGCTGCATTTTCTGCTTACCTAGTTCTTCCTTCCAGCTCTGAATTGTTTGGACTTGAGCCTGCCCTGATGGCCTTGCCTGGTCTGCCCACAATGGGACAAAAGAAGTATTTGATAGCATGAATAGTATTTGATAAGCATATAAAGAACAGATTTTTTCTTTAAATAAACGAATTTTTGTTTTCTATTTGCAAGCTGGTATAGGTAAATATTTGCTAGCACTTGATGTGTGTATCTACTGTACTGGGTTTATGAATGTTAATTTGCTTACTTGCAGGGTTTTGGTTTGGGGAAACATTTAAGTTTGGGTTTGGAGATACGTAGTTATCAGCATTAGTTGGCAGATGACACTGTCCCAGTGTAGGTTGCAGTTCTTTGCCAAGGTGCGCTATCCTTTATAATACCTGGTACAGACTAAAATTAATGGTTGTTTTTCATTCCTGTTTTCGTCTTCGACCACTATCACATAAGGAGCTTGATATTGAAAAACAGAAGCATAATGCTTGGTATATATTTTCCAAATATTGTAGAATTAACACGAAAACACATATCGAATATTTTTATAAAACAAAAAACAAAGGGGTCACAATCCTTCTTATCCACTCTCCAACATTCGCTTTTTGCAGTAGTAAATTTATTAAAAAAAATTGTTTTGTTTTGCTTTTATTCGGTAGAAACAATGATTACATTTGATTTTAGTGGCATTTTTTGTTTATTCCTTTTGGGTTAGGATAAAATCAAAGTGGTGTGGAGCACAGACATTCCCTTTTTTACATATATTCATTTTCCTTAAGCTGCCAAAATAACAAGCTAAGGACTTCCAATTCTGTGAATTTTCTGAATAACTTTTTATTATTGTTGGGTGGGAAGAATGCTCTAAGTGTATGACTACTCAATTTGTTTAAATTAAACCAATTTTACTATTCCTCTTCTCTTGTCTCCATCTATATAAAATTCTGTCTTTTATTTTATTTTCCGGGAAAAACTAAAATGAGTAAAAAACTCTATTGTGGGTTTTTCCAATAGATCAATAAAATAAATAGAGTGAAAATTATATTAAAATAAAAGTGAAATGATTTATGCATCCAAATAAGCGAATCTTGATATTTGTGAAAAATGTTCCCCCAAGTCATGATCAAAATGTTGAAAATTGCAGTCCAAAAAAATTTTTGTTGAACCCCACTAAAAAATTATATTCATAAATAGATTCCATGATTTTGATCTAATTGAATAAATAAAAATTAATATTTTAACTTTTATCACATTTAATATAAAAACACAAAACATTATTTAAAGAAATTGGAATCCAATGAAGCAGTTGAAAACATTAAGAGTGCGTTTGGTTCGCTGTATTGGATTAGAGGTGTAATAGCAAATCAACTGTTTGGTTGAATGTAAAGGAATATAGGCGTAATAGTAATCTTGTGTTTGGTTGAATGGAATAGAGGTGTAATAGCATAATGGAAAAAACTAAAATGACTAGAATAGCCTTAGCATAAATTTGTTTTGGTAAATGATTATTGTTATTAGTATTTAAATTTTAATAAGATTATTATTATCAATAATAAATAATTTAATCATATTTAAACATAATTATTATTAAATATATTTTAATTAAAATTATAATTTAATAAAATTCTTAATAATTAATATTCTTATATGAATTTACTCAAATCATAATATATGATACTGTAAAATATAAATTAACATAATTATTATTAAATATATTTTAATTAAAATATATAATTTAATAAAATTCTTAATAATTAATATTCTTACATGAATTTACTCAAATCATAATATATGATACTGTAAAATATAAATTAACATAATAATTATTAAATATATTATAATTAAAATATATAATTTAATAAAATTCTTAATAATTAATATTCTTATATGAATTTACTCAAATCATAATATATGATACTGTAAAATATAAATTAACATAATTATTATTAAATATATTATAATTAAAATATATAACTTAATAAAATTCTTAATAATTAATATTCTTATATGAATTTACTCAAATCATAATATATGATACTATAAATAAAAATTTGAAATAATTAATATTAAATATATTTTATTTAAAATATATGATTTAATAAGATTTAAAATAATTATAACTAATTAATTATATTTTATGAATTTGTATAATTTAAAATAATAATAATTACATATAATTTAATAATTAATATTAAATTTCATAAAATTCTTGATAATAAATTTTCTTATATGAATTTATATAATTTCATAAAATTCTTAATAATAAAATGTTCTTATATGAATTTACTAAAATCAATATATAACTTGAGAATTATATTCTGCATAAACATAATTAACTTATATTAAGAAAATGTTAGATGAAAATGAAATTGTACATCATAATCTATATGTTATATAGTTTTACAACATCAAAAAGTTTGAACATTGATATTTAATGGTGAGAAAGAAATCTTCTGACCCATTCCAATCGGGTAACTGAAGGTAAACTAAAGAAAACGATCATTTGAGTTGGATGATCGGGAATTTTACTCAAAGCATCATACCGCTGATCGTCGGTTAAACTTTCAATTGACCATAAGGCTGAATATAAATTTGAAGCTTTCTCTTCCATCTTTTCTTCTGACTTCTGCTGAACTACCACCTCGGAGGCAATACTCATACTGATTTGATCGCCAACGGCTTGGATTTTTTCCCCCAACAAAGTGGCAGCCTCCTCAAATGAAGAATACACATTATCACGAGCATCAGATTTCTTCTTTCTCTTGTTTGAAGATGAGGAACCCCCTTGGTCTCTATCTCCTCGCGGATCTGTACCAGAAACATCCATGTCGTCTAAAGAGACGTCAGCATCGCAGTCATAGAATGTGTTTCTCTCTTCATTCATATCTGTACTACGTTCATCCCCAGCATGTATTTCTTCAAGAACATCAGCAACTGTTTGAGCGTCTTTCCCAGTCGCCCGATCTCTTGCGTATATCGCAGTAAGCTGGTTGTAGTAAGGGAAAGAATGGTGTCTGAACTGAGAGGCTTCTTTGTGACTCTAAAAAAATGAGGAAATCATATTAGTTATAAGTTTTGTAAAAAATAAATAAATACTTGAAATACATTTTACCTTTACATAGGATTCCCAAACTGCATCTTCAGCAACAACGAGCTGCCTATGCTCGTCCCAACCAAAACCACTATTGTTTTGGCCATTAAGCATGTCGTAGACGACTGACCATTCCCTTTTTAGGCACCTAATCCGAGATTTAATATTTGGTTTCGCCTTCAACATTGCTCTTGGTAAAGCCTTTTCTAGTATTTTCTCTAGCTTGTTCAAATAACCGGCTTTGAACCCGGTATCAGCATTAAATGTTCCTACATTGTACAAATCCACCATGCAAGAAACCAAGGCTGCATCCTCTTTTGGAACCCATTTTCTTTTGCTTCCTCGAGAAGCTTGAGAAGAAGCACCCGTTGGTGGAACACCTGACATATTGTTCTTAAGAAAAAAAACAAATTAACATTATTTACTATTTTGAATATCATGAATCAAAAGGTGAACAGTTTATAATATTATATCGGTAGTTCAATACTAAATTTAAATTTATAACACATGCTGAATGAAAAGATAATTAAATTATAATTCAACAAAGTTTAGTACAATACAAAATTTTAATCAAAGACCACCAAAGTTTCATAAACTAGATACATAAAATAACATCAACAAATCAATTCAAACTCAATTTGTCCTTAAACCTAACTAATTTTTAGATGCTTGCCATTCATCGAACATTTGGTTGGCTAGTTCCATCCTCCAAGTAGCCCAAGCATCCGATGGATGAATAATTGTGATATTCGGTTCATCGTCATCCACCACATTAGTAGGTAATCCTTCTCCCACCTCCGCTTCAATGGGATCAATACTCATATGGGTTCGAATAAAATTATGGAGCAAACAACATGCAATAATAATTCTATTGTGCACCCTTACAGGATAAAACGATGGACTCCTAAGTATTCCCCATCTAAGTTTTAATAAGCCAAAGCATCTTCAATGACATTACGTGCTGAGGCATGTTTCATATTAAAAAACTCTTGCGGAGAACTTGGCTGATAACTCTGACGCCACTCGTTCAGATGATATCGCTGTCCTCTAAATGGTGCAAGAAATCCCTCACAATTTGTGTATCCAGCATCAACTAGATAATAACAACCTATAAAATAAATTTTTTAAAAAATGATTAATTCAACAAACAAAGTTTGATCTTAATGAATAATTCAAATTCCTCTAAGTATACACTGTACCATGAGGAACTTTTAGTCCATGTCTTCTACTAATGGCATCTCGAAGCACCCGTCCATCGGCAACTGAACCTTCCCAACCAGGAAGAACATAAACAAATTGCATCTCAGGTGTACAAACACCTAGCATATTTGTTGCTATGTCACCTTTTCGGGTTCGATATCTAAGTTTATCAACTGTTGGCACCCTAATCTTGATGTGGGTTCCATCAAGAGCACCTAAGCAATTCTATATCACATGATATAAAACCTTGAGTTAGAATGCTAATTTAAATCTAAGTCAACTAAATGTTGTACAAGCTATATATAAACTCAGTCTACTACCTTAAACCATTTCCATCTTGTGTCAGAAGAATCGGCTGTAATTGGCTCCGGCTTTTTAAATAAGACATCTTGTAAGCGTATGACAACATTTAAAACACTATGAAATGCTCTGCTTACAGTTTCCCCGGACCTTCTAAAGTGATACTTGATAACTCTATTTTTCAGGTGATGGGAGATGATATGTAAAAACATTGCTACTTGCTCATCAACAAGCATGAACCTTGACGACTTCAATCCCCCTATCGATTCTAACATCTCACATAGTTTAAAAAGGCAGTTCTATTCATCCTAACTTGTTCAATACAAGTCTCGTCACTAGCATATACAAGCCTCTTCACATAATCCCGTTTTGCATAAAAATCTAAGGTATAGGACCTAATCCTTGGTCTATAAGTTTGTAGGCTAAGGCTGGCACCCATTCTAAACAAGAACCAAATCGCAATTCTACAGATTTCCAACCATATTGTCAATGCAAGACCAATTCTTTTACGCCTCACACTTTGTGCAATTAAAGGCAGACGAGCCATTACTGCAACATATTAAAATTAGAACACACTATCAATGAATTGAAGTTGCAATTACACATTATCAAATAAAAATAAACAATACAAATTTAGAACACACGAAGCAAAATAGTATCTACTAAATGATATCGTTGCAACTTTAATTTTATTTCTTTATGAATCACCCAAACAATAAAGAAATTATAAAGCATGTATAATTGACCTAAAATTAATTGTTGGTGTATGTATAATTGACCTAAAATTAATTGTTGGTTTATTTTTATTTACCCTAAAATTAATTGTTGGTGTATGTATAATTGATCTAAGTATACATTGTTGGTATATGTGTACTTCAAGTTTTAAAATTAATTTCGTATAAATATATTGATTAGTTTATTAAAGCATGTTCAAAGTCCTCACATTGATTAGTTTAATAAAGCATGTTCAAAGTTTGAACATTGATTAGTTTATTTATTTATGATTAGTTTAATTAAGGTTTTTATAATTTTAAAACAAATAAAATAAAGAATGAGGATTTGATTTAATAATAAAATATTAAAGTCCTTATTTTAAGTTGATTAAAATAATTAAGGTTTTTAATTATTGAAGGAATTGCTATTTTATGATTTCACATTATTGACCACTTTGAAAACAAATTTATATATAATTTTCGTTAGAAATAGTAAAAATGGGTTCAATAAATATGAATTTGGAGACCCAAGTTTAATTAGATTTTCTTCACATGGTAGGTTCAAATGTGAAATATTTTCTAAGCAACATTATTTTTTTTGACTTTCATTCATTTAGGTCTTATTTTAATTTAGTTTTATTATATATGATTTATAGATGACATGAAAGAAGAAAAAGAATAGACACGTGGTGCATTCTGACCGATCGAATGGAGTATTTATTTTTTAAACTCGTTAAATTCTTTGACTAAAAATAATAATCGAAAATAATTTAAATACCAATGTAAAAAAAATTAGAGACAAAAGTAAAAGAAATGAATATGGTTTGAGAGATAGTGACGTAAACCATAATAAAAAAGAGAGCAATTAATCACATTCAATTAGCTTACTTTGGTCGGTGAAATGTCATATAAAGAAAAATATAATGATAATTTAGCTTTGGTAAATAGATTACAAACTTTCACCTTAAAACATCATGAAGGGCATGAAAATTAATTAAAGGAAAGGTATTTTAATAAAATTAATTACTTGCTTTTACAAGTTTTAGCAATGCTTTTACAATTTTTTTGAAAGCCAATTTGAAAGCTTATTTTGAATGCTAATTGAACCTGAAATTAATTACTTGCTTATTTTAATGGCTGACTTTTTCCTTTGTATTATCATGGCCTATGTTCAAAACACATGCTCTTCAAATCCTATGCTCGTCCCAATCTATATGACTGTTACAGCAAGGTTTTAAATTTCTCGTTTTATACATTATCACTTAATCACAACTTGGTTGACATTTAATAAAATTAAATTATTATAAACAGAGTGGTCCTGCAAGTAACTCCCAAACAGCATTTGATTTCCATTTTCATATTCTATTGACTAACAAATCAAGAACAAATAAAGTTCCAGTTTCATATTCTACTGACTAACAAATCAAGAACAAGTTCCAGCAGACAATCAAAACAACTGCCACAACAGTTTCATCTTCTACTCACTAACAAACTAAAATAACATTTTCCAGCAGACTATCAAAACAATGTCCAGAACAAACCAACAAAATCTTTATCGCCTATAAACTCTTCAAACATGAATTTGTAATGTGCAAGTACTTTAACTTACCTACAAGATTGAAATCATAAGGTCTTTGATATCTATGTAACTGACCATGTGTATGTATAATTATTTTAGAAAAATGGAATACATGAAAGACATTGAAGTACCAGTATCAGTATCTTCACACATATATCCAAAGCCAGACTACACAAATTGCATCTAACAGCTTCTAGTTTTTATGATCCGCACTCAGCATGAAATTCAATATTCTTAACATTATAAATTCTTTTGACCATTCGTTATCATCTAACATTTTCGTCTTACCTATTTTTGCTACTTTCAGAGGACCAAATTAAAAAACGACTCAGTTCAGGCACTTAAACGAACAAACAAAAGAAGAAATCTCATTCGGTTTTGGAGATCAAAAAAGGACTCGAAAATTACAACAGAACAAAGAAAAATCGAAGATTAGCAGAGAAGAGAGAACAACTTCGAATGCTGGGAACCACTTCAAAGTTATCGAAATTCGATCAAACAAACTTCATAATTTGGTTATAAAACAACCATCTATCATCAAAAAAAAAAATTCAAAAGTGAAGGTTAGCAGAAAAGAGAGAACAATTTCAAAGGATCATCTGTTAAGCCTAATCCGACTATTGTTTTCAAAGGATTGTCAGTCCTATGCTGATGAAAAGACATACATGCATAATTTTCCCTACAATATCCATAATAACAATAATAGCAAATCAACAGCATGCATTTCTTAAGCCTAACCAACAACAGAAAACACATTTCAATCGCACATGCAATACATACAAAATAACTATGGAAAACTAACCTATTAGCAAATCGGGGCACAATGAAGAACTTGAAAAAAGCAAAAGGGGAAACCAATTAGATAAAAACAATAGAAAATGTTTACCTCGAAAGTTTTTGTTTTCATCTACAATAGAAAAGGATATTATTCTATCGGGAAACATAGACTAATCGATGACGCAAATCGGCAGAAACTGTGAGCAAATCGGCCGAAATAGAAAAGAAAAGAATCGGGGAAGCAAATCGGCAGAAAAGGCAAGAAAATAAACTGGGACCAAATCGGCAGAAAAGAAAAGCAATGAAACAAGGAAGCAAATCGGATGAAGGTGGAAAACAGAAGAGAAACAAAGGGGACCGGGGGAGGGTAAAAAAGGGAGGGTTTGCTGAAGCGTCACCTAATCTGGGCAAAAGGGGGGAATAGAAATCGGTGCTTTTCACCGATTAGGAAAGTAACGGAATATACGCGTATTAGTAATACGCTGAACCAAACGGCGGATTAGAGAGGTATTAGGTGGGGCCCACCGATTAGGGGTGTATTGGCATAGCCAATACATCAAACCAAACAAGCTCTAAGTATTTATTGCCAATGATGTTTTAACACTTCATTGTCTTTTTACTTTATAATATTAAAGTAACATATAATACTTTTTTACTTCTTTTATTTTTATAATTTTAAATTATTTGTTAATGTAACATATAATACTCTGTTAAATTATATTTTTATCATTTTATTTTTTATTTTTTTATTTTTATAATTTTAAATTTAGCTAAAATAATAAGGATTAAATTAAAAATATATAAATATTAAGATCTAAATTTTAAAGTAATTTTTTTCTTAAAAATATTTTATATTAATTATTATCTCATGATAATAGCTAAATAAAAAATTACAAATTAGAAGAGGAAGATGATAATAACTAAGTTTAAATGTTACTGTTTAAAAGTAAAAAAGAAAAAGAAAAAAATGCTTACATAACTTTAAATAATCAATTTACATAACTTACATAAATATATATCATATCATAACTTACATGATACATAAATATGTATCATATTATAACTTCCATAAATATATATCATACCATAACTTACATACAACTTTGGATCAAAATATATAAAAATCACAGAAATTTGGGCAACACTATTGTTTTTCTCTACTCTTAATTATATTTATGGATAAACAACTTACTTGAATTAGTTTACACCCATTAGATACTTGATATGTATTATCTATTTTAGTACAATGACATGATTTAAATCAATTTAGAATACTTAAGTAACTGTAATTTATTGTTAACTTTAGACTTCAAGAACTACGAAATTGATAAGAGCTGGATGAATTTGTCAAGGGTAAGCAACGACTATCGAAATGGAGTACAAACTTTTCTAAATTTTGCATTTCAAAATGCAAGCCAAGAGAATATGATTCTTTTCCCATGTAAGAAGTGTGGCAACATCAATTGACATATTCGTGAAGTTGTCTATGAACATCTAATTGTTCATGGCTTTATTTGGGGTATAAAAATGGATTTTTCATGGAAAGTGTACACCTCGTAGAACCTTTTCAACGATTAACCCGACTTATCCTCATAATGCTTACCATCAGTCTGTTAAAGAAGATGACATGAAAGGTATGTTGCAGGATTCATTTAATATGCGTAGTCATGATTTGCAATCGTTTCCACCTGAAATTATTGCATCCGATGATTATGATATTGGTGGAAAGGCTTTTACCAAAATGGGAAGAAGTGTACCTGATGAAGAGCCAAATGGAGAAGAGGCGAAGTTCTACAAGTTACTTAATGAAATGAATGAAGAACTTTATGAGGAATTAAAATTTTCAAAAATGTCCTTATGCATTCGTCTTTTTCACTTAAAATGTTTGGGAGCGTGGACCGGAAACTCTTTAACACTGCTGTTAGAGTTTTTGAAAGATGTTTCCGTTTGCGAAAATTCCTCATTCATGCAAAGATTTGAAGAAATTGATAAAAGATTTAGGCCTTGGTACGACAAAATTCATAGTTGCCCAAATGACTGCATGTTGTATTGGGGTGATCGGAAAATCTTGTCATGTTTGCGGTAAATCTCGTTGGATGAATAGGAATATAGAGGATGTGAATGAGGATGAATGTGAGGCACAGTCAAGAAAGAAGCCAATAACGATTTTGCGATAATTTCCACTAATACCAAAGCTTCAAAGGCTTTTCATATCGTCAAAGACAGTCGAGTCTATGAGGTGGTATCATGATCAACTAACCGGCAATTGATTATTAAGGCATCCTGCAGATTCTTTAGCTTGGAAATCATTTGACAGTAAATTTCCAAGCTTTGCAAGTGATCTTCGGAATGTGAGGCTTGGGCTAGCATTTGATGGATTTAATCCTTTTAAAATTATGAGTACTTAGTACAGTACTTGGCATGTAGTGCTTGTTCCTTACAATTTGCCTCAGTGGATTTGAATGAAGTAATCTTCTTTTATATTATCTATGATTATCTCTGGAGAGAAAGGTCCCAGAAATGATATTGATATTTATATGCAGTCACTTATTGAAGAGTTGAAACAGTTATGGGCGGGTGTTGAAATATATGATGTCTTGAAAAAGGAGAAATTTTATTTACGTGCAGCTTTGTTGTGAACTATTAATGATTTCTCGGCTTATGCCAATTTATCTGGTTGGAGTACCAAAGGACGTTATGCTTGTTCTTGTTGTGTGGCGCAAACATATTCGAAGTGGTTATATAATGGGAATAAGTCCTCTTATATGGGGTATCGTTGGTGGTTAGATGAAAACCATAGATTTAGATTTCAGAGGACTTTATTTGATGGTACTGAAGAGTTCAGAGAAGCTCTTGAGCAGACCATTGTATCTGAAATCTTGTTCATATTAAAAGATATCAATTTCAGTTATGAGAAGATGAATCAACCACCCAACACGCAAATAAAGAAAAGATCGAAGGAGGCGTATATTTTTTTTGAGTTGCCTTGATGAAGAGGATGATCCTAATGAGGCGGACTTGTGGAAAAAAAAGAAGTATTTTTTTTGAGTTGCCTTATTGGGAGTATCACATTTTGCGACACAATCTTGATGTCATGCATATTGAAAAGAATGTTTGCGAGAACATCATTGAGACAATTCTGAATGTCGATAGGAAATCAAAATACAATCTTCAAAGTCGACTTGATCTAGTTGACATGGGAATTCGCTTGATCTTCATCCCTAAGTGCTTCCAAATGGGAAATATCAGTTGTCGCCTTTTATTTTTGCAATGTCAAAGAAAGAAAAAGAAGTGTTCTGCACGGTGTTGAAGAATATAAAAGTCTCAGATGCGTATGCATCAAATATATCTCGATGTGTGAGTCTTAAAGATCGAAAACTATATTCCCTAAAATCACATGATTATCAAATCTTGATGCAAGATTTACTGCTAGTTGCTTTACGGTGTTGTATGTCAAAAAAGGTGATGTTCTGTATAATTGAACTATCCAATATAATGAAAGCTATTTGTGGCAAAGTTTTGATTGTTGAAGAACTTGAGAAATTACAAGATCGAGCCGCCTTGACTTTATGCAATTTGGAGAAGATCTTTTCTTCATTCTTCACTATTATGGTACACTTGCTAATCCATCTCCCTCATAAAGCAAAACTCGTTGGACCGGTTTTCTATCGGTGGATGTATCCTATAGAAAGGTGTTAATTTATTTGTAAAGTTTTCATTCATTCATGAATATACCTTTAGTTACAACTTTTGATAATGTTGTATATCGTGTTTAGGTTCCTATGTAAGTTGAAGTCTTATTGTCGTAATAAGTGTTAACCAGAAGGATCAACTGCTGAAGGTTACTTGGCAGAGGAGTGTATGACTTTCTGTTCTAGATATTTAGAAGATGTTGAAACAAGACTGAATAAATCAAGTAGAAATGATGGGTTCACTAATCATAACTTAGCTGAAATTTATTTATTTCGAAGTTACGGAGAACCAATCGGTAAAGTTGAAATTGCACACTTAGATGCTAGATCTTGGGTATAAGCACATCGATATGTTCTTTTTCACCACGATTTAATTGAACCATTACGCAAGTAAGTTTTAGAATTTGATAAATATTCATCTTTTCAATTTGTTTGCCTTTTAACCAAGTAATCCACTTTTTAACATAACGAGTACAAATAAGTGTTGAGATCTCGTTCATGCTCCCGAAGATTACAACATCGAGAGATTTGTAAGTTATTCACAAAATCTTTTCATGAATGGTTAGGACAAATGGTATGCAATTGAAGTTTTCATTGACAAATAATAATATTTTCCCATAACATTTATAATTAATCAATTTACTTTCGATTCAATAGGTTTGGAGTGGAAAGGACGTCAATGACGAAATTAAATGGCTTTCCCAATGTCCGAATAGAGTAGTAAAAAGATATAGTGTCTTCCTCATCAATGGATTCAAGTTTTATACAAAATCTCGCGAAAGATTGAGGATTCAAAATTGTGGAATAGTTGTTAATTCTTCAATTACAAGTTATGCTAGTGCTAGAGACAGTAATCCTGTTGAGGGAAATGTGGAGTATTACAGACTTCTTACTGACATTATTGAGTTGGATTACTATGGAAAACGGAAGGTTGTCTTATTTCGATGTAATTGGGCTGATGTTAATACTACTCGCGAAATTAAAAAAAGATCAATTTGGTTTTACAATGGTGAACTTCTCTGGATTAATTCACACTGAAAAACAATTGATAGACGAGCCATATGTATTTTCTTCTCAAATCAAACAAGTTTTTTACTCGAAAGATCCAACTAATGAGGGTTGGTACGTTGTACTCCGTAACATCCGTAGAGACTTGTTTGACATGGGCAATGGAAGTAGAGATGACATCGACGAAAGATCAGAAACTTTGTCTTTTCCAGAACAAAACTTAAATGAAACTATCCCTAATACTAGTACACAATTTCAATAGGTTTGCCAGAATGTGGATGAAGATATTTACGAATTATGATGTAGTAAGATTTTACAATTTTTTAATTATATGTAATATTATAATTTAAATCTTGATATTGTTAAATATTTCAACTATTTTATATGTACTATTATTGTTGTAGTTAGTTACTAATATTTCAACTATTTTGTGTATTGCAGATAAAATGCCTAGAAGAGGATTGCGAGATTTCAGTATTATTCAAAATCCTCCAAATTCAGAAGAAACAAATAGTGAACAATAGACTGGTATTGGATCTTCGAATGTTTCGAATACAGCTTATGAACTTGCAAAAATTCAAAGTAATGTTAACTTTAATTTACATGCATGTTGACTTTTATTATTGATTTATGTTTCAAATTATTATATTATAATATACCATTTTTCAGCTGAAAGTGATGAGACACGCAAAACTTGAGGACGTACACTATTAAAATATTTATACAAGTTAAATTTTGTCGAGCGTGTCAAAGTAGGTTGAGGGAGTAAAATTTGGGGGGGGGGGAGGAAATAAATGGGAGTAAAATTTTAGGAGGGAGATATTCAAAAAAAAAATAGGGGGAATGAGTTTGGGGTAAAGGGGGTGGGATGGGAGGGGAGCAAAAGTTATGGAGGGAAGTAGGAGAGAGTAAAAGTTTTGGAAGGAAAGTGAAGAGGTTTAGGAGTTTGGGGTAATAATGTAAATTATTATAGTTTGATGTTTGGTTTATTCTAAATATTCGAATTCGAAAACTAAACTTGATTCGAACTCAAAATTAAAAAAAAATCGAGTTGACTCTAACTCGATTCGTTTAACTCGAACTTTAAATTTTTTTTCGATTTTTTCGAGTTGGATCGAGTTTTACTCACCCCTAGACCCAGCTAGAAACACAAAGATAACGTGTATGGTGACCCGGCCAGATGTGATCTTCAACCAAATAATTTGTATTTGGACTGAAAATATTTTAAAAATAAATAATAATTGAAATTTCGGAAATTCTGAAATACTAAATATCACGATTGCTTGGTTTACTTGAAAATACAAAATTTACTTGATAATTTGACAGTTTAAAAACAATAATTTGAATAATAAATATAATACTAAAATTTAGAAATTTGTTTTGTCAAAATCGATCACTGAAACTTAAGAAAGTCAAAACATAATAAATCATCATAAATTAAACATATTTTTTTGGGTTAACAGTGTAAACTAGCCTATTTTAGGGCTTTATATTTCTTGGCAAAAAATCTCATGACAGATAGTAATATCAAATGAAAGAACAATTTTCGTATTATGAAAAAAAATCTAAATTTTGAAACAAATGAAAACATATACATAGATTTTGATTATGTCAGAGTTAGCTACTCGAAACTATAAAAAATCCATACATTAGAAACTTTGAAAATTATTTTCTTCTAAATTACTCGATTGAAATGAGTGCCACATATGCCATTTGAAAGTTCTTTATTGGGTACCAAAAATGTCACCCCAACCTCACTGGAAAGTCACCGAAATTCGACAAATTATTAAACTACTTCAAATAATTACATGACTCTTTTTTATGAAAAATAGATTAAGAAAACAAGAATTTCAATAAATATAAAACAAAACTTACCTTGCTAAAATTTACCATCGAGTTACACATTCTCTTTGTAAGGAAAAGATAACCAACCTATTAAAAAATTTCAAATAATCGAAACGAAATAAAAAATAAATTATAAAACGTCTGAAATTAAAATTTCTATCCACATTCAATCTTCGTAAAAGACATGTAAATAATTAAAAAATTCGAAAATGGAAAAATCTACACTCTGATAATGCATTGCTTACTCAGTTCTTATTTCAAAATGTTAATTTCAATTAAAGACGAATGGTCTGTGATTGGAGGTGTTGGTGATTAAAAGTGCTCGAGCTAAGGTTTGGCTGGATGTATACCAACACTACTCGTATCTTTTCATGTTTAGATGATTCTAGATTTGAGTTTAAAACATTGCTTAAACTTCGATATTTAACTTAAGCTGGGTTAAACATGTTTATTTTATTTTAAAATTATTTTCAACATGTTATTTTTATTTCACATTGAGTAATTACTTATATGTTTCTTTCATTAAATTCTTAAAAGTGAACAATTTAACTTATTTTTATATTTTATATTATTTATTTAATCTTTTATGTGATGTAAACTACAAACTATATAAAAACAATTTTGAAATTGTATATTTCTCTAAAAGATACTCATCTTTCAACATTAGCTTACATCTTTTTCTTGAAAAACTTTCAAATATTTGTAGTATTTCAATAATTATAAATGAAATGTGTAATTAACCAAACAGATAAATATTTTGATTATTGGTCAAGAGTTATATCACTTGATTTTTGACAAAAAATTATAACTATTCAAACAATATTACTTGAATAGTTATAGTATTAGATGAATAATTATATATCTTTTTAAAGATGTTATTAGGAATGAGATTTCATTTGGAAATTATATCAATAAGTTCTAAAAATTCTTTCCATCTTTGCTCCATCTTCTAATATTACTAGATTGTTTTATAAAGAATTACTGCAGAAATTCTTTATAGAAATTGATTTTCTTGTTATACATTGCTCAGTGCTTAGTAGACTATTTTCCCCAGCGCAAAATGTAAATAGACATCAGGTTTCATTGTATCATCAAGGTTTATTTGCTTGAAATTCATTTGCACACTGAGTATAGGTGGGGTGAATAGAATCTTTAAGATAATGGTTTGATACACACCTTGGAGTCTTGTCCTATTTCTTCATTCTCTGTTTAAATTTCGTTCGTGTGTTCAAGATTTTCCTCACCATAGTTTTATACTAACAATTTTAAGGTTCTAATTTCATGATAACTACTACAACACACAAAAGTGGAACACTAAAGGAGTTGGCTTCCAACTTTGTCAAACTTGATTGGTTTGATGGTGGCAATTTCTGACGATGGCAGAAAAAGATGCACTTCTTATTATCAACTTTGAAGATTGTCTATATTTTGGATACTCTAAGACTAGAAGAGAATGAAAACGAATCTGATGTTGCAACCCAAGAAAGACAAAAATGGGACAATACTGATTACTTGTGCATAGGCCACATATTGAATGATTTATCCGATGGTTTGTTTGACACCTACCAAAATGAGGTTGTAACACCCTAAACCTGGCCTAGACGTTATGGTCGAATCTGGAAATGTTACGAAGAGAAATTAAAAATCCGACCTTCTCATTTTGAAAACATCGCATACCTTTGTTACTTAAAGAGCCCACTTATTTAAAAACGTGTTGTTGTACTTATCAGTTGAAAAACATCAATTATTTACATTTTCAAATCAATCAAATTATTTGCAACATAAATTCTTAAGTCGTTATATTTTGAAAAAAATCAAGTTTTGTTTTCTCGAAAATGGTTGATCACATAAGACAGTTGTTTTTGTAAACCATTTTATTAAACGTCATGCTAGAAATCTCAAACTGAAATCCAAATCCAAAATACACCCAAAAGTCCAGAGAGTCCAAAATTACACAACTCTCAAACCAAATTTTTAAATAAGCAAATTTATGTAATTACTGTTTTACAAAACCGTGGGCATATCTGAGCTCTTGTCACACTGACCCGCCTAAGTCTAAGTGTTACCTAAAAGTAACAGAAACAGAGAGTGAGTTTTAAAACTCAGTGTGTAACTCAACAGAAACAGAATCTTAGATTCAATTGTAAGGCAGAACAGATACAGACTTATTTCATAAACAGAATTAGATTCATGTCAGAATAGTATAGATATAGACATGTATAATCCTACCCCCATCCTCTACACACTAGCTCCGACCATCGCAACACGCCATGTGGGGTATAAAACACCCACCTAGCCCTACACACCATATAGTCTCTGTATGACACTTTTCAGAATAATCGCAGTTGTACTACCAGTATATCGGTGAGATATCGCCTCACACAGAACACTTCCTCCACATAATACATATCCTGCCCCATAGCCAGATACAGATAGTAATAACAAATACCAGGATTAATATAACATGCATGCTCGTATAACACATATTAAACATGCTTATACATAACAGAACAGATCATACATACAACATTACACTACACGAATATAGACGTTATTTACGTCAATTTCAACCTAACAGATTAGGAGATTTCATGCTTTCAGGCTTATACCACATATACCGACCTTATGGAAGGCCCACAGTCGATCGGGACGACACGCATGACCCTAGGAAAAAATTCTAAAATTTGAGCCCACACACTTGTGTGGCCCATACGGCCTAAACTGGCTTGCTCGTGTGGGCCCAGACAGCCCAAAATAGCCTTGCCCATGTGGCCCACATGACTTGGCACACGGCCTACACACGCCCATGTGCCCACAAGACCCAAAATGGCCTAGGTTGTGTGTTACACATAGCCTTGCACATGCTCGTGTGTCGTACACGGGCCTACTGCATGGCCTGGCACATAGCTGTGTGGCGTTGACAGGCTCCAATTTTGGCTTTCGCCGTTTATTTTTTCGAGTTTCTTGTTACACACCTTGTATTTTGAGAAAATGATCCCAAACACAACTAATTTTAGTAATAATTTACGAAATTTCACTAATAATCAACCACAATCGAACTAGAATGACCCTACAAAAACACATCCTCACATTAACCTTTGAACAAACCGCTACCACACTAATCCTAAGGCACTGGAAGAACAACCAACTGCTCTCGATCCCCACATAACAGTGTGTAAACGATTAGATTAAACGACTCACACCCTAATTTCACTACAAGATCACAACACTCTAACTAAACGAAAATAAGAACCCAAACTATCAAAATATCACCACTTACTCGATGATTCAATAGCAACAACGACCACCAACAATCGTAATACAAAATCCAAAGAATGAAATCAAGATTAAAAATAGAAAGACACATAAAAATTGAAGAAAGAGAGAAGGAATAAAAACCAAGAAATCAAAGAATGAAAAAGCTAGCACATGGGAAAAAAATAACATGAATAGTGGGTTCTTATGAGGAAACAAACGTGAAGTAAAATTGGGCTATTTTTGGGGAAAAATAAAAATACTAAAGTCAAATAAAAATAAAAGATTTTGCTGAACAAACTTCTACAACTAACCCAACTCATCAAAATTCAAATTTAACCCAAACTCCGCTAGTAAGCAGCTTATATTAAATGAAGTAAAAATAAAGCCACTTTGCTCACGTAAGGATTCGAACACAAGACCTTAGAACAAGCTAACACCTTACCACTTGAACCAGTAGATTCATTCTAACATGATTTAACCGAAAATATGATATAAGCAAAAAAATTAAGGATAAGGCTAGGAGCAAACAAAATAGCCAAATTTTCAAAAGTGCGACTTGAACCCTTAATCTCAAACCCAAAATAAGAATACTTAGCCAATGTAGTCGATACATATTTACAACATAATTCATAAAAACAAAATTTAAAAAATCTAGGCGTTACAACTCTATCCTCTAAAAGAAATTTTGACCTCGAAATAGATACAGATACTGTTGACGAATCGAGTCCTCAAGTTCTCATGTGGCTTCATCTGTGCCATATTCCGCCACAGAACCTTAACTAATGGAATAGATTTCCTCCTTAAGACATTAACATCTCGATCCAGAATTTGAACCGACTCCTCCTTAAACATCAAATTCAGTCTAACCTCAATCTCCTCAATAGAAATAACATGAGACGGGTCTGATCGATATCGCTTCAACATTGAGATGTGAAACACATCATGGATAAGGTCTATCTCCGGAGGTAGCTCTAACTGATACATGACCGATCCCATACGTTTCAGAATCTGATACGGCCTAATGAACCTAGGGCTCAACTTGCCATTACGTCCAAACCGTAGAACCTTCTTCCATGGAGATACCTTAAGAAACACAAAATCACCCATGAAGTATTCAATGTCCCTAATTTTTAGATCTGCATAGGACTTCTATCTATAGAAAGCCGCTTTAAGACAATCCCAAATCAGTCTAACTTTATCCTCAGTCTCAGAAACCAACTTAAGACCCAAAACCCGTCGTTCACCTAACTCAGTCCAACACAATAAAGTACGACACTTACGGCCATACAAAGCCTCGTAAGGTGCCATCTGAATACTGGACTAGAAGCTATTATTGTAGGCGAACTTGACTGACGGTTGAAAATCCTCCCAACTACCTCGAAAATCAATCACACAACTCTGAAGCATAACCTCTAGTATCTAAATCACCCTTTCAGATTGACCATCTATCTGAGGATGGAACGCAAAACTAAAGTCCAATCTCGAACCCAGAGCTTCCTGAAGTTTCCTCTAAAATCGAGATGTAAAGCGAGGATCTCTAAAACATATAACTTGATCAATTTCTGTAAGGAGTAATCTGTCCTGATAGGAATGAAGTCGACTGACTTGGTCAATCGATCCACGATGACCTATATAGAATCCTTCTTAGTAGGTGTTAAGGGTAACCCAATAACGAAGTCTATAGTCACACATTCCCATTTCCATAAGGGAATCTTAACGGGTTGAAGCAAACCCGAAGGCAACTAATGCTCAGCCTTAACTTGCTGGCACGTTAGACAACGAGAAACAAAATCTGTTACCTTCCGTTTCAAATTAGACGACCAATAAAATTCATGAAGATCCCAATACATCTTATTCCCCCCAAAATGCATATCGTAAGGGATACTATGTGCTTCCGTCATAATAGACTACCTCAAATCAAGGTCACTAGGTACACAAACCCATCCTCAAAAACACAAAACCCCATCACTATTCAACCCAAAATCAGACGTACTGCCATTTTTTACTTCACGGAAAAACAGAACCAGAGAATCATCACCCAACTGTTTATCCCGAATCTGATCAATCCAAGTCGGCTTAACTTACAACTTGGCTAACAAACTCTCATCATCAAATAGACTTAGGTGAGAAAACTTCACCATCAAATCAGACATTGCTCTACGACTAAGAGCATCGACCATCATATGGACCTTACCGGGGTGACACTTAATACTGTAGTCGTAATCCTTAAGTAGTTCGACCCATCTACGCTGCCAAAGGTTTAACTCCTTTTGGGTAAGGAGATACTTGAGGCTCTTCTGATCGCTGTAGATGATACACCTCTCACCATATAGATAATGTCTCTAAATCTTTAAGGCAAAGACAACGGTAGCTACCTCGAGGTCGTGCATCAGATAATTCCCCTCATGTGACTTAAGCTGTCGAGACACATAAGCCACAACCTTACCGTCTTATATCAATACTCAACACAAACCGACATGAGATGCATCACTATATACCACAGACTCCTTACCAGATTTAGGCTATGTCAGAATAGAAGCCTGAGTCAAAATAGATTTGAGCTTTTCAAAGCTTGATTGGTGCTCATCAGTCCAGACAAAAGGGGCGTTCTTACGCAATAACTTAGTCAGAGAAACTAGAGTTAACGAGAACCCCTCGAAAAATCTCCGATAATAGCCTATAAAACCCAAAAAATTGCGAATCTCAGAAACATTCTTAGGCTGTTTCCAATCAAGCACAGTCTCAATCTTTCTCAGATCAACTCGAATTCCCACTACAGAAACCACATGTCCTTGAAAAGTCACTTTCTTCAACCAGAATTCACACTTGCTCAACTTAGTGTAGAGCTATTTCTTTCAAAGTATCTGAAAGACTACTCTAAGATGTTCATCATGATCATCTTCGGTCTTAGAGTACACCAGAATATCGTTGATTAAGACCACAATGAATCAACCCATATACGACTGGAAAACTCAGTTCATAATATCCATAAATGCAGCTGGAGCATTCGTCAAACCAAAGGGTATGACTAGGAACTCGTAGTGCCCATAACGAGTCCTAAAGGTAGTCTTATGAACATTAACCTCCTTAACCTTAAGCTCATGATACCTAGAGTGGAGATCTATCTTAGAAAATGCAGAACCCTACGAAATTGATCAAACAAGTCGACGATTCTCAGAAGTGGGTACTTATTCTTCACTGTTAACTTGTTTAACTGGCAGTAATCAATACAGATTCTCATGTTACCATCCTTTTTCTTTACAAACAAAACTAGTGCCCCCACGGTGACACACTAGGGCAGATGAACCCACTATCCAAAAGCTTCTGAAGCTCAGCCTTTAACTCTAAAAGCGCCTTCAGTGCCATACAGTAAAGAGCGATGGACATCAGAGCTGTACCTGGCAGAAGCTAAATACCGAATTCAACTTTCCAATTCAGAGGTAAACCCAGTAATTCCTTGGAAAAAAATCCAAAATTTTTTTAACCGTTTGAATATTCTTAACACACGAATCCACAAAGGTTGGATTACTCACATAAGCCAAGTACGCTCCACACCCTTTCCGAATCAATTTTTTAGCCACAAGAGTGAATATCACATTGGATAAGTAATCCCGTCACTCGTCAATCATAATCACTTCCACATCACTCTCATATCTCATAACTACCCCTTTAGTAGCACAATCTAAACTGACTTGATGCTTCACGAGCCAATCCATTCCCAAAATCAGATCAAATTCTTTAAACGGTAGCTCCATTAGATTAGCCAGAAACATAACCCCTTATACCTCCAATGAAACATTCCTATACAGTCTATTTACTTGAACAGATTGACCCAACGGGCTAAGTATATAAACCTCACAGGAAGTGCTCTCAACAAGAATCCCTAAGTTTATAGAAACAGAATTAGCTACATAGGAATGTGTTGACCCTATGTCTATCAGTGCAAAATAAGAGGCATAAAAAATAAAGAACGTACCCGTAATCACATCAGCGACGTCCCTGTCCTCACGATGTCTAGTAGCATAAACCAAGGCTGCCCCACCTCAGTCTGATTAGCACCTCTGCCTCACGTCCCTGTCCTCACGACTTCTCTATCCTCTACCCATACAATTACCACCCCTAGTTGGACCACGACCCTTAGGCGGCCACTAAACTGCCCTCTGAGGTTGAACAAAACCTAAAGCTGGAGCTTGCATCTGATAAGAACGATGTTGGAAATCTCTGATACGGTGCTCCATCAACGCACTACGTAAACACACTCCTAACCTCCTCCAACACTCACCTGGATAGCGTCTATCACAATCAGTACACGGCAGAGCCATAGTAGAAGTTACTGGGACCCCAACTCTAGAAGTCCCATCAAATTTGGCCCGTTTCTTAGGCCTCTAAGAAAAATTAGAGGGCCCTGAATCCCTCTTATTCTTACCCCTCTTACGGTCTCTATTGTAGTTCCCAATGCGCTTAACCTCTTCGATAATCTTCGCATTGTCCATAAAAACAGTGAACTCCCACTCCCTTTGAGGAGTTATCAGAATTCTAAGACTATCTCTTAGACCATCCTCAAAATGGACACATTTCTCATACTCAGTCACCACCATCCTACAAGCATAACGGCTCAATCTTAGAAATTCAGCCTCAAACTCGGCCACAGTCCTATCCCCTTGAGTGAGATTCATGAACTCTCATCTACGAGCATCCATATAACTCACCCCCACATATTTACTTTGAAAGATGGTATTAAAATATTCCCAATTAATTCGATCCGGCTGAGTACTCTCCTCAACCATTAACCACGACTAATACGCCTCATCGCGAAGTAGAGATACTGCACCCTTCAATTTCTACTCAGGGGTGCATTCAATATCATCCATTATCCTCTCGATGGCCTCCAACTAGTATTCAGCCACAGTCGGGGCGACTCTAGTGACGCCACTAAATAGCTCAGCACCATTAGAATGGAGTCGTTCAGTTACTGACCCACGACTCTCAGAACTAGAATGGGGCCTAGCAACCCTCTCTAACATTTTCAGGATGGCATGGGACAATGCGTCGCCCCCAACTGAGCGACTATGAGACTCTGTCTTAACAGTAGATGTAGCTGGTGTCACACTCATATCTAGATTAGGTATGCTGCCCATCGGGGATGACTCAGCTCGAGTACCTCTACGTCGCTCGCCGCGCCTATGAGTACCACAGCCACGCGTTCTACGAGTAGTCATCGTATTGTCAGATTTATCTACATTACGAAGTTTTATAAATCAGTTCTAGTATTTATTAGCAAGTATTTTATGCTTCAAATAATTATCAAAAGTAGTTTCAAAAATTTCAAAAAATTTCAGTCTCTAACTAACTTAGTGCAGTTTTAGTCATTTCCGAGTTTTCTAGCTAAATATTTCTAAGTTAGAAATACTTACAGGATGGGTGATGGAGACTCGGTATACCACATACTTACTTTTCAGATTCAAAATAAACTTTACTCAGAAAAATAGTTTTTGAAAATACAATTTTAGACCCAAAATTCCATAGCCCGAGTTTTGTAACCTGGCTTTAATACGACTAAATGTAACACCCCAAACCTAGCCTAGATGTTATGGCCAAATCAAGAAGTGTTATGAGGAGAAATTAAAGCTGAGCTTTTCTTTTTGATAACATCGTATACCTTTGTTACTAAAAGAGTCCACTTATTTAAAAACTTGTTTTTATACTTATCAGTTGAAAATCGTCAATTATTTACATTTTCAAATCAATCAAATAATTTGTAGCTAAAATTCTTAAGTCGTTATATTTTGAAAAAAATCGAGTTTTGTTTTCTTGCAAATGGTTGATTGCATAAGACAATTGTTTTCGTAAATCATTTTATCAAACATCATGCTAGAAATCTCAAATTGAAATCCGAATCCAAAATAAGCCCAAACGTCCAGAGAGTAAAAAATTACACAACTCTCAAACCAAATTTTTAAAGAAGCAAATTTATGTAATTACTGTTTTAGAAAATAGTGGGCATATTCGAGCTCCCGTCGCACCGATCCACCTAAGTTTGAGGGTTACCTGAAAGTAGCAAAAACATTGAGTGAATTTGAAAACTCAGCGTGTAACTCAATAGAAACAAAATCTCAGATTCAATTGTAAGGTAGAACAAATACAGGCTTATTTCATAAACAGAATCAGATTCATGTAAAAAATAGTACAGATACAAACATTTATAATCCTACCCACATCCTCTACACACAAGCTCTGACCATCCTAACACACCATGTGGGGTATAAAACACCACCCAGCCCTACACACCACAAAGTATCTATACGACACATTTCAGAATAATCATAGATGTGACACTAGTATATCGACGAGATATCGCCTCACACAAAATACTTCCTCCACATAATACATATTCCGCCCCAATTTTGACTTCCACTGTTCACTGTTTTTTGAGTTTCTCGTTACACACCTTGTATTTAAAAAAAAAAACGATCCCAAACATGAACAATTGCACACCTAAAACAACAATTAACACTACTAATTTTAGTAATAATTCATGAAATTTAACTAATAATCAACCACAATCAAACTAGAACGAGCCTACAAAAACACACCCTTGCACTTACCGCTGAACGAACCGCTACCACATCAATCCTAAGGCGCTGGAAGAACAACCAACTACTCTCAATCCCCACCTAAGAATGTGCAAACGATTAGATTAAATGACTCATACCGTAATTTCACTACATGATCACAACACACTAACCAAACGAAAACAACAACCCAAACTTTCAAAATATCACCACTTACTCGTCGATTCAATAGCAGCAACGACCACAACAATTTTAAGAGGAAATCCAAGGAATGAAATCAAGATTCAAAATAGAAAGACAGACAAAAATTGAAGGAAGAGAAAGAAGGAACAAAAACCAAGAAATCAAAGAATGAAAAGCCTAGCACATAGGAAAAAATAGCGTGAATAGTGGGTTCTTTTGGGGAAACAAATGTGAAGTAAAATGGGGCCATTTTTGGGGAAAAAGAAAAATACTAAAGTTAAATAAAAATAAAAATTCTGCTGAATAGACTTCTACAACTAATCCAACTCATGAGAATGCAAATTTACCCCAAACTCCACCACTAAGCAGCTTATATTGAATGAAGCAAAAATAAAGTCACTTTGCTCAAGCAGGGATTTGAACATAAGATCTTAGAACAAGCTAACACGTTACCACTTGAACCAGCAGACTCATTCTAATATGAGTTAACCGAAAATATGATATAAGACAAACAATTAAAGATAAGGCTAGGAACAAACAAAATAGCCAACTTTCCAAAAGTGCGACTTGAACCCCTGATCTCAAACCCACAATCAGAATACTTAGCCAATGTAGCCGATACATATTTATGATAGAATTCATAAAAACATAATTTAATAAATCTGGGCATTACAGAGGTTATTGCTAAGGAATTATGGCATAAATTGGAGACAAGATACATGATTGAAGATGCTACATGTAAGAAATTTCTTATTAGCCGTTTCAATAATTATCAAATGAATGATGGTTGTTTTATTATGGAATAATTTCATGATATTGAAATTTTTTTGAATCAATTTAAGCAACATGATATAAAAATGGATGAAATTATTATTGTATCCTCCATTATAGACAAACTTCCTCCTTCTTGGAAAGAATTTAAAAGAAGTCTAAAACATAAGAAAGAGGAAATATCTCTTGAGGCTTTGGCAAATCATCTTGTATTGAAGAAGAACATCTAAAGCAAGACTAGAACGTAGATTCTGAAAATTCCAAAGTGCATGTTATAGAGAAAGTATAGACTGTGAAACCATCCAAGTGAAAGTTCAAACAGACTGATAGAGCTTATGTTTAAAAAGAAATAAAAGGGCTCATGCTATCATTGTGTTAAGTCGAGACATTTCAAGAATGAGTGTTGATTTTTAAATAAGAAATCATTTTCTAAGGCTAATAATAACAAAAAGTTCGTTGCCATGATTTCTGAAATTAATATGGCACAAGATGATAATGCATGGTGGATTGATATTGGAGAAACATGTTTCCAAAGACAAAAGCATGTTCACAAAGTTCACACAATGTGAATATGACATTGTATTGTACATGAAAAATTCTTCCACCGTAGCAATCAAAGACAAATGATCTGTTGAACTACAATTCACTTATGGAAAGGTTTTAACCTTGAATGATGTATATTATGTACCAGAAGCTAGAAAGAATTTAGTGTCTAGAAGTTTACTAAATAAGTTTGGTTTCAAACTTGTTTTTGAGGTAGATAAGTTTATTTTGTATAAGGGAGGAATTTTGGTAGGTAAAATGTATATATATGAGGGCATGTTCAAACTCAATATTACTAATAAGGATAAAAATATTGTTTCTACTTATATTGTTGAATCTTCTTATTTATGGCATTATAGATTAGGTCATTTGAATTATAGAAAATTGAATGACATGCATATGTTAGATTTATTTCCTATTTTTAATAATAATAATGAAAAATGCAATACATGTATGTTGACTAAAATTACTAGAAACCCTTTTTCCTAAGGTTAAAAGGAAAACAAAGTTGCTTGATTTGATACGTAGTGATTTATGTGACTTGCATAATACTCCTACATTAGGTGGAAAGAAATATTTTGTTACTTTTATTGATGATTATTCTAGATATTGCTATGTATATTTATTGCATTCAAAAGATGAAACGTTTGATAAATTTAAAGTTTATAAATCTGAAGGTGAACTTTAGTTTGAATCATTTATCAAGCGCTTAAGATCGGATAGAGGTAGAGAATACTATAATCCTAGTGATTTTGAATCCATTGGAATTATCTATCACATTTTATCCCTTTACACACCACAACAAAACGGTGTAGCTGAAAGAAAAAATAGAGTCTTGACTGAAATAATAAATTCAATGTTATCATATTCAGGTCTTGGACAAGGTTTTTGAGGAGAAGCTGCTCCAATGGCTTGTCATATATTGAATAGAGTTTATAATAAGGAAACTAAAGTAACCCCCTATGAGAAATGGAAGAAAAGGAAACTAAACCTTAATTATTTAAAGGTTTGGATTTGTAGAGCTATTGTCAAAGTTCCAACACCTAAACGTAAAAAGTTAGGTGAAAGAAGAATTGAATGCATATGTAACAACCCATTTTCAATGGAATCGAAAATAGTGGTTTTGGGACTATAATTCCAAGAATGATTTTGTATTTATTTTTATTTATTTTATACGAGTCAAATATAGTTTATATTCAATTTTGATTTGATAAATTTTTGCTAGTTAAACAAACAATTAGGTATAAGTGGTTTGTCCCGAAAGTCAAGTGGTTTTAGAAAATGAGGTATCAGGACCTTGTTTCTGTAAATCAAGCTTGTAAATATTTATATTAAATATAAATATTTAAGGGGTTATTATTTTGGTTTGTGAAGGTTCGGTTCGGAAATTTTATTGTTTAACTAGTTAATTAAGTAAAAAGGACTAAAACGTAAAAGACATAAAACTTAATCATTATTGAATTTTATTAGTCAAATGGATTAATTAATAAATGTTCATGGGTTTATGATGTAATTTGACCATAATTAAGTATATTGGATTGTTGGTGGAGATATTTAGTTGAAATTAAATTAGTAAAATATAAATTAAATTAAATAAAGTAATTAAAAACATACAATTGAAAATCGTCATCTTCTGCTTAGTATTTTACCATTGATATAAGAGAAACAAAAGCTTGAGAAGCAATTTTTGATAGCTTAAGGTTTGGCCAACATTAGATTTATGCATGTAAGTGTATTTTTATTCCGTTTCTTGTAAGTTTTATGTATTTGAGATTGTTGTAGCTTAATTTAGCTAACCCAAGGATAATTTCGTAAAACTATTAAAGATTTTGGGATTTTCCATTAATGAATTTTATTTGTTCTTGAAGTTAGTTGAAATATTTGTAATCTTGATTGTTGTTTAGGACTATTTTGTAAAGGAATTTTTAATAGTTTTGAACTTACGGATTAATTTGAAATTATGTAAAAATTCAACATGTGTTTTGTGAAATTTTCATGTGTTATAGACTGATTTGAGATACTATTAAATTCGGTTGAGAGTATTAGGGCTTAAATATGATAATTTAAATAGTTTTGGTTTTAAGGACTAAATTGAATAAAGTGTAAAAGTTTAGGGAAAATTTTAAAAATGAAATTTAAAGGTCACGTGCATAGAAATGAGTTTGATAATGTATGTGAATTTGATAAATTGAATTTAATCATTATATAAATTAAGAATTGAATTGTACAAAGGATAATCGGGGAAAAGAGAAAATCACGGATTAGTCCCTACGAGTCAACCGATAGCTTATCCTAGGTAAGTTCATATTATAGATGAATATATGTATATATATATTTACAACTTTTGATATTATGGTTTTGTTAAATTGTATTCGAGTTGAATTTTTATATTAAATTGAATTTTTATATATGTATAGGTGAGAAAGTGATATTTGGTTGTTATTGAATATTTGGGAAATGTGGTTATATGATATTGGAATGAATTTATTTGATTATTAGCATGTGTACAATAATACTTCGGGAAGTGCCTCTGAATTTTAAATGAGACACCCCAAATCCAACCGGAACAAACCAGCTCGAATCCAAAGCGACACATTAGTCACCGAAGTGACTCTCCAGCACAAAATCACCTAAAGCACACCTTAACCTTATAACACCTTAATTCTAAATAATAACTATCTAATCTTTTTTTTATTAGCCATTTTTCCTTAATTGGTTTATTAATTAAGGCTATATTAGCTAAGTTTTATTGCCTTAATTCATACATACAACTCTAATTAATCTAATTACAACTAATAAAAAACATGTGTATAATAATTTAAACATTCAAAATCATGCTTAACAAACAACAATTAAAACATACAATAGACTTACCTTAGTCTCAAAGCTATCCACTCTTGGACAAACTATAATTAAAATGTATTAGTGAAAATTTCATGCTTCAATCACCATGTTATCACTTAGCAACATACGATAATACACTCAACATTTAAACATAAAATCAAACATTAAAACAAATATAACATCTCAAAATTAAAATCCAAATGTAAGTCTCAAACATCTATTACGAGTGTATCAAATTATCCTAATTGAGTGCCACAATGCCCTCTAATGTATCTATAGAAAAGTCTTTAATCTATACTACCAAGTAGCCTTAAACTTGGACCAACCTTGCCCTTGCTTTTCGACTCCCCAAAGCTGGAAAAACTCTGTACAAAGCTGTGAGGGTGTGACCTAAAAAATGCTAGTGAATGGCCATAAATTCAATAAGTAATCACACCAAAAGCATACTTAAACCAAGGCAAATCATGTATCAACTTTCAAGTATAAGATCCATAATTTCAATTATATTTTCACGCTCAATTATGGCATTCAATTGATTGAAATTTCTAGTAGCAATGCAACATCATAACATCATAATTCCACATGTTATTCCATGAGTAAAAATTACATTTATTATGACATATGAAAACATAATATATATACACTTATATTGTAAAATGACATCCATGAAAAATATAAACGTGTGATCATGCATTGAATAAATAGATCTACAATCTCCCAAATATCGAGTACAATACTCCGGTTGAGTGGGGCGTAGCCATACGCTCCCTTATGTCGCCTCGAAATCGCTAATAGTTGAGTGGATAAAAAGGCTCAACACTCCCTTATTTATCCAGTAAAATCAATACTCCTAGAGCCATATGCTCACATATAACACATGTAGTGGTGAGTACTCACTAATCCTATGGCATGCCATATACCCAATGGATCCCCCATGAAATGTTATCAATATAACCAAACACACAGGGCATAAACACTGATATTTAAGCACTTAATCAGGATATAAAAATTTAATTTAAAGCATGTCACTTAGCAATTTTAACATCCACATAGATAACCTCAATAAGTGTCTTTGTCCATGGATCTAAAACCAACTATAAAATCATCATCAAGTGATCTAATATATAGTAATCCATGCTCTAATTACTAATCAATACAATTCAAATCAATCATATCAAACACTTTATTCAAAGTTTCCATAAATCATTTGCAAATATGCTTTCATAAAATTAAAATCAATTTTGAAATCTAAACCATTTGAAATACAATTGAATCTCTATAAACACAATTTAAAAACCTCAATTCAGAATTTAAATAGGCATGTTTACCAATTGCCTTTAAAAACCACTCACATTTGCACTTTGCTTCTCAGCCAAAGTGTATCAAGTAGTTGTGTTTGGACCTCAATTCTGGTTAGTAGTTGCCCCTCCTCGGTGTGGATCTTAAATAAAGGTAAATTAATGTTACAAGCTATCATTAACAACAAATTTTTTTTTGAAAAATCATGAACTACACGATCTAAAACGCCTCTCCAATCTACCTTACCAAAAAACCAATGATCTAGCTAAAACACAAATTTTATCCCCTAAATGACCTTATCTACACCAAAAATCATTTCTAAACATTATTCCTAATCTATCAACACAAAACCTAAGCATCAAATTCATCAAACAAACCGTTTCATAATTTTCCGGAAAATCAACTCATGTTCTTAGTTAAAAACAAATTTGTCAAAATTGATCAACCAAACAAGTTTTGATCTTTTATTTTCTGATAAAAAGTCTCTTAATAAATATGATTTGAGCTTAAATATCCATTTAAACTTGTATTCCAACTCAAAACCATTAATTCACCATTAATGAATCTCATGTTCAAAAGCTAAGAGATCAAGATTTGAAAAACTATTTTATTCAATTTATATTGAAAATAAGGAATAAAAACAACCTTAGAATTAATTTAGTTGAGAAAATATCTTCAATCGATCTGGAATCACCAATATTGAAGATTGGATCAAGATCTTTGAAGAACTCGGATGAGTTTTTTCTCAACTTTGGAAATCTTTTCTGAAGAATTTTGAGAGAATAAAAGATGAGATCTAATATTTTATATGTGGAATTCAAAAATGAAAAAGAAAAATGAGAGAAAATGCTTAGAAATCGGGTGAGAATTGTGTGTGAAGTGAGGAGGCTGTAGTGTTTTCGAACTGAAGAACCTGTAGTGTTTTCGAACTGAAGAACCCCCACTTGATTTCCAAAAATTGGGGAAATTGCCATTAGGTCACTCCTATAATTCCCTTGTTTTACTAAATAATCATTTCCCTCCAAAATTCTAAAAATATGGATAATTTTCCATAGAACCACTCAAATAGTTTCCTTGTTTTGCAAAATGGTCCTATGTAATTAATATTTTAAATTCTCTCAATTAAACCCCTATTTTAATTTATTTTTCAATTCTAATTTTGCCCAAAACATTTATTTTAGCCAAAAATTATTTAAAAATATAAAATTAGTTTTTCTAAAAATATTTTTATTTTCCAGAATATTATTTCCCGATTTATAAATGAAATTAAGCTAACTAAAAATTTACTAATAAACCCGATTAACTCCTAATTTTCACTCAGAATCTGGTAAACTTACCCGAAACTACTAGACCTATTTTTAGGGCCTTACATTAAATGTGATAATTCTGTTAAAATGCCCGTTTGAACATAATAAATGATTAAGATACGATTGGCATGCCAATAGGGTTAGAACGTACGCTTGTAGGGGATTGCACTTCGGTGCCTCTATTAGCATTTTGATGTTTTTTGGTGTGTTTTGGTGAACCCGAGTATCTGAGTCATGTTGCTATAGTTCATCGAGATATGAAAATATGTATCTAATGTTAAAATGATGATGCATAACTGTTTAAATATTTGTATCAAGAATGATCATGTAAATATGTTTCATTATGGTATTAATGTTATGAAAAGTAGATATATATACACATATATGAATTGGCTTGGATTGAATCATTATGGAATATGAAGCATATGATGAATCATTTTCAGTACTAATTCTATGTGTTTTCGTAAATGATGGTCAGGTTTAATTAATCTAAGTTATTTAGTTTTAAAATTATTTAATTGAGGTAAGTAATTTGAATTTCATCTATGGACTTACTAAGTTACTTAAGCCTACTCTATTTATCTTTGCTTTTTATAATAACATTTTGCAGAATTGGTTGGGCGGATCAACTTCGAGGCTCACACTATCTAGCTTTTTCTTCGGTAGTATGTTAATTTGTTATTTCGGTTTTGTGGCATGTATATAGGGTTTTGAAGTTGTTGAACTTAAAGTTCTTGTTGAATTTTTAAGCTTGGTTAAAGTTGTTATAAAATTTTAAGTTTATTTTTTATATTAAACTTGTGATGAATATGGAGTAGCTAGTTGAAATGTCATGTTGACCCTATTTGGTGAGTTGATGATTGGTGCCATTTGAATGGTAAGCATGAGTTGGCTTTTTAATGTATTGAAATGGTAGTTTTATAAGTGCTAAAAGTAATATGTTTTAATCTCGTTCTTAATGCATTTTTAGGTGATTATTCGATGTTAATGGTAAATTTTATGCTTTTAATCCTTTAAATTCATGTTTGTATACTTATGAGAGCATTTGGGATCAAAAGGAGCGAAAAATGAGTGAAAATTAGAAAAATTGAAGTAATGTACATGAGCTATATAGGGTGACCCCTTCAACACTGCTTGGCCAAATGGGATGCCATACGACCTTGTGGCAGGCCGTGTCATTTCATGAATTGGCATTCTTAACTGCGGGAAAATGCATTTTTAGGTTTTTTAGGCATTCTAAGATGTATATATGACAAATATAAGAAGATAGGAGAGAGCCGTCATAGAATACTTAAGAAAACAACTCAAAAAACACCATTAAAGCCGATTCTGAAGTAGATTTTTGTCAAGATTGAAGATTCATAGTTGATTTCTTAGGAGATTATCATGAGTTTCTTTATTTCTTTCGGTTATACTATGTCTTCGATGTTTTTATTTTCAAGCATGAACTAATTTTCTAAATACCTAGGGGAGATGAACCCTATGAGGGATTCTATCCTTTGATTTCTATTTTATGGAATAAATACTTAGATATTGTTCTGAATTATGTGTGCTTAATTCTCGGTCTGATATTTTTAGATTATTGATCCATATTTGATGTGTTTAAATTAGAGGAGGAATAAAACCTGTTTAAGAATAGATCTAGTGTAATTGAGTGGTGTTGCATGCAATCCTAGAAATAGGATGACATAAATCTACCGGATTAGAGTCAAATCTAATAGGGGAATCCATAGCACGAGTTAATGCAATAATAGAGGTTATAATAAGAAAGAAATTTCAATTAATTATCCTAGAGCTAGTTACTTTTTCAATTAATCAACCTAGAGCTAGTTGTTCTTACTCTTGAAAGAGATATTAGCATAATTTAGGGATTTCTATGGATCAAGATACTAAGTAAAGAAATTGCATAATTTATATTGATAGTGACAGATGAAATCTAGGTGAATTCTTTCCTGGGTATTGTTTTGTTTCTTGGTTGTTAATTTATTATTTCATGATTTGTTCTTTGTCATGTTTGTTAGTAATTATTTTAGTTAATTTTAGTTTTTTAATCAATCACTCAATTATTTGGTTAAATAATAGAAAGATAGTAATTATTAGTACTTCTAATCTTCATGGGAAAGATATCTTACTCACCATAGCTATACCATTAATTGATAGGTGCACTTTCCTTAATCAAAATTTTAGTTGGTTTACGACGAATCATGGTTAGTTTTAGTGTTTTATTTGGTGAAAAAATATGGAAATTGTCATTTTGGTTTTGGTATCTTATGGTTTTTAGGTTGACTATGTTTGGCTTTGGAATGTTGGTATAAATGGAAGATTTTGGCATATATATTTGAGTCATAGTTTATGATTGAATGAGAATAAAATGTTAATTATATCTTTGGTTTGAATGTTTGATGTTAATGTTTGATTTGAGGTGCCAATGAGGGCATATTGGTTAGGCACTTAGGTTGATGTTGAGTTGGTATATTTTGACATGTTTTGACACATTTTGATTAGGTTTGGATGTTGGTTAATGCATGGCTTGGAACCTAAGAAATAGTGTGTGAAATGGTTTATATTTCATAGTGTTTTTAGGTACACACAGTGTAATATCCCATTTTTTAGTGGTGTCAAAAACAGTGGTTTTTTAGACCATAATTTTGACATGTGGAGTCATATTTTACTATTTAATTCAGGTTTATAGATTTACATTAAGGTCATACTAAATTTTTGTGAAGTAATTTTAAGGTTTAATTAGCTAATTGAATAAAAGGATTAAATTGTGAAAGGTGCAAACCTTAGTAACTAATGAATTAAATTGATTTGATAGCATAATTATAAATTGAATGGGGACTTATTAAGTAATTAGTCCATTAAATATGTAAATGGACGGTTAGTGGCCTTACAAAAATGAAAATTGCAAGATAAGGAGTGAGGGCAAATTGATAATTTAATAAATGAAATTGAAGTAAAATAATAAAACAACTTGAATCATCATCTTCCTCAAGGGGTGAGCTAAAATTAGAAGAGGAAGAATACCTTTTTATGAAGCTTAGGGTTTGGCCAAGTATTTGATGCATGCATGTGAGTAATTTTTATATCATTTCTTGTAATTTTTAAATTTTTGGGATCATTACAACTAGGTCCAGCTAACCCATAGCTTCGTTTTTGAAATTTTTAAAGATTTTAGATGTTACCATTGATGAGTTCTTGATGTTCATGATGTTATATAATAAATTTGAGCTATTAGTTGTTGATTACGAGTATTTTATAAAATGGTTTTTGTTAGTTCATAGAGGATTTTTGTGAATTTAGAATAAATGTTGGCTGAATAGCTTGAGTATTTGGCAAATCCTACTAAATTTAGAAATTTTACGTTTAGGGATTAAATTGTGAAAAATGTAAAAGTTTAAGGAAAATGTGTAATTAATGAAAAGTTAAGGGTGATATGTATTGAATTGAAAGTGAATTTAATAGATTGTATTTAATTACTATATAGATCAAAATTTGAATCAAAAGGACAATAATCGAGGAAAAGGAAAAATTGTAGAGTAGTCTATGTGTTTAAATCGAAAGTGCTTTAAAGGTAAGTTCATAGTTATTTGTTATTTATTGTATTTCGCTTGTAACTTATATGGTTATGATCTCCTTGTATGTACATGTGAGTATAATTATTAGGAATGCAAGCATCTTATATATATACATGAAATTGAGAAATGGTTATTAGCAGTGTTTCTAGGACATGAAATGAATTGTATGATATTGTAATGAGTTCTAATATGAATAAGAAAATGTTGAAGTACTTTCATTTCACCTTTGTGCCCCTGTAAACACTTTGGTGTCCCTATTTGCACATTTGTGCCCCTAAATGCACTCCGGTGCCCCTGATAGCACATTCGTGGGACTGCACTTCGCTGCCCCTAATTGCACACTCATGCTCCTGACTGCACTTCCGTGCTATAACCTCACAAAATCGGCCTAGACGTTATGACTAGATTGAGAAGGCTACATTAGCCACTGAAATGGCTAAGCTAACTTACGTTAATTCTGAAAATCTTAAATAAACTCATTTTAGACAAAACTATAGTTGTATTTTGAGTTAGCTTAAAAGCATTCATTCATTAAGTCCAGTATACTTAGGATTCATTTTCTTGTTGATAGTGTTGTTTTAGAAAAACTATTTGCTTGTCGCTTTTCCTTAAAAAAAAACTCGATGTTAAACTAATGCAGTGGGAAAATCATTTTTTTAAGTCATTTTCGAAACTTAGTTGCCTTATCGATTTCTTTTTCAAAAATGATTCCTTTGCAATGCAGCGGAAACTAGGGAACAATATAAAATTTTACTTAAGCTTGATATCATGCATTATCCGGTTATTTTGCTTGAGCAATCCATACATGCAAGAATCCCCAAAAGAAAAGTTACCAAGCCATAAACCATAAATAATTAAAAATTACAAACCAAAATCAGTAAAGACTTAATAATACTTATTAAGAAAAATAATCTGAGGTCCAAGGTGATTCTCCGAATGCCGAGTCCGGTACTAATTTCAAGGTTTACCTGAAAAGTTAAACACTATTAGGGGGTGAGCTTATGAAAAGCTAAGTGTGAGTCGAACAATTATTTAAACAAACATAAATATCGAATACAGTGAAACATATTAGCTTTAGTACAAGAAAACAGAACCATCATAGGAATTTCATATCATTACATAGCCATTATCAAATTGATGTCAAACGATGTATGAGCATAGGTCATCATTCATTCGAGTAACAATCATTAATTTTGATATCATTTAATACAACACAATACAACACATATCATAAATCAATAATATTCAAATATGTCGTGCACATGATGCAATGCAAAAAGGTTCCTACCCATACCATCCGCTACACACCATGAGTTCCCCAGAATCCGTCATCCGAACACCAAAACATTATGGGCTTAAGCCCGTTGTGGTTAAAACCACCGATAGCAATATGTAGAAAATTCTGCCAGTAAAAATGCAGAAAAGTTGCCAGTAAAAATGCGATAAATCGTCATTCCCCACGGTACTCCAGGTGCAGTGCATAGACTATAGATAATGAAGACTTAATATGCCGCTGGTACTCCATGGAACTCCTCCGTCAACCACAAAATCCCAACCCAATGCATAAGTAATATGTCACACAGTCTCATACATAATCATATCTCAATACTTTTCACATTCATTTGACATGCTCAGTATGTCCTCAATAATCTCATACTTTCAGTAAATGGAAACAGTGTTCTAAACTTTCAAATTACCATTGTGTTGGTATCAATCAATATCATTTAATTTTGACATACTTTACGATTTTTCATTGTGCATGAATAGCACCCTTTTCATTACACAATATAATAGATATCTCATTCATTTAAATCATACATAAGCTTAATATCTCAACACATTATATCATTTAGTCAAACATTCTCATATCTCATAACTCAAATATGCAATTACAAACTCAGTCAAACATTCATACTAGCAAACTAGCAATTTTGCCAACATGTCAATCTTTTAAGGCTCGAAACATACCTGGTTCAGCCACTCACAAAATAAAAAATTGGATATTAAACCAATCCAATCAGCAAGCTAATTTATCAAATATAACATGATATTTAACATTTTCAAACAATTTTATGAGTTTAGGACCCACACCTTATTTTTCGCTTCCTCGCAACTCACTAGCGAATCTTCCTATTTTCCTTAACAGTTCCTTAAATGAACCTAAACCAAAATTAAATATAAATTCAATAAATTTACTATTAAGCCAGCCCCAAAACACCCACTTATGAGTTCAAACCAATCGTTGAAATTATAACTATTTTATGAATCCAAACTAGTTAGATTCCTTGCACTGTATCAATGCGAACTGTACGTACAATTGTTCTTCGCCTTTATGGATGATTTGGGGCATTTGGTTCAGCACCTAATTAAATAATATATTGTAACATTAGTAGCTAAGAAATGATTAAATTTCTTCATTTAAGAAATTCATAACCTTTACCCAACAACTACATCAAAATAAGAAACTAGTTATCCTTAATTGCACTTACGTTTCACGATTTGTGGGATTCGATTGGTAATTGATCAAGAACGTCTCACCCTAATTAACATATGATTATAGGCTGATTAAGAGGGTTCAAGAACACGATTTAATGTTGGAAAAATATGGGCAAGACCCAAGAAACAAAATAGCCCCCTTTCTTGCACATAGGCGTATGCACCACCACCCATTAAAATCTAGAAAAATACCTTTGAAATAATTTAAAATCCCCCAAATTCCAGATCTTGAAATTTTGGTTTTTAATTGACAATATTAATGAAGAAATTGAAGAGAAAAGAGATCTTACGCAAGCTAGTTGAGAGAAACAGTAATGACACTGTCTTGGCAATGTTTGAGATTGATCTTGGGGTTCAAGATTTTAGATTTGGGGATGATTTAGATGAGGATAAATGGAAGCAAAATAATAAAAAAATATGGTACAAAATCTTGACGCAAAAATAAAAAGAAAGAGATTGTAAAATGGGAGGTGTAGGCGACGACATTAATGGAGGAAAGGAAAAAAAATAAAATCAAAGAGAATGAGAGGAGGAGATGGAAGGCTAGGGAAATAAGGAGGAGGATTAAAGGTTAATTATTTGTGAAAAATTAACATATTTACCTAGGGTTATAAGGCTTGGGTGGCACGCACATTAAAAACAAGGGATTTTTGCCAAAAATTAAATTATTTCGTAAGGGAAGGGATTCGAACTTGGGACCTTATTTAATTTCCATGCTTTATCATATTTCTTTTAACCAATATGAATTTTCCTCATTGTTGAAATAATTTTGTAATATTTATTTTAAAAACAAGGCATATCGCATACTAGGGTTTAAGGAAAAATTTGTAAAATAGTAAAAATGGTGAGAAAGAAGGGATTTGAACTTGGGTTTCAAGGAACGTTTCACTAACACTTATCCAAAAAACCAATACCTCATTTATTTCCTAAAAATGCATAGATATCTTAAAAATTAAGGCATGGCCACTCTCTCTCGATTTACAAACCTGATTTTACTAATATTCAATTTTTGGGATGTTACACGTGCCCCTAATTGCACACTCATGCTCCTGATTGCAATTTGGTGCCCCTATTTTGCATCTATGATGCCCTTGAAAATGAATTAGGCTTGAGTATGTGAACCAAGTAATGCTAAACTTGATTAAATGATATGAAGAATTACATGGAGTTGACATATTCATGTTATGATGAGTTATTGAAAACTTATAGACAAAGCAATTAAAAATTTTAGTTATCATGTTATAATATTTAAATGATTCCTTTACTAAAATCAAGTCAAGTAGAATTTACACTATGATCTTACTAAGCCGATTAAGTTTAATGATTTTACTCATGTTATTTTATAGTTAACGGTTGTTGACGGCTCAAAGGATCGACATCAAAGCTCACACTATCCATTTACTCTTGGTAGCTTATATATCTCTTTTTGGGTTGTGGCATGTATATAGGTTTTGTTGTAAGAAGGTTAACATAAGAAGTTTGGATGATATGAAAAGTTAATTTAGTATTTGTGAATATGTTATGTGATGTTGAATGGTAAACATTATTAGTATGATTAGAAGATAATAGTATGGATGGTTATGAATGTTGATTGAGTTATGTTAATGGTCAAAGTATTGGAGTACTGTTGGGTTATAATTGAGGGACCTATGAATGGTACATTGGTTAGAAGTCTAGGTTACTAATTTTGATATGTTTTAAGTGTAGAATTTTGGTTGTTTTGGTCATGGGATGGTTTGTGCTATATGTGTACCTTATTAGGAAAGTTTTGGCTTGATTTCTTATTGTTTAATGAGTCAATTTGGAAGCACACAGGCTGTCGCATGGCTGTGTGCCACACACGGTTACCCCACACAGTCGTGTGTATTCTGTTAGTTTTAGCACAAGTTTCACACGGTCTGAGACACGGGCTGTGACACAGCCGTGCGAACCAATTTAGTGAGTTACACGGGCTAGCACATGGCCTACGACACGGCTGTGTGAGCCAAGTTAGAGAGTTACATGGTCTATGACACGGGCTGGGACACACCCGTAGTCCCTACTTCAAATGCTTACACGGTCTGATCTGTGTCACACGGCCTGACCACACGGTCATGTGACCCCTTTTTTTTCAAATTTTCAATTTTATCCAAAAACTTATGTTTTGATACAATTTGATCCCAGAATACCTTCAATCAAATTTTAGGGCCTTGTAAACCTAAATTAAGGCCCATGTGAATAATTATTAAATGAATTATTATATGTTTATATTTTAAATGAATATATGATTTGAATTAAGATAATTTGATTCATCTGTTTCTATAACACTTTCATCTTTAATCCGATAATGAAGTCGGGATACAGGTGTTACACACGGCCTGTGACACGGTCTGCAACACGATCGTGTGCCCTACAATGGTTCTATGACATGATCGTGTGCTCTATTTAATTTTGTGATTTTAGGTCCTAACGGTCTCAGAGAGTTACACAGCCTGATGACACGACCTTGTGACCCTGAGTTACACGGGCATAAGTTATAACACCCTGCTCCTCACGAGATGAGTCCTGTTACATGATCGTGTAACCCGTATTTTCAGTTTTTACCCTATTTTCATATTTTGATTGAATTTAGTTATTGGTTATTTCTCAATCACTTTTAATGCTTTGTAGGCTCAAATTAAGTCTCATTTTAATTTGAATGACATGTTTATTGAATGATATTAATGATTGATTTAAAAGTAAAATTTTGAATTGAAATAATATATGTTTGTTCTATTAATTGTTGTAACTTCCTGTAACCCTAATCTAGTGATGGAGACAGGTAAGGGGTGTTACAACATATTTTATAGGATATACACATAATAGCAAGGCATATAGGTTTATGGAAATTGAGCCAAATGATTCAATTTTAATTAATACTATTATTGAATCGAGAGATGCTATTTTTGATGAAAACAAATCTAATTCTATTTCAAGACAATTACAACCACATCAATTAATTCATTCTTCAAATGAGAATGAGATTTTATTAGAGCAAATTGATAATAATGATGAATCTTGTTAAGAATTAAGAAGTAAAATGATTAAAAAGGTCAAAAATTTTAAACCAGATTTTTTTATGTTCCTTGTAGAAGGAAAAGGTGAAAGTATAGGCAATAAGATACCTTATTGTTATAATACGAAATCTGGTCCTATTACATTTGAAAAGGCAATGAAATTTCAAGACTCTACTTTTTGGAAAGAAGGAATAAATGATGAGATGAATTCAATATGAGAAATCAAACCTGAATCTTAGTTGATCTTCCATCAAGTTCAAAACCAATAGGTTGTAAATGGATCTTCAAAAAGAAAATGAAGGTTGATGAAACCATTGATAAATTTAAAGTAAGGTTGGTAGCCAAAGGTTTTACACAAAAAACAAGGTATTGATTACTTTGATACCTATGCTCCAATAGCAAGAATTTCTACAATTAGACTCTTAATATCACCTACCTCAATGTATAATTTAGTTGTTCATAAAATTGATGTTAAAACTACATTTTTAAATGGTGAATTGGAAGAGGAAGTGTACATGGAACAACCAGAATGATTTGTTGTTCCAGGATAGGAGCATAAGGTATGTAAGCTTGTTAAATCTCTATATAGACTTAAACAAGCACCAAAGCTATAACACCCCTAACCTATCTCTATATAGACTTATGGAACATTACCGAAAAATCAGAAATATTAAAACATCATAACATTCAATAACTTAAATAGATCATAAACCATTCAAACATACATCTAGTCCCTAAATCGACCGCTCGATGCCCTAGAATTAGCTTGGAAGCAATTCGAGACTAATTTGAAATAAAATGGAAAGTTTAGGAAAAAGTTGCAAAATTTGAAAACATGGGTCACATGGCTATGTAACTTTCGAACAAAGGACATACGGCTGTGTCTCAGCCCATGTCCTCACTTGTGTAACTCACTAAGTAGGGTCAAACGGCCATGACACACGCCCGTGTGCCATGTCGTGTAACTCTATGAGAAGCCCCATATGCCGTGTGTCAGGCCGTGTAACTCACTGACTTGAACCCTAAGAAAATCCTTAGAAGAAACACGACCGTGTCGCTAGGCCGTTTGAACCCAAAATTCACCTAAAATCAAGCCATTTCATACCCTAATCATGCATAAACATTCAATTCAATTGTGCACACTTTCAAGGTACCTAAACACCATCCAAGCACACATAAAGTTACCATTTCAAAGACCCTAATTCAACTAACCAATATGTCATTCAAGGGCACCACAATTTTATCCAAACAACACTTACTTAAACATGTCAATAATGTCACATTTTATGCATACAAACCTAATCCAAATAGATACTAAAACATGTCACAATAGGTCATTCTCAAGACAACATCAACATACCAAATATGACCATAATAACAAGCATATTAAAGTATCCAAAATAACATATCTTGGTAAGGCCTCAAAATGTACCAAACCAACATAGCTTTCAAAAGCTTATACATGCCAAACAACACCAACACATTCATCAAAACACCATTACAATCCACCTTATAGGTGGATGCATATACTTTTAGCGAATACTTTCGCAGATCTAGACACCATCAAACTCACACTCAAACGATATATTGGTTCCATACTACACAGACCCATACTGATAACATACTACATAGACCATTCAAATGAATTCCACATCATTTTATTTTAGAACCCATGAACTCAAAATAACCCTGACTTGAACTCAAAATAATCTTAGAAGAAGATACTACAACTCAGATATAGTGGATTCCACATAACTCAGATTCAACCTTCACATAAAACAGATGAGCTTATAATAATAATTTCTTAAGTCTCTCATAACTACGAATACACCAATTTCCAATATTTATAGGTCACCATGGTGGATACCCTTCTTAACATGTAAATACACGTCTCTTTTCATGAAAACCCTTAAGATTTATTCAACTATATCACATATTTTATTCACCCTGACCATATCAATTCCATATCTTAGCCATACTTTTTACAGAAATAATAGAATTTGTCCATAATTTACCATAAAAACTGGTATTCAAATCTTACCAGAAATACATGATAGATCATGCCACGAGAGCTAAATAGAACATGCTATAAAGGCATCATACAAAAATCTTGTGTTTACTATCCTAACGAACTTCACAGAATTTCATGTATCATGATCTACCATTTCAATTTACGCATTAGAAAAGGCTACATCATGACATGGGTCTTAACCACATGGTCTTACCCACATTCATGTATAGTGTTCTGCCGTTCTCAGTCCGTCTTACTAGACGCTACACCTTAAATGGTTCCAAATCATACCAAGCTACCATGGGCCTCTACCCCTTTCTACCTTCATAATTTTCACAAGCCTTCAAGCTATTAGCTCAAAACCTTGCCACCCATTGTTTTTCCTCTTCGCCGTCAGCCTAAATCCTGAAATTTCTTCCTTGTCGCAAGGCCCTAGTATTACCGCAGCATGACCTTTTCTAGAGCAACTCATTCATCACCGCATCCTATCATCGTAGCAAGCTTTATGCCACCACAAGTCGTCACTGCCACAAGTCAATTGCCATCGTAACACCTTGCTCATATACTTTGTCGATTTATTTATCCAATATTTTTCCAAAATATTGCTTATTTTCTAGAAAAATGTCTACATCTTGCAAAAGAACTAGATCTTCTAAGACTTCTACCCATTGTGATCTAAGATGAAGAAGTGAAAGAAAGGTTTTATTCAATATTCAAGAATAAACCTATGATGCTGGAAAGTGGTTTCAACTTGAGAAGAAATGATAAGATGGTTGTGCCTTTACCTATTCGAAAGATGATTGATGCCCTCAATTGGAATTATTTTTGTGATGCACGATCATTGCCAAAAACATAGTTAGTTCGAGAGTTCTATGTCAATTTGACTAAGCCAAATGCTACTGAATTTTTTGTTCGTAAGATAACTTCTAAATACATTAATGATTTGTTTAACCTACCGGATGTTGAAGAAGATGATTACTTTGCCATGATGGCAAATATAAATTGGGATTTCTTCAACAAGTGCTTAATGTTGTGACAAACCAGGATCCCAATGGATTATAAAGAAGTATGGTAGTCATTATTGCTGAAGGGAATACTTAAAGTCTTTAACTAAGGTATGGTTTTACTTTGTTCGATATAGTTTCATGTCTATCTCACACAGTTCCACTATCTCGATGGAGCGAATTCTTTTGTTGTATGCAATTATGACAAAATGGTCCATCAATGTTGGAAATATTATCCTTAAAGAGATCCATGATTGTGCTAGAAAGAAGATCGGAAGTGGTTACTTCCCATCCTTGTTAACTTCACTTTGATTAAGGGCCCAAGTTAAGATAAAAGCAAACTTGAAGGGTCCATATGTTCAAGGTTGCACTACAGCTCATGATCTTAAAAGGTTAGTGGAGAATGTCATGAACTAAACCCAATTGAACCAAGTGAGTCAAGAAAACCAGAAATTGATGAGTCGTCGAACAAATCTGAAACTGAAGCTAACTCAGTTATTGAAATGGAAGAGGTAGAATCAGAGGAAGAATAAGATGGGATTAAACTGATAACGGAACCGAAAACTTCTGAACCAAGAGATGAGCCAAATGCCGATGAGCCAGTTGAACCAAGTATTGATCCAGAGTTGACTAATCCAATACCCACTTCTTCAAGCGCTGTAAAGAAGTCAGAATTATTAACTAGGATGGATATGATGAAATTTATGCATAACCAACATCAGGCTTATTGGAAATATGCAAAAGTTAGAGATGATTCTATAAGAAATAGTTTTAAAAGCATATCTAACTGTTTTGTTCATAAGTTCTTAGATTATATCTTCGATTCATGGAAGGAAGATGATAAAGAAAGCGAGGACAAAGCATCAAGGAGGAAGACGAGAAGAATAAGTCAAATAAATAAAAAGGGGCGAATTCTTTTCTTTAGTTTTTATTTCTTTTTAGGTGTTTATTTTTATTTATTAGTTAGTATTTTGCTTTCGCATAATAAAATAGCAAGCATGAATAAAATAAGTTCAATGCCTCTCCATAGGAAAATAAAGTGGTGGTAATGTGAATAAGCATGTCAGGATTGGATTGTGAGAAAGACTTCTTTATGACTCACCTCTCTTTTCTTGCATCCCTACCTGGTATTCAATTTTCATTCATTACTTTGTTTTTTCAATGAAGACATTGCTTCTTTTTAAAGGGGCTAAGGCATTTCACATGAATTTTTGGTAAGGTAAATTTAGCATGAATTTTAAAGTATGTTTCAGTCTTTTTGCTTAAGTATGTTGAAATAAATGAATATTTAAAAATAATTTTTATTCATGAGTTTTTTCAAATACAAGCATGATTTTTTTTATTTTATCTAAGTTATTTGTATGTTATCTTGAGTGATGGAATGCTTGTATGATCTTAGTATTATATAGTATTTCCCATGAAAATTTGATTTCATTATAAATAGACATGTATGAAGGTTTAAGCCTTTAGAATTGACGTAGTAACTTTCTTGAGGTAAAATCCTAGGAGGTATAGGATTCTAATATGATATAGGCACACTTCTTTAGATCGTTTGAGCCTTTCAAGCCAACCTTATGAAATTTATCCCTTGAAACTTAATTTTGAGCTTAATGGTCTGTTTATTGCATAATACCTACATTATAAGCCACATTAACATCTTTTTGAATTTTATTTTATTCTATTGCTCCTATCTTGACCAAAAATTTTTTCTTGGTGATCAAAGTTTGAGGAGAATTATGAAAAGATTTACATGCTTTTCACATATTTAAAAAAAGAAGAAGAAGAAAAGAAAATGAATAAAGAGCAAAGTTTGCTCAAAGTTTGGAAAATAAATAAAAAGTTAAGCATGAGTTCGAAATAAGTTTGGGGGTGTTCCAAAGATCCAATTATATAAAGGTTGTGAGACAAAAGGATCCAAGACAAAGCTAGAGTTAAGATGTTTCAAACCTAAAAGTCACTTTTCTTTATCCCTACCTTTAGCCTAGCCCCATTACAACTTAATAAAAGACCTATTGATTAGACGATTATACCGACTACACTAGTAGAGAGGAATTACTGAGTTCAACATATGAAGACACTAATTAAACCTTGGGATTGCTATGTTTAGTTTATAAAGAAAGCATGTTGATTGGTGAATATGATGTATGACTTTGACAATGCATGCAAACAATGATTCATGTTGACATTATGATGTACTTAATATAAAGTTATAAATACTATTTTCATTTGAGCTACTTGTCAATAAAGATATTTTTAGCATGACTTAATTGATGCATGATTACGTGCAAAGATTGATGCTACTTTATCATTTTGCAAAATTGCCTTAGCAATAGTTGTGCTATGCATGAACATTACTCGGGACAGCAATGGTTTAAGTTTGGGGGTGTGTAAACTCGAAATTATATAGGGTTTTTCTATATGTTTTTACCTCATTTTACCTAATTATTATGTTTATCTCCAGTAATTATTATTGAAATAAGTGAATTTTACTTAATTAGTCATTTTAGACATGAAATAAGAAAGTATGTGAAATTATGTTTAATTACATGATTTTCAGGCATATTTTATATTAATTCATGTTAATTTATTCATGTGTATATTTTTCACTGTATAGGTAGGCTATGGAGACATGATGTAAATAAATAAAAGGTGGTCATGCACAATTTATCCATGTGGACGGCAAGACCATGCAATTTGGGCATAGGGATTGACTACTTGACCTAGTAAAGAAAGGTGATAAAAAGATGGAGATGTTTGCTAAGTTTTGGACTGAAGAATTGTCTGACTAGGGGAATTAAAAGCCCAGTTTTGGCACTTGATATTGGCTGCCCAAAAAGTGTTTTGGGGAAATTTAAATGAAGGTCCCTCAAGTTTGAAAATAATCAAATTTAGCCCAACGACTTATTTGTTGAAACCATCCACTACATAGCTATCTTTAGCTTGAAATTCAAATTCAAAATAGAAGACCTGGTCATCCCTTTTCCTTGATACATGGTCGGTCACATGAGAAAGGGAAGGAAGGTAATTTTAAACTATTTTTAGTAAACTCAAACCCTACGACTCACAAATAAATACCTTGCCATCCCTCACACATCCCTCATCCCTCATTCATCATTCCTCATTTTCTCTACATTTCTCTCACTTTAGTTCTCTCAAATCCTTCTCCCTTTTTCTCTTGCATAGCCATCCATCCCCTCTCCATCTTTAGCCTCAAAAGCTTTATCAAAAGCACTCCTTAGTTGGCTAACTTCTAAACCCTTAGCAAAAGAAGCTTTCATCATAACGAATGAGCGCATCAGTTATAATAATTCAGAAGGCTACTGAATTGAGCAGAGTAAAGCACTCAGTTAGAATAGATCCGAAAGGTTGCTGAACTGAGTCAATTAGAATAGATCCAAAAAGCTGTTGAACTGAATAAAGTTTACTCTCTCCTCTTGTTATTTATTTTAAACATGTTTGCTTTGAGTTTTATGCTTTTGACATCAACTATGAAGTTTTAAATCCTAATTGTTGGGATAATTATATTTAGTTGATGAGATTTATTTAATCCATGTTAACATGTTTTGTGCCTCAGTTGATTATATTTTCAATTAATATCACGTTGCATTTCATTCATACGTGATTGAGTACACTCAGATTAGCTGAGCGGTCCTAACCACAGGACGACTAGTAGACGCATATTTGAAAAGTGTAATGCTTAATTTAGGTCATTAAAACCGACTAAGTTAAGGTTCATAATATATTTAGTTAGCTCTATTATCTTGCATGGTTTTTAGATTTATGTAATTAAATTGTTGCAAACGTAAATGTCCCTTTGACCTTGCATAAATGCTAAGAAACCCTTAGTTTAATATGATCAGTAAAATGCATATTTAACTAAGTAAAAGATTTGAGAGGACTTAATTTGGTTTTCAAACCCATAAGAGATCGATTTGTCATGGAAATAATTCTAAACATGTTAGCATGATGAAACTAAATTGAATTAATTAATATAATTATCCGAGCTCATTTAAAGTTGATTGTTTTTTATTGCTAAAGCCCTCATCCATATGTTTAGGTAAAACTGCATTTAGATTAGAAATTGCATAGGGATCACTCCTTGCATTTAATTTAATTAAATCATCACCATCCAAATTTATTAAGTTTTTTCTATATCAAATTGTTAATTATAATTTTGAAATTGAATTGATTAATCTTATCTAGTCTCTGTGGAGACGATAACTCATATTACTTACTTATTACTTGAACGACTACTTACACTTGCATAAACACGTTACAATTCGTTACAAGCTTACAAGCATATGCCTTGAGACATAGAACCCTTGTCTCGGGAAAAGAATAACAAAATATGATCGTTGGAGCATACTATGTCGAGACACAATAGATATGTCTCAAGACATTTAGAGGTATGTCTTGAGACAAATACACGATTGCCTAGAAACATGGCTCCCTAAACCAACCCTTAGCTTTGATGTTTTCTTGTCTCGAGACAAACATGCTTTTGTCTTGAGAAAAGGTTCCCCTGAAGCACACCCTTAGCTTCGATGTTGATCAGTCTTGAGACTAATATCCTTATGTCTCAAAACATAGCCTGTTGTGTAACGACCTGAAATTTAATGGTGTCAAAAATTATGATTTTGGGACCTCATTTTTGTAAACCAAGTCTGTAAATATTAAATATCAATATTTAATTTCGTCCTCTATGGAAGAAAAACTTTAAAAATCTTTTTTTATATTTTACATCAATTACAAGTAAGTCCCTAGCCATTTTTCTTTGATTTTTATGGTTTTTTTATCGTGGGAACTTGATTTAGCTAGCCCATGTATCAATTTTCAAAACTGTTAAAGTTTTTGAAAGTTTTGATAGTTGAGAAATGGATGAATTTGGTGTGAATTTGATACAAATTAAGCTTAGATTAAGAAAAAGGATTAAATTTTAAAGCTTAATTGTTAGTTTCATACATTAGGGACCAAATTGATTAAAATGTAAAATTTTTATAAAATTTTAGTAGGAATAGAAAATAGGAGGTCCCTAATGAGTAAATGTGAAATCAAATTTCAATTCGAAGCCTTAGATTAAAAGTTATGTTTGTCCCCTGTTTAGATACTAAATTGAATACATTTAAAATTTTGATTGGCTTTGTATTTGAATGTGATTTGATATAGAATTTGATATTATGTCATTTTGTACCTTTTTTGGCAGACTTTCATGACTGGACTTGTAACATCCCACCTAGAGGAGCCTTGGTAATTGAGTACTATTCCATATATAAGAAGGATACGGAAAGAATAGAAGTGTATAAGTGTTAGAATTAGACTATCTATAAGAATTGGCGAAGTGCACCCGTGACCCCTTTGGAATTGGCAAACACTGGTTTAGCACATAGTGACCAAAGAGTAAGCCTAATAATGAAAGATTTGCCCTAGAAGCCTCTATTGGCGTGTATACTTTAGGCGAACTCTGTAATAAGAAAATGAACCCTATGATAATGAAGCTTATGTTAGCAATAAGTGCGTCTAGTAACATTGCCCTTGCGCCGGTTAAGATATAAGAAAAAGATAGTTTGGAGGTAACCAAATTGGAACTAAGATAGTTAAAAACCAAAGAAAAGTACTCGATTAGTTATTGGAATTCGTAAGATTTGGATAAGACTACCAAATGACCGATGTGACATTTGTTGAGTCTTAATAAAGTTTAGGGACGGGTTAAAGGGCTTATCAAGGAAGGTAGGAAAACTCCTTAGAGCTAAGTAAAAGCCTCAAGGATTAGGCAAGGTCGTCGTAAGGTGACGCCTGAATGGCGAACTATGAAGTCTATGAGTAAATAAGGTGTTGTTCGCCCCACTAATATTCTTATCGTATATGTGGGTACATAACCAGCACAAAGATATAGAAATACTATATGAAGTATCGTTGGGAAAAGACGCCTTGAAAAGCGTTAAGGGGACTCAAGTAAATGAGGTTACCGCCAAAGAGGCATGATGTGCCAAAGCGTGATCATTTAAGCCATCAACTACGCCTTAATGAAGGATGGGTTAAGACCCAAAAGTATGTTAGGTCAAGGTAAGTGTGCCTGCACATGTTACTTTTACAGCTTTCGTGCATCTACATGGTAAGTCACAAGGATTAAGACATTTTTCAAACATCTAACAAGACAAGGAAAAATATCTAGTTAACCATGTAAGTGGTGGGCACGATTCACTTACTTCCTAAGGAAGTATTATTTGCCTATATAAGGAATAGATGAGGGGAAAATTCCTCTCATCCTTTAGGATGAGGTTGGAATGTAGGTTAAATCCTGGGATGCCCCTATTAAGGTAAGAATCGTGACCTTGCATGTTATGTTGCTAAAGAGAAGATTTATTTAGCTTGATGAAGCAAGTATGGTGAGGTTCTGCTATGTAATTTTGATGTTCAAAGTTAAAAGGAAATGAGTTAAATGAACAGATCTTGATGAGTTTCTTGTGGTTTAACGTTTAGGGGCTGCTGATCTATTTGAGGGAAGTCCAGGTCTAACGTTGAAACAAATAAAGGTGAGGCTTCTGTGAAGATTTTGTAAGGTTTTTGTGAGTCTCTAAATTGACTCTTTCATGTTTGCATGTTCATTTCCTCGGTGCTAAAAGATTGATCTGGGAAACAAAATGAAAGCTTTGTATGTACGATAAACTTGTATGTGTGGCTTGAGGCCTAAATGACAATGTGCCTCTGCCATTAAAAGATAGTATGAAAATGATGAATATGCAAGAAAGCATGAGCTAAATGATAAGTCTCTATCTTGTTGAAAAGTATGTACATGCATGAGTATGTTTAAAGTACGGTTGTCCTTGCGTAATGAGTTTTAGTCGTATGTCTAGAAACATAAATGCATTTGCATGTTGAATTCTATTGCAATGAGTCAATCAAGCATAAGTCCACATAAAAAGTCTTCTTGCATGTGAGTTCGTTAAGACAGTAAACACAAATTTTGATATGGAAGTCCATGGCCATGGCAAAAGGACCACATAATGTAAGACCTAGTCTGGGACTATGGCATCATGTGGGGAAAAAGATAAAGGAAGGTTGGGTGAGTACCAGGCGATAATGAGCAAACCTCAAGGCATTGATTTTAGGCAAATCCCTATCATCGAAAATGAAATTTACTGAAATGTAGAAGCCTTTGTGGCTGTTCTCGGATATATGAAAGCCTTTGTGGCTATTCTCTATTACATGTGAGCCCTAGTAGTAGAACCTACTATATGTGAAAGCCTTTATGGTTGTTCTCTGTTATTCGTGAGCCTTTACGGTGATATCTGTTATATGAAGTCTTAATGGCCAAATCTATGAATGTGCCTTTTTGGCGAAGTGTGTAAAATTGGATAACCTTATGGCGAAGTCTGTTATATAAGGATGCCTTTGTTGCTATCTATTTGTATAAACACCTCTATGGCTATTTTATGTATGTGTTCGGATGCCTCAGTGGCTATCTATCTACTGTGCAATGATGCCTCTATGGTTATCTATGACAAGGGAAGAATATGCCTTTATGGTGCAGTCTGTAGAATGGTCTTCATGGTAACATTTCAAAGACAACGCCAAATTGGCAAACTCTGACTGAAAGCGCGACTAGCAAGCTTGAGATAATGGAAGACTGACGAATAATGTATCTCGCTGAAGCGATAGAAGTTTGCCTTGTCCCCTAAAATGAAAAGTGAATTAAAAAGTATGTCGTGAGCACGAGCCCACAAATAAGTCGAACAACACCAACTAAGGTAAGAATGCTCATGGAGTATTAAAGAGGGTGAGGTAAGTAAAGGATTATTATGTGAAGTGCTAATTCTAGTAAGTACTCGCCCAAGAAGTAAATGAATGTGCAACTTTTAAAGTTTAATAGGAAATAACGAATGAATGTATGGAATTGTCTCACTAAGTTCTTCTGAATATGCATCTAAATGCAGGATTGATAGAAATGATTGCACTAAGAGACAATGATAAGGCCACGCCGAGGGAGCGACGGATTGTGCTGATATGCATACAGAGAAGAGAAGAAAAGAACTATAATGAAGTCTTAATCTATGCCAAAGTTTTTATGAAAAGCCTTATGGAAAAGTCAATGCCTGCGCATAAGTATTAGTACTCCGATTTTTGTATTTAGTGAAGGTGAGACATGAGTTCATCTAGTATGTAAATGTGAAACATAAATTGTATGTAAAAATATTCTAAATAATATACACGATGTTATTCAGTATAAGGGTAAAAGAAATTTTATTAGACATTGTAAGAATAGTTACATAGGAAAGTATAAAAAGAGTCTAAATATGTTTGTCTTTAGACGTAACACCTAATACTTAGATTGGGTCAGGTGGAGGGCGTTACAAGACTAGTCCTTGGCGGACTCCCTCATTATATACGCTAGTCTCGAAAGACTTATTAGCACTTCCATGTGGTGCTGACCTTCCGCAAGCCTCGCTACTTTAGCAAATCCGTTCTCATTCCACTCTACCATTGTAGTGGGAGATTACTTCCAGTAATTCGCCCCACACACCATTCCTTACTTAGGGACTCTCCTACCCTACAAATGGAGATTTCTTTTCTATGCGTGCATGTCATCTCACTCACTCGTTTCCTCCTTACGGAGCTATCCTTCTTGCGGTGTACCCGCACTAGACTTTCCTCAAAGAGTAATATTCTTGTCAGACATTCTGTCATTTGGATAGAACCTTTAGTCTAGGAGCATATCCCTCAATTCTCCTATGAGGTACACTTCTCGCTTACAACTTTATTGAGCTCTCCCTAGTGACTCTTTATTTCAAATCCTTGCTTGCAATCCTTGGATAATTTCTCTTCTTGATCAGGCCAGCTCCTATGCAGCCTACCCTTTCCCATTTCTCATTAGGTTTTTGCCCATACCTTGTCGACTTTCATCACTTTTGGCAGATTCCTCATAGTTCGCTTACCACTATTCATACTTTCTTTTAACTCTTCCTCACCCACGAGGTTTCTCGTACTGGTCTCACTGGTCACATATCTTTCACTTGAGATCAGGGCGTACTTACTACATTTATCCCATGGTGGAATCTATGAGATGTTGTAGCCTAGCTATGGCCTTATACCCTTATTACCTCTTTTTTTTTCCTAATGAACTTATTCGTATTTATTGTTCCAGCAGACTTATCTCTATGGAGGCCATGGAGTTTTTCATCCATATTCTTACATTGATTTGCCATCTTGGCGTATTACCTCGTGATGCCATAGAGTCTTTCATCCATGGTCTTACTTATCATAAGTGGCTATTATAACATCTTTCATCTATGGTCTTACACTGTTTACCTTTTATACCATATACCTTGCTGTCATGGTGTCTTCTATCTATGGTCTTACACCCATATCATTACCATGTACCATGCCACCATCACATCTTTCATCCATGGTCTTACGCTACGTACCACATACCAAACTGTTATAGCCTCTTTCATCTATGGTTTTATGCCATATACTGTCGTCACGGTGTCGCCTCGAAGGACCAATCGATACTGCTGTCATAAATACCATTCCATAATTTCATTTCCCAAATCCTCCTCCCATCACTTCCTTGACACCACCTAACCTTGATCATCGAACACCACAGTGTTCCCTCCGCAAGGTTCGAAGCTTCACCCTAAGCAAAACTAATGGGTTCTCTCCCCATTCCCATCCTATCTTCCTCTAGCCCTTTAAGGTTTCCTACGTTCATGCAATTCATGCTCATATTATCATACTTCATGCTTATGTAACCATGGCCTACTTAAACAACATAAACCATAACAATGGGTTTCGAGTCTGGAACTCACCTGACTCATCGCTTCCATAGCTTATTCCTTCTCTAGTATGCCAAAGCTTTCATTCCCTTGACGGCAACTTACAACCAAAAAATTACTGGTTAAACTTATGTTATATCTTAAAAGCTTAAACTTTCATAACATGCAGAACCCGTAAAATAGTTCTGAAGCTCCATAGGTTCATTTCTTAAATCTTACGTTCACAAAAGAGTTAAGAACCTTATCCGCTTGTTATTTTCCCTATTTCTCCAGCTTTGTCCTTATGAAGTTTGCTCCATGCAGAACCTTCAATGACTACTCCTACTTCGAGCTACCGAAGAAGATGAAGAACGGAAGAAATGAACAAGGTTGGGAAGAAAATCATCCCTGAAAGCCATCTCTCAGCTATTTACAGCCCTTTCCGTGCTATTACCAACATAATGAGAGTCGTGCATCGCTAATCATGATGTCTCCCACTAAGGATTCCGTGGGTTCCATTCTAATCGAACTAGAATTGGATCTCAAACAAATCTGATTCGGTTTCTAACTTTCTTATTTCATTCAATAGAGGCGGCTAGTTTGCGGTCTCTTTCAATTTAGTCTCTTATTTATTCTAAATTTTGGGTTAATTGGAAACTGGGTGTTACATTGCTAATAATTATGGCTATTGAAATAGAAAATGAAGAAAACTAACATAAAACAACTTGAAATCAAGCTCATTAAATGCCAAAAATAGTCTAATTTGCCACAACGAATTGTGGCAAATCAAGTACCTCTTACCTTTCTCTTTATTTTATTTCTCATACACATTGAAGGCAATGTGGAATAAGTAAGGGAAGTGGGATAAATCATTTCTAACATTTGTTGTTGCATGTTATTGTTGTGCGTCCACGACTTTGCTGCATCTACTTTTGCACATGAATTATTGCTTTTCATTATATGATGGAACATTTCATGCCCACGACTTGGCTAGACCCCTTTTTGTTCCCTTACATGCTTTCGATTCTGCCATCTAGTCATTCTTTAAGTACTTGAAATTAGTTTGAAATTCCACTGCCTTAGTAATTTAAGCAATTGAATGTTTGATGAATGATTTCTTGTGATTCAATTATTATAATATACTATTGGAATCTGTTAAATATTGGATTTTAATTATGTGTTAAATACATGTCTCATGGAATTTGACACTTTATATACTCTCTTAGACAAATTTCTCCTTTGAATAAAAAAGAAGAAGAAAGAGAACAGAGAAAAACAAATAAAATACTCTGTTGATATCATAGGTTATGAGTAAAACCTTGAGAACTATGACTAAATCGAGTAACCGGGATGGAGTGTTTGGGTTGTCATCCCATTTCACGTCAAAAGATCAAGTGACGTTTCAAGTCACTAAGTTATTCCTCTCATCACGACAATCATGAGTAGAGTGAAATGGCAGTTTAGAGATGTATCGAATTGAGTAATTGGGATGGGGTGCCTGGATTGTCATCTCATTTCGCGTAAAAAAGTTTGACAACATCCTAAATAAAAGAAAGAAAAAAAAGTGTTAATAAAAAAGGAAAAAATTGTCTTTGCAAGTCCAGTTAAGTGTTAGTTTTCATGAGAATAATTAAATAAATTCAATGTTGTATTAAACTTGATGATTCCTACACTTATTGTTTGAATTGAGGTTTGTTGAGAAGCTATTTTAATTACATCCCTTTGCAGAAATTAAGTAAAGTTGTGGAATAAAAACTTTTTTTGAAAAATTTATGAATGACTCGAAAGATTGAGCTAAAGGTATGCTTGAAGGTAAGAAGTAGGAGGATTTGATATTATGCTTAATTGGCATATTTATTGAGCTTAATTTTGATATATTTTAAAATGAAGTGCCACTAATTTTGAGCTTATTCCTTGGTTTTTAATTAGGTATGGAGCAAAATCAGGAAAGTCAAGAAAAGTCAAAAACATCAATTGTCGAAAGATTTCTTGGGGATGTGAGCAATTTGTAGACGTATAAAATACTATTTAAATTGTTATAATTCTTATCTTAATTTTGAACTTTATTTGTGCAATAATATATTTACTAGTTTTATTAGGATTAGGCTTTACTTTTTTATCTTTTATTTTTACTAGCTATTTTTTAGACTTATCTTTAGTAATTTGATTAAATAGAGTTTTGAATTTTTATTTTTATAATAGATATGAATGAGAGAAAGCTCCATGTACTTTGGTTGGGAATCCCAAAACAAATTCAATTATTTCCATTGTTTTACTTATTACTTTCCAGGAGTAACTTAACCACCCAATCTAGCTTTAGGTCCATAATTAATCCGGGAGAGAATCGTGAGATTTGAAACCATACTTAAAAATCTCCACTTTGATGTTTAATTTTTTTAGTTTAAGAAATAGACTCAATCGTCTCACAAAGTCATTATAGCATCAAGTCAAAAAAAGTTCGTTGATTCAGTATTGTGCAACATACAGTTGAAAGAACCAATACAATCCATAATTATCGTAATCGCACTACTAAAAAATAAATTTACATGATTAATTGAGTGAGTTGTTAGATCCATCAAGAGAAATAACGATTGAATTTAAACGGCCACGCAATTGAGGTCGTTGATTCAAATCAGATTCTTCTATTTGTCAATGAATAATATGAATTCAAACATCAATTCACTTGTATTCCACTTTATAATTAATAATATGTACCAATGAATACGTAAAAAGGAAACTATAAATACTTTTGGCATTTCAGTTTGTACAATATGAGATTGGGGGCAGAGTAGCTTTTATCAGCTCCTACCACGGGACTAGATTACATTTTTCTTCCCCTCCTATCACTATAAATAATGCTGATGAGAAATGACCATATCTATGGATTAGTGGTGTCAGATTAAAATCCAACACGAATTTGTTTATTTTTTTGTTTCGAAATTTTTTTATATATTTAAAAGATTATATCTTATACTCATGTCCAAATATATATCGGACATTAAGGGGCATGGATGTTACAATGAAAGGGCACCGATTCTAAGTACTGGCGCTGGATACGGTGCCTTACTCCTGTAAAAATTGGAAGTCAGGATTCTCAGTAAGTTCAGCACTGGGTTTAACATCAGCAAAATCTTGTACTTTCATGGAATCAGTGATGTCCTCCACTAAGAAAGGAATGCTGCATTCAGACAGTATAAGCAATAATTAGGACTCTGAACCACATTAACCTCAATAAAAAAAGAAAAAAAAAGCTATAGTTTTTCAACTTTGGTTGAAGTTATCTTACCTAGAATCTTCATCCAATAAAAAGGAGCTGCTATCATTTTCGGAGTCATCTGTCATAAGAAGTTTCATGCTGGACATGACCTGGGCAAGAATGAAGAGGTTTAATTAACATATGAAAAGAGAAAAAAATGTAGAGTTGAAATTTGTGCAATTTGTTGTGGCAGACTTACATCTGCCGAAACACTTTCATTGTTGTTACCATCACTGTAAAGAGTACATAATTTATAAAATTGTTGAACACTCAGAACCTGGTGATTTAGGACACATAATAATGTAAGAAGCAGAATATAGATGTATATATTGAACAAAATTTTGAAATTCTGAAGAATTCCATATTGTTAAAGCAGTGTTATAAAGAGACTTACAGTGCAAAGGTCATTTGTAATTTCGTCATACGAAATTTTGGACTTTTCAGGCATAACCTGACAATACAATACACAAACAGTTGTTCAAATTAGAGAAACTAAAGAAAACTACATGATGGAACTGAGAGCAAGGGATGGTAGCTACCAAAATTAACAAAGATATTTGCACAAGTAGATACTTTTAATATATATATAAAGGCATAATGATAAATTTAACCCTTCACGTTTACATTTTTTGTCAATTTAGCTCTTATTCCTTTTTAGCTAAATTTTGCCATCAACTTTTCAAAAAATAATCAAATCGGTTTTATAATGTAAATGTTGATTAAAACATTAATTTTCTTAACCATGTTGGCATGGTAATCTACGTGGCAGCCCACAAATACTTAATGCTGACATAACACTATTTGTTTATATGCCATGTCAACAAACAATTTAATAATTGCAAAAATATTAAAAAATATATATAATAACTAAAAGTTAAAAAAAATCAAAATTAGCATGAAGTATATGTGGATTACCATACGGGCTGCCATGTCTAAAAAATTAACATTTTAGTCAATATTTTCATTAAAAAAATAACCATTCAACTTTTTTTTAGGTTGAGGGTCAAATTGACAAAAAATGCAAACGTTATGGGCCATATTTGTTATTATGGCTATAAAAAAATAGCATCAAATGAGAATGACATGTATAAATGCATCAAACCAAAAGAGTAGAAATAATTTAATGCAACAAAGTTCTAACTTGGAAACATGAACAACTGAAGAAACATACCAAGAATCCAACTGCTTGCCTAGTGTGCTTAAGTTCATCCCATGCTGAGCCAGCATACTGTAGTAAGAGGATTCACCAAAGACAACTATGAAACCTTAAAACTAAAAACTTTGCTTGGTAGTATGTGAAAATGACACTTTTTCAACATTCATTAGTCAGAACTAAAGAAACTACCTCTTCTTTTGCTTCAGTACACCATTTTTCCAAGGAATCTAAGCCAGACTTCACATACTCACCATTGCTAAATGTTGAACACTCTTTCTGCTGAAGAAGGCTGTATCATAACATTACATTTTGAAAATAGCACTTATTATATTATCTACAGTAATAGGAAATAAAGATGAAATAGTGATTTACCTATTAAAAATCTGTACATTCATATATGCAAAATTTTGAGTGAAAATCTTCTGAACAAGTATTGGAGGCACCTAAAATAAACCATACCACAAGCTCAGGGTTCATAAAAAAAAATATGGAAAAACTCCACTTTAATATCATCAGAATTGGAAATTACGTACAAAATTATCTTTTAATGTGCTTAGAAACTGGTTTAGGCACTCAATAATGCTCTGCCAGTGACTAGCTGGAGAAGTATCATCTTTTGATTCTTCAAAAGTCTTAGGAACCTGATATGTGAAAGCAAGTTAAAGTAAATTAATATTGAAACATCCAGTTTCAGTTTATCACAAGAAAGCACATCTAACAAGTTCAATGAAAGCAGCACAGCCAACTTATAATGTGCAAGGCACTATACAACGAGAGGAGATGGTTTCAAAAAATAAGCCTGCAGAAAGATCAAAATGCTTTCTCCTGTCTAGGTTAAAATTTGCCATTAGTCATTGTACTTATATTTGGTCATTTTCAGTTCCTATACTTTTAGAATTGTAAAATTTTAGTCTTCACCAAATGGTACAGATTAAATTGATTAAATTAAGTTTTGCTTTTTTTCAAAATTTGAAGCGACAAACATATTACACGTGTAATTTCATGTCAGCTTCTTATTTTCACATATTACTAAAAAAAAACAGTTAAGAGATTTAATTATTGACATTTGTATTAAGATTAAAATTTTGAAACTTGAGAAATATAACGACTAAAAATGATCCAGTTAGAGAATATAGACTAAATCTACAACTTTATGCATAATAGACTAATAGCAGAATTCAACTAAACAGATTTAATTGCTATCATTTGGTCAGGACTAAAATTTAAAAATTAGAAAAGTATAGACTAAAATTGATCAAATTAAAGTACAGGTACTAAATCAATAATTTAGCCAAAGTACATGGTCTAATAACAGAATTCAACCTATCAACTAACATAATTTTAAAAGTAAACAAAATAAATGCATAGCTCCTTATACCTGAATACAAGAAGAAACATGTCGTGACAATTCCTTTTTCAATTTGTCCCTAATGATTCCAAAGATCTTTTCTACATATGCTGTGAGTTGCTGCTTAAAAAGCAGAGCTGGATATTTGGCCTCAACTAGTTGCACTACACCAACCGGTAAATTGGCAGAAGATGAACGAAAACTCTGAGAAAGAACAAAATGTCACATAATTTTCCTTCAAAAGCTCTAGAATAATTAGAGCTGTAAATGATGAACAATTCATGAACAATTTGGTTTTTGTTCGTTTATTAAACTAAATAAATGAATATGAACAAGATTTTGAGGCTCGTTTATTAAACAAACCAAACACAAACAAAGCTTGTTCAGTTCATTTATGTTCATGAAGAAGCTCGTTTATGTTCGTTTAAAGCTCATTTAATAAATAATTTAAATCTTATTTATTGTTCCATTAGTATATAATAATAAATTTATTATGGTTTGTGTGCTTATTTTATATTTATTATAATTATTAATATTTATATTTGACTATTTTATGTCTAAAAAATAATATATATGTTTATTTGTTGTTTGTTTGTTTATTATTCATGAGCATTGTTCGTGAACAAGTTCAATTATATGTTCATGAACATGTTTGTTTAATGTTCACGAATATGTTCGTTTAACTTAAACAAACGAAAATGAATGCACATACTTCTAAATGAACGAACATGAAAAAAAATTTTGAAATAAACAAACAAACAAACATGAACAGAGGTCTGTTCGTTCAAGCTCAGTTCATTTACAGCCAAAAGATTAATTCAAGAAAATATCGATAATAATCATATCACAAGAGTTTTAAAAGAAGTAGGGTTCTTTCTTTTCTAGTGATATGTTAAAGAAGAGTTATAGATTTTTAAATCATGAGCACTTCATGCAAACAAATTAGGCAGAATGTTAATGAAATATCTTAATACCTGGGTCATTCTTGAAAATATTGATGTTGCAGCAGGTTTATCAGCACTTGAACCAGAGGATTTCAAACTACGTTGAAGCAAAAACAGCAATGCACAAGTGTTGGACAGCCAATAAGCCATGTGGTCATTGTTGTCCTGGTCCTGAAAAATATCACAAAGCATTGAACAAACTACAAATCTCAACTTTCTACACTAGCTTTTTTGTACTAAATATTGAGGACTATGATTTGAGATTATAGTAAACAGGAGCTTTTTGGTAATAAACAAGTCACCTCTAGTGCAGATCCAATCATTTCAATAAGACGGTCAAATACACTTGTCTTTTCTGCTTCAAATGATTTCCAGTGGAGAAGGCATTTGTATATTGTAAATGCTGCTACAGGCTTTTCTTGACTGAATCCAAGATTCTGTGACACACATTTGAGTAGAGTATCTACATTTTCCTGTGGATAGGTGATACACAATCACAATTAGCCCCTAAAAACTTCATCTGATTCATATACTAGAACGAAAAACTAGAAAAGGGAAAATCATATTATGTGAGTTAATACTTGTTGCCTTCCATTTTGTGAACTTGTTTTACTATCTTCTCTACCCAAACTTTTTTTTGATGAACCAGGACTCATTTGTGCCTATCACAAAGAACTTTCCATCTCAGGATGATAGAATCATCAAAGAACCAAGTATACAGTCACTCATTCCTTGCTTACCTGTTGATCATTTTCCAGAGGCTGCAAGATGAAGATAAAGACCAACAAGAAAAAATAAGGTGAAAATTAATCTAGGGAAAAAAGAACTCAAGAAAGAAAAGGAAAACATGTTTAAAGAAAGCTTACTGCGGATGTTGCAGCTGTCTCTGACGTTTTTGAATTAGATGCACTCAACAATGCTTGCTGTCGCAAAATCTGGTCTTCAGTTTCTATGTCCAAAATCTTCTCTTCAAGCCTGTTAAAAGATACAGACAATCTGGAATCAAAGAATGAAAAATCCTATTGACAAACATTCATACAGCGATAAAAACATCAAACATATAAACCTCTGCATTGCTGTTTTTAGCTCAATTATCTTTGACTCTGCCTCCATAGCATGCTTGCTTGTTTCTTCATATTTCTTCTCAGTTTCCTCAATTTTCTGTTCTAATGAACTTACCAGAGCCTGCAACGACATTGTGGCAAACAAGATCTCAAGAAACAGAAAGACAAACCTAAGCTCTCATTCAGAGGAACATATGTCTAACAATACCTTCAGCCGTTCATTTTCTGCTGTAAGTTTCTTTGTCAATTCGTCACTAGTAACAGGGATCCCCTGAGTCGTAGGAACTTGTTCAGAAGTGCTGCTTGCAGCTGCACTTTCCTTAAGTGGCAATTCTTTTGTTTCCTAAAACTCAAGTTGCATAAGGGAAGCCTTTAGTCAAACCTAAGGTCTTATTCAGAAGCCAAAAATGTGTATAATAATACCTTCAGCCCTTCATTCTCAGCAGCAGGTTTTTTCACCAATACATCATTAGTAACAGGAACCTCCTGAGTCACAGCAATGTTTTTTGCAGTTTGACCTTCCTTGTTTTGCATTTCTTTTGTTTCCTTCAACTCAAGTTGCGTCATCTCCAAAGCAGATTGTAACCTTGCAATTTCTTGGTTTTTGGATTCCTCAAGCTCAGCCTGCCCTAATAAATTAATCTGTTAGGAACAAGAAAAATACCAAATTGCAGTAATCCTGCTAATGGTTGTTATCCTTTATAGCATGTTTACCATGAGAAATTAAGTAGAAATGGACTAATTCTACCAAAGGTAACTTGTACATAAGCATTATTGGTAGCCTTCTAATGATACCAAGAAAATGCATCTGCTATCCTAACCTATAAGCAAACCAAGGGCACTATAATTTAGTCCGGAAAAGGGAAAACATCACCCAGACCATAAATAAAATGGAAAGCATAAGAAATTCTCCATAAACAAATTCGCATAATAGTTTATTACTAATCAGATATTCAGGCTATTTTTGAATTGACATAGAATCTTAGGACATATATGTTAAGCAATATGTAGATATGTGAATCATTGGAAGATTTGATAGCTGATTATTAGGGATTATATTTTTTTCCTTATAAGATAGTCTCTAAACATGTATATTTATGTGCTATGAAACACGGACACATAATACGAGTATAACATGATATGGACACGACGATACGATAATTTCAAAAGATGAGGATATGAGTAAGGCATGACACGACAATAAAAATATTTTTATCTATATTTTTATGTTAAAATATTTCATTTGTTTACCACCTTGTTGTTAAAATAATAATAGCATTTTTTAATTTAATTTAATCTTAATTAATTAAAATATTTGAAGTTAAAATTTTATAAATTAAATGTTATTTGTAATAGTTTCTAAAACTCAAAGTATAACTTGTGCTAAATAACCCAAATATATTATAATAAATAACTGAAGCCCATCCTAAAAAACCAAATGGGGTGTTTGGTAAAATAGAATTTTGGGTCTTTTTTAGTTGATCTAGGCACAAATAGAGGATTGGGTAATCGAACCTTCTAATTGTAGTATTCGGTAAATAGAGGTTTACAAAAACTTGTTAAGTTAAAACTTCCAAAACAAAAAAAAATGCTATGATGAACAACTTTTTTCACAACTGATTAGGAATGTGATACATAGAATGACATATTTGATCATGCTTGCTAAAAATTATTCATTTTGCCACATGCTTGCTCAAAATTATTCCATTTGCCACATGTATCTATTTTTTGAATATTTATGTACTCTTAATTTATTTTCAATTTACTTGTGTAAAATGATTTCTTATGCAACTTTATCATAATTGAAATGTGTTACTTGACAAATTTATTTAGAGTGTAACATAATTATCACTAATTTACGTACTAAGAATATGACATAATTATCACTAAGAATATAGTTTACAATTATATTGATACACTATTAATATTTATCAATTTCCACAATGTTAATATTTGCAAATAAGAAATTTAAGAAATTTGTTTATTTAAATTTTTAAAAATATTCACTAATTAATTTCCGTAATAGATGTTTTAATTCCTTGATAATTATGTTTTATTTCAATAATTTCACCCAATAAAAACTAAAGTATTACAAACAAATAAATATGTAATAATAAAATGTGTCAATCCTTTATTTGTCATTTTTACACATATCAACTTTTAGCTTTCAGGTAAATTTTGCCAAACATTTTTAAATAAACAGTTAATAGAATCAATTGGACAAATTAATTAATAGAACCAATTGGTCAAACTAACCACTGTAATCAACAATCAATTATCAGCTAATTGCTAAATATGACCAAAGCTTGAATTCAAAAAAACAACCAAAGCTCAACAACTAAAAAAAAACTCTACCAAAAAAAATTATATCACTTCATCAAAGCGATGAGTTCAATACACCAAAAATTAACGCTAGAGACACTTGTTTCTTTCTACCACCACAAGTCCTCTTCCTCCTTTTTCTCATTCATCAATCGACTACTTCTTTTCATCGCTTATTGACCGCCAACTGTCCGTGTTCGTTTGTATCCATTTTTGGACTAGTGTCTTGATCGTGCCAAGACCAAGTCCAATTTTTTTTCTTTGATGTATTTCAATATGTGTCGTACATATCCGGGCGTATCCGTGATATGTTTGTGTCAAACACCCGTACGACACCAATACGAGAGGGAAGAGTAGTGTCGGTGCTTCATAGTTTGTGTTAGAGTATGCCCAAAGAGCAATAATGAGATAGTTGTAATTACATACTCATTTTACCTTTTTATTAATATAAGACATTCCCATTATTATTTAAGTTTCTTTTTTTGTGCGTATAAATAAACTTATCAATAATAAATTTTCTTAAAAGATCGTTAATCAAATATTATTGTAAGATTGAACAATAATAATGAATTGAGACTAATGTGTAGTTGATTGATGATAAAGTATTGTCATTGAAATAGGGATGTCAAAATCAATACATGAGTGTGTTAGAGAACAACATACTAGACTGACCCGTCATGAGTATGTTTTTTGGATTATTATGAAATAGTCACAAACATTACTTATAATGATAATTATGTATATGATCCTCAAACTTGAGATCATTATTTTCCCCACATCATGAATCGTATATTTTGATACAGTCAAACGTCTACTGTAATAGATTATACTATAAAGACTAATATTGAATATACTACAATCCATGTAGTGTGATATGATTGATTAAAATAGGATTTATTCCTCCTATATCATTGGAGTAATATCTTATTCTATTTGATAGAGTGAGACTAGAAATGTATGGTAATACTCAAATAAGTTAATATGAAAAATTCCCATTTTTTTATAGTAATCTACCTAGACTATCAAGAAATATGGTATTGGATTATACAAGTGTGATGATATCATGACTTGTGTCCAATCTAGATATAAGAAAAAAAAGATATGATGCATGAAAAGTTTATCACAGAAAGGTTATGTCGAATCACGGTTTCTTGTAACTTGAGTGACAATAATGCATTGCTAGACGTCACTCATTACTTGTAACATTAGAAATGTTCTAGTATTACTACTAATATTATAAGAACCTATAGGGTCACACCTTATTATTAAAGCAAACAGAATTCACGCCAATGGAATGGGCATATACTTTCCTAAATACAACTATGGTGGATAAGTATCACATGACGGACAGAATCGTCCGGCGAACAATAGTTCCTGGTGAATAGTATTGCATGGCAGACAAAATAACCTGGCAATAGAATTACTGGGCAATGGGATTATTTGGCGGATACGATTCGCAACATCTTTTCAGAGTTAATATTTGTGAAAGTTAATATTCTTTTGGAAGGAATATAATTTAAATATCTTTCATGATTTTCTTTAAAAAGTAAAGGGAAATTATTCCGTTTTTAATACACATGATATTAATAAAAGGAATACAATCCAAGATTATGTAGAAGAGTGTAAGAAAAATCAAATTAGGTCTAGCAGCCGAAAAGTTTGTATTCTCTCTAAAAAAGTTAAAAGAGTTTTGTTGTTCGTGCTTAACTGGGTGGGCCACGTAGTGGCCGAGACACTTTGTTACGGCTAGGATTGATATCGCAAAAAGGAATCCAACCAACAACCTTCTTACTCACAGTTCTTCAATTTTGAAAAGGTATATATTCAACCCTATTTCAACCCGACTCGTTTATGGTACATGGATCGTGGTTGACAATCGTCGAAATAATTTTTTCGTGGTATCATGGCCTCTTGGCTCGATTTAGTGAGTTCACATTTTGTTATTTTAAACGAGAATCATTTGAGTATTTCATGGGTTCGTGTACATGGCCAACACAAGCAGGTGTACCATCATCTCCACAGAAATCTACAACTTTCGACGGCTGGAGGGCTTGCACGTGAGGCTCATGCACCACATAAAGGTTTGCAACTTTGCTTCACGCGTCGGCATGCCTAGGTGTGTAGAGTGTTGTCTCACCTTCGGCTTTCGTCCCCGATGTTGACTCCCTTGTCTGACCTTAGCCTAGTGATCGGTTGCTTGATCAAATGAGGTTTCATGGGTCATTTGGTTATTTTTGGGGTTTCACACTATTTTGGTTCTATTTTTTTTGCTTATTTCGAGATTAATTTGAGTTGATTAATCATCATTTGGACTAGTTTCATTATTTTTTGTTTGTGCTGTTCAAAATTTTTTGAATTACAGTTGAATTTTATCTAGAAATCTATTTGTTCTTCGTAAGTGTTAAGTTTTCTTAAGAAGAGATATGATGATTGACTCTAGATTGGCTGCGAGTAAGATGATTCCGGTTATGTCTAAAATTAGAGAGCACAAAGTCAATGGATACAATTATTTTGAATGTAGTAAGACGGTTCAGATCTACTTGAGAAGTATTGACAAGCATGATCACCTGACCAATAACCCACCCACTGATGAGACACGGAAAACATAGGTAAGAGATGATGCCAAACTATTTTTGTAGATTCGCAATTCTATTGACAGTGAAGTAATTGCTTTGATTAATCATTGCGAATTTGTTAAAAAACTAGTGGAGTATCTGGATTTTTTATGTTTCGAGAAATGAAATATCTCATATGTATGAAGTGTTCCAAGTGTTTTATCGTCTGGAGAAGCAGAATAAATCTCTGAGAGCTTACTTAATCGACTTTAAGAGAGTGTATGAAGAACCCAATGGGAACAAATGATGTTTATGAGTTTTCTCTTTGGTCATTTTCCAGAGTTTGAGGCTACCAGATCCCAAAACACACATTTTGCTCGGACTCAGTAATGTATGGTGGGTCACGGTAATAAGACATAAGGATCAACTACTCGTGACAAACATGGTGGTAGTCACAAAACAAGGTGTGGTGTGTTATTATTGTCATGAGTCTGTCTAAAGCTTCAGACTTAGGCTAGGAGAGCATAGTCACCACATTTTGCAGCAATAAGTACTATGACCATTTCACTATCTGGAAAATTTACTCCTATCACTTCTATTTTTGAGTCAGGTAACTCCACTAAGTGGCTCATTTCTTCATCATCCAATTGAATCATTGATTCTAGTGCTATAGATCACATGATGGATAATACAAATATCTTTTTAACCTACATAAAATACTTCTAAAGTTGTTCTAGCTAATGGGTCCAATTCTCATGTTCTTGGATCTAGCATCGTTATCCTACATCATCTATTTCTATCATTTATGCGTTAAACATAATCGACTTTTCTTCCAACTTATTGATTGCTAGTAAGCTTACTTGTGCCCTTAATAGTTGTCTTATTCTTTCCAAATCATTCTCTCTTTCAGGATCTTACGAAAACAGATTATTGGTAGAGGTCATGAGTTTGGAGGTATTTTATCTTCCTGATACATAATGTTGAGAGCTATTGCTTGCTCTAGTATGCAATGTCCCTTTGAGGTCATTATTGGTTAGGTCGTCCCTCAATTTCTAGAATCAATAAAAGAGTTGAGTTTCTTTTGAGTTAGTCCATTATGATGTTTAGGGTTCGTGTCCTACTACTTTAAAGTCTGAGTTTCATTATTTTTTGGACAATCATTCATGCGTAACTTGGTTATGTTTAATGAAAAATCGTTGTGATTTATTTTGGTAAAAGGACCCCTTTGATCCTTCTCAATTTTAAAATTTAACAAATTGGTCACTCTTAAAAAATTAGATCAACTAAGGATAATTAAGCACAATATTAATGTTTTTTTTGTCAATTGTACATAATTTTGTTTGGTATAATAATAAAATTAACCTTTGATGTCTACATATTTTGTCATTTTGGTCTTAATTCTACAAATTCAATAAATTCAACATTAACATTTACACATTTATACAAATGTTGCGGGATAAATTTGTTAAATTAAGACTAAATTGACAGAATGTGTAAACTTTGATGGCTAAATATATTATTATACTAATCAAAATCATGTACAATTGATGAAAACATTAATGTCATGATTAATTATCCTTAGTTGCTCACTTTTGAATTGAAAATGATTAATTGTTTTGATTTTTTTGAGAGGGACTGTAGAGGTCTTTTTACCCTTTACTTTGTATCTTTTGTGCCTCTTGTACTGAAATTAAAACTCAATTTAATGTTTTTTTTTCTTATTTTGCGAAGTGATAATATAAAATACATTTTATGCTATGCTTTCCATGTTTATGACTTAAAATGGTATTACTCATCAACCCTTTTCTGTTGCTACTCTATTCTAGAATAGAGTGGCTAAAAGAAAAAAAAAATAGACATTTTCTTGAATTGGCCAAAAGCTCTCCTTTTTTAGATAAGTGTTTTTAGATTATTATATAAGTCACAATATTTCTTATAGTGATAATTATATGTATAATCCTTAGATTTGAGATCATCAAAGTCCCAACATTGTTTCTTGGATTGGCCACACTTTGTATAGTAAGATTTGAGTTATTAAGATAGGATTTGTCCCTCTTGCATAATAGAAGTAATATCTCATATAACATCTTTGAAAACCCCGTGATCATAATGGAATAATTTGAACAATTATGAGTCAAATTTGTATGAATAAATAAATGTTAATTATAAGCGTTAGTGGAAAAGGTAATATGATACGGGAGAAAATTTAAAAGAATGATTTATTAAAAAATTAATTTGGATATAAATTAAATTGTAAAGTTTTACAAATGTTAGGTCAAAGTGAGAATTTATAGTAAAAATGATTAAATTGAATTAATAGTGAGATGTGTGAGGACATGAAAAACAATTTTACCAAGAGTTAGTAGACAATGATGATGGATTGATTTTCTTAATGGATAAGTAATAAAAATCTTATTATTTTATTTTATTTCTATTATGTTTTTATTATTATATTGGTGATATTTTAAAAGAAAGATGGAAAAGATTCATCATCTTTCTCCATCTCTTTCACGTCACCACCGTAGAGAAGAAGAAAAACATTTCATTCCTTTACAAATTGATCCTCCATCTCTATTAAAGACCCTTCCAAGCTTAAAACCATCAACTTTCTTTAGAAAACTATAACCTAGAAAGCTTAGATTTTTTAATAGAAGGAAAGTGTTCATACTTGAAGAGAGAAAATCTAGATAATGTGAAGAACTAAAGTTTTAAGTTAAGATCTTCATTATTTAGTGATAGTTTTATGTCTATTTGATTATTTGAACATGAAAATGTTGTGGATAAAGAATATAATTTTTCATATTTTATGATATTGATGTGAAATGAAGAGAAAGAGAAGGAATAAGATAGGAGTGTAGACAAGGGGAAACAAGTAGACAAAGCTTGAAGGAAGTCTAATTTAGCTAAATTTGTAAGTACGGTAGAATTCTTTCTTACCTAATTAGATTTTATTAAAATGATAATTAAAGAGCATGCTAATGTTACGAGTTAAGTACTTGTAACTTAGTAAATGTGTGAATGATTCAAGAAAATAGGAAATGTTGCGGTTATTATTGATATGATTAAATGTGTAGAAAAAAGAACTAAATTGTAAAATGTTAAAAAAGTTATGTGGCTGTGAAAATATGAAACTTAATTGTGCTTGTGATGAATATTGATTTTATAATAATGTAAAAGCTATTGTAGACAAGTTCTGAACTTGTGAGATATATGGCTTGTCATTAGGAATATCATAGCACACTTGTGAATTTAGTACTCTGGTGCTCCTGAAACTAGCACTTCGGTGCTCTTAAATTTAGCACTTACATGCTCTTGTATTTGTGATTTCATTTTGTTTATCCTTTTTGTTCACTTGAGTCTACAATGGGCGAAATTGAGTGATACATGAACAATGCATGAATGATTACAGTATGCTAAGTGAAAAAGAATGTCGACTAATCTTGTTGCTATTGTGTACTTTATTTACGACTAATTACTATGATCATGTTAAGATAGTTAATTAAACTTAGTGGTAACGTTTGAATTCTCTATTACTTATCAAGCTTTTACAAGCTTAATGTGTTGTTTTAAACGTGTAGGTAAAGATTGTTTTGAAGGCAAATTTTGAAGTGACTCTCCCCATCCTTATCTCATCATCAAGCAAGGAGTGAAGAGTATGAAGCTTAAATATTGGTAATAAGGTGGCATGTAAATAGGATTAGAACCATATGAATTTTGTTGTAAAGTAACTAATTGGTTCAATAACTATGTCACGCATGCTTAATGTCATTTTGGCACCTTGGGATAATTTTCTTTGAACGGATATACTCATGTTTTTTGTGACCATTTATCACTTATGACTAGCTCTTTTATTACATTTTCGGACTCTATTTCAATTCCTAAAACTTTTAGGGAAGCTTTGTCCCATCCTGGCTGGCGTGATGCAATGATATAAGAGATGACTGCTTTAGATGGTAATAGTACTTGAGAATTGGTGGATTTGTTTCTGGAAAGAAGGCTATTGGATGTAAATAGGTTTTGAAGTTAAAGTTAATCCTGATGCAGATTGGGCAGGATCAGAGATGGATATAAGGTCAACTACAGATTATTGTGTTTTTGTTGGAGGGAATCTAAGTTTTTGGAAAAATAAGAAGCAAAGTGTAGTATCACAGTCAAGTGTAGAATCTGAATACAAAACTCGACACAATATAAATGTGAGGTTATGTGGTTACAACAGTTATTGAATGAACTTGGCTCTCATATGTCGTTACCAGCAAAACTATAGTGTGACAGTCAAGTTGCTCTTCATATATTTTCCAATCCAGTGTTTCATGAACAAACCAAGCTTGTTAAAATCAACTGTCATTATTCATGAGAAGATTCAACAAAAATTTATATCAACAGGCTATGTCAGAAACAAGAGATCAATTAAGAGATCTTTACAAAAAGTGGATCTCGAATTGATTATATTTGTAGCAATCTGGGAATGATTAATATCTATGCTCCAACTCGAGAGGGAGTGTTAAGGAATGTGTAGTTATGTGAATCATAAGAAGATTAGATAGTTGATTATTAGGGATTAGATTTTGTTCACTTTCATTTGCTTTCCTTATAGAGTAGGCTCTAAACCTGTTTATCTATTGTACCGTTTGATGGAATGTAGAAGATAGAAAATTCATTATCTCATTCTCCTCATGTTCGATTATTCGTTTCAGTATTTTATTTTAATATATATGGAAAAGTTATAAACTCATCTACTTCTAGTAAAGTAATCAAGAAAAGACCTACCCTCAATTTTTTCTCCAACTGCAAGCTGCTTGTAAGTTCTTTAACTTGCTTTTCCAGCTTATCCTTGGCGTCTTGGAGTGCACCAGTTTCCTTGGCAGCCTGCAGACAGACAAGGTGTAATCGATTTACATAATCAATCCCCTACTATCACCTTAGAGATGAGACTAACAAAAGATCACATCAAACAAATGAATTGTTTTCCTCTGGCAGGAATGGAAGAAAACTAGGATTACAAGAGATGACATTATATTATAATACCAACTAATGCAAGCAACATAAGCGCAAAAGATAGAATTAGTATCCCATTTCTCAATAACTGCTGTTAGTAGGGGTTTGTTCTAGATATTCCTTCGTTCTATAATTAATCAAAACGAGCAAAAATTACATTAATATTCACATACAATAGCATACTTTCGGGAATATCATCATCTATCAAGAAATTTTGTTGAAAACAAGATTAGATCAATAGCTTCAGCAAATTAAAGGAAAAAAAGAAATAAAGAAATGACAAATTCACCATTCTTAGCTTCACTAATTCTCCAAATGCATTGCTTCCTCTCACGGCACATTGTATGATAAGTGCTGCTTCCTTTAACCGACGATAACGAAGGTTGGCCAATTTTCGTCGACAATGAGTCTGTAGTAGACAAGAACTAACATAGCTTCAGAATCCAAACAGAAATCATAACAAAAATTGCAGCTGGGAATTGCGATATAAAAAACATCAGCATGATTTCTTTTGTTAAATTAACCAACATCAATATTTAATGCAAGACAACTAAGATAACACAGAAAGGCTGTTTTTTTTATTGGAAATAGTTAAACCTAGAACCTCCTTTAGCGCAATCCTACTATTTACAACCTAGGGCACACCAGAGGTTGCTTTGGCTTTTTAGAACTAATAAGAGGGAATGCTAGACTTTCTTTCCCTTTTGATTTTACTTTTATAGGCAAAACCTAGGTCCAGAATGAGAATGAACTCATTATAGTTTGATCTAGAATAAAGTAAATGCAGATCTAAGTAATAAGTTCTATTCAACATACTCTCTTATTTCTGAATCCTGTTGACTGGAGATAATAAGGGGAAAATATAAGTTCCACGTGGTTGAATTCTTAGAAACATAGCGTAAAACGAGAAATAAAGAGGAAGGTAGTAGCTATTAATGTTTCCTTGTTTAAAAGAAATTTTTATCTTTACCTGAATTACAGTTGCAGCTACAGTCCGCTTCCTGGACCGAAGCTCATTACGAGCACTAAGGGCACGTAAACTTGCCTGAATGGAAATAGCTGAGAAGCGCAAATTATTGTATGCTTTCCTTTTTAGAAACCTGCGTGCATATTTTGAATTTTCAAACTAGCAGCTTCCCTCCTCATTCCCTCATACAGATGGCGTGTCATTTGTCCTGCAAGAATGTTAGAGAAAACAAAAGGAAAGGTATATAAGACTAGATATATTCATCAAACAAAAAATGACAATAGATATACATATAACAGCAGCAACTCCATCTTATGAAACAATCACGTCTGCACATATATGAAACTCTTGTTACCTCTAGAAAAGGCTTGAATTTGTGTGGCAGATGATTTTAGCAAGACAAACTTTTTGCGACACATATATGTACAGGCTCTTCTCTGTATTTTTGTAGCTGACCTTCCCAAAATCTCACCTCGCTGACCATCCAGTTCTGCCATCTGACCAGCCCTAAGAAAAACTTTTGTTTTACCAATCTGCAACAGCAGAAAATCTGTAAGTACAGAATTAAGTGGTACAAGAGCCTAATGGAAGCAAAAAATAAAATATACTAAATATCAAAACTGATGCAAGAAATGTGTAGTGTGGACATGCATGATATATAGGAACTTCTTAAGAAATAAATGGATTGACAAAAGCTGCCCCAAAGTTTAACTTTAAGAAAATTTATAAATACATCATGTACCTGATAACCAGTGAGGTTACTCTTCTCCAGAATCTTTTTGCAAGCAGCGATATCATCTTTCTTGCCACTGAATAAGTAACTCGTGAATTCTAGTAACATAATTCTAAAGAATAAAAGGTGCACCTAAACAGAAGTAATAATTTTGAACTGCAAGGGATAATCATGAAAAGCTACCTCTTATTTCGAACCTCTGGAGCCAATATGACAAACCGATCTATAAATTCATGAAACAGCTTTCGGGAGGGAAATCCGGCACAACTAATTCTAATTGCCTCCATCACTCCCTGGAATCAAACATGCATAAAAACTAATGGACTTACAGACAGGTTACTTAGGCATTGACCAAAACGTCAAAACTTACCCCACATCGAAGTTGTTGTAGTACATTATTGTTTTCAAATATTGCTGGCTTAAGAGCATTATTTGGCTTTACACAACGAACGTAGTGTGGCTCAGTGGAACTCAAAGTCTCGAGCAAAGATTGGAGTTGTAGCTGTATAAAGCACATGGTATGCATGAGATGAAAGAAAATAGAGGAAGAATATAATCTGCCTTTAACAGACGCACCAAAGCTAAAACAGACCTTGAAGCCAGAACCTATAGAAGAAAACTTTGATGATTTGGAAGATTCCTCAGGTAAAGGAGGAAACAAGCTTGAAACAAAAGAGCACTTTGAAGCAGCCAGTAAGGCTTGATGCTCTGGAACAACATAATCTTTGTTCTTATCCAGGAAAAGCTCGGTTTGGTAAGTCACCTGTAGTAGAAATTCCTTCCACTCAATATTAAGAAGATTTCACAAAAGTAGATTAGAGAATCATAACTGATTATGACTATTCTAGCGAATGATGAGACCTTATTGGATTTAATGTAACTGATTTAATTATTTATAGAACAAAAATCTGATATCGGTTTCTGTTATCTAGATTCCACATATATGGATTCCTATGCATAGTTTGAGTAGAGTTAGCTAATTGGATTCTTCTTGTTTAATCTTAACCAATTTAGACATGTGTTAGATGTCAAGTTTAACATCGATTTCAAAGTTGGAGTAAGGAGTAAGGAGTCATAAGCAGCCAAATACCCTATATATTCTCTATATATAGTGGAGAATAACATAGATATTTCCATCAGCCTTATCTTTTATCTTGCTATTTAAGTGCCTCTGTAAGGATGTCCTGGCATAAGGAGATACTTACATCGCCAGCATAATGATAAATGGTGAAGTCAGTGCGCGACAACTTAGGCTTACTGAAGCGTTTATGGTCTTTAAAAGTCTGATAAAGCTTTGAGCAAATGTCTCATGTGTTGATCTGGGGAACATGCTATGGAAATAAAAGGAGTTATAGTTACAACTTCACTGGGTGATTGAAGCAAAAGAAAATCAAACTAGCAACTCTAGGTAAAAACAAATACCATTTATTCTTAAAATAAGTTTATCGTTCATACGTATTCTAATACCTACCAAGCCTCATCAAGAAGAGCTATGATGCCACCAGGTTTCTGTAAGCAGAAAAGTGAAGATTAATAGATAAAAGTAATATTATACATTATGGAAAATTATTCTCCCTCCCTGGTTTCATGAAGGTCTCTGTAGCTTCATTTTCAATATATGCATAAATTATGAACATCAACAAACATAAAATGTCAACATAATAATTTGTTTCCAGTGTCTGTAGGATATGATCACTTAGATTCTTTCAATGTTGACATTTCATTTTTAAGAAGTTCGGAAGGGCAGTGGCTAACATTTTGAAGTGGATGGAGTATTTATTTCATACGACAATCAACATCAACAAACAAGTGAAGTCCGTTGTGAGTGCTATCGTTTTTGTCAAGATGAGTTTAGGAGGATTTGATGCATAACACAAGAAAGAGAAACCGGTAGAGACTGTTATGATCGAACACTTGGGTTTTTGTTTCAGTAAAAAAATAGTTAACATGCGGTAACATATGATCAAGCATTTAATCAGTCATCTGTTCTATCTTTGTTTGCTTACACTCGAGCTTCTTGTATATTTTTGCTCTCTAGTTTGCCAACCACGATTCTGCAATTGCCAATGATAATTAAATCTTGATATGGAATTGTTACAATTGTGTGTTTGAGATTGATAGTTCATCTCATCAAAAGGAGAATAGAACTTTGGAACTCTTCAGAGAGAGACTCTCAGGGTTTTCAGAAATGTTGCTTAAGGTTTTATTATTCCATTTGTTCTTTAAACAAGGACTAATCTTTTTCATAAAAGAGGAAACCTATTACCAAAGGAAAATAAATCAACTAAAATAAAAAGATAATCAAGAAACCTAAAGAAAGAAATAGAAGTGTTATCTAAGCTTTAATTAATGATTTTAGATTAACAATATTTCCTAAAATAGATTTGGCCCATAACAACATCATAGGATGTGTTGAAAAGATAACTCAATTAGATTGAATCATTCAAGAGAAGGCTTTAGTTGAAAAAAGAAAAACATCATAAGAAGTGTTGAAAATGATATTTCAATTTATTAGATTTAATCATTCTCGTTTTATCTTGATTTTTCTTTGTACTTATAAAGTATTTATCTTGTTATCTTATGCCCCAAGCCTATCTAAAACAGTCATCTTAAATTATGTCCTACTTTTAGTCTACCAGAAATTTCTACGTACGTATCACTTTGTACCTACATATAGCTTGGATTTAGTGTTCTTGATCTAAGAACAGTTTTTCTACCAATTTTCTTAGATGTTATCAAAGTTAATATTTATTAGTATCATATTTTTACTTCGTTTTTAACATAAAAATAGAGTGTTACATACAAGCCTTTATTGCTATAGTTCTTTCTTATTTAGACTTATTGGTTTTAAATATTCATTGTCAATCTTTTTTTACCTACAACTTATTCCATAGTGTTAGAGAAAATTCTTATAGCTGTATAAAGCTGATTTATATGGACCATATAAGGGATTTATTATTCTCTTTCCTTTCCTATTAAGCTATATATGCATCTCAAGGTATAAAACAAATATACAATTTTCACCCAAATCAGTTTCGTTCTTCTTCCTCCTTTACTAAATCTCGTTTTTCTAGTATCAAAGTCACTCGGGTCAACTTTGAGTCCATGTTTTGCTGCTTTAAAACATGAAATGTTTTCATATCACTTTTAAAATGATCGTTAATGTGCACCACCGACACAGGGAGGAGCAAACGAGTCTCCTCAGCTATTAGGGAATTTCCAACGACTAGAAGGCAAGCGCATGAAGCACATGCACCATTGAAATCTTTGCACACCATTGTCACACGATGACGCATGAGGGCATGTAGGATGTTACCTGCTCACCAGGCCTCGGCTCTAACGTCAATTCACGATTTTGACCCAAGCCCAATGGTTGGGTGTTCAATTGGAGGTGGCACTGATGGCATTTGGTGAGTTTTTGGGGTGTTGTTATTGTTCACTATAGTTCGTTATTATTCTAAAGGCTAGTTGTTCAATTTACTTGGCTTTTGTAGATTAATAAGTTTGTGCAATTTGTGTTTTTGAGGTTATTTGCTATTTCAGGGCTTTTGGAGTTAACGTGTAATTACCAAATTTACAAAGTATAGTGACTGATTTGGAAGTTATAATAAGCAAGATGATTCCGGTGATGTTTATGATTACATATCAAAAATTGAATGGGTCCAACTATTTAGACTACAGCAAAACTGTAAAAATTTATTGAAAGAGTATCGATAAAGATGACCACTTGGTCAAGAATCCACCTATTGATGATGCTAAGTAGGCCTGGTTAAGAAATGATGCACAATTGTTCTTGTAGATGTACGATTCTATCAATAGTGAGGTAATCACTTTAACTAATAATTGTGGATTTGTTAAAGAACTAATGAACTATTTGAATTTTTTGTACTCTGAGAAAGGAAATGTCTCACTGATGTAAAAAATATGCAAAGCCTTCTACTAACTAGATAAGCAAGATAGGTCACAACATGTTTTTTCAATTTCAAGAGAGCATACAAGGAGTTTAATGTTTTGCAACCATTTAGCCCAAACGTGAAAGTTAAATAGACTCATCAGGATCAAATGACTATAATGAGCTTTCTTTCTGGTCTTCTGTAAAAATTTGAGGCTGCTAAACCTTAAATCCTCTTTTGATTTAAGATCACATCTTTGCAAGATACCTTGATGGTTATTGAAAGCTCTCATTTAGTTCAAACTAATAATAGTGCCCTTGTGGCTTGTGGTAACAAAACAAAAGGATCGAGTAATCGTTACAAAGGGACCAGTAGTCGCGATCAAGAAATAGGGTGAATCATGTTCTAATATTGTTATGAGCCAAGCCATACTAAAAGTTTTGTGTAAAGCTACAAAATAAGGCTCAAAGATCGTAGTTATCAAATATTAAAACATCAAGTAACAAGACCATCCTACAATCTAAAAAAGACTCTTCTTCTATCACTGCTATTGCTGAGTCACGTGTCTCTGAAAAGTGTCTTCTTTCCTCAACTTCCAAATGGGTCATTGATTCCAGTGCTACAGATCATATGATGAGTAATTCAACTATCTTTCACACCATTAATTCTCATACAAACATTACTAAAGTTGTCTTAGCTGATAGATCAACATTTATGTATTCTTGGATCCGGCACCATTAATCCAACACATCTATTTCCATAATTTTTTTGTTAAAATTACTTGATCTTACTTTTAACCTAATATCTATCAGTAAGCTTACTTGTAACCTAAATTATTTGTTGTCATTTTTCCCTGATCATTTTCTCTTTTAAGCTCTTTAAGACAAAGCAAATTATTGGTAAAGGCCTTGGGTCTGAAAGTCTTTACGTTCTTATACAATACTGCCAAGATTAGTTGCTTATTCTAGTTTGCTGTCCCGTTTTAAGGTACACTGTCAGTTAGGCCATCCTTCCTTGCCTTGCTTAAAGAAATTGTGTCTGCGGTTTAAGAAATCTTCTTTATTAGATTGTGAGTCATTTTAGTTTGCTAGACATCTTCCTTTAATGTCCAGAGTTAATAAACAAGTAGAATCTCCCTTTGAATTGATTCATTAGACCCAGTTGCAAAGAGGAACTCTTCCAAAATTTTGTTGTCTTGTTCAACCAACCTTGAGTAGGACCTACAACAATTTAATGAAAAAAAAATGCATTTTACATCGAGACTTAGAAGAGAAGGAGAATATGGAGATTCCTCCTAGATTTGAGGATGAAAAAGCATGAGGAAAAAAGTGTAGATTAAAGAAAGCCTTGTACGGTTTGGAACAATCTTATAGAGCATGGTTTGATACATTCAGCAAAACCATGGTTTTTTTTGGCTATCGAAAAAACAATTCTAAGCATACCCTCATCATAAACATCTAACAATAAGATCACTCTTATTATTATTAATATTGATGACATACTAATGACGAGAGATGACAAAGAAGGGATGACTCAACTAAAAGAAAATTGGCTCAGGAGTTTGAAATCAAAGATATTGGGAGGCTACAAAATTTCTTGAGAATTGAATTTTCCAGATTAGAGAAAGGGATATTAATCTCTCTTAGAAATTACATATTATAGCTGCTAACAAATATTTGGTTTGATGAGGTGTAACCCTGGAGAATCACCTATTGAGAGAAATCATAAGTTGAAAGCATGGATTGGAGAGTCAGTGGAGAAAGAGAGATATTAAGGTCTAGTTGGACAACTGATTTATATCTCACACACTAAAATAGACATAGCTTATGCAATCAATATAGTAAATCATTTCATGCATGATCCTCGAGAACCTCATATACAAGCAGCCCCTCGCATTCTACGTTACCTAAAGTCTACTCTAGGAAATGGCCCTTCTTCTAAATTTGGTCATCTCCAAATAAAAAGCATTTATAAATATGGATTGGGCTAGATCTTTAAAAGCTAGGAGGTCCACATCTAGGTATTAAACATTTCAAAGGAAAACTTATCACTTAGAGAAGCAAAAAATGTAGTTGCTTGATCAAATGTTGACGTAGAGTACAGAGATATTGATGAATTTGGTCAGCATGCAGCAACACTCGATAGCAAGCAGGCCATGAAGACCAAGCTGTGCAGGAGCTGCTACAACAAGTTTTTGGTTATTTTGTAAACTTTAGTTGATGAAATGAGTCTTAGTTCATTTCTAACTAAGTTAGGCCTATGATTGATGTAATTAGCTAGAGTGTGAGCTGTAAACACAGTTTTTGTTCAAGCTTACAAGTTTAAATTTCAAGTTTCTATGTAATTAGTGGAGGTAGGTAATGTTTAGGTGATTACTTGCTGTTTTTGACAAGCTTAGTGCTTGATTTATGTACTGGCATCATGCCATTGTTTTCTTAACGAATGAATCAGATTTGTTCATCAAATTTCTCTCCATTTTTCCTTAGCTTTTCTTCTTTCTTTTGCTCGAATTCATTTGATTGCTCAGCAAGCACCGAGGCTTGTTGCACAAGACACTTGCCGAGTCTGTTATTTCTGTTACAGCACCAACAGATATTGCTCAAGGTGTTTCTGAACTCTTGTGTTTGAAGGAATTGGACTTGTCAAGGAATAAGAAAATGTCCTTGTAATGTGGCAAAAAGGCTATTATCAGTGTAGCTCAAAATCCAGTTCAACATTATTGAACAAACTATATTAGTAGTCACTTTATCAAAGAGAAATTGACCACATGCTCCTTAAACTTAGTTCATGTGACGTTTGACAAGTAGTTAGCTTACATATTCACAAAAAGGATTGAGAAAAAGGGCCTATCATATTCTGGTGTACAAGTTGGAGATGTGTGATATCTATGCACCAAATTGATGGGGAGAGTTGACAACTAACTGAATTAGGATTGCTGTGTTTAAGGATAACAACAATTCTTGACTTTCAGGGTTCTTTTTACAAATATTTAGCTTTATTATTTCCTTAGATAGATTTATTCATGGTGTATAAATACCTACGTAATTTCTCACTCAAGACATTGAAATTCATCAAACATCTCTTCTAAATTTGTTTAAAGGTTGCTACCACTATTGTTCACAAAAAAAGATCGTAGGTAGCTTTGGGAGGAATCTATTCTTACAACTATGTAACTTACAATTGGATAAATATAAAGATTTCAAGGTTTCATGCACCTCAAAGTTTCAAAAGGTTTTTCTTTTTTTTTCTTTTATCTAAGTTGTGCTCTAACCAACCATTAGAAGTGTTTATTCATAATCACAACCGAGGTAAATTAAACCTAAGAGAAATGAAGTAATTCTTTGTAGGTTAAATTTTGAAGCAAGAAGGATACAAATGTTATGACCTTATTTCCAGAAAAAATGTTTGCCACCATGGATGTCACCTTTTTTAAGTCTGTTTTAGTGAAACTCACCTTTAGGATGAGATATATTGAAGATTTGGGATACTTAGATGTTTTTGTAAATCAAAATACCATATTGATTTCTACAATGTCATATATGCAAAACCTAGTGTTTTAACTAATGAAAACCAAGGTTCAGATTTTAGAAGTCATAATAATTTGGATGCAGTGGAAAGACAAGAAGTACGAAAGAAACTCCTTGTTTACTTGTAGAGAAAATAAATTCAAAGTAATAAGGCCAATGCTTATCATAATGTCAAGAATCTAAACCGGAGGTTGATCAAAACTCTATTGGATCTCCTCGTAACCTTCATTCTGAGTCTATCCAAGCTAGTACACCTAGTTCTCCTAATCCTACTTCTAGTTATTTTTATCTTAATGTCTAATTGCTAAATGAAAGGGGATTAAAATTTGTACCAAACAACCAATGCCAAAACATGTTTCTTACAAAAATTTGTCACCGAGTGTTTATGCCGGGATGGTATTGGCCAAGTCAAAGGAGGGTATTTTCATCTCTCAACATAATTATGTGTTAGAATTACTTGAAGAAACTGATTTGATTGGGCGTAAGGCTATTGAGACTCTAATTGAACCTATCTTGAAGTTACAACCGACAAGCTTAAAGAAGTGGTGAACAAGGATTATTTTCAAAGGCTAGTTGGTAGAATGAGTTTCTCAAATACACACCCATATATAGCTTTTGCAATTAGTATGGTAAGTCAATTCATGCAATCACCAAACTAGAACACATGGATGTTGCTTATAGAATTCTAAGGTATTTAGAGGCACGCCAAGTAGAGATCTACTATTTGAAAATTGTGGTCACCTACAATTTAAAGTGGTCGCTAATTTCAATTGTTGAAACTATAACTAAAACATAATAGGAAGCACGACATGACCTTGAAATGAAACACAAAGACAACATAAATACCCTAACATGTCAAAATCTATATAACACAAATTATTAACTTATCAAAAATTATATAAATATAAAATAATTTAAACATGATTATGACATTAATATACATATTGCTAGGTCTAGTATTATAGATAAAGATATTTCAAGAAAACTTAAAATTCTCTAATCATTTACCCAAGAAATTATACTATGATAATAAAACAACAATTTGAGAGGCACTAACCAAAAGGACAACGTAATGAAAATATTGAACCATTATAAGATTTGATATTTTAATTTATCTTTCTACTTATCATGTATTTATCTTATTATCTTACAATCTTAGTCTATCTAGAATATCTATACCATAATTATCTCCTAGTTTTAGTCTATCTAGAACTTGTACAAACTTATCGCGTTGTAACCATATATAGTTAATTGATATAGTAGTACGAATATATTTCCTACTACTTTTCTTATAGGATGTATGCTAAAGTTAAAACCACAAGGGTCTAGGTATAGTTAGCCTTAAAATTTTCTTTAATATATGAAATAAACATTCAAGGACTCAAAGAGTGAACCTAGGACACTGGAATTAAGAGTGCAGTATTCTACCAAGAGACTACTCCTAAATTTTTCGTGATTTTTAAAAGAAATTTCCTAAAACACAATTGTGATCAATATCAAACAAACATAAAATCAAGATCATAGCTTCTAAATGAAACACCATCATCGAAGTTCTATATAATCTTAGAGTCAGCAAACAACATAACATTATTTGTAGTTCTTCATATTTCTTAAAATTGTTTTTATAACCAAACAAATTTCACAAAACCTAGCGAATCCTACCCTGTAAAAAAAAAGAGTTAAAACCAACTATTAGTATCATAAAAAAAAATTAGTAAAATGTGACTAATGATAGCCAAGCTATCTTTGTCAGATATTCCACTTGGCTTGGCAAATGGAGTTTAAATTCTGTATATTATCAAGTAAGCAAAGATCAATATCTAAATCCAAAAATTTATTCCGCAAGATTTTTAATAATTCATGACAAAAGCATAAACTTCTTCCACACAAACACAAATATAAAATATTAGAGCAGAATTTAGATTTCTGGTGAAAAATTAAATTCAAATGGAAGAAGTGATGACATACCTTCTCAATGAGATCAAGAATATCTTGATTATCAACAAATTCTATATAACTCCAATCAATTGCTTCTCTTTCATATTCCTCCTGTTCCATCTTAAAGACATGCTGGCAAATGACAACATTAGCCATGTTAAGCATGGCTTTGAAAGCTTAAAAGCTAAAAATATCCTCAAGACACTAGCACCAATCTAGTGCATAAACCTGATTAAAATGTTGTTGTAGCTTTTCATTTGTCAAATTGATGCAGAATTGCTCAAAACTGTATGGGATGAAAATTTCAAAAATCATGTAAGTGCTAATAGTGCCAAACTACGGAATATGGTAAGTAGTTGTGCACATTGTAAAACTTGAAAACAGACAAAACATGTAGAGAGAATTGAGCTTTAAAATACATGAAACGCCGCCATCTGTCAAAGAAGAAAAACTAAAAGGTAGTTGCCACACTAGCCAAGACAAGCAAAGTAAATTAGAAATAGAGGCCCGCATAATGTTGAAGGAATCTCTACAGTTCATAGCCTTGAAACCTTGAATTCCCCTAATTAGACATCCCAATCATGAAAATGATACAGGGATGTCATGAAAGTTATTGATTTCTGTAAATGACGAAAACAAAGCATACCGGTTAAGCACCTGTTTGTCTTGAAACTCTCAAATCCATAAATATCAAGAACACCAATCAAGAATTTTGATTCTTTATCCTGACCAATAGCAACATTTATCTTCTCCACAAGCCTGGGCAACCAGAGTGCCAAAATGTTAAGAGAAAAACTGTTAGATAAGATGTATTTGGCCTGTGATCTTGTGTCTCTCCAGAATGAATCTCTATGGTAGATTGAAAGTTACCAGTCAAATAATTTTGAATAGACAATTTTGGCAAGAGCATCTCTACTGAGGGCTGCAGCATTTGGATCTAGTGCTTTAGTAATGGTTTCATCACGAGTCACAAAGACACGTTTACATAAGGATTCTTCAAGAGACTTCTCATCACACCTAAACAATAAAGGCATATTAGAGGTTTTCCATTCACATCTACACACAAGAACGACATGATGGATGTTTAAGGATAACAGTAGTAATGACAAATTACATGAAAAGTTCTGCAGCAGTTTTTAGATGGAATCGAGATTTATCATTCTTAGGTTCAGAAGCATCTGTTTCTTGTCCCTTAGAAAACTCTACATTTCCTAAATGTAAAATTGCAGCCACAACTCGAAATATTGCATCCTGAAATAGACACTCAAAAAAATATTTAAAAAGAACCAAGTTAAATAACTTCAACTAAACTAATGACCAAGATGCGTTACCTGTTCTTCCTCACTAATCCCAACAACATCCATAGCTCTCCTAGTTGCAATGTACTCTTCAGAATCATTTAGAGCATCCAACTCAATACAATTTGACTGGTTTAAGTAATGAAAAGTTCTAGGATTTCCCAGTTTGTACTTCTCAACATCCTGTTAACATGTATTAGGAATAAAACCAAAAAAGATTTAGATTCTTCTTGGGTAACAAGAAACTAGTAAATATAGGAAAAAATGATGACCTGCTGTTAAAACAATGGAGTTTACACTTTAATCACAAGAGCCCAAATAGTGCTGTTCTCATACTGCATTAATCATATTTGTAAATCTAGAACACAAAGCTCTAGTCATGGGTTCTATTGCATATTTTGACACGGAAAGAAATTTTCTGATAAAATAACCACAATTTGATAACCCAGCACACAGAGCTTGAAGTGCTGCAAGCTATGCTAGTAGGGACCTGATTTCAGCAACTTTGATATCATCCCTACACTTCTACACCACATTTCAGTAGAAAAGAGTAATCAACTCCAATTATTGTGGCATCATTTGTTTTAAGGAAAACTATATCTGAAAAAGCATAAGCTATAACAGGACTTTGACATCTTTGTTCTTTTTACTAGTATTATAAAATAAACCTGAATTGCTCGGTGAAGGTAAATGCAGAAAGCTCAGAGGAGACACCATTACCTCCTTTCGTGCAGAACAAAGCATATAAAAGCAATGATAATTTCTCTCTGGATCAGACACTTGGCAAACACGAGATCGTTCTAGCAAATAAGTTCTTATTGCAGCTCCAGAAATTCTACCCCTTTGATCAAATTGAATTTCCACGAACTTGCCAAAGCGACTGCAATTCCATCATGTTCAATCAGGGGGCTTTCATCATATAAAGCAAGACACTTAAAATAAAAATCCTCAAGGAATGAGGAATAAACCTATGTCTCAGTATAGATTTCCAACCTTGAATTATTGTTTCTGACAGTCTTCGCATTGCCAAATGCTTCTAGAACAGGATTAGACTACAAATGTAAGAAGCAAAAACAAATTAGGAAGTTTTTTTTCTTTTATTCAAGCAACCTCATTTTCCATGAAAAGAAGTAAGGAGACCTTAATAAAAAATGCAACATCAAATTCATCAATTTCACATACTGCAAAACTGAAAAAGTTAAGTAGTCTGAGCTACCTCCAAGACCTTCTGCTCCACAGACCGTTCCTCTGCATTGCTAACTCTCCCTCCCATATAGGCTAGATAGCGCATAAGCATCTTTGTACTCTCTGTTTTACCAGCTCCACTTTCACCACTTACCAAAATTGCTTGGCTAATTCCCTCATTAATCATCTGTCTGTTCACAACATTTACTAAATCAATGATGTACATCAAGAAAGCAGAATAATTTTATGACTGATAAGAGAAAGCATAAAAATAGACTACCTATAGGCAGAATCTGCAACCGCAAATGGATGTGGGCTCAGCTCACCCAAGGCTGCCCCTTTGTACTTTTGCATCACCTGAATGTCGTATAAATGTGGCAGTCTTTTAAAAGGATTTACGGCAATCAATATACCTCCTGTATAGGTCTGGAACAAATACCAGAATGTTTAGCTGCACACAACAATACATTCCTCTAGAAAACCTAAAACAACCATATAGCAAATTAAAGAAACATATTGACACAGCCAACATAAACCATACTCGAAGGGCTGCAAAACTGAAACATGGTATCGGATTTTTCCACTACCGTAACATCATAATAAATTAAGCAATATGAGAAATATGCTAGAACAAGCAATAAGAAAGGGATGCAAATCAGCTGGTAATACTTACATATATTTCATTAGCATCATATCGACATTTTAAGTTCTGCAAAACCCCTGGCTCATGCAAATATGCTAGCTTTGTCATATCATCAACACCACATTCAGGAAATTCAGGATCCTTTGGATAGGAATTAGATGTCTTGGCCACAACCTACACAACAAGAAAGGAAGCAAAGGCCACGAACCTTTCAAACTCCATTTTCATGTACTCAGACAAAGAGAAAATAACGGAAAGTATTGTTGTGAACCAGCAAATATGGAGAAGGAAATTTAGCGTTTGAATAGATGACAAGAGTAGTTAGATGAAGTGATCATAATCTAAACAACATATGTTTTACCACTTTAAGATCAACATACTACACATATAAGTTGAAGAAGAAGTTTTAAACCAGCAGTTCTGAAAACACGACTTCCAGAAGGAAGTCAGAAAGAAAAGTAACTTCGTTAGCTTCCCTTGCATCAGATAGCTGTTTTTTTTTTTTTTTAATTTATGATTATCTGAGATGATTCTTGGATACTAAATATATGGAAAAAATTGCAATTCAACCTTCAGTTATTTTTTTACCAGATTATAGGATTAGTCTGACTATGGTGATATTTTTGATTATCTGATTATATGAAAAAATATTGGATCATACCGCCATCATATTACCACTTAGCGACTATAGCTGGTCTTCTCTAAAAGATAAAACATATCTATGATTAGTCTGACTATGGTGATATTTTTAATTAAGGGAAAGCTTCTTTTCTTTCTATATTTCATTTTAATTTTTCATGGAATGAACAGTTGATTATCTACAAAGCCAACATGAACAGGTAATATAACAAGACTTATGGAATGAACTTCGTAGTGCACATTTTAGCACCACTAATACATTGTCAGTATATACTTTTTGTTGTGTTGTGTCTCTTTTGCTTAAGAAAAACATCCATATTATCCTCCTCTGTATTATGTACATTGGGAACATTTCAGTTTCTTATAATTTGCTCATATTTTAAAATAAAAACTAGCCAAAACCATTTACCTTTTTGGTTCTTAAACTATACCAATAAAATGGGGGAGGGGAGCAAATCACAAAATACTGAGAACAAGCACTCACCGTCTTAGCTGTACACTTTACTTTAATCTCTTCCCCATTAATTTCTATCACTTCCCCATCTAACCAAGCATCATCTGGATCCTCCACCCAAACGTGGGAACCAATCATAATACTGGATGGAGCAGCCTGTGAGTCCATGTCATGTTTATTAGCATACCAATTTTTTTTTAAAAAAAAAGAGTATAGAACATAAAATTAAGTCGTAGTTACGCAAGTACATCAAAAATAGTTTTTATGCATCTCACATTTAATCCTTTTAAGATTGCATTTGGGAACTTGGATTTCAAATTTTAGATAGGATTTTTTTTAAAAAAAGTGTAAAATAAGTGATACCACACCATACAATTGTAGCATTCATGATTTTTTTTCTCAAATCCATGAATTTTGCAGATGTAATAATGAATTTGGAATTCCTAAGGAATTTATGAATTCAACAAATTCATGCTATTGATATTTTCCAAATATATATGATATTGAAACCCTACTAATTTTTTCATGATGTAAGCATTTCATTCTTATAATTTATAGAACAAATGAAATCCAAATTTTATGCTCCTAACACGACATAAAACAATTTTCTAGCATCGATCAATTTGAATTTCCATCTTGGAAATCAGAAATTCAAGTCACAAAAATCACTATCTCAACAAAAGAACAGGGATAAGGCTGTGAACATCTAACCCTCTCTGAGCTGCCATTAGTTTTAGTAATCTAGCTACGTCCTAAAGGTTAGTATATGATGTCCACACGACACAGGGTTATCTTATTGATAAAGTCGTGTTCCGTTGAGGTCCACATATGAGTTTGATATTCATCACAACACTAAAAGGTGGGATCCAAATGTGGTTTATATAGATGAAGGGTCCAAACCAAGAACCTAACCCAAGGTTTTCAGTTCAAGTGGAGTTCGACAAGCATGTATGGGTTCCTTTGGTGTGCTCCACAAGAGCACATTAAGCAAATTAGAGCAAAGCTACTTGTCAGTTATTATAACAATGTCAAGGTTATACCATTCAAAAAAAAAAAAAAACAAGAGAAGAAAACAATATCAAGATTACTCGCTATCCATTAAGAATATTGCGGACCAAGAAATGCAGCTCTAGTCCTAGAAACTGGAATATTAATTGAACGCAATCAATCATATCTTCAAAAGACTTACTTTTAATGAACTATTGACAAAATAGCATAAAATATAATTTAAATTCACATTTCTAAATAAATAAATAAACTATATATATTGAAGAAAAAAAGTATTTTTTCTTTTAAAAAACTTAAATTTTGATTATTTCATTGGATTGGGAATGCCTATTGATTCACGAAAACAGATTCCAAAATCAACAAAATAGGCATACATACATTTTAACTATCAAGCAAATTTAGGAAAGAGACAAGTAAACTTGAAAATAAAAGAAAATCGCATGGGAAACAAATCCAGACCATTGTTTCTGATTTGATTCAGATCCAAGGCAGAGGTAATAAACACTAGATCCTTCTTCCAAAAGCGAAGCGAATTGCCATTCAAAAAGCTTTTACCTCCAAATATCTGCCTCTAATTAAATCATGACTTTCACATTCCTTGCCCTCCCATCTCTCTCTCTCTCCTTATTAACCCTACCAAATCTATCTTTTCCTTCTCTCTATCACTACAGATAATTTGTTACCGAATTGCCCCCTTCTTTATTTTGTTTAATTTATCTCGTTTTCTATAGGAAATGAAGGGACGAGGAAGATGTCACATTGAAGGAACGGCCCATTACAGAAAAAATAAATGCTATACAATGGCAGACCGTTAAGCGCCTTCTTTTCACCAACGTAGCGAATCCGAATATCAAACATAGCCAAACACTCATTCGTCTCTGGACCTGTTATTTTTCTTTCTAGTTTTTTCGCTGGACGTTATTTTCTCGTCTTCTTTTCTACCTCCATGAAATGGAAAACGTAGCGTTCTTTTATCTTTTTTGGTTTCCACAAGCTGATCGTCGTAGAGGCTTGAACTCAAAATAAATAATGCGAAATTCCTAATTTGTCCTTAATTTTGGAGTATAATTGCTGAGTCTTATTATTTAAGTCATTATTAAAAGGTTTAATTCAAACTCTCAGTCCCTGTAATCTTTGTATATTTAAATTTTAGTTTGTATACTTTTAATCTAAATAATTTATTTATTTACTTTTCTAATTTAATAATTGAAGTCTAATTGATAGCATAATTCAAAAACTTCCATTAAACTAGATTATATGACAGTAAATTTGTTCACATGACTAGAATTACACATGTGAAAAACCGAATAAGCAATTAAAATATTTGGGATTTTAAGTTTTTCAATTCTGAATTTGAGACTATAACATTAATTTAGTTCTATTTCAAAAAAGGTAATGAAAGTCAATATATATTGTTGTATGGCTTTAGTTGGCCATGAGTAAAACTTTTTTTAAAATGCACATAATTTAATAAAAGTCTATTGACAATGTTATTTATTGTACTACAATTTTACAATTTTAAAATTTTGAAATTTTAAAATTTTAAAATAAAGAGATTAAATTCACAATCTTAAAAAAAATACCGAGATTGAGGGCAGTATTATGCTTTATTAAAACGTTGCAATTTTGGTTTTATGACGGCTTTGAATAGAATTCTAATATGATGCTAATTATTTCGAAATGTTGGGAACCATAGCTTTTTTTAATACCAACAAGAAACAACTAATAACAAAGGTGATTCTTTCGCCCAACTATATTTTTACTTGCAAGATCTTTCTTCTTCTTCTTTTTTTTTTTACGATAAAAATATAAAATGCTATAGCCTCTAGTGTAACTTTTGTTAGTCCCCAAAACGATATATCCTCAAATTGGGATTAGATAAAAATATATATAATGTATCATTCCATACTCAATTCGACCATCAGGTTCGAGCGACAGGATGTCACATTTGTTATTAGAGCAATTACAATTTCAATTACCATTTAAATAATCAATTTACATAATAATAGGTTCATTACATATTAGCACATGTTATATAATTGCTTTCGAAGTTAAATCGAGCTTATGAAAGCTTTTTTGAAAACTCGAGATCAAACGAGGATCAAAATATAAAATATTCAAAACTATCAAGTTGGCGTCACGACAATGGGGTACCATGTCGCGACCTTGAACAAACAGTGAGTATCGCCCTGATATTGGAGAGTCTGTGGTCACGATGCCACTCACTGTCAATTCCTCATAATGACGTTGAGAACATGTCATTGCAACTTCACTTACTATTTTGACAAAATTCATTAAACAACTTAAATTTCGACCAACCAACACCTAAACTTCATCGAATATACCAATTAACAATTTGACACCAATAAACAGCTAAGTTACAAGCATTACAATATTTCATCCATGATACCAAATTACCAAGACACTATCTTTTATTACTTATATGATCATGTACACTAATTAACCATTTAAACATTATATAATAATCTTGATAACTTAAGTAGTTCATATCCTTAAGTTCAAATTGACATAAACTAACCAAATCCTTCCAATTAACCATTCAAGATACAAAACCAACTCAAACCTTAGGTACATGCCATTTATCGAAAATAAAAGGTGTTATAAAACACTGCTGAGTCAAGGGTTTTAGATTGGATGCTGAATCACTTCTTGAAACTTCGAGATCCACCTATACCTACACACAGAATAAACAAACCGTACATTTAGCAATAAAGCTCAGTGGTACTTTCATGATTCAAGTCATAGAAACAAAACGATTACAAGATAAGTGTAAACTATTGTAATATCATATTTCAACCATGTCATGTCAAGTGTTTCAATTCATACAATGCCACAATTTGCAATCTAATACATACATATCATGTTAACATTCTATCACCAATAATGCATATATTTCCATTTAAATTCTCAACAATTAACCATATCAATATGTCATTCCTGTATCGAATCTATTGATTCATTTTGTTTCATATCGACCCTTAGGGCTTGTCTAAACTAGCTTACATAGTCTTTCACATGTTATCTTTAATTGCATTTCATAGATAAGCTTTTTTAATATCAATTCATATTATCAATTCAATTCAAGCATCATTTATCCAAATTATACTTTATATTCCCTATTAACCTGACTCGAAAACGAATGTATACAATAAATCTAACACCAAAAATATCGTAAGTATTCCAAGGATCGTACCTAAGGAAGGATGGAAAAAATAATGAAAATACTTTTTACAATACTAAGTCTAAGTAGTAATAGTTAATTTCAATATTACGATGGATCATAAAATAGTTTAAGAGGATTAAAAATAAATAACTAACAAAAATAAAGAAATAAGGAAAGATAAATAAATTAATTAAACTAATAAACCAATCAAGAAAATTAACTCGCTTCAGGGTTTGCAACTAACTTCAGATTGGGGCTCTAGAGTAGATTAGTCATTGCTTCATACAATTATTACCTCCGGGCTCTAATTAACTTAGTCAATTGGTTGATACTCACTTATGTTATGACATCACTTTCTCAACCAGGATAAATTATGATTTACTCGATTCGACTTCCTTTTTCAATCTCGTCTACCTTATGATAACTGATTAGAGTTGTCAAGCCTAACCGTTTAAGAACACGTAATTTATACCAACCAATCTATCTCGAGAAATCCAAAATCCTCCGTTAATCACATCCTCATCCACTCATTAATCTCCCCTAAGGGATTTAGCCATTCATGTTATTCATAATCTTGTTGGGAAATGTGTCTATATTGTAGTAAACATGTAACTGTTTTCTATTTATTTGAACAATGAATAAATAAATAAATTTAATTTCACATTTCATTATTATGTCTTTTGTATTTCTGTCTTTTCTTTTTTGCATGCATAGTGAAATTGTAACAATTAGCTCATTGATTGTCTAAGTTCAAACTGAAGATAAGTGGCATTGTAAGAATGTTTACATTGCAAGAAAGACAATTTACTTTAGTAGATAATCTAAATAAGTCTACGATCTAGTAAAAGAATCAAAGTGAGAATTTGATTCAAATATTGAGAAGGATTATTATGTCGTCTACAATTCCAATTGGGGAGATGGCTAGTCTTGGCTATCAGAGCAGTTGACTCCACGAGTAAAAACATAGATGTATTCATTGGTAGAATGATACATTGGATTGGACCCATGATTAATTAATTCACTTGTGACGTTCATGGTGTGATTTACCTAAATCATGAGTTAGTCACTGACCATGCGTATGCTACTCATGTGCTTTGATATAAGTGGAGGCTTATGCTGTAAAGATGATTGAGCTCATAGCTGGTATGTTGGGTTCATGACTTGTGTATGGCATGGATTTAATAGGAATAGTGGAATTTATAACACAATTAAAGAGTTAATGATATCCTTTCATTGGCATTATGTGGATTGATAAATATGGAACGTTGCCACAAGTTGCTAGTTCTCAAATGAGTAATTTATCACAGTCATTTGTTGACAGTGATCATATTAATAATTAAGAAGACATAATGGTGAAAATAAGATAAAATAGGATTGTATTGAGTGAACGTATTTAACTCAAAAGAATCAAGGATATCATATGAGGGTAACACACACATGACGAGGTCAATGGACAAAATAGTTGGATGAATTATTTTCGTAAAGAGTATACAATAAGGAGTTTCCAATCATGGTACTTCTTGTTGACTGACTCCATGATTAAGTAATTGTGAATTATCGGAACGATGCTTATGGACATAATTACAATTACTAGAGCCTAATTCTATATGTCTGATTTGTCACTTCGCTAGCTCAACAAAAGCTCAATCGGCCTGCATTTGAATCAGAAGAAAATTCTACGACTTTGGAAATAATTTAATTGAGTCAATTTATTCAATGTGGAATTAAATTAGGTGGTTGCGAGAATTGTTCAACTAGAGAATTTGATTAAAGAATTTTCTTGAAAAATTAATTTGGAAAATCTAAGTGATTTTTGGGAAAATTAATTTTGATAAAGTAAAATTAAATTAATCAAATTAATTAAAATTAATATAATATTTTTGAAAATTAATTTTCAAGTCAGACAATTGGCCCAATGTGTAATTAAACTTAAAAATTGGACCTGTGATCATAAATTGGGCTTAAAAGCCCAAAACTAAGACTAATACCCAAAAATTGATTGAATTGCGCTTGGTATATAAAACCGAGCCAATGGTCTAATTGGTGGCTAGACTGGACTAATTGGGTTGTCGCTGACCTAGACCGAACGAGTAGTAGCCGAACTGGCTCGGGGTGTCATAAGGGTGTCGCACCTACATCACCAGACACGACAATTGTAACTCCCTGAATTTTTGAACTGTTGTTTGTTATTTGTGTTAATGGTTATGAATCTATTTCAGCCGCTAAGTTTTATGTTTGTGTGTTTGGGATCTAGGGTTCGAATCCAACTTTTGAAGAATTTTGCTACTTTGTTTTAACTTAACCCTTAACCTTGCAATTGTGGCTCAAGTTTAATTCTGTGTAAGTTTGTGTCAAGAATGAGCTTGCTGGTTCACTGGTTAAGGCTCTGTAGTCTCTTTGGTCATATGTTTGAGTCTTTGCGTGAACAAAGGAGGAATATATTTTTAGTATCACTCTGTTAAGTAAAGTTATAATTTTTAAAATTGATTACTTATTTCTTTCCCTCTTTAGTTTTCTTTCCACGTTTTTTTCTCCTTCTTTTTCTTTCCTCTTTTATTTTTGTCATTTGTGGTTCTTCTTGTTGTTCGTTTTGAGTTCTTTTCGTTAAAACTCATTGTGGTTTTGTCGAGGAGGTAGTGTGTGTCGTAGTATTTCGATTAGAAGGTTAAATGGGTAAGTTTTATTGTTGAATTTTGTTAATGTTCGTTCACTTTGTTGGAATTGTGATTTTAATTTAATTTACTTGAATTGGTTGTTTAAGTGCTCGATTGGTCTTCCTTTAGGTAAAGGTCTCAAGGCTAACAATTTCCCAACACTTTAAGTCTGTGAATTTTTACGTTATGAATGTAAGTGTTGATATTTTCATTTTTGAAGTTTGCGTCAAAACTTTTCGACATAACTTGGTTTGGAGCGCTAATTCTAGCGAATGATTAAAGAATAATGGTTTATTTGGTCTTTAGGTTGTTGTTTTTAAGTTTTGGGTTCTTCCCGATTGTTTCTCCTCGAAATCGTGTTAGGTGTGTAACGAAAAACCCAAACTTTTGCAATTTGAGAATGTTAGAAAACATGGTTGTCGATGTCACACGACCGTGTGCCCCACTATTTTGAATTTAAAGTCATATGAGCTAGAGCACGAGTGTGTTTCCAGGCCGTGTAACTCACTGTTTTGAATTCAGCATCACACGGGCATGTGTCCTGGCTGTGTAACTTACTGTATGTGAATTAAGGTCACACGGGCCAGAGACATGGGCACGTGTCCAGGCCGTGTAACTCACTATTTTAGGAATTTGAGTTACATGACTGCATGATAGGCCGTGTGTGTTAATGATCTAGGCCACGCGGGTGTGTGCTAGGCTTTGTGGACCACACGAGCCAGTAACCCAGGCTGTGTGAATCTACATAGACGTGTGGGCTAAAATTTCAGAGTTTTCCTGAGGGCCGTAATTGTCATTCAAATCAAACGTAGGCCTAACGTAAGGTCCGTATAATCTGAATTAGATTATGAGATTTTTATCTGACGATCTGTTACTAAATAATCTGTTATTTTTTTATACATATAGTTAACATGAAATTTGATAAATGACTGTGATAGCTGTTGAAACCATTTTTTGATAAAACAAAAAATTTAGTTGTCGACTTAAAAACAAAAATTGGAGTCGCCACCAATCTTTTATTGAGGTGTGATCGGTTCACCTTGAAAACAATTTTAGGTCTATGAATTTTGAGAAAATAGGTTCGGAAGTTGGTTACGTACGAAGAAGGGTTAGCACCTTCGTAACGCCCAAAATTGGTACCGGATTGATTTGTTTAATGTCTTAGTGTCAAAAGTTTGAAAAGATTTTAAAATGCGATCCTTGTATTTAAAAACTTGTATAAATCAAATTACATGTTAAAACCCTTTCATTTAGGGGAAATAAAATGTCACACCCAATGCGTTAGGGCATGATATTTTATATCCTCAAGAATGAGCTTGTCCAAAAAACTCAAGCGATGAAATTTAAAAGAATATTCAATTGTTTAAGTTAGACGAAGAAATCGATATCCAATACGTTAGGGTACAATTTCTCAGAATCCCAAACATTGAATATTGCCTTTATTATTTTTTTTAGGAAAATCTTCATCTTGAGAAAACAATGTCATACCCAATGCGTTAGGACACAACATGTTGAATTCTCGAAAATGATCTTTTATTTACGAATTTGTGTGATTTTATCGAAAAATAAATATTTGGCTATCTAAATTCATCGAAAAGAATTGAAGCCCAGTAAGTTAGGGCACAATCCTTCCCGAGAATCTTTGGGTACCTAATATTTTGAAAATTTATAAAAAAAGCAATTTCAACTTAATAAAATCTAATCTTTTACACAATGTATTGTGATTGAATGTTTATGAATCGAAATATGCATTTATATATATACACATATGTATAAAAAATATGAAATATATAAAAAATACATGAATGTGTGCGCAAATATATTTTATAGTAATATACATAAAAGTATAAACGTATATATATTTATCATAAAAAAGGTATGCGTATATAAACATATTTTGAAACTATAAGATATGTAAAACACATTTAATGTCAAACGTACACACATGTGTATTGAGATATATGTATATGTATTTACAAAACAAAAAAATGTATAAGTATGATATGTATATGTATATATTAAAACATATGTGTATTGAGAATATGTATATGTATATATTAAAATACCTATATATATAAGTATAATATGTATATAAAAAATGACATATGCAAAAACAACAAATATATATATTTATAATAATTTAAAATAATAAAAAAAGTGTACGTATATACATATTATAAGAATGTCTGCATGTATTTAGGATTATAAAATATGAAAATATATGCGCATATGTATATGTATTATAAAATGTACATGTATATTTTAAAATTATAAAACACAAAACAAACAAAAACAAATGTATGTACGTATATGAAATATAAATTGTATATGCATATATTATAAGAAGTATGCACAAATACATGGTCATAATAATAATATGAAAAAATAATAATACAATAATAATGATACAATATAACATTATTAATAATATTAAAATACTTAAATTTTTAAAGAAAAACCTAAAATGACAGGTTAAGGATTAAATTGAACATAAACGGAGTTTAGGGCCGAATTTAAAAATACAAAGTACAAAAAGGACTAAATCAGAACGCGCGTGAAAGGAAGAGGACCGAAGAGGGAAATATTCCCTAGCTGAACAAACGGCGTTGTTCCAGAAAGGATTAAATTGAAATAAAAAATGAACTAAAGGTGTAAATTTAAAAAACAAGAAAAACCTAATTGCGAATAATTAAAAAAATAGAGGGGCTAAAAGCGTAATTTACCCCTTCACGTAAAAACACGCAGATCCCCTGGAACAGGTCGGGTCACGCACGGGTCAGAGTTAAACGACTTTGTTTTTGGGCCACAGAAACTGGCCCTAAACGACGCCGTTTGAAGCCTATTATGAAACCAAAAATTTTTCTGAAAAATTCATTTCTATTCCTTCATTACAAAAAAAAAAAAACAGACGAACCCTCTGCTAGGTTTTCTTGAAAACCAAACCCTAAGCCACTGCTCTCCAAAAGGGTCACCCTTCAGCTTCCGTCGTCGCCTCAGTCTCCGATTGCGACGGAGAGGACAACACCAGGTAAGCCATGTCTTTTAACTGCTTCTTTTTTTTATACAATTAAAAATAAAAAAGAGAAAAATACAGAAAAATACAGAAGAAGAACAGAAGAAAAAGGGAAAAACACATTCTTTCCGATTTTGATTTTCTTTTCGAATTGATTTTTTTTGTTTCTTTTCAATATGCGTAACCCACTCTCTCAATTTCTTGTTTTCTCTTAATCTGTGTAATCCTCACTCTCTACTTACAATCGACTTTTTATACCGAAAATAAATAATAATAAATACAAAAATCCTATATCCTATTTGTTGTGTTGTGGTTTGTAGTTTGTTTGCAGGAAGAACATGGGTGGTGTGGGGAAGATGTGCATGGTGTTGAGGCGGTTGCTGCGACGTTGAGGAAGGGGAGAAGACTGCTAGCCACTTAGGGTTTCTGTGTTTGTTTTCTTGTGTTTTAGGCTAGTGAGTTAATGTTTGGGCCACATGCATGAAAAAATAGACTGTTTATTATTTTATTTATTCAAATGGGCTCGGGCAATAATTGGGTATTACAGCTACCCCTCTTTGCTCGTTGTCGTGTAACGGGAACGGAACAAAGACTTTAAAATAGCCAATTTTGCCCGGTCGTGTTGGAACTTGCCACCCTTCTTCTTTAAGTAGACTCTTTCCATCCTACTGCGTATTCAGAGGTATAGGAATTGGTGCTTCGATCAACTCCACTGCAACGTCAGGGAGATAGGACTTGTACCTTGTAGCTTCTCAAAAGAACAAAATTTGATATCTTTAGTCTGCTCCACTGCAACTTCAAGGAGATAAGACTTGTAGCTTCAACTTATTCTACTGGAACTTTGGAGATAAGTCTAATATGATCTGCTCTACTGCAACTTCATAGGATTGGTTTCTTCTGTCCGCTCCACTGCAATTTCAGGGAGATAAGACTGGATGCGATCTATTCTACTGCAACTTCAGAGAGATAAGATCTGTGGTTTTAATCTGCTCCACTTCAACTTCAGGGAGATAGGATTATTGGCCTCAATCTGCTCTGCTGCATCTTCAGGGAGATAAGATTCACCATCTTCAATCTGTTTAACTACAATGTCGGGGAAACAAGATTCGCCGTCGTAGCTTCAATCTGGTCCTCTGCACCGCCAGGGAAGTAAGATTTGCTATTGTAGCTTCAATCTACTTAACTTCAATGTCGGGGAAAAAAGATTCGCCGTCGTAGCTTCAATCTGTTCCATTACACCACCAGGGAAGTAAGATTCGCCGTTGTGGCTCCAATCTATTTAACTGCAATGTCAGGGAAACAAGATTCGCCGTCGTAGCTTTAATCTGTTCCACTACACCGCCAGGGAAGTAAGATTCGCCGTTGTGGGTTCAATCTATTTAACTGCAATGTCGGGGAAACAAGATTCGTCGTCGCAGCTTCAATCTGTTCCACCACACTGCCAGGGATGTAAGGGAAGTAAGATTCACCATTGTGGGTTCAATCTATTTAACTGCAATGTCGGGGAAACAAGATTCGCCGCCATAGCTTCAATCTGTTCCACTACACTGCCAGGGAAGTAAGATTCACCGTTGTGGCTTCAATCTATTTAACTGTAATGTCGGGGAAACAAGATCTGCCGTCGTAGGTTTAATCTATTCCACTACATCTCTAGGGAAGTAAGATTCATCGTTATGGCTTCAATCTATTTAAATGCAATGTTGGGGAAACATGATCCGCCGTCGTAGCTTCAATCTGTCCCACTACATTGCCAGGGAAGTAAGATTCGCCGTTGTGGCTTCAATCTATTCCACTGTAATGCCAAAGAGATAGGATTCGCTGCCCATAGCTTTAATCCGCTCCACTTCAGCTAATCGAAGTCTTAACGCCAAGGAGATAAGATTCGCTATCGTTAGCTTTAATTTGCTCTGCTGCAACGCTGGGGACACAAGAATCGCTATCTTTAGCTTTAATTTGCAACGTCAAGGCGATAAGACTGGTGTCTTCGATCTGCTTTGCTGCCAGTATAAGAAGGCAAGATCTGTAATTTCCAACCTACTCCACTGCTGCTTAGGAAGACAAGGCTGGGGTCTCACCAGTTTGTTCTATAGGGAACATGACCTGTTTAATTTAATTTATGAACCTAATTATCCCTAGTGATTAGGATGTCATGATCAGAATGAATCAAATGCTCCTAACTAGACGTGTATGAATGACATTTGAATGAATGTAGAATATTATTTTTTTCGAGAATGATATTTTATCACTGACGTGCTAAAACGCCTTCTTGCTTGGCTGGCATCTCCAAAGAAACACTTGATCAGATTTCCCCCACTGTAAACCTCAAAGTTCAATCTACTGGGATGCAAAATTTGTACCATCTTTCTCCCGTTGTAACCCAAGGGTAGAAAAATCTAGCCTTTTCTCAATCCTCTCCTATCGCAATTGAAGGATACATAATGTGAAGCTCTTTGATCTTTTATACCAATCTCAAGGTGTCATACCAAATGCCTATGCACGAATGAAGGATTCTTTTCTCCAAGGAAACCTCTTTTTATTACTTGGTGATTATTGCTTGCTTGTTCATCTAAACCTTGCCACCAACCTGTCATCTTGTCATTTTGTCCAATCAATGTTTTTGACAACAAAATCCAAAAAGAAAGTCTTAATTTAGACTCTTCCTTATCAGATTTCCAACTTTTAAACTTGGTGCGTTCTAAACAATAGTCTTGTTTCAGGTTACCGTATTATTTAGAGACTTCTAGAGTAATATGCAAAACTTCCTTTGTGAAATTTTTATTGGTCCATTAATCATTATTCCAATGCAACATGCTTGCAACAGATCATAAGAATGATAAAAATAGAATTGATTTGGGAGCATGGCTCGAAATGAATAAATTATCAAGGATAATAAAAATAAAAGAGGAATGGATTGGGAACATGTATCTTGAAAAAGAATAAAGTATTCCAAGAACAACAAATTCAATATAAATAGTATGAAGACTAGGTGCTCCAGATATCGCATCTTGAATTTCTTTGTACAAACTTTCTGAAGACCATTCTGAGTTTGACATGTGTTTAGGAGATCTACAGTACTCTATCGATGCCCCAAGATGTCGCATACCCTTTCCTGCTTATTCAGGCATATCAAGACCACCGCAAGCCCCATTCTGATCAAAATCTGAGCTACTCTGATCACTTCCTGCCCTATTCTGATCAAAATTTGAGTCACCCTTTTCGGGTTTTCAACTCAAATCCCCTTTGGTCTAAGGCGCCATTTGCGGGTTTTCACATTAGCCTTTCCAATTTTACTTTTTCCATTTTTCATTTTTCATTTTTCATTTTTTCATTTTTTTCATTTCATTTTTTTACGACTCAAAGTGCCCTTTGCGGGTTTTTACCTTGGTCCTCTCCTTCCTTAAGCAAAGTATTTCTTGACTGAATCTGAGTTTATAAGACTAGGCAAGTTTTTACTATCCATCTCACTCAAGATTAATGCTCCTCCAAAAAAGGCCTTTTTTACAATGTAAATTCCTTCTTAATTTGACATCCATTTTCCTCTAAAATCCTTCTGAAGATGAAGAATCTTTTCAACACTAGGTTCCCCTCGCGAAATTCTCGAGGACGAACCTTTTTGTTGTAGGCTCGCATCGTCTGTTTCTAGTACATCTGACCGTGATGAATAACTTTTAGCCTTTTTCCTTTTATCAGATTCGACTGATCATATCGAGATTGAGTCTATTATGCTTCATCGAACTTCAGCTCAGACAATACCTGGAGAGAAAGAATTTTGACTTTAAATGGAAAGAACCGTGATAAACTAAGGAGAAAGGCATTGCCCCGGTAAAGTTTTTTTCTCATTTTTTTTTGAGATATTTTGTTGATTAGATCTGAACTCGTAGGATTAGGCAAGTCCTTGTCATCCCTTTCGATCAGAATTAATGTTATTCCAAATAAGGTCTTCCACATAAAATCTTCCACTTTCATTTTGTATGCGAAAGATCTTCTTTGGTATCAGGTTTCTTTCATAGAGCCTGTTGGGGCAACATTTAACTATAACGAAAAAAATTTGGATCTTCCTCTTCAATTAGGATGAAATCCAATAAAAATACGGAGAAATGGAAACTTGACTTCAACGGGCAAAACTATGATGAGCCAAAGAAGAAGGCATTACCCCGGTAAAGAATTCTAACTGCACCGTTCATGATGTTAATCTTGAACATACTGCAAATTTTTAACGTTGTGCTGTTGCTCAGATTACAATATCAGTGCTTAACCCGGACTTGTCCTGGTATGACCATGCGAATACATTTTTGAACCCTTAAGGTAACTCAACAAGGTCCTGCTTTGTTTCTCCGGTTATGCACGTTCCCTTAAGGTCACAATCTCCATTGTCTACTCAGGAGGTAAAATTTGTTTCTCTTCCTGTTCTACCATCCTCAACAAGTCTGGAGATAGGCCACAATCTATGTCATTTTCAAAGTCATGAGATCCCTCTAAACACATGTCTCGCTCTAAAGGAGATTCTAAATCTATAGCAGTGTCACTCATGACATTGATATCTAGGGACCTATTATAGGTACAAAGGAATATATAAAGAATGTATGAATTTATGAATAGTTATTTGTACAGTATGATTATGAATGAATGAATGAATGATTTGGAAAAAAATCCAAAAGAATGAAAGAATCTAGAATTATTCGTAAAGAATGAAAATATTGGCTCAAAATAATCACAAAGATGTATTTCATTAAAACAATGACATTCAGACATGAGCCTATTTCACAAAGGGATTCTTATTACCTCCAGGCTAAAAGTAACAAGTGTGTTTTGAACATTGCTCTAAATAAGCCCTAAATACTACAGAGATTTCTTCTGCAGTTTGATTGCTTAAAACACTCCCAGGTTTATAAAGGTGGATATCTAACAATGTCCCTTTTCAATTGTGTGTTCATATATGGCACTGATGTGAACGCCTCCCAACACTTCTCCATACATCGCATTCACCCCTTTATCAATATGATTGGGTAACGGGATTTCTACACTAGAGGACTCATCGAATTTGACGATGCCCATATAGATGAGTCTTTCAACTATCTTTTTGAATGCGGTGCAGTTTTCTATCGAGTGCCCCGCGATTCCTGCATGGTATTCACAATGGACACTTGCGCTATACCATTTAGGAAATGGAGGCAACATTGGTTTCAGGTTGAAAGGGGATACCACATGTGCATCAAATAGACTTTGATATAGCTATATATATAAGTATAATATGTATATAAAAAAATGACATATGCAAAAAAAAGAACAAACATATATATTTATAATAATTTAAAATAATAAAAAAGTGTACGTATATACATATTATAAGAATGTCTGCATGTATTTAGAATTATAAAATATGAAAATATATGCGCATATGTATATGTATTATAAAATGTACATATATATTTTAAAATTATAAAACACAAAACAAACAAAAACAAATGTATGTACGTATATGAAATATAAATTGTATATGCATATATTGTAACACCCCGAACCCGAGACCGACACCGGAGTCGAACACGAGGTGTTAACAGACTTTAAACCCCTTATAAAAAAATATTTCCCAGACACTGCCAATCTGTGTACTAGTCGCTTTAAAAATCATATCTTGAGTTTCACAACTCGAAAATAAGTTTCGTGATTTTTCCCTAAAACTAGACTCATATTACCATCTACATATTTTTTTCTAGAATTTTTGGTGAGGCCAATTAGTACAGTTTATTAGTCAAAGTCTCCCATGTTACAGGGATCGACTACACTGACCTTTGCGCAATACGACTTGGATATCTCCCTGCACAGAGCTTCAATACTGATGCCGTTTGTTTCTATAGAAACTAGACTCAGAGAGGAATCTATACATATATGACATGACTTCTAATTATCTCTGTTTAATTTATAATGAATTTCCAAAGTCGGAATAGGGAATCCAGAAACCGTTCTGGCCCTGTCTCACGAGAACCTGAATATCTCTTAACATACTGTCTGTATGATTGTTTCGTTACTTTCCTATGAAAATAGATTCATCAAGGTTCGTTTACATAATTTATTCACTATTTAATTCCATTCCTACAATTTTTAGTGATTTTCCAAATCTACATCACTGCTGCTGTCAGCATCTGCCTTTAAGGTAGACTTTACCTATTTCATGGTTTCCATTATTCAACTAGCCCTTTTTGCATAAATAGCGCAATTTATGAAAGTGATTAACCATTCCCATGGCCAATCCTTGTCAAGCATATCTACACCAAATGATTATAACATTATACTCAAACACATATAAGCCATTTTCGCATGGCTATCCAAAATTTTACAAGTCCAAAGGGTCCACGACCCACAACAAACGGGTAGTCCTATATATGCCATTTCGAAGTTCAACCAAAATTGTACCAAAAGGGGGGGCTTTGATAGTGTGGGCGACTTTGACTTCAAGATCCCAAGTCCGATAGCTGGAGAACCAATCTATAAAACAGAGGAGCAATGAAACGGAGTAAGCAATTTATGCTTAGTAAGTTTTGAGCAAGGAATTCCAGCACAACAAAAGTATAGCATTCATATAGCTAAACGGATAATTTCATATGCACAAATTTTCGATATCATACTTGCTTCACATTACCAACCCTTATGTACATACACAAAAGATCAACTCAGCCAAAGGCCGGTAGCTCGTTTATCAACTGAGCGAATACTTATTTGTAAGGGCTCAACTAAATTCAAGCACATACGAAACATACCTCAATGTTGGGATGTTTCTAGAGCATTAACTGAAATTTTTACAGCAAGATCATTCATTCCCAAATCACGTACCTTCGGAATTTAACCGGATATAGCTCCTCGTTCAAATGCCTTCGGGACATAGCCCGGTTATAGTAATTCGCACAAATGCCTTCGGGACTTAACCCGGATTTAGTAACTCGCACAAATGCCTTCGGATCTTAGTCCGGATTTAGTATCTCGCACAAATGCCTTCGGATCTTAGTCCGGATTTAGTATCTTGCACAAATGCCTTCGGATCTTAGTCCGGATACGGTCACTTAGCACAAAGCCTTCGGGACTTAGCCCGGATATCATTCAAATAACCATGCACATTTAACCATAAATCATGGCACATTCGTATTTCATTTTCGTTAGCAAAACTCAAACACAAGACACTTATAATTCTTGCAATTTCGGCTCAATAGCCACACACAAAGAGCATGATTTTGATTTGCTTAAAACATGATCTAATCAAATCTTAATTTAAGCTCTCTTACTCAAGAACTTACCTCGGATGTTGTCGAACGATTCCGATGGCTATTCGACCACTTTTTCCTTCCCTTTATCGGATTTAGTTCCCCTTTGCTCTTGAGCTTAATTAAACAAATAAATTGATTTAATCATTTGAGCATCGAAAAGAGGAACACAAGGCACTTAGCCCATATTTATACATTAGACATTAAAGTCACATATGTACGGAATCATGAATCAAACTCAACATTAGCTAATTTTCCCCCTTGGCCGAATTTTCTAAGCCAAGACAAAAGCATCAATATGCTTGCCTCCAACCGAATACATGCAACACCAAATCTTCTTCCTATGGCCAAATATGCATGTCTATGTTGGGGCCGATTATATGCTTAATACTTCCTACAAGTATGGTTACTTGTATTGATTATAAATATCATCTTGTTTCAAGTTCAAAACTTGGCTAATACACACATATATACACTAGTAAAGCATCCTCTCCCTTTCCATCAATTTAACACATGCATTGCTCATTAACATACAAAAGTTATATTCGGCCTTAGCACACAACTTGCTAGCCGATTCTTATCCATCTAGCAACCAATGCACATATGTGCTCACTCAAAAATGCTAAAAAGGAGATTCAAGAATCATCAATCCACCATCACATGCATCATTAACAAGCTTCATATTTAGCATGCAATGGCATTAACACAAAATCCACCTAGGCCGAATCTTAACTCATCTTCATGCCTCATCACCACAACATCAAACATCAACCAAGAATGATGCATCCATGGCCGAGTGTCATTTCCATCACATAGCAAGATTTAGACCATGGGCTAGGTAGAACTCAAGCTAACAACTAAAACATGCATGCATCTCATGGAACATCATCAAACATACCTTAGCCTAGCTACCTGCATGGCCGAACCTCTTCAACCTTTCTTCTTCCTTCCTCCTTAAAATTTTTGGCCAAGGATGAACCAAAGGATGAGCACTTTTTTTCTTTGTTTTTCTTTCTAGTTTCGGCAAAATGGGGGGGGGGAGAAACAACCACACACTTTTTTTGTTTTCATCACATTCCCTTTCATTATTTAATTTCCATGCTCATTATTTTATTTTTTTCCACCCATGATGCACCAACAAGACATGTCTATGACATGTCTTGCCCATCACACTTGGTCTACCATGCTTGTCATGGCCGACCACTACTAATAGGGGGGCGAATTTGACATGCAAGTCCCCCCTTTTTATTTCATGCACTAATAGGTCCTTATGCTTTGACCTATCACATTTCAAAATTTTCTCACATAAGTCCTATTGACTAAATTCACATGCAATCGACTAAATCGAAGCTTGAAATTTTCACACATTCATAATTACATATTCTAGACAATAAATATCACATTCAAACATTTCGGTGACTCGGTTTAGCGGTCCCGAAACCACTTCCCGACTAGGGTCAATTTTGGGCTGTCACATATATTATAAGAAGTATGCACAAATACATGGTTATAATAATATTAAAAAAATAATAATACAATAATAATGATACAATATAACAGTATTAAAAATATTAAAATACTTAAATTTTTAAAGAAAAACCTAAAATGACAGGTTAAGGATTAAATTGAACATAAACGGAGTTTAGGGGCCGAATTTAAAAATACAAAGTACAAAAAGGACTAAATCAGAACGCGCGTGAAAGGAAGAGGACCGAAGAGGGAAATATTCCCTAGCTGAACAAACGGCATCGTTCCAGAAAGGATTAAATTGAAATCGAAAATGAACTAAAGGGGTAAATCTAAAAAACAAGAAAAACCTAATTGCGAATAATTAAAAAAATAGAGGGGCTAAAAGCGCAACTTACCCCTCTACATAAAAGCACGTGGATCCTCTAGAAAGGGTCGGGTCACGTGCCGGTCAGAGTTAAACGACGTCGTTTTAGGGCCGCAGAAACTGGCCTTAAACGACGCCATTTGAAGCCTATTATAAAACAGATTTTTTTTGAAAAATTCATTTCTTTTCCTTCATTAGAGAAAAAGAAAAAAAACAGACGAACCCTCTACTAGGTTTTCTTTAAAACCAAACCCTAGGCCGACACTATCCAACAGGGTCACCCTTCAGCTTCCGTCGTCGCCTCAGTCTCCGATTGCGACGGAGAGGACAACACTAGGTAAGCCACGTCTATTAACTGCTTATTTTTTTATAAAATTAAAAATAAAAAATAAAAAAAGAAAAATACAGAAGAAGAACAGAGGAAAAAGGGAAAAACACCTTCTTTCCGATTTTGATTTTCTTTTCGAATTTATTTATTTTTGTTTCTTTTCAATATGCGTAACCCTATTCTCTCAATTTCTTATTTTCTCTTAATCTGTTTAACCCCCTCTCGGTTTACAATGAACTTTTTATACCGAAAATAAATAATAATAAATACAAAAATCCTATATCCTGTTTGTTGTGCTATGGTTCGTGGTTTGTTTGCAGGAAGAACGTGCGTGGTGCGGGGAAGATGTGCGTGGCGTTGAGGCTGTTGCTGCGGCACTGAGGAAGGGGAGAAGGCTGCTAGCCACTTAGGGTTTCTGTTTGGGCCATTTGGGTTACATTTGGGCCATTTGGGCCACTTGGTGTTTTAGGCTAGTGAGTTAATGTTTGGGCCATTTGGGTTACATTTGGATTTGGATGTAATTGGGCCACATACATGAAAAAAATAGACTATTTATTGTTTTATTTATTCAAATGGGCACGAGCAATAATTGTGTATTACAGCTGCCCGTCTTTTCTCGTTATCGTGTAATGGGAACGGAGCAAAGACTTTAAAATGTCCAATTTTTCCCGGTTGTGCTGGACCTTGGCACCCTTCTTTTTTAAGTAGCCTCATTCCATCCTACTGCGTATTCAGAGGTATAGGAATTGGTGCTTTGATCCACTCCATTGCAACGTTAGGGAGATAGGACTTGTACCTTGTAGCTTCTCAAAAGAACAAAATTTGGTATCTTTAGTCTGCTCCAATGCAACTTCAGGGGGATAAGACTTGTAGCTTCAACTTATTCTGCTGCAACTTTAGAGATAAGTTAATACGATCTGCTCTACTGCAACTTCATAGGATTGGTTTCTTCTCTCTGGTCCACTGCAATTTCAGGGGGATAAGACTGGATGTGATCTACTCTACTGCAACTTCAGAGAGATAAGATCTGTGGTTTTAATCCGCTCCACTGCAACTTCAGGGAGATAGGATTATTTGCCTCAATCTGCTCTGCTGCATCTTCAGGGAGATAAGATTCGCCATCTTCAATCTGTTTAACTGTAATGTCGGGGAAACAAGATTCGCCATCGTAGCTTCAATCTATTCCTCTGCACCGTCAGGGAAGTAAGATTTGCTATTGTAGCTTTAATCTATTTAACTTCAATGTTGGGGAAACAAGATTCACCGTCGTAGCTTCAATCTGTTCCACTACACTGCCAGGGAAGTAAGATTCACCGTTGTGGCTTCAATCTATTTAACTGCAATATCGGGGAAACAAGATTCACCGTCGTAGCTTCAATCTGTTCCACTACACCACTAGGGAAGTAAGATTCGCCGTTGTGGCTTCAATCTATTTAACTGCAATGTCGGGGAAACAAGATTCGTCATCGTACCTTCAATCTGTTCCACTACACCGCCAGGAAAGTAAGATTCGGCGTTGTGGGTTCAATCTATTTAACTGCAATGTCGGGGAAACAAGATCCGTCATCGTAGCTTCAATCTGTTCCACTACATCGCCAAGGAAGTAAGAATCGCCATTGTGGCTTCAATCTATTGCACTGTAATGCCAAAGAGATAGGATTCGCTGCCCACAGCTTTAATCCGCTCCACTTCAGCTAATCCAAGTCTTAACGCCGAGGAGATAAGATTCACTGCCCTTAGCTTTAATCTGCTCCGCTGCAACGCCAGGGACACAAGATTCGCTATCTTTAGCTTTAATTTGCAATGTCAAGGCTATAAGAGTGGTGTCTTATAGGAGCATAATCTAAACTGGTATTTCTATAGACGCATATATGAAATCTGTGATATCAACATCTGTATTGGGTTGGGATTGTGAACAGAAAGAAGTGTGTGCAGTTTAATAATCTGCCGAACTTAGTGGCTAAGCCACAACCTTATATCTAGCTTTGGCATGTTATTCCATTCTGATTTGGCAACTGGAGTGCAATCTTTTGAAATGTGACACATAGTCACTATGCAGTGTGTAGGGATGGATAGGTACTTGATACCCATATGGTGTGTAGGGATGGATGGAGATGATGTGTAGCAGTTGAGGGTAGGAATTTTCATCTGCATCTGAACTGTTCTGCAATTGTATCTGATATCCTCTATTTCTATTTCTATATCCGGTTCTGAGAATTTACTGACTAATGACGAACTGAAATCACATATGTTATATTACTGTTTAATTGAGAATGTAAGTTACACACTGAGTTGTAAACTCATTTATTCTATTTTTTTGGATTACAAGTAACCCACAAACTTAGGTGGGTCAGCGTGGCAGGAATTCGGTCATTCCTTTCTAGTTATTTGTCAGTTTTTATGAACCTATGCTATTGCATGTTTATTTTGGGATTACGTTTTGAAAGTTTGGATTTTTTTATGTTTGATTTAACTGCTTACATGAATTTCGAATGTTGAATTTCATGTAGTTAAAGGTTGGTTTGTTCTAGAATAAATTGATGTAGCCTCTAGACTTGGTCTTACCTTCTAGGCTAGGTATGGAGTGTTACAGTAGTGCCAGCGGCGTCTTAGTGGCCGGTGACGGTTGGTCTTCGGTGGTTGAGTAATGAAAGAGTTACACTTCTACTTTGACTCTACCAGAGAATTTGATTTCAGATTAACTATTCAAAAAATAATATAATTTTAATAGTTTAATATTAAATTTAATTTAATACTTATCTTAATAGTATTTAATTAATTTCATATTAAAGTGATTATCTTAATATTACATTTAATTTAATGCTTATCTTATAGATAAACATTCTATTATTTTAATAAGATTTAATATGAAATTTAATATAATATTTATCTTGATAAATACTATATTAATTTATAATTAAAGTGATTAAGTTTAATCACAGTTGAACTCTCTAAACTCTCCCTATATAAAAAGTGCCTTAAGTCATTATTTTACACACTTGAATTCAAGAGAAAGTTGTGGAGAGAAAATTCTTTGAAGAGATTATTTCGAAAAATTTTTAGAGATATTTTTTTGATTTATAACTTGACCCAAAAGTTTAAAGAAATTGCAAAATTACCCTACAGGTAATTTTTGTGAAAAATTTATGATTCGAAGTGAGCCCACACTCGAAAAACGTGAGCTTGGGGATAACAGAGAAGACTTGTAACACTCTTAACCCGTATCTGTCGCCGGAATAGGGTTACGGAGCATTACTGAAAACTTAAAGCTTAAAACATTTGATTTCGAACGTTTTATAAATCATGACAATTATCAATCAAACACATACACAATGTCCCTTTTACGAGCCCTTGAAGCCATAGAAGCACTTTAGAAATGATTTGGGACTAAATCGAAAATATTTAGAACTTCAGAGATAAAGATAGAATTTTTCACACTGCAAGGGTCAACGATTGTGTGACTCATATGGCTGAGACACACGCCCGTGTCTCAGGCCATGTGGGCATTCGAAGTAGAGACACATGGCCGTGTCCCAGCCCTTGTCCGTGCCCATGTAACTATCTGACTTGGTTTACATGGCCAAGCCACACACCCGTGTGCTAGGCCGTGTAAGTCTCGAAATCCAACCTTTTGAAAACTATAGGGGACACACGGCCGTGTCGCGTGGGTGTGTGTCACACACGGTTGAGACACATGCCCGTGTCTTAGACCGTGTGGACAAGAAATATGCCATTTCAAGCCAATTCTTTCACCCAAAACAAGCTTACACACACAAGCCATTTGCACCTATATTCAAGCATTCAAAATGTACTTAAAATATGCATAATAAAACTAGGTCATTATGGTATTTGCTTATACAACCAATATGCCATAAAGGCACCTCAAACACATACATTGAACATACCTAAACTTGAGTATATTTAATCATTTATTAATTGACTTGTTTCCATACGAAAACATACCCTAACTGACACATACCAACCTTACCATATTAGGTTCATACCATAGCAAATTAACTTTACCATTTGGACCACTTCTCTCATGTATCAAAACCATATAAATGACACAAAATTAAACATTACCAAATGGTTCCAACATCCAATATATATACATACCAAAACGTGCCTTGAATGATCACTTTGCTAATATGCCAACACATACCACTTTGACCATAAAACCATGCATCAGTTTGATCATACAAACACCAACCATTAGCATCAAAGTGCCAAAAGCACACCAACCATCAACGTATTAAAATAACCTAAGTTTGACAAATTCAAAGCAACATTTCACGCCAATATCACACACAAGCATACCAATTTGGCCATTCAAAATATATCATCACTAAACCATTTCAACATTAGCCATCAAGCCCAAAAATGCCAAAATTTCATCAATCATAAACCATATTTACAAGCCAAACATAATGGCCATATCATCAAACACAAAACACCTATACATGCCATTATAACCATGACTTAAAAACATCAAAATCTACCGATAAATTTGATGGATAGTGTGATGGATCTCCAACTAGCTTCCAACCCGATCGAGCTTCCTATAATCTGTAAAGTAAAGGAAAATAACTATGTAAGCAATGTATGCTTAGTAAGTTCGTATAAACTTTAAGCATAATAATCTATTTCAATAATAAACTTTATAGAATAAACATAAATCGATGCCAATGCCATAAGATTCATAAATCTATATGATCATCAACTCACAAATGAGTAAGTTCATTAATGTCACACATTTTTCATTCATAATATGATAGAATTTTATGGGACTTAATAAATAATCATCAATTTTTCTATAAGATTATACACTTTTTAGTCTACTTTCTTTTCATTTTGTTCCCAATGCTTATCATAAGCTTAAACAACATTATCAATTCTCAACTTAGTGTATTTATCCATGATATAGGTTTATTCATCCATAGCATACGTAAATTTCTCACATATAGTACATCATTCAAACTCATTACTCCCTTTTCATCAAATTTCATTTCAACTATGAATTTACCATTTCATTAGCCTTCCTCACCCGTTTCATATGCATAACACACAAGATATACGCATAATATCAACCATGACTACAAACTAGTGTATTTAAATATAGCTTGTCTGGAATCAACTACATAATCAACCATTGCATAAGGAATTACATGCTTTGATTTATTTTACCTTTTCATAGACATAAGCACGTTACCAATTGAGCACTTACCGTTTCAATATATTTCATTAAGATAAAACATAATATAATTCAATCATAAACTTGGCACAAGCCCAAGCACCTACAATAACACATGTTAGCATGATTGAATATAAGTCATGTGAACTTAACATAGATAACCATTATACTTGAACATGATCCAATTGGATTTATCATCCTTCATAACATACCATGTTTTCCATGTATCATCATTTCAATAAGTTTCATTCACACATGTCTTGGGTCATATTGAACACTTACCTTTTCATTTGCATAACACAAAAGACATAAACATAATATTTACCATAATCACAAGCTAGTGATTAAACACATAACTTAGCAATATCATCACATGGTAAGATATGGCACATAAACATATCATCACTTAAATCATACCTTTCAAATCATGAATATTCATACTTTGATCATTGGTACATCATACCTTTCCATATTTTTCGTAGTGAAGTCAATCAGAACCCTCATCGGAGCTCACACAAGGGTGGTAACAGATGGTCGAAACCATCCCTTTTCTTTAATTGATGGTCAAAGCCGTCCCTTTTCATATTCGATGAACACTGTAAAGATGATTGAAACCCCGGTACACATTTCATATTATGCCATAGTCTGACTACGGTCTTACATGTGCACTGTCATGGCCTTGCCATGGTCTTACACTCATAGTGCAATAACTCGGTTATGGTCTTACCATTAGAATGTCACAGTCTAGCTATGGTTTTACATATATATACACATTACCATGGTCCAACCATGGTCTTACATTTGAAAAACTGCATTATTTTACAATTTTTCTTAAAGATTAAAGCTTTACTTTGAAATTGTTGAAGTTATTTTACAATTTGATAATTTTAAATAGGTCAATTATGCAATTCGAATGAATATTTAAGTTCAAGTGGTATGACCCTAAAGTCAAGTGGTTTTAGAAAATGAGGTATCGGGACCTTGTTTCTATAAACCGAGTCATAAACATTTTATTAAATATTTACGAAATGTTATTAAGGTTGTATTAAAATTTGGTTAAGAAATTTTAATGTTTGGATAGTTAATTAAGGAAAAAGGACTGAATTGTAAAGGATAAAAAGTTAATCACTATAGATTTAAAATGTAAAAAGGACTAAAATAGGAATTAAACCATGGTCAAATAGTCCAAGCGGTGGTGACATGATTAAATCCACTAGATTTTTGGATATTTTCTCTTTTAGTCCTAATTAGTTTAGGATTAAATTGTAAATAAGTTTATTTAGTTGGAATTTAATTTAATTGAATGACCAATTGTACAATTAAACCTTTGTTAAATTGTAATTATACCAATTGAGTTTATACTGGATGGCTTTGATGAATAAATGCATGACATTATGTTAGTTTTTAAAGGATAAATTAGTAAATTAGAAAAAAAAAACTTAAACTAAGTAAAATAAAAAAACTGACCATCTTCAACCTTTAGTTTTCTTTGTTTCAACTGAAAGCCATAGCCAAGGAGAATTTAGGTTCGGCCATGCTTCAATTTATTCATGTAAGTCCATTTTGCACTCGTTTTTAATGATTTTTATGTTTTTGAGATCGTTGCAATTAGACCCAGCTAACCCGTACCTCTGTTTTTCAAATTATCAAATGTTTTAGAATGTACCATGGATGAATTTGAGATTTTTTTGAAAGATTATGGTAAAATCTTAAGCTTGGATGTAACAACCCAATTTTAGTGAAAATTGAAAAAGTGGTTTCGGGACCACAAATTCGACGTCAATATATTTATTTTATTATCTACAACATGATAATAGTACTGTATAAAAATATCGTTAAGAAATTTTACCATTTATATGCTTAATTGAATAAAAGGACTAAATCGCGTAAAGTGCAAAAGCTAAGTTTTAGTAGCTAAAGGTATTAAATAGCTATAGAGCCTTAAAGTATGAGTCCTTATGTGGTAATTATACCTTTAATGAAGATAGTGGATTTACATGGCTTGGTATTATTGAAATTTGGAATAATTTTTAAGGTTGTTTTGGTAATTAAGTAATTAAAGGTTAAAATTAAAGAAAACAAAACATTCTCTTCATGCATTCATCTTCTCCACCGATTCTTCAAGGAAAAAACACCATTTTAGGGCTTTTTACATTTGACTAGTACAAGTGCAAGCATGTAAGTGATTTTCATTCCGTTTTTAATGATTTTTATATTTTCGGGATTGTTGTAGCTTAATCTAGTTAGCCCAAGAACTAATTTGTGAAACTATTAAACTATTAGAGTTTTACCATGAATGAATGTGTATAAGTTTCAATGGTTTATGGAAGAAAATGGTTAGTTGTTGATAGATAAACAACTTTTGTTAAATGATTTTTGGTGAAATTGTCAAATAAGGATTAAATTGGAAAATATAAATTTTACATGGTGAAATTGTGAAATAAATGAAATATAAGACTTGCTAGGGACGTATATGAAATTCGGCTATAATGGTTTTTGGGAAAATTGCATGAATTTCAATTTTTATAAGCTAGAGACTAAATTGAAAAGAAATCAAAAGTATAAAGGCCAAATTGTAATTTTATTCAATATGAAATTAGATTAAATTGAATAGAATAATTATTGAATTGAGTTGAATTTATCCATTTAGATCAAGAAAAACGTCGTACGGCTTTAGATCAGGGCAAATATAAAGTTTTGGATTAGTCGCCTCTGTATCTACGTTTAATCGTCAAGGTAAGTTCGTGTAATTAAATTGTAGTTATATGTATTTAATTGAATTATACATGTATTTTGAATTGCCATATACATATACCAATCGCATATCCAATGATGTTACATCGACTACCGAGCCCCGTTTGAACCTTAAGAATTCATAGGATACTAATGACATTTCATTAGTGTTTACATGATTCGGATGCTGGTCTTGAACGTCCTACTAATGGATGAGGTCCGGCATGTGCTGTGGATATTCCATAGCTCGTGTGAGAAGCACTGTGTAGTTACATTTTGACCTACAGCTCGTGTGAGCGTTCTGATTCTCAGCTCGTGCTAGTATTCTGATTATAGTTCATGTGAGCATACATGTACAGGAATTGATGGAATATAATTATATGAGTTAACATACTATGTGTGAGCTATCCCGGGTATCCAACGGTATTCTAAATGGTTCAATACGCATTATTTGGAAAATAAATGGTAAGAGTTCGATACAAACAAAGGCATGGACACATGTGAATTTCATTAAAATGGTGGTACATGATATATCGATAGAAATGGATGATATATGCATCTGATACAAGATTAAATGTTGTGCTCATCCATGATTATATTGCCTATGTTATGTGATTAAATGGCTAACATGTTTGGTGTACATGCTTAGGCTTTGGCCGAGTTCTGGTTGGATTATGTCATGTTTAACTTACTTATTATATGTTGAAATGGTAAGTTGTGTTGTACATCATACGAAATTGCTAAACATTTGTGCTTACTCTGTGTTACTTTCCATGTTTTATAGTAAATCGGAAGCTCGTTCGGGTTGAAAGCTTGTGGGGGTTATATCACACAATCCATTGGCTATAGCAATACTTTTGGTGTTTTAAGTTTTTGTTATAATGGAATGTATAGGTATTTTGGTTGCTGAAGTAGCCATTTTTTTTTGGCTTGTGTTTATGGTATTTTGGGGAATGATATGAACTAGTTTTGGTGTGTAAATATTTGGCTTTAAATTGGTTGATATCTTGTTTCTTGATGCTTGAATGATTAAAAATGGAATGGTGGTTAAAATGCATGTTATAAAATGTCTTGTGATATGTTTGAATGTGGTGATTTGGTACATTTGTTATAAATGACTTATATGGCTATTGATGCTAGTTGATGAATGGCACATTTGGTATCATTTGGTGTGAATTGGATGGGTAAATCAAATGTTATGTTTTTGATGTAAACCTAGGTTGAAATTAGTGAACATTTTTGCGAAATTGAGTATGGGATTATGTATGTGTAATTAAAATTGAGGTGGCCTTTGGGCATATTGGTTGTATGAAAATGTATCATATTTGTAGAACTTGTTATTGCATGGTTTGGTGCACTTTGGAGTGCTTGTCTATATGTGGAAAATTGGTTGTAGGTGGATGCATGTTTGGGTGAGAAAAATGGCTTGGAAGTGGCTTATTTTTTGTCCATACGGGCAGAGACACGGGCGTGTGTCCCAGCCGTGTGTGACACACGGCCAGGTGACACGGCCGTATGTCCCTTATAGCTTTCAAAGGGTTTCAAGTCAGGCTGTTACACGACCTGGCACATGGGCGTGTGAGGTCATTTTGAAAGGTACATGGCCTGGCACACGGGCATGTGACCCAAATCAATGAGTTAAATGGGCACGGACACGAGCTGGGACACGACCTGGTGTCCTTACTTCGAATTCCCACACGACCTAGCCACATAGCCGTGTGACCCCTGCAATTTTGAAAATTTTCATTATTTTCTAAAAAATTCTATATTTTTTCGATTTAGTCCTGACTTGTTTCTAATGTGTTTTTAGAGCCATGAAGGCTCGTATAACGGATGATATGCATGTTATGGATTGGCTTTGATATGATTAATGACATGAATTGAAATATTTATAATTGTTGTTCGTTTTGAAATGAAAACTTTGGTAATGCTCCACAACCCTATTCTGGCGACGATATGGGTTAGGGGTGTTATATTTATTGGTATCAGAGATACGATTTAGTCGATTCTCAGACTGAACGTAGCCTATATGAGTCTGGCTATACATTCCATTGTATAACTTGTGATAGTCTGATATGTCCTGACCGTTTTAAAACATGTTTTCTTATAGCAGTGACATCCAACCGACCTAAGTTCGATGAAGTTGAGAGTAATGCTCAAGCCTCCGTTCACGGAGTAGCATCGACCGGTAAAAGGCTCGTATCTGAGGGCCAGGCAGGAGAGGCTAAGGAGGCCTTCTTCCAGATGATGAGCGAATGGTTTATCGTGTTCATATAGATGAATCGACTGCTCAACAACCTCCGTCCCCTCCTGTTCCGCAATTGGTCCCTATTATTCCTCAAGGTTTGGAACCTTTACAAGTTAATAAGCTGCCTATTGGTAAGATTCGTAAATCCGAGGCTGAAGAATTCAGAGTCACTATTGAAGATGATCTTGAGAGAGCATAATTCTAGTTAGAGAATACAATCAGGGTTTTCAACGAACTATCTTGTTCACCAGCTGAATGTGTTAAGTGTGCTGTATCTTTGTTGAAAGACTCAACTTACCAGTGGTGAAATAATTTGATTTCTGTCGTGCTGAGAGAGCGGATAACATAGGAAATCTTTCAAATTGAGTTCCGAAAGATATACATTAGTCAGAGATTTCTGGATTAGAAACATAAAGAATTTGTTGAGCTGAAACTGGGTCGTATGTCTGTGTCAAAATATGAATGAGAGTTTGTTGGGCTGAGTAAATATGCCTCGAAATTCATTCTAATAGAAATTGCAATGTGTAAAAGATTCGATGAAGGGTTAAATAAAGATATAAAGCTTCTAGTCGAGATTCTTGAGTTGAAAGAGTTTGTTGCCCTAGTTGATCAGGCACATAAAGCCGAAGAGCTTAGTAAAGAAAAAAAATGCTAATTTTGACGCTAGAGGCTCGAGAAAGAGATCAACTGGGAAATCATATCAGTCATCGTCGAAGAGATCAAAAGAACATTAAAACCGTTCCACAGCTCTTAGTGGGGTATTCCAGTAGAGATAGTGGTAACCGACGTTCGAGTCCAAAGCCTCAGGCTACATCTATAACGAGTGTGGGTAGTGTCAGAGATAACAGGCCCGAGTGTAAGCACTGTAATAGGCCACATTACGGTGAATGTAGATAGAAGAACAAAGCATGTTTCAGATGTGGTTCCTTCAAACACTATCTTAGAGATTGCCGAGAGAAGTTCAAGAAAGAAAACTTTTAGACTATGAAATCGTGCAACACTGCTGCAAGAGGTAGACCACCTTGTAATCCTAGAAATGTGACTGGTAGTCATTGTGTAACAAAATACTCTGCTGAGATATCTGAGGCACGAGCACTAGCTAGGGCTTATGCTATTCGCGCAAGAGAGGAAGATGTTGTGCCAGATGTTATTACTGGTATTTTCTCTAATTTTGATATTGATGTTACTGTTTTGATTGATCCAAGATCAACCCATTCGTATGTATGAACAAATTTAGTCTCTAGTAAGAAATTGCCTGTTGAGTCCACTAAATTTGTGGTTAAAGTGTCAAACCCCCTAGGTTAATATGTATTAGTTGATAAAGTTTGCAAGAACTGTCCTTTGATGACTCGGGGTCACAGTTTTCTGGCTGATTTGATGCTATTGCCATTTGATGAGTTTGATGTGATTTTGGGCGTAGATTGGTTGACTCTGCATGATGTTGTTGTGAATTGTAGATGAAAACTTATTGTATTGAAATGTCAGAACGGTGAGACATTCTGGATTGAATTAAACAGTTTGACTGGGTTGCCTATTGTTTTTAATCTATTTCGGCATAGAAATATGTGAGAAAAGGTTGTGATGCTTATCTTGCATATGTATTGGATTCTAAAGTAACTAAGTCGAAGCTTGAATCAGTGCCAGTGGTTTGTAAATATCCTAATGTGTTTTCAGAGGAATTACCTAGATTATCGTCGATTAGAGAGGTTGAGTTTGCTATTGAATTAGTATTGGGGACATCACCGATATCGATAACACCGTACATAATGACTCCTACTGAGTTGAAAGAGTTGAAAACACAGTTGCAAGACTTGACAATTAGGGGTTTTGCTCAACCAAATTTCTCACATTGGGGTGCACCTATTTTGTTTGTTAAGAAAAAGGACAGATCAATGTGATTGTGTATTCACTATCGTCAGCTCAAGAAGGTTACAATCAAGAATAAGTATCCACTACTGCAAATTGATGATCTATTTGATCAGTTGAAAGCTGCAACAATATTCTCGAAAATAGATTTTCGTTCTAGCTACTATCAGCTACTAGTTAAAGATTCGGATGTGCCAAAAATTGCGTTTAGAACCAGGTACGAACATTATGAATTTATTGTGATGCTGTTTTGTTTAAGTAATGTACTTGCAGTATTTATAGATTTGATGAACAGAATCTTCAGACTGTATTTAGACAGGTACATGGTGGTTTTTATTGATGATATTCTGATTTATTCACGAGACGAGATGGAGCATGCCAAACATTTGAGAATTGTGTTGCAAACCCTGCGTGATAAACAACTATTTGCAAAATTTAGCAAATGTGAGTTTTGGCTCCGAGAAGTAGGTTTCTGGGACACATTGTATCAGTTGAAGGCATCAGAGTTGATCTGAGTAAAATTTCAGTAGTTGTTGACTAGAAACCACCGAGAAATGTATTTGAAGTTAGAAGTTTTCTGGGATTAGTTGGTTGTTACTGAAGATTCGTCAAAGGATTCTCGATGATAGCTACACCGATGAAGTGATTATTATAGAAAGATTTAGTACTAGTTTTAGTAAGTTGAAAGCACTATTGACCGAGGCACTAGTACTAGTTCAGCCTGAATCGAGTAAAGAATTTGTGATTTTCAGCGATGCATCTTTGAATAGTTTAGGCTTTTTTTGATGTAAGAAGGCAAAGTAATAGCTTATGCTTCCAGATAATTAAAGTCGTACGAAAAGGATTATCTGACACATGACTTAGAGTTGGCAGCTATTGTGTTTGCATTGAAAATTTGGCGACACCATTTGTAGTGCAAAAAAGTGTTGCATTTTAGCACTGTATTTCATCCTTAGACCGATGGTCAGTCCGAGCAAGTAATTCAAATACTCGAGGATATGCTTCATTGTTGTGTATTAGAGTTCGAAGGCAACTGGGAGAAATATTTACCATTGGTTGAATTCGTGTACAATAACAGTTATCAGTCGAGTATAAAGATGGCATCATACGAAGCTTTGTATGGTCGTAAATGCCAAATTCTGTTATATTGGATTGAGTTCAGTGAGAAAAATATTCATGAGGTTGATTTGATTTGAGAGCCTAAAGAAAAAGTAAAAGTGATTCAGGATAGTTTAAAAGTAGCTTCAGACCGATAGAAATCAAATGCGGATCTTAAACGTAAAAACATTGAATTTCAAGTTAGTGATAGATTGTTTTTGAAAGTATTGCCTTGGAAGATAGTTCTTTTGTTCGGTCACAAAGGGAAGCTAAGTCTGCGATTTATCGGGTCGTATGAGATAATTGAAAGAATCGGACCTGTAGCATACCGATTAACTTTGTCGTCAGAGTTAGAAAAGATTCATAACGTGTTTCACGTATCTATGTTACGACGGTACCGGTCTGACCCTTCACATATTATCTCACCTGCGGATGTTGAGATTCAGTCTGATATGTCGTATAGTGAAGAACCAATTAGCATTCTGGCTCGAGAGGTTAAAGAATTGAGGAAAAAGAGCATAGCTTTATTAAAGGTTCTTTGGCAACGACACAGAATAGAGGAAGCCACTTGGGAACCCGAGGAAGCCTAAATCGCGTAAAAAGGACTAAATCGCGTAAAGTGCAAATGTTGAGTCCTAGTGGCTAGAGGTATTAAATAGCTATAGAGCCTTACAGTATGAGTCCTTATGTGGTAATTAGACCTTTAATGAAGGCGGTGGATGTACATGGCTTGGTATTATTGAAATTTGGAATAATTATTAAGGTTGTTTTTGGTAATTAAGTAATTAAAGGTTAAAATTAAAGAAAACAAAACATTCTCTTCATGCATTCATCTTCTCCACCGATTCTTCAAGGCAAAAACACCATTTTAGGGCCTTTTACATTCGACTAGTACAAGTGCAAGCATGTAAGTGATTTTGTTCCATTTTTAATGATTTTTATGTTTTCGGGATTGTTGTAGCTTAATCTAGCCAGCTTGGGGACTAATTTGTGAAACTGTTAAACTATTAGAGTTTTTCCATGGATGAATGTGTATGAGTTTTGAGGGTTTATGGAAGAAAATGGTTAGTTGTTGATAGATAAACAACTTTTGTTAAATGATTTTTGGTGAAATTGTCAAATAGGGATTAAATTGAAAATAGAAAATTTTACATGGTAAAATTGTTAAATAAATGAAAATAGGACTTGCTAGGGACCCATATGAAATTCGGCTATAATGGGTTTTGGGTAAATTACATGAATTTCCATTTTTATGAGCTAGAAACAAAATTGAAAAGAAATCAAAAGTATAATGGGAAAATTGTAATTTTATTAAATATGAAATTGGATTAAATTTAATAGAATAATTATTCAATTGAGTTGAATTTATCCGTTTAGATCAAGGCAAACCTTGTATGGCTTTAGATTGGGGCAAAGATAAAGTTTCGAATTAGTTGCCTCCGTATCTACATTTAATTATCGAGGTAAGTTCGTGTAATTAAATTGTACGTATATGTATTTAAGTGAATTATACATGTATTGTGAATTGCCATATATATATACCAACCGCATATCGAATTATGTTACGTCGACTACCGATTCACGTTTGAACCTTAGTAGTTCGTAAGATACAAATGACATGTCATTAGGGTTTACATGATTCGGGTGCTAGTCTTGAACGTCCTACCGATGGTTGAGGTCTGACATGTGTTGCGAATACTCCAACGCTCGTGTAAGTAGTATCGTGTAGCTAATTTTTGACCCACAGCTCATGTGAGCAGGCCTATTTTTCACAGCTCATATGAGAATTCTAATTCACAGCTCGTGTGTGCATTCTAATTACAACTCGTGTGAGTAGACATGTACAGGAATTGATGGAATACAGTTGTATGAGTTAACATACTATGTGTGAGCTATCCCGGGTATCAACGGTATTTTAAATGGTTCAACGGGCATTATTCAGAAAAGAAATGGTAAGAGTTTGATACGAACTAAGACTTGGACACATGTGAATTCCACTAAAATGGTGGTAGATGATATATCGAGAGTTGAAATAGATGATATATGCATATGATACAGGATAAAATGTTGTGCTCATCCATGATTATATTGCCTATGTTATATGATTAAATGACTAACATGTTTGGTGTACATGCCTAGGCTTTGGCCAAGTTGTGGTTGGATTATGCCATGTTTAACTTACTTATTATGTGTTGAGATGGTAAGTTGTGTTGTACATTATATAAAATTGCTAAGCATTTGTGCTTACTCTTTGTTATTTTCCATGTTTTATAGTGAATCAGAAGTTCATTTAGGTTGGAATCTTATCGGAGTTATATCACACAATCTATCGGCTATTATCGGTACTTTTGGTGTTTGAAATTTTGGTTATAATGGCATGTATAGGTATTTTGGTTATTGAAGTTGCCATTTGTTTTGGCTTGTGTTTATGGTATTTTGGGGAATGATATGAACTACTTTTGGTATGTAAATATTTGACTTTAAAGTGGTTGATATCTTGGTTCGTGATGCTTGAATGATTAAAAATGGAATGGTGGTTAAAATGCATGTTATAAAATGCCTTGTGATATGTTTGAATGTGGTGATTTGGTTCATTTGTTATAAATGAATTATATGGCTATTGATGCTTGTTGATGAATGGCACATTTGGTATCATTTGGTGTGAATTGGATAGGTAAATCAAATGGTATGTTTTTTATCTAAACTTAGATTGAAGTTAGTGAACATTTTGGTAAAATTGAGTATGTGATTATGTATGTGTAGTTGTTGAAATTGACGTGTCTTTTGGTAATATTGGTTGTATAAAAATATACCATATTTGTATAGCTTATTATGGCATGGTTTGGTGCACTTTGGAGTGCTTGTTTATATGTGGAATATTGGTTGTAGGCGGATGCATTTTTGGGTGAGAAATATGGCTTGGGAATGGCCTATTTTTCGTCCACATGGGTGTGTGTCTCAGCCGTGTATGACACACGATCAGGCAACATAGTCGTGTGTCCCTTGTAGCTTTCAAACGGATTCAAGTCAAGTTGTTACACGGCTTAGCACACGGGCATGTGAGGTCATTTTGAAGGGTACACGGCCTGGCACATAGACGTGTGGCTTGGCCATGTGACCCAAGTCACTGAGTTACACGAGCATGGACACGGGTGGGACACGACTGTGTGTCCCTACTTCGAATGGCCATAAGGCCTGAGATACGGCTGTGTCTCTTGACCGTGTAACCCCTTACAGTTTTGAAGAGTTTCATTATTTTATGAAAAATTCTATATGTTTTTTATTTAGTCCCGACTTGTTTCTAATGTTTTTTTAGAGCCTTGAGGGCTTGTATAAGGGATGATATGCATGTTACGGATTGGTTTTGATATGATTAATGATAAGAATTTAAATGTTTATAATTAGTTTTTGTTTTGAAATGAAAACTTTGGTAATGCTACATATCCCTATTCCAGCGACGAATACAAGTTAAGGGTGTTACATTGGATGCTAGATATGACTATTTTGTAAAGTAATTTTTCGTAATTTTAATGTTTAAGGACTAAAATGTGAAATATGCACTATAATAGGGTTCCAAACAGTTCGGCTAAACTTGAAATTGATCAAAAATGGTTAATTTGCATGTTTTGTGCTCAGGGACTAAATTGAATAAAATAAAATGTTTGGGGAAATTTTGTAAAATTTCAAAAGGACTTAATTGCATAAAATGAATTAAATTTTCTATTAGAATTAGTGAATTAAATGTAATTATTATTTTAGATCAAGAACGGGTGAGAAATCGAGGAGAAGAAAATATTACCAAATAGCCCCTATAATTAGTCATTGCTGCAATTTAACCAGGTAAGTTCGTATGAACTGTAATCATTTAAACATTGTTTAAATTAAATATTTATTATGTTATTTTGATGTAAATGAGTCAAAATATAAATGTATCAATCCTATAACAAATTGACAAATACTGAATCCCGTTTGAACCTTAGGAATTCTTAGGATACAAATGACATGTCATGAGGGATTTCATGTTTCGGGTGCTGGTCTTGAATGTCCTACAAGTGGCTGAGGTCTTGAATTTGCTATGTATTCTCCACAACTCGTGTGAGCAGCATCTTGAAGCTTACATTTCGACCTACAACTCATGTGAGTAGACCCATTTCACAGATTGTGTGAGCATTCATGTAAAAGAAAGGTTACAATTATATGTAAATACACACTTTGTGTGAACTTTCTCGAGTATTTGATGTAATTCTAGATGGTTCAACGGGTAAGAAAAGGGAATGAAACGGTAAGTTCACAATTGAGATGTAACATGATTTTATAAAAAAGATTGATGAATTAAATGATGTACTTATATATGGGAAATCTATTTGTACTATGGATGAACTCATTTATATTATGGACAAGTGCACTAACTTGTGATTTGATAATGTTGTTTAGGCTTGTACTAAGAATTTGGAAATGATAAGTAAGCAAATGGAATGAAACATGATTGTATGGTAATGATGATGAATTAAATGTTATGTATATATATGGTTGATTTCAGATGTATCATGAACAAGTATGCTAACTTGTGAGTTTGATGGTGTTATATAGGCTTTATTATCTTATGTCATTGGTAAAGGTTTATACTTATTCTATAAAGTTCATTATTGAAATGGTATGTTATGTTTAAAGTTTATACGAGCTTAAAAAACATTCATTGCTTACGTAGTTATTTTCCTATGCTTTACAGATTATCGGAAGCCCGATCGATTGAAAGTTTGTCAGAGATCTATCACACTATCCAATGGACAATTCGGTAGTTTTTGAGTAATTTGGCTAAGGTTTATAATGACATGTATAGGGTGATTTGTAATGGTATTATGGTGCATTTGTTAATGGTGTTTTGGTATGTATAAGCTTTGGAAAGCTTTGTTGGTTTGGTATACCTTGAAGCCCTACCAAGTTATGTGATTTTGGTTACCTTAAAGTGCTTGTTGATATGGATATCTTAGCACGTTGATTATGGTTTGAAAATGGATGCTTGTGACATGTTTTAGTTCATATTTGAACTAGGTTATTATATTTTGAAATGACAATATTAACATGCATAAGGTGATTTATATTGGTGCTTTGATGAATATGTAAATGGTAATTTGGTATGTTTGTGCCTTAATGTTTAAGTATGGTTGATAGACTTATAGTGCTTGATTAGGTAAGTCCATTTGGTCACTTTTTGCTAATTTATATGTATGGCATTTTGGTATAAGATGTTGACTTGGAAATGGTCAATTATGTTGTGTTTTAGGCACACAATAGAATGAAGTCTTTATGCATGGAATTAGGTAATATTCACATGTTTTGGAAAATGTTGTGTTGTTATAATTGTGGTACCTTTGAATGGCATATTGGTTAGTTGATCTAGGATCTTGAAATGGCATTTTGATGTATGATTGGATGTTGTTTAGGTTCCTTTTTAAGTGTGCACAAAGGAGTTAAATGTTCATGCATGGTTAGGTTATGAAACGGCTTGATTTTAGGTAAATTTGGGTCCACACGGCCTGAGACACGGGCGTGTGACTCAGCCGTGTGAGACACATGGCCTGGTGACATGGCCTTGTGTCATCTGGTGATTTTTTTGGGGTGCAATTCAATAAGTTACATGGCCTAACACATGGCCTGGCACATGGGCATGTGGGGCAACTTAGAAAGTTACATGGGTGAGGAAACGGGCTGGGACATGGCCGTGTGTCCCTAGTGCGAAGGTTACACAGCCTGAGACACGAGCTTGTGTCTCAGCCGTGTGAGGCACATGGCCGTGTGACCTTTGTTTTTTCAAATTTTGCAACTTTTTCCTAAACTTTCAAAATTATTTCAAATTAGTCCCTATTTACTTCCAAGCTATTTTTAAGGCCTCGAGGGATCGATTTAGGGATAGTATGCATGTGTATGAATGATTTAAGATATAATTTAAATTATTAAATGTTAAAATGTTAAAATGTTTCTAATTGTACAGTAATGCTTTGTAACCCTAATCTGGCAACGAAGACGGGTTAGAGGTGTTACATTAGTTGTATCATAGTTACAGTTTTGGTCGATTCTCGGACTGAACGTACCGTGTTTAGAGTCTAGAAATATATGCCATTTTGTACCTTGTGGTAGTGGGTTGTCTCGTGACTCAATTGATTCTCTTTTTCGTATAAATAAAAGATGTTATCAAATCAAGTTAATTTTGATGAAGCTGAGAGTTATGTTCTAGCCACCAATCAAGGGGTTGTTCATGATATGCTCGAATTTCTTAAGCCTATAGATGAGGCTCATAGTATCTTTCTTAATATGATGAGTGATATGTTTAATGTATATATAAGAGTCAATTTCGTGGCTCAACAACCTCAATCCCCTCGTTCTTAAAACCCTATAAGACAGAATATTTATAGGTTCTCTATTCATAAAGTCTGATTATGTGTAGTTGAAGAGTTTAGCAATAAAGTGGGTGATGTTTTGGCTAGACCTAAGTACTGGTTAGAAAATACACAGAGAGTTTTGGATAAAATGTTGCTTTTTTCTGAAGATTATTTGAATTGTGTTGTGTCACTGTTATAAGAGGAGGTTTTTCACTGGTAGTCGACTTTAACTACTATGGTATTGAAAGAGCGGGTTAACTAGATTCCTTCCGAATTGAATTACGAACGAAATACATCAGCAAATGAAATCTTGATAAGAAGAAAAATGAATTCCTCAAGTTGAAGCAGTGAATCAGATCAATTGCGGAATACGAGTGAGAGTTTGTTCAGTTCAGTAAATATGCTCATAAGATGAAGCTGATTGAAAATAAATTGCGTATTCGTTTCAAAAATGGATTGAGTAATGGTATTAAAATGCTTGTAAGTATAATGAAATCCTGTGAGTTCATAATTTTATTTTATTAGGCTAAGAAAAGGGAAGAAATTTGTTATTATAAGAAATAGAGTGAGACAAAATTTTGAGACTTCAATAAATGAAGTGTATCCAAAACATTTTCTACTTCCTCGCCAAAAAAATTTGAAAGAACCTAGTAGGCATTTTCAGTGTCATCAGGGTTTTACGTTAGAGATAGAATGAAATAGAGTAATGTGATACCACTGATGATATCAGTAACCAGTGAAATTGTGTTATTAATGGTACCTTTCTATCTTTGATGTTACAATATATGCATTAATTGATTCTGGTCGACACATTTGTATATATGTATTACGTTGGTAACAGAAAGAGTTTATTGGTTGAGTTGATTGATTATGTTATCAAAATAATGAATATTTAAGTAAAGTGTCACAATTGATTTAGTTTACAAATAATGTCCATTGAGAATTTAAGGTTACGACTTTCGTATTGATTTGATGTTACTACCTCTTTATTGAATTTGACGTTATCTTAGGAACAAATTAGCTTATTGTTCATAATGTAGTACTAAATTGTAGTTAGAACGAATTGATTTGAGATGCTAGAACAAAGTATTGAGTTCTATTGAATCTATTAAGTTTAATTGTGTTTTAAATATGATTTTGGTGATATCTGCCTAGAAATTGATCTAAAAAGGCTATAATGCATTTTTAGCTCATAATTTTTAAATTATAGAGTTTCTAAAATAAAAGTTGATCAGTTTCCGACAGTTTATGAGTTTATAGATGTTTACCCGAAGAAATTATCGATTTTATTGCCAGAATGAGAAGTCGAGCTTGCTATAGGATTAGTGTCCAAGACTGTTCTATTTGTTATCACTTTGTACAGAATGATTTCAATAAGATTAAAAGAATTAAAAGCTCAGTTGCAAAAATTAATTGTCAGAGGTTTAATTCGATCGAGTGTATCACGTTGAGGTGCACCTTTTCTGTTTGTGAAAAGAAAGTCAAGATGATGAGATTGTGTAGAGATTTTCGATAGTTGAATATGTCACGATTAAATGAAAGACGAGTTCAATTCATTGTCCTATATTGAAGATTTATTTGATCAGCTAAAAAGTGTTATAGTGTTCTTAAAGATAAATCTTCAACTTGGTTGCTATCAACTGGGAGTTAAAGACGTAAACGTACCAAAAATAGCATTCAGAATTTGTTACAGACACTACGAGTTTTGGTTATACTTTTCAGGTTAACTAATATTCTTGCAACATTAATGGATCTAACAAATCAAGTCTTTTAGCTACATCTCGGCAGATGATTCATTAAGAATTTTTCGATCATTGTATTGCCGTGGAAAAATTTATTAAATAAACTATTAAATTTCTTTGATCAGATAAGTATCAGCAAAGTTCTGACCAGTTGAAAAATCTATTGATAGAAGCTTCGATTCAAAATTAGTCTACATCCGGGAAGAAATTCATTGTCAATAGTAATGTTTTACTCAGGAAACCTTGAATTATGCTCATTTGATTAGTACAAAGATAAGAGTTAAATCGTTAATTCTTTCGAGAATTTGTATGACGCAAAGAAAAGTTCAAATTTGTTAGCTAAATTAGAATATATTCAGAATAATCAAATCAGTAATACAATAAGGATTGTGATAATAGTCTATATTTTTGATATCAAATGTATGTATTGAAAAATTTTGAGATTATATGAGACATCTTATGAGAGGCTTGTTGTAGTGTCAGTTTGATTCAGACAAGTGTGGCAAACTATGAAATGACCTGAGAAAAAGTTACTAATAGCTGAGAATAAAACGTAAAATTTTAGAGTTGTATGGATATATCTATTATACCAAAGTTGAATATCAAGTCCTGTTAGAATTGTTGCGGTTTGTTATAATTTTTGATGGTATATAAGGGCGAGTTGATGGATTTTATATCTGGACTATCTTTGACATTGAGAAAGGGAGAATCAATCAGGATTATTATTGTCAGAACATATTATTCGTTTGAAAGCCAGTGGAGTTGTATGTATTTGAAATTCACAAAGCTATGGTGCAAACAGATGGACGTTCGAAACGGGTAATTTAGATTCTGGGGGATATATATTACAGTGATATATCATGGGTAATTTAAATTGAGGGAAAACTAAAGTATCAGAATAATTGTTGGCTTTATTTTTGCAATTTTTTTAGTCGAGGTAAGTTTGTATAATGGTTAATTCATTACTTGTAGTTTTTTAAAATGTTAATGAATAATTATGTTAGTTATATGCTTATTGAGTTTAAATGGTTCAGGTGGTCAATTGACAAATTGTGGAAAATGTAAATTTCATGAATATGTATATGAAATGTTATATCAAAAAAGGAATTAAAGGATATATAATGTGTCCCATTTGAACCTTGTGAGTACCTATGATACAAATGACATGCCATTAGGGGTTATACAGTTTTGGGTGCTGGTCTTGGATGCCTTATCGATGGTTGAGGTCCTGCATTTCTTGTGGATTCTCCACAGCTCGTGTGAGCAACATCATGTAGCTTAACATCCCGACCTACAACTCATGTGAGCAGGCCCATTTCATAGCTTGTGTGAGCATTATGGATATGATTACGATTACAAATATAGGCACACTTTGTGTGAGCATGGTTCCTGTGTATTCGACATTGTTTCATTTGGTTCAATGAGTAATAATGACGTAAAATAATAAGCTTAATTATATGAATTGTTATTGGATCATGAAAGTTGAAATGGAATATATTGGTATAATGCTTTGATTTTGATAAGTTACGCAAATTGGTATTATGGTGAATTGAAGGTATATTTGATATGTTACTATTATGTGTTTTATGACATGATGAGATTATATGTTTTCCTTGTAGAGGTCACTAACTTGTGGAACTTGTGATGTTTAAAGGATTTCATAAAGTCATGAATATGATAATAAAATTATGTATCAAATCTATATAAACTGAGTTTAAAAGGTAAGTTTACATTTAAGATTATACGAGCTTACTAAGCACCAATTACTTATGTAGTTGTTTTCTTTGTCCTGTAAATCATTGAAAAGCTAAATAAGTTGGAACCTCGTTGAAGCACATACACACTATCTATCCATCAATTTGTTAGTTTTCGAGTTATTTTATTGATGGTTATAAATTGCATGTAATAGGATTATTTTATGTTATTTTGCCAATGTGAGATGGTTTGAACTTACTTGTATATATGACTTGATTATGGCTTGTAATTGTTTATGTAAATGTGTTTTTGGTTGCTTGTTTATACCTCTTGGCAGTAGATATCTTATGGTAGAATGGAGTTTTAAAGAAATGGTTAACTGACATGTTTGATATAGGTGTTTAAGGTCAGAACTTGTAACATTGAATTTGAGTCGATTTGGATGTTTAATTTGTGGTACCAATGATGGTATGTTGGTTAGACACATAGGTGAATTGATTTGGAATGTTTAATGTATGTTTGAAGGTGTATTAACCATGTGAAAGTATGTGGAAATGGGTTGGTTTTATTCCTAAGTAATTGAGGTTGAATTTGCTTACATTAAGGGTCATTTTGGTAGCACACGGGATATCACACGGCTGTGTTTCATTTAAATTTTATGTGCAGGATGAACCAAACGGTCACAGCGTTACACGGACTAGTGACACGGCCATGTGATCTTATTTCAAATTTTACACAGTTGACAACACGACCTGGGCTATGTCGAACGGCCGTGTGACCCTTGTTTCCAAAATTTTCAAAATTTTCTAAAACTTTTTGTTTCTTTTCAAGTTATTCCCTGAATGTTTACAAACTATTTTTAACGCCCCGTAGGCTCGGTTTAAGGCCCATAGGTACTTTTATGCTATGAATGAAGTATTTAATTGAATGTTAGTGTACAAATTTGAATAATTATTTCTATATGAAGTTTAATGTTTCAGTTTTTACTGTAATACTCCATAACTCTAATCCAACGGTGGAGACGAGTTAGGGGTGTTACACTAAACCCAACCTAGACCTTATGGCTAAATTTGGAAAGCTATATTGGCCATCGAAATGGCCTAGAAAATCTTCTGTAGTTTTCAAACATACTTTTTAAACCATTTGCGTAAATCTTTCAAAACTAGTGGAATCAAGAATTTTAGAAATCAATGATTTTGATATTTTATATATTTGCAAAAGTTTGATCGTTATTCAGAACTTTCATAATTTCAATCATATTTCAAAATCATTTGTTCGTTTAATCAAAACTAAAGAACTTGACTATACATCACTATTTAATAAAAAAAATGTTAAATTCATATAATCAAATGTCTTTAGAAATCTCATTTGTAAACATTATAAATTATGAAACTAAGTCTATTTTTATTAAGAACTCATTTCTCAGATTTGCAGCTGAAAAATGTAACATTGGCATATTATTACGAAAATCACAACAAACCATTTTACTAAAACCATATTTTCCTAAAAGTAAATATTTCATATAAATTGGATAAAACATCAATAGGAAATTTAAAATCTCAAAACCTAAGTCATATATTTGTCTAAAACTAGTTTTCGTTGCAAAAGCGAAAAAGAGTGATTTTGTCAAGTTTTAATAAAAAAAAGATTCATGCATAATCTTAATCAAATACTAATTTATGCGGTTTTTAAAACTTATTGTCATGCAAGCAATTCATGCAAATCAGAATGAAAAATCCCCAAAATAAAGTCCCATGCCACAGTCCATACTCAAACTTATTACAATCCCAAAATAACCAAATATTAAAATAAACTTTAATTACTTTAATTTAAATTTTTTTTGAGAAACTCATCGAAATGGCGTCACCGAATCCTAACCTCAGGGTTATCTATAAAATGAAATAAACTTCCATTAATGCTGACAAGCTACCAGTAATGTAGACAAGCTACCAGTAATGCAGATAAACTGCTAGTAATGCAAACAAGATGGCAGTAATATGGACAAGCCACCAGTGATGCAGATTAATTGCTAGTACTTCCACCTTACACATGTCCCAATCCCATGCATGTGATATTGCCATAATAAATATATTTTCTCTTTGATACAGAATAACACTTTAATCATGTAAATCATGCTCATCGAATCATTAAACACTTAATATTGCATAGGCATATTCATAGGATAAACTTTTATATATAATTGTGATGTTTATGGTTGTATTGAATACTTTATGTGTATTGATTATATTGTGAATTATGTGAAAATTGGTATGATGGAGAGAAACAGACTATACTATATTGAATTGTAATAACATGTAAATTGTGCCAGGATGAACAACAGGATAGGATACAATTGCCATGCCGATAGGGTTAGTCGTACGCTTGTACGGGGTTTGCGCTACAGTGCCTACTGGTTCGCAATATAGTGCATACTTATTTGCACTACAGTGCCTACTGATTCACACTTTGATGCCTACTGATCAACAATTACGGTGACTACTGTTAAAGCACTTTGGTGCTTACTGGTGTGGTTTAGTTACCCGCATATCCCTATCTATTCATTAAGTTCATCAGGCTAACTGTTAAAAGAGAATGTATTGTTTGATTTTGTATATTGATTAGATATGAATGTGATTGGTTGGCTGTTTAACGCCACAGCAATAGTGTACAAGCGTACATTGTCGATGTAGTTTAGTAGACAAATGTGAGTCTGTTAAGTATCGATCCCACAGGGATGGTAGTCTTTTTTCTATTAATGTCGGTGTGATAACTAGATGTAAACAAGATAAATTGTGAGGATAGTTGTATATGCAATAACTTAAAAAATAGTAAAGTAAAATATGATAATGATAGATTGGGATCCCTAACTTGAATCTTGAGCAAAATACTAAATGCTCACAAGGTACAAAAGTATAGGTGATTGTTGATGCAATAAAATTCAATGTATATTTTACCCAATGCCACTTCTCTATTTAATCTGAGACTTAAACATGCATATTAGCCTCACCTTCCCACGAAGGTAATACAACACAATTTAGAACAAGTAGACTAAATTCCTCTAATCCTCACTCAACTTTCGTCGAAATGCTTGTTGGTTCAAACTGTCACTGAAGTTTCCAGTGTGAATGACTACAATAACACTTCCGTATTAAAAAACATTCAATCCCCAAGATTAAACAATAAAAACAAGCTTGAATAAGATAACATTTAATCAAGAATTCATGTGTACTTCCATACAAATAGAAATCAAAGATTAATCACCATTATATAGAAAGAAATAAGAAAGAAACGAATGGAGAAGACTATCCCAAGACAACTCGACTGAATCTCTATATTCCCTCTTGTCTTGCACTTAGGTCTCCTCGTTAGGAGCTAGTCTGCATCTAGTTTTCATGTTGGCTCACCAATGAGAGGCTTAAGCTACCATGGCCGCAAGCTTCAAGGTAAGATGATGAAGATGATGATGGAGGAGAAAAATAAAAATCTTCCTTTTTTTCTTCTCACGTCCCCCTTTTATGTCCTGCTCCAATAGTACAGGTGTCCTTTCCTTAAAATTATTCTTTCCTTGAACGTGCAGGTTGGTTATACCAGACTAGGCAGCTCACACAGTTTTGGTTCTTATCCGGACAGGTGTCTGTTGCTACGACAATTCTGGATTCAATCTGGCGTTTACTCATGCAATGATATTAATGCGATAAGATAGAAAAATTAAGGTTAAAATAGGCTAAGATTCATTGAGTTATAAAATGTAAATTATTGAACTGAAAATGCTAAAATATATGCTAAAGATAATTAAATGGAGACAAATTAACCAATAAGTAGGGAGAAAATGTACGTTCTTTCTAGTACTATCACACCCCCAAACTTGAGTTTTTACTTGTCCTAAATTAAAATAGAAACTAGCAAGGCTAGACAAGAATTTTCTAAGGCAAATGATTATTCTAGCAACTTGAATCACCTAAAATCCCAATGAATGAGTCACATTCAGATGATAGAATATTGCATTGACAATACATAAGTATGAATGAATAAAATTGCAACTTCATCAAAACTAGCATTATGCATTAAATCCTAAATTCTATATACTAATACAACATTTATTGTACAACATATGTCTCTTTTTTTTTTGGTGAATAAGCGATATCGTTTCATTACCGTACCATTGTTCCTGAGAAGTAATGATGGAGTATGACAAACCCATAGGGAGTACGTAATTACGCCAACATACACTCATGCAGCGACAACCTTTGACCAGATTCATTTTTCTAACGCTTGTATTGGAGTGTTCCCTCTTTAACATTTCACAATACACCCACTTTGGAGTGTCTCTTATTCATAACTATATATATACAAGTAGCTGTAAAAGCAAAATTCATTCAAGATTCAAGGAATGCTACTAGTCATCCATTATTAATGCAACCTAAATCATTCATCAAAGAATTGAAGATACAACACTCAGTCAAATTTACCCAACTCATTCATTGATAATTGACATGTTTCAAGAATTAATCATCGAATGTAACAAAAAAATTCAAACACATTTGCATTAACCATAAATAAACCTTGCATGCTTCAAAGAAAAATTTTGAAATGCGGGTGTAATTCCAAACCTCATATGCATTCCCCAAAACTAAAATTAACATGCAATGACAATAGAAATGCAATGACAATATATACTTATTAAAATAAAACCTACAGCTACATGCAATGCATGAATATTATAACTAAAGCTTAACATAAACTAACTTAGTTATCCGCAGTCGTCGATGTGGCTGCATGATGTTTTTTTAGTCTTATTTTCTTCCACCTTCTTTCATTTTTATCCTTGGAACGATTCTTTTTCTTTTTTTTGGGCTTTGCATGGTCTTTAGATTGCTCCTCAGTTCCTAGCTCAGCCCTGGCATCACCGGCTGCTGTTTGTGTAGGAGAGGCCACTTGGAGTGGTCCAGTGTAGACCACCATTGACCATGAATTGCATTGCTCATCATTGATGATCTCAGCAAATTCCGCCTGTCTCACTCCAGTTCACTCCAACTTCTCAATATTTGCACCCATAGATTGGGGTGCGGTGACAACATTCTGAAAAAAATATTCTTCTTTTTCTTTCTTTTTTTCAGTAACTTCTTCTTCTTTAGTGACAACTTCTTATTTTGCAGCAACAACTTCTTCTTCTGCAGCATCAACTTCCATTTTTCGACATCCTTCAGTTTGTGCCATAATGATGTCTCTGCATTCATGCTTGTTCCTTTTCTGTCAATGTTGGCTTTGCTCTTTCTTATCTTGCTGGTCTCTGTCTCCTTCAGTATCGGCGTGTCCTTACCTCGAGTCATTCTTTCTATAGAGGCTTCATTGATTGGTCCCTTATTTTCCAGGATTTTCTCACCACCACGGGGCATGATTCCTTTTTGTTGGCATAATAACATCACTAAGGATGGGAAAACTAAGATCCTAGTCTGCCTTACAGCGCAGTCAACTAATTATTGGTGAAGAATTGCCCCCATATCAATTTTTTGGCCCTTGATTATAGAATGTATCAGGCACATTCTGTCTAGGGTTAGTGTGATGTTGTGAGTGGAGGGCTTTAGTCTGTAGTTGACAAAGTGAAAACAAATTTTACCTTGTAATGTTAGGAAGCGGCGGTGCATCGTATAGTTCTTTTGATGGGAACCAATCCAAACTGCTCCCTCGACACACAAATCTCTCACCAACAAGTCACATTTTTCATCCATGATGTCATCCATGAACTTGGAGTGTTCGTCGACATTGACTTTGGTGTTGCACAGCTCGTTGATGGTTGCAGCGTCCCATGGTATTAAACATTCTCGAACGAAAATAAACTCTAACTTATGATCGTAGAGATTGGCATAGAACTCACGTACCAGTGAAGGCGAGTGAGTAGCTTTCAGGATGGTTGCAAAATGTTTCCCACTTTAACTTCGAGATGGTTTCGAAGGCTTGTTTACCCAAATCTTGTTGTGGTGAAAGAGAAATGCTCTGCTTGGGATGAAAGTTACGCTTCAATATGTTGTTGTGAAATTTTTCCTTTACCGCTTTATCCAAAATGACTACTGGCTCCATTGCCTGCACTGGCCTAGGAGATTCTGATTCACAGATTGTGGTAGCAGAGAATGCATGCTCCCTAGCAAATTTGGTGGCTTTCTTGACCGAGCCTCTTATTTTTTCCATCTTTTGTTGAAGGTAAACGATTTAAAGGTAAAAAGATAGGATTTTTAGAAGAGAAAAGAAATAAAAATGGTTGTTTTAATGTGTCACATTCATTAAAGTGAGGGAGAATTTATAGTGAGTAAAAGAGATAGATGAAAAGGCGTGTTGTTTTGTGGAGAGGTGTAGGGCTGGCGGGAAGAGTTGTATCCAATAGAAATTGTGCCTGCTCAAAAAGATCAAAAGACTGAGTGAGTTTTGATCCAATGGTAGAATCAGAATTTCTCTGAATTCTGACAAGCTATAAATTGTAGTGAAGACGTATGGAATACACTGACAATAAGATTTCAATGTGTTGGCAATGGTACCTAATTATTCTGAAAAAAAGAAGGAAAAAAACTTTAACAAATGTAAATAAAATAAAATAAACTAAAATCACAAAGTATTAATTTAAAAATTAAAACTTTACGACCAATTTAATAGTCTCTGCCTGCTTTTGATCATTGTTACCAAAATAGTGTTTCAGCATCTATCCATTCACTTTGAACTGATGTCCATCATGTAAATCTCGAATTGTGACTGTGCCATGAGAAAATACGGCAAAAACTTCAAAAGGTCTAGATCAACGTGAACGCAATTTACCTGGGTACAATTTGAGTCGATAATTGAATAATAAAACATGTTGACCCGCGACAAATTGTCGCTGTAAAATAATCTTGTCTTGGCATCATTTGGTCTTTTCCTTGTAAATTGAAGCATTTTCATAAGCATTTCTCCTAATCTCCTCCAGTTCAGTGATATCCAACAGTCTTTTCTTTCTAGCCACTTCATAGTCCATGTTCACTTGCTTAATTGCCCACATTGCTTTGTGTTCTAATTCGACTGGCAAGTGACATGTTTTCCCAAAAACCAATTGATATGGCAACATCCCTAAGGGAGTTTTGTATGCTGTCCACAATGCCTATAAAGCGTCATCCAATCAAAAAGACCAATCTTTCCGCGAAGGGTTTACAACCTTCTCAAGAATGTTCTTAATTTGTCGATTCGATACTTCGACTTATCCATTGGTTTGCGGATGATAAGTAGTAGCCATTCTTTGATTAAATCTATATCTCTTCAGTGCGGTCCCCACTTGGTTGTAATAAAAGTGTGTACCTTGATCACTAATCAATGCCTTTGGTGTGTCAAAATAGGTGAGTATATGCTTATGAAAAAAAATTTAGCACTGTCTTTGCATCATCCTTTCGGACTGCAACAACTTCTACCCACTTCGAGACGCAGTGAACAACTACTAATTATAAAGATTTCCAAATGAACTTAGAGACAGTCCCATAAAATCCATACCCCAAATATCGAATAATTCAACCATAATTGGTTGTTACAACATTTCATTGTGTTGGGATATAGAAACGATGTGCTAACACCTATCACATTGATTCAAAAAATTGTGGGCATCTTTGAATAATGTCGGCCAGCAGAATCCTGATTGGAGAACTTTAGCAATAGTTCTCATACCACTGAAATGACCTCCATAATAATCATAATGACAATGCTTTAGGATTGAAAGCATCTCATCTTTCGGAACACAACACCGAATGATGTTGTCATTGTATACTTTGAATAAATACAGCTCGTTACAATGATACTTCATTATGTCACAAAGAAATCTTTCTTTTTTATGGCCTATGAAACCCAATGGGAGTTTTCTACACACTAGATAATTAACAAAATCTGCATACCAAGGGGTTGTATCTACCGCGAATAACTTCTCATCTGGGAATGCAATGACAATTTGAAGTATGTTCCCATCTTCACTGCCAACTTCAAGTCGAGATAGATGGTCTACAACTTGATTCTCTGAACCCTTACGGTCTTTTATCTCGATGTCAAATTCTTGCAATAGTAATATCCAGTGTATTAGTCTTGGTTTGGCATCCTTTTCGCAAAGAGATATCTCAATGCTGAGTGATAAGTGAATATAGTAGCCTTTGCACCGATGAGATAGGAATGAAACTTGTCAAAATCAAAGACTATAGCCAACAATTCTTTCTTGGTGTTGGTATAATTGATTTGAGCCTCTGTAAGAGTTTTTCTAGCAAAATAAATGACATGAAATATTTTTCCCTTTCGTTGTCCTAGAACTGCACCCACAGCAAAGTCGCTTACATCGCACATAACTTCAAAAGTTTGAGACCAATCTGGTGCAACGAAATTGGGTACATTCACTAGCTTTTTTTTAACTGAAGAAAGACATCCAGGCATGTATCGTCAAAGAAGAATTTTTGATTTTATTCCAGCAATGAGCACAAGGATTTTGTAATTTTTGGAAAATCTCTAATAAATCGGCAGTAAAGCCCTACATGTCCCAAAAAACTACGAATACCTTTCATGTTTGTTGGTGGAGGTAGTTTCTCAATGATTTCCTTCTTAACTTTGTCTACTTGAATGTGTTGACTAGAAATGCAGTGTCCTAACACAATGCCTTCAATTGTCATGAAATGTCATTTTTCCAAATTTAGAACAAGATGTGCATCTATACATCGCTTTAGTACTTTATCCAAATTGTTAGCGTAATGATCAAAATCATTCCCACAGATTGAGAAATCATACATAAATACCTCTAAAGAGTCTTTGATCATATCTAATAATATTTCCATCATGTACCTTTGTAATGTGGCTGAAGCGTTGTAAAGACCGAAAGGCATATGGCGAAAAGTGAAAGAACAAAAGGAAAGGTAAAGGTTGCTTTCTCCTGATCCTCCAGTGCAATAGCAATTTGATTAGACCCAGAATAGCTTTCTAATAAGAAATAATAGGCCTTTTTCGTAAGCCGATCTAACATTTGGTCAATGATGGGAAGTAGGAAGTGATCATTCTTTGTGGCTGCATTCAATTTACGATAATCCATACAAACTTGCCATCTTGTGGGAATGCCTGTAGGAATTAATTCGTCCCTATCATTGCGAACCATAGTGATGCAACTCTTTTCAGGCACGCATTGCACTGGACTTACCCAATTGCTATTGGAAATCAAGTAAATAATTCTGGCATCATGCTATTTTATGATTTCCTTCTTGACAACTTCCTTCACTTCTCGTTTAATCTTCTCTGCTGTTCAATCAATTGCTTGCCTTCATCTTGCAACTTGATCTTGTACATGCAAAAAGAAGGACTAGTACCCTGAATATTGGGAATACTCCAAGTAATAGCTTGTTTATGTTTCTTGAGAATATGAACCAATTTCCCTTCTTGAGTTATGTCTAGTGTTGCGAAGACAATAACTAGGAGAGTATTTCGTTGTCTTAGAACTGCACCCACAGCAAAGTCGCTTACATCGCACATAACTTCAAAAGTTTGACGCCAATCTGGTGCAACAAAAATGGGTACATTCACTAGCTTTTTTTTAACTGAAGAAAGACATCCAGGCATGTATCGTCAAAGAAGAATTTTCGATTTAATTCCAGCAATGAGCACAAGGATTTTGTAATTTTTGGAAAATCTCTAAAAAATCGGTAGTAAAGCCCCACATGTCCCAAAAAACTACGAATACCTTTCATGTTTGTTGGTGGAGGTAGTTTCTCAATGATTTCCTTCTTAACTTTGTCTACTTGAATGCGTTGACTAGAAATGCAGTGTCCTAACACAATGCCTTCAATTGCCATGAAATGTCATTTTTCCAAATTTAGAACAAGATGTGCATCTACACATCGCTTTAGTACTTTATCCAAATTGTTAGCGTAATGATCAAAATCATTCCCACAGACTGAGAAATCATACATAAATACCTCTAAAGAGTCTTTGATCATATCTAATAATATTTCCATCATGCACCTTTGTAATGTCATCAGAGCGTTGTAAAGACCGAAAGGCATACAGCGAAAGGTGAAAGAACAAAGGGAAAGGTGAAGGTTGCTTTCTCCTGATCCTCAAGTACAATAGCAATTTGATTGGACCCAGAATAGCTTTCTTATAAGCAATAATAGGCCTTTTTCATAAGCCGATCTAACATTTGGTCAATGATGGGAAGTAGGAAGTGATCATTCTTTGTGGCTGCATTCAATTTACGATAATCCATACAAACTTGCCATCTTGTGGGAATCCGTGTAGGAATTAATTCGTCCCTATCATTGCGAACCATAGTGATGCAACTCTTTTCAGGCACGAATTGCACTGGACTTAGTCAATTGCTATTGGAAATCAGGTAAATAATTCTGGCATCATGCTATTTTATGATTTCCTTCTTGACAACTTCCTTCACTTCTCGTTTAATCTTCTCTGCTGTTCAATCAATTGCTTGCCTTCATCTTGCAACTTGACCTTGTACATGCAAAAGGAAGGATTAGTACCCTGAATATTGGGAATACTCCAAGTAATAGCTCGTTTATGTTTCTTGAGAATATGAACCAATTTCTCTTCTTGATTTATGTCTAGTGTTGCAAAGACAATAACTAGGAGAGTATTTCGTTGTCTTAGAACTGCACCCACAGCAAATTCGCTTACAACGCACATAACTTCAAAAGTTTGAGACCAATCTGGTGCAACGAAAATGGGTACATTCACTAGATTTTTTTTTACTGAAGAAAGACATCTAGGCATGTACCGTCAAAGAAGAATTTTTGATTTTATTCCAGCAATGAGCACAAGGATTTTGTAATTTTTGGAAAATCTCTAATAAATCGGTAGTAAATCCCTACATGTCCCAAAAAACTGTGAATACCTTTCTTGTTTGTTGGTGGAGGTAGTTTCTCAATGATTTCCTTCTTAACTTTGTCTACTTGAATGCATTGACTAGAAATGCAGTGTCCTAACACAATGCCTTCAATTGCCATGAAATGTCATTTTTCCAAATTTAGAACAAGATGTGTGTCTACAATTGTTTTAGTACTTTATCCAAATTGTTAGCATAATGATCAAAATCATTCCCACAGACTGATAAATCATACATAAATACCTCTAAAGAATCTTTGATCATATCTAATAATATCTCCGTCATGCACATTTGTAATGTGGCTGGTGCGTTGTAAAGACCGAAAGGCATACGGCGAAAAGTGAAAGAACAAAGGGAAAGGTGAAGGTTGCTTTCTCCTGATCCTCCAGTGCAATAGAAATTTTATTGGACCTAGAATAGCTTTCTAATAAGCAATAATAGGCCTTTTTCATAAGCCGATCTAACATTTGGTCAATGATGGGAAGTAGGAAGTGATAATTCTTTGTGGCTGCATTCAATTTACGATAATCCATACAAACTTGCCATCTTGTGCGAATCCGTGTAGGAATTAATTCATCCCTATCATTGCGAACCATAGTGATGCAACTCTTTTCAGGCACGCATTGCACTGGACTTATCCAATTGCTATTGGAAATCAGGTAAATAATTCTAGCATCATGCTATTTTATGATTTCCTTCTTGACAACTTCCTTCACTTCTCGTTTAATCTTCTCTGCTGTTCAATCAATTGCTTGCCTTCATCTTGCAACTTGATCTTGTACATGCAAAAAGAAGGACTAGTACCCTGAATATTGGCAATACTCCAAGTAATAGCTCGTTTATGTTTCTTGAGAATATGAACTAATTTCTCTTCTTGAGTTACGTCTAGTGTTGCGTAGATAATAACTAGGAGAGTATTTTGATCACCTAGAAAGACATATTTAAGATGAGAAGGTAGTGGTCTCAATTTCAAAGTAGAAGCTTCTTCAATAGATGATTTGAAAATTGGGGTTGTTCTGTTGGCTAGGTCTAAGTGTTCAATCTGCTATCCATGCTTAAGTTCAAGATTCTTAGCTTCAACCACGTTGTCACAATTGTTTAAGCATTCGGCGTTAGATGTCACTGCAAACTCTTGAGAAAGTGCTGTACTTTGGTCATTGAATTCTTCCTCAATTAGATCATCTAGCACATTGACAGTATGACATTTTTCTTTGTCCTTACATTGAAAAAATTCAAAAACACTAAAGGTAACTTGCTCATCATTCAGTTGTATGGTTAGTTCAATATTAAAAATGTCAATGAGAGCTCCGTTGGTGGCTAAAAATGGTTGTCCCAAGATTATAGGAACCTCCTTGTTTGCCTCACAGTCAAGTATGTTAAAATTAGCCATAAAAATGAATTTATCCTCATGAACTAAGACATCTTTTATTTTCCCTTCAGGTTGAGCCAAGGATCGATCGACTAGTTGTACTGTCACTACAGTAGATTTCATATTACCAATTCCAAAATTTCTAATAGTAAATAGTGGCTTTAGGTTAATGTTAACTCCCAAGTCGCAGAAAACCTTACCCAAATAATGATTGCCAATTGAATATGTGATGGTAAAGCTTCTAGGATCTTTCAATTTAGGGGGCAACTTGTTTGTCAAAACAACACTACAGCCTTCTGTGAGTGCAATAGTTTCAATATCAGTAAGCTTCTTCTTCTTGGACAAGAGGTCTTTCATAAATTTCTTATAACTCAGAATCTGTACTAGAGCGTCCACTAAACGAATGTTGATTTGCAGTTGCTTCAGTGTGCCTAGGAACAACTGATATTGCTTGTCATACTCATTCTTCCTGAACCTTTGCGAGAAGAGTAAAGGTAGAGATATATCTGCTTGTGCTGACACCTTTGATTGTGTCAACAATTTTGAAGGTTGGACAGTAGGTAGATGATTGACAATTAGTGGAAATTTTTTTTCTGATGCATTGACAAATTCTTCATATTCAACCTTCTCACCAGTGATCACTCCGTCTGTATCTTGAGGTGATACAGTAGAGTCGATAATCTGTTCGCTAGTTTGTTTACCACTCCTACTAATGATAGCATTACAATGTTCTTTTCCCCTTGGACTAGGATTTTTCGTGTCACTAGGTAATGAACTTGGTGGTCAAGTATTTAGTTTTGAAGCAAGTTGTCCTAACTATGCTTCTAATGCTCGAATGAAAGATGAATTCCCTTGTATGATAGCTTTTGTGCAAGTTAAATGCTCCTGCATTAATGCCTCAAGAGCTGCTAACGAGTCAGAAGTAGAAACTTGACTGTATGATTGCTGTTGATGTCCTTGAACATGTTGATTTGGTATTGAAGTGTGTTATGGCAACAATGGGTTTCGATGTGGATGTGTCTGGCCTTGTTGTGGATGCATCTGAGTGTACTGATTGTAGTTCTACTATTGTTGCTTGTAATTTCCTTGTCCGAGATTATAATTTCCCTGAGTAGATAGATTTCCATGTCTGAATGTCGTAGTATTTTGTCCAACATTCTGAGTTCTCCAAAATGACTGGTTGCATTGAGAGTTGTTGTAAGAATTTCCATATGAATTTTTACGGATGTTACTAATATAATAGGCATTTTCAGTATGTTGTGGACAATCTTCGTAGCTATGGTTGTCACCACGAATTTCACAAGAAAAAGTAGGAACATCTACTTGCTGAGCGACTTGTATAGGTGCAACGCCACTCGTCCCTTGCATATTTTTAATCATGTTTGTGAGAGAAGAAACTTGAGCACTTACTACGGTTATTACATCTAATTCAATAACTCGTTGAGTAGTTTTTTCTTGTGCAGCTATAGAGATAGGGTATTGATAATCATTCTGAGCAACTCTCTCAAGAATTCTCACAATATCGTTATAAGTACAATCTAGCAGAGGTCCATTGGCTAATGGGTCGACAAGATTCCTTGTATGTGAATTCAGCCCTTATAAGAAAATCTTAATTTGTGTTTCTAGTTGAATGTCGTGCATAGGACAACGTCGAAGTAAATTTTTATAACGTTCCCATGTGTTGTGAAGATTTTCATCATCCAACTGATGATAAGCAGTAATATCATTTTGAAGACCAACATTTATTGTCGGCAGGTTAAATTGTGAAACAAAATGTGTTGCTAGTGCATCCGAAGAAATAATTGATCTAGCAGATAGCCCGAAAAACCAAGTGCGTGCTCTTTCCTATAAGGAATAAGGAAATAATTGCATCTTCAAGGCATCACTAGGAACACCTTGTTGACTAAGGGAAGCACAGATCAATAAAAAGAATTTAAGATGTTCTCTCGCATCTTCATGTGGCAGCCCAACATATTGTCCATTAGAATTCAACATTTGAAACATTACTGGCTTAAGTTCAAAATTCCTAGCTTGGATTGCTGGCCTAACAACTCCTGGTTGTAAATCATCCAAGATAGTTGCTACAAAATTGTGTATAGTCCAGTTTTGTATGCGAGCATCGTACGACAACAATGGGTTATTTACATTTTGCTGCGGTATCGGGGGTATGGCTGCATTATTCCCTTGAAAATCCATATTTCTTTGCTCTCGAAGTCTACTCCGAATAGTCCTTTCAATTTCTAGATCAAAATCGACAAGAAAATCCAAATTTCTTTGGGTCATAAAACACATAAATTGAAGTTAAATAAATAGCAACAAAGAAAAGCAAATTAGTGAATACTAAATATTATAGAAAGAAATAAAATGCAAAAAACACACAAAAAGAAAAATAAACATCAAACAAACGCTACCCCCGTCAACAGCACCAAAAACTTTGTCGGTTATTTAACGTCACAGTAATAATGTGCAAGTGCACACCGTCGATGGAAGTTTAGTAGACATATGTGAGTCTATCGGATATTAATCCCACAGGGATGGTAGTCTTTTGTCTATTAATGTCGGTGTGATAACTAGATGTATACAAGATAAATTGTGAGGATAGTTGGTGCAATAAATTTAGAAATAATAAAGTAAAATATGATAATGATAAACTGGGATCCCCAACATGAATCTTCATCAGAATACTAAATGGTCACAAGGTACAAAAGTATAGGTGAATGTTAATGCAATAAAATTCAATGTATATCTTACCCAGCATCACTCCTCTATTTAATCTGAGACTTAAACATGCATATTAACCTCACCTTCCGATGAAGGCAATACGACACTATTTAGAACAAGTGGACTAAATTCCTCTAATCCTCACTCAACTTTCGTTGAAATGCTTGTTGGCTCAAACTGTCACTGCACTTTCCAGTGTCAATGATTGCAATAGCACTTCTGTTTTAAAAAATATTCAAACCCCAAGATTAAAAAATTAAAGCAAGCTTGAATAAGATAAAATTTAACCAAGAATTCATGTGTACTTCCATACAAACAGAAATCAGAGATTAATCACCAGCATTTAGAAAGAAATAAGAAAGAATCGAATGGAGAAGACTATCCCTAGACAACTCGACTGAATCTCTGTATTCCCTCTTGTCTCGCACTTAGGTCTTCTTGTCAGGAGCTAGTTTGCATCTGGGTTTCTCGTTGACTCACCCGTGAGAGGCTTAAGCTGCCATGGCCGCAAGCTTCAAGGTAAGATGATGAAGATGATGATGGAGGAGAAAAATAAAAATCTTCTTCTTTTTTTTTCTCACGTCCCCCTTTTATGTCCTGCTCCAACAATACGAGTGTCCTTTCCTCAAAATTATTCTTTCCTTGAACGTACAGGTTCGTTATACCAGATTGGACAGCTCACACAGTTTTGGTTCTTATCCGGACAGTTTTCAGTTGCCGCGACATTGTGGACAGTTCTTATCTGGACGCGGTCTCGGATTAACTCATGCAACGACATTGTGGACAACTGTGAGGTGCGACGATAATTCTGGATGCAATCTAGAGTTTACTCATGCAGATATATTAATGCAATAAGATAAAAAAAAATTAAGGATAAAGTAGTTTAGGATTCATTGAGTTATAAAATGTAAATTACTGAACTGAAAATGCTAAAATACATGCTAAAGTCAAATAAATGGAGACAAATTAACCAATAAGTAGGGAGAAAACGTATGTTCTTTCTAGTACTATCAGTGATCATATTGTACATTTGTTGATGGGCTTGATGAAATGTTATTGAATTGGTTTTATATGAATGAATGAATGAGTTATATGATTGTATATCAAAAACTCACCTTTCATTCATGACATATGGTGATAGGGAACATAGTTAAACTTATTATTTAGTTATGTTAGTTTTGTTATAAGGTAAGTTTACGGTTTTATTACCTATGATCTTACTAAGAATATATAATGCTTACTCAATTATGTTTTCTTGTCCTGTAGATATTTTACAGAACGTGAAGATCGGATCAACTAGGAGCTCAGACTATCCAGCTTCTATCTTGGTAGATCTTTTGTAGTTTCCAGAGTTGATTTTGTGGCATGTATATAGCTTGATATGTATAATGTCATCTTGGATGATAATGATTATGATATGTGTGCCAATGCTTGATTTTGATAATGATATGGTATGTTTATAACTCTTGCTAAATGGTTGAGTCATTTTGAATAATGGTTAATTTCAATGGAATTGGTATGAAATGCACAAATTTGTAAACTTAGAACAAGGCTATAAGGTATGTTATGAGCTTTGATAAATTTTTGTGTTTGTGAATGGTTAAGTGCTTATTTTATGAATGTAAGGAATGGAATGAGTGTTGATGTATAATTGGTATTAAATGGGATGAATATTTGGTATTAAATGTTTATATGAATTGAGAGGTCTCACTTGGTGTTTGAATGTGATTTAGGTGCCTTAAGGCAAATTGGTTAGAGTTAGGGAAATGGTATATTTTGGTATGCTTTTGGTGCATTTTGAATTGGTTAAAAGAATGGGCAAGTGCCTACTTTTGGCATATGTAATTGTTGTATTGGTAGCTTACACATTAAGGCATTATTTTGGCATACAAGGGCTCACACACGGGTAAGTGACACGACCATGTGCTCTTTATTATCAAGATTTTATATTTAGGTCTACAAGACCTGGCAACAAGGCCTTGTGACCCTGCCTCAGTCAGTTACACAACCATGTGACCCTATTTTACAATTTTGCCCAATTTTTTTGAAATGTTTTCAATTAGTCCTTGTTTGTCTCGAAATTGATTTTAGAGCTTTCGCAAGCTCATATAAAATTTAATTTTTTTATCCTTGGCATGATTTGTTTGATGAATTGATGGTTTAAGATTGTTTTGAATAAAATACTTGAATTAAATTGCATGTTCCGATTCTGTTATTTACTATAGCATCTTGTAGCTCGAGTTCGGTGACTAGACTGAGTGAGGGGTTTTACACGAGGGGTTGGAGCTATACGCCGAATTGGATGCATTGTCTATGTAACACCCCAAATTTTGGGCCTAGAAGAAATAGGTTTTGAACAAGGGAACTGTTAGGAGATTGCACATAAATATTTAGTTGTACAAGGAAGTGACATAAATGAATGTCTGCTTTAGTGGTTATGTGATTTAGGAGTGTTTGGAAGTGTCAGAGAAGTCAGGGGTTCAAGCCTTGGCTTATGCAAAATTTTTAAGTGAATAAAATCCTTGGATCTAGATAGTAGGTTCTTAAATTATTGTGGTTAAAATATGATATAAAGGAGTTGTTGGTCTAGTGGTAAGGGGCGTGTGGAGTGTCCATGGGGTCTAAGGTTCGAGTGGTGGCACATCAGAAAGGAAGTATTTATTTTGCTGCCTAATTCGTGTGGGTGGTAGAGTTGGATTGAAATACAGCTAAATGGAGTTTGAACTGGTCATACAGAGAATTAAGGAGGGATATTTGGAGAAATTTCAGGAGAGAATATTGGGATTTGGGGAGGTTGTTGTTGTGGAGAGATATATATCATCTCATTTCTTCCTTGTTCTCGAGGAGAGATTGGCGTGGTTTTCAAGTTTTCGTTGCTTTCTCCAACCTGCATTGCTTCCATTCCTAATTGGTGGTGGTCGAGGTTGATTGGCACATGGCGTGGGAACCAAGGGTATGATGATCATTGATTTTCAGAATAAGAGTGTTTGGAACAAAGAGAATCTGCAAATCGCAACAGGTGTGTAACCACCCCACTATAACTGTAGAATGACAAAAGCTGAAAAGTCGAAATACGGCGTTAAGACCACACGAGTGTGCGATCGCTCGTGTGGAAAGCCAAAACTGCGAATCATGGGCGATAAACTGTAGAGGCCTCCATCAGCATTTCCATGGGCTTAGGCTGTAATGGGCCACGTTGGCCGAAATGGGCCGTGTGGGCTCATTGGGCTTGTCGGCCACATACGAATGAAATCCACGATTTGTGGCAAATACTGGACGGGGCTAAGTAGATCTCATAGCCGTGGCAAAATTTGGGTTGAACGGGCCGCACAAGTGTGTGGACCTACTTGGGGCGAGTAACGGGCCTTGGGCTCATTTTTACTGTTTTGACCTTTTAGGTTATCTGAGTTGCTCGAAGCGACTGCGGACTTTTCGAGAGGTCGATATCTGCATTGAGACCTCAAAATAGGTAAAATGACTGAAATCGTCTTATAGGGTAGAATGACCAAAATATCCCCACAAGGTAAAATGACCGAAATACCCTCACAGGATAGAATGACCGAAATACCCCCATAGGGTAAAATGACCGAATTACCCCATAAGGTAAAATGACTGAATTACCCCCATAGGCTAAAATGACCAAATTACCCTCATAGGGTAAAATGATCGAATTACCCCATAGGATAAAATTACTGAATTACCCTCATAGGGTAAAATGACCAAAATACCCTCATAGGGTAAAATGACTGAAATATCCCTATAGGGTAAAATGACCAAATTACCCTCATAGGGTAAAATGACCGAATTACCTCTATAGGGTAAAATGACTGTTATACCCCTAGGAGATGAAATGACTGATATGGCATTATGTTATGTATAACTGATTTGCTCTATGATATGTCTGACATTCTGCATACATGTATGATTTATGACATGGCATACTACATGGGGTTGGGATACTTTTAAAGAAGAAGTATATTGTTACTGGCAGCTTTGCTGCGATACTGTTACTGACAGCTTCGCTATGATACTATTACTAGCAGCTTTGCTGCGATATTGGTGTGTTGGCTGGGTGGGTAAATTTTATCCCCACTGGTGTGTTGGTGGTACGGAGTGGTGTATTGGCTGGATTGGGATGGGTTGCATTATTGCACTGTATGAATATTGTATTGGGCTAAGGCCCACATTATTACTGTACTGGGCTAAGGCCCATATTATTACTTTATTGGGCTAAGGGCCACGTTGTTACTGCATTGGGCTAAGGCCCACATTGTTACTGCACTGGGCTAAGGCCCACATTATTACTGTATTAGGCTAAGGCCCACATTGTTACTGTATTGGGCAAAGGCCTACATTATTACTGTATTTGGCTAAGGCGCACAATATTACTGTATTGGGCTAAGGCCCATATTGTTACTGCATTAGGCTAAGGCCCACGTTGTTACTGCATTGGGCTAAGGCCCACATTATTACTGTATTGGGCTAAGGCCCACATTGTTACTGTATTGGGCTAAGGACCACATTATTACTGTATTAGGCTAAGGCCAACAATATTACTGTATTGGGCTAAGGCCCACATTATTACTGTATTGGGCTAAGGCCCACATTGTACTATTACTGAATAGGGCTCAGCCCAGACTGTTACTGCATGTTGTATGCTGACTGTTTGGTAGGGAATTACACACTAAGTTTTCATAAACTCACCCTTTCCTTTTTACTGTACAGGTAATCGTCAGCCATAGGTGGTTTGATGCTGCAAGGGACTCGATGATGGCTACACAATCGCATCAGCTTTTGTTTTTAGCTTTTGATTTATAAGTAATTGAATTTGGGTATTTTTTTTGTAAAAAAACCTCTTTAAAGTTATAAAATTTAAATTGGAGTTTTTATTTATTTAGTTTGATATAAACTGCTAGTTGTAGAAAAAGACATGTTTTCAAAAGGTAACTATTTTCAAAGACACCACGTTTTTGTAACATTTCCACAACAAATGAGATTTTGGAAAATTTATAACGTTTTAAAAGTGATTAGTTTTTAATGATGCACGCTTGGAAACGAACAACCCGTTTTGGAATCATCGTTTATTAACAAAATGATTAATTGATTTTAAGGATTTCAACGACAATAAGTTTTTCGCTAAACGCCTGAATGTGACACCGCCAGGTTTGGCCATAACTCCTAAGCCGGGTTTGGGGTGTTACAGTCTATCTCTTCCATTTCGACACATTTTCCATCCATATCTTACGGCTGGAATAGCTTCTCAATCCTATTTACTAGTAATGGATAGTTGGAGAACTAGTGATCCAGGATGACAATGTATGCTAAAATTACCTAATTGTAGTGAGGTCATTTAACTCCAAGGTAGTTTGGCTGAACCTCTTGGTGAACTCAACAAGGGGTTCTCCTTGACACTATTTCACAGCTAATATACTCTATTTCAATTTAAGGGTAATTTTATTGGCAAGGAAATGGCCCAAAGAGACCTTGGCTAGCTCATCAAAATTGTTTATGGGCCTTAACTACAGCCAGTTGTACCAGTTTATGCCATAACCTTGGAGGGTTAGTGGGAATACTTTACAACTCAAATTGCTCAATGCCCTTAGTATCTCTATATAACTTCTAAAATGTGTGCGGTGATTTGTGGTGTCCGTTTTCCATTGAACCTTACCTTTGGAATTTTAAAACTAGTTGGGTACCTTGTATTGGTGATATGCGAGGCCAAAGGATCGTTGGCATCAAGGGTCCCTTTGGAGTGTCTAAGGTGTGCAGTGTGCAGGTTTGACATGTTTTGTTCCAAGAGTAACATTTCATTTCTCCAAGCCATCTTCCTAATAAAGATGGGTTTAAGGGCATATTTTTGGTGTCTCTACGAAGGTGGATTTCTGTTAGCTTCCATCTCAACATTTGCACCCTTTTACTTGAACAGTTCACAGTTCAAGTTAGGATTTTATTCATGACAGATGAAAAACCTCTTTCTTCTTCATCGTCACATCTTCTTCTGCCTCGTCTTTGGCCAACCATTAATTTCTACATATTATGCCGGAACTATTCTTCTTGTTTTTGTTGATATACTTGTTTTTGGCGTTGTTGGGAGTCTTGATATTGTCAAAATTGCTCTTGAAAAGCTTTGAATTTTTCTTGCTGCAATGAAAGTTGTTGGGAGTTGGCATCTGTGTTTTTGGCAGTGTAAGTGTAACAATCCAATTTTCAGTGATCTTAGAAAAAATGGTTTCAAAATACATTTCCATCAATTGAGTTCGTAATTATTAAATTAAAATATTTAAGGAGTTTTTATATTAGAGATTTGAATTAAAGCAGGGATAATTAGTGAAAAGCTAAATTCATCAAATAGTCATTGAGAATTCAATTGGCTTGTTCTTTTGACCAAGTAAGTTCATATGGTATGAATGTGCTTAAATTGTTATGCATTTGAATTGTGTATATATGCTTTGATTGTGAGTTGATTGTGGTAAATTAGTATAAAGTTGAAAGTTAGACTAAATTGTAATGAAATGTATATATGTGTTAAATATGTACGGGTGAACTTAATAAATGTTAAAATGCTATTGACATGTTAATAGGGTCTTGTGCATACATGTATGGATTGATGACAGATTTTACTGAGATCATGCATTTGTTGCGGACTCGAAGATACATGTGAAACAAGTATAGTCTGAACTAGTAACTTGATGTAGCTTTAAAGGTTTAGCTCGATGATCACCTCTGGACGTATTAACATCCAGAGTGTGAATACTACAACTAAATATGTGGAATTGAGGTGGTGTTCACAAGTATACGGGTCATGTTGTAATATAGTAACAACAATGTAGGTGAGTACTCCGAGGATCTTACTCAAGGGAGGCGATTACTAGATTAAATTTATCCTAAATGGAAATAGAATTAATTAGTAATGTAGATAAATAATATTACGATAAAATGTAAAGAAGAGATTTTTGAGTTTTTATAAATAAACAATAAGAATTGCATAAATAAAGTGAAATTTGAATAACTAAAATCTAAACTTAATCAAATCTAAACATGGGTGATTAGCTCACTTCAATAGTCATAATCAATTTTCGTCTCGGGCTTTCTTGTTCAACCAACTAGTTAATACCGCAGTAGGATCTTCCGACTTGTCCACTGAAATACTAAGTCAGCAAGAACTACTTATCTTCATAGTCCAGACTGGTTTAGGTTTAAGGTGTTCACAAATAGATCATACCAAATTTGGGTTAATTCACACCTTGATAACTTCCTAGGGTTGCCAGACCTAGGGTTTAGGTTCTTCCTTTTTTAAACAGTTGCTCTGTTAAAAATCCTTACAAAATAATTAATTATTTATACCTCCACTCGGTAATCCCCCATAAGACGATTAGTTCTTCATTGAATCCATAAGCACAATAAACACAATAAGATATACATAAAGAATAAATCAAGAATAAGGGTTAAGAGAATCCTGATTGTATTTGATTGGTGAAGGCGCAAAAATCCACAATAGTTTGATTTGATTACAAATCAAGTTCTCCGAAGAACTCGAATGAAAAGAACTGAAAAGAAATATAAACCATGAGAGAGAAAAAATTAAAAACTAAATTACAAAGAAAAAAACTTAGAAGATCAAAACTTTTCCTTTAACATTTGTTTAAGAGCCTATTTATAGAGTTAGGGTTGCCGTCATCCTCAACCCTAGGTCAGTTGATGCTCTCGTATTTAACTTTTGATTGTTTGGACGAAAACACCCCTGGCACATAAGTGTTTCTCATATAGGACCGATGTTGCGACACGCAAGAGCCTGTGTCATGACATCGAAGGTTGTATGCTCGGGTTCAGGGTAGCTCTAGGGGTGTGTCACAACATCCAATGGTTGTGTCGCAACACCCAAGGCAATCTTGAGATTCTTGCATTCTGCTCCCTATGTTGCAACATTGAATTTCCTGTAACCCTCAAACTGGGCCTAGACGTTACGACCCAATCTGAGCAATTACGTGGGCCATGAAGATGGCCAAAATGTTTTCTTAAGAAGATTCCATTTGTCCTTGAAACATACCAGTTTGAAAATATCATGTTCGTTTCAATAAAATTTATTTGTTCCTTTTTATTAAAATACTTGTATTATAACTTAGTTTTGAAAACACATTTGCAGCAAATACTGATTCTTAAAAACGTTTAATGATCATTTAAAATTGAAATCCAACATAATTCCAAAATACCATAAAGGAAAATCCCCATGCCACTGTCCACAATTTGAAAGAAAGTCCCAAAAATTTATTAAAAGAAAACCAAATCAAAGTCCATAAAAATCCATAAAATGATATAAAGTCCATAATTTATTAAAAAGTTCACATCCGAGAGCATCACCAAAAATCCGCATCCGAGTCCTAATTACAAGGATTACCTGAAAGATACACATAAGATGGGTGAGCTTACATGCCCAATATGAGATCATCACAGATACACATACATAAATATATCGATTCATGCTTATGTAACAATGCACATTTTGAAGAATTACCTACCCATCTCCGCTACAAACCAATATTGATTCCCTAGAACCCGTCCATCCAATAACACACCATTTGTGGACAAGCCACCGCATAATTGCAAATAATGGCCATATAATCGCAGATAAACGACCACAGAACTTCCAACTTTCACAAAACCCACCCCATGCATGTTGTATGGCCATTTATCCAATCTAACACATATAATTCACTTTTCACATTTTTCTCGTAATAATGCTCATAATTTTTGTGTGTAAATAACTAATGCAATTGTGCAAGTGTACACAATATTCAAGTAATAAAGTGATAAGTATCGTCTCCACAGGGATCGAAAATTGGTAAGAGATTGATTAAGTTATTATTATCATATTAACTATACTAAATAGTAGGAAATACTCTTAAATTGAATAAGATGTTGGTATAATAAATTAATGTAATTTAACGCTAAAAATAGAGAATTGATATGAAAAATAAAATGTAGTGGCAAATTATAGAGAAAAGAAAGAGTAATTCTGTTGTTGGATGAATAGGGCTGGAATTATTCAGGTGAAATGCACATATCAAAATAATGTCATGAAAAAATATTGTCTAACCAACTACTCAGAGAGTTACTACTGCAACCTGCCCCTTTCGATAGATAGATTTTCAGCCAAAAATCTAAGTTACTGTATGTCTACAAAACGATAGATTAATAACTACAATGAACATTCTTCTTTGCACAACTCACAACATGTATGTCTAGAGTGTTATGAATATTCTGTCTAATATTCGCTTGCATCAAACGATTATAGATCTAGTATATTTAACATTTTCAAAATAAAAAATACATCTATGAACATGTAACCCTTCGAGTTGTGCAAGTGTACACAGTCGTTATCAAGTAATAAGTAAGTATCGAGTTGTCGTCTCCACAGGGATTGTATTTGTGCTAAGTCACTTAATTTGTAAAATTATATTAACAATTTGGTAAATAAAAACACAATATAGTTAAGAAGTGGTGATTAAAATATATTAAACTAAATGCAATGATCCCTAATGCCAATTATCCTAAGTATGCAAACTATATGATTGAAATAGATTTTAGTAAAATTTAACACAATTTGAAACAATTATAACATAAATAAATTAGGACAATTACTTTAATTAAACTCAATTTATTATCAACATGCTTAATAACATTCGGAAAAACATTCCATGGCAACTCGATTTTTCATGAGTTTGGAAACCATATTAATTCCTTTTAGAATCCTTTACTTAGTAAATACGCATTTTACTGATCTTTATTTACTAAGGGTTTCTTAGCATTCATGTGAGGTAACAGCGACGTGTTAGGTTTGAAACAATTTAATCACACAAATTTAAAAACTATGCAGATAACAGAGCTTGGTTAGAGTTGTTATGCAGCCTACAATTTAATCGTGCTAGGATCTAAATTGAGTATGCACATTTCAATTATGCATCCATTAGCCATCGTCTAGTTAGGATCGCTCAGCTAATTTAGGTGTATTTAAATCACGTATGAACAAAATGCAGACTTGATTTTAATTGAAAACATGATCGATTGAGGCACAAACATTATAAGCATGAATCAAATAAATATTATTTAATCAAAGCAATCATCCTAGCTTAAATAAAATTAAGCTGACATTGTTGTAAAAAAGAACAAAGAGCACATAGCAAACATCTTTTTATTAAGTTAAAGATAAGAAAGATTAAACCTAATTCAGAGTGGCTGTCACCCAAGACTCTGACTGACAAGACTCCTTCGTTCCTTTGCTTTGCTCCTTTGCTGATGGTTCTCCAAGCTGGCCGACGAAGGGTTCTTTAAGAGGCTTAATTGCTAAAATCTCTATGAAGAGATTATGATAGGCGTGGGAATGGAAAAGGCTAAGAGAGAAAAGAGAGAATGATGCTTGATGGATGCTTAAGGGATGATGAATGAATGAATGAGAGGGTCTTATTTATAGGTGAGGAGAGAGAGACAGTTTGCTAAAACTAGGAGTTTCCGTCTTTTGAAGCATCTTCCATGGGTGGCCGGCCATAATTTTAGTAAATTTAGCTGATTTTTCCTTGATTTTTGGTCAATTTGAGTGCCACAACAACTGAGGACTAAGACTCGATCAAGTGAAAATCTTCAGGTAAATCTCTAATTTCTTCAACTCTTCAAGGACCTTGTGCAATTAAAATAAAAAGTGGTTTATGGACAGCCATGTGCAGCCAAATTTTGGGTTCACTTGGTCTCCAAATTGGACTGTTTTGTAATCCAACAAAGCTATCAGACCTGTCCAAAATAAATCAACAAGTTAGAGGACCAAGGAATTAAATTTATCCAATTTAATTAATTAATTAAAACCCAAATTATTAATGAAATATTTTAAAATGAATTATTAAATATAATTTTATATTTTATTATTTAATTTAATCATGCATGACCCACTTTATGTCTTAAAAAATATAATATATTCAAATTAATATAAAATAAGTCATTTATTGCATGAAAATTATATAATAAAGCATAAAATCACATTTTAATAATTTCTATGTCTTAATTTCATATTTTCACATATTTCATTAACTTATTAAACAATACATAGTTTTAACAACAGATTTAAGTAAAAATGTGATAAATTACATAGGAAAAATCCTATATATTTTTCCCTTAATAGAACACAATATACAATCAACTATGTCTAGAGCTTGCATGCATATATTTAAATAGGCATAAATCGAATGAAACAGTGATATAGGCAATCTCAAATCATGAGCATTAAAGATGATAAACATCCACCCAAATAACTCTAACCCAGAAAAGATTTAGTTCATGGGTGGAAAGGTGAACACCAAATTTAAATCATTCATCAACATTTAAAGATGTTTGAATCACAAATATAGAGAAAACTAATGGCAAAACTGTAGGATTTCTCGCCACACTCCAGCTTCTCTTTTATTTTCTGATCACACATGAATCCAGGATAGATGTCTCTTCCCCTTCTTCACATTTGTATTTTGCTCTCTGTAGCTACTACCCTTTCTTTCTCTGAAATTCTCCAATAGAGTTTTTCTCTATGCAGAGAGAGGATTGCTGTCACCAGTCTCTTTCTCAAACAAATTCTCCTCTGATATTTTTAATCTTCTCTCTTATTTTTTCATTGGGTAGATCCGTCCTACCTCAGCAGACTTTTTTAATTCCTCTTTTCAGGTTGTACTTTCTGGTACACACACACCTAGCTAAGAATGATGTGGATAAAGTCCTGAGTCATCTTCTAAGAATTACCATGGTAAATCTGTTGGTAATCAATTTCACCATTTTCCACAGCAATATTTCACTTCTTTTATTTTCCCTCTTCATCTTCTTACTCTTCTTACACCTGTATTCACACAAAACCACACCTTTCCTCCCTAAGTGATAAAAGTAACAAATAATGATCATTATATCACAATCCAAGCTTTGTTATGCAATTTTCTAAAAATATCCTAAAAATGAAAAAGTATTCACTTAATTACAACTGATTAATTCTATTTAGAGGCCTTAAATATAACTCTTTTCAAGAGTTATCACACCCCGAAACCTGAATTATTCATTTTCTTCAAGCAACTGATGTTTGAATATGCATGAATGCATGAAATTGCCAAAATAATCACTTACCAAATGTAGTACTGAATTGTAATAAGCATACTATGTACCTTTATTCTCAACAATCTTCTATTGGAAAAAAATGCTTACAATTGTTGTAGACCTATTTAGCAGATGTAGTGCAGAAAATGGTTCCTAAAGGTAAAATTTTCTAAATATTTCAGCAATTAAAACTATAGCAGATCTCTGTAAATATACTTAGGTTATCTGTCTCCTATGTAACACCCCTAACCTGCCTTCTCCAGAACAGGGTTATAGAGCATTACCGAAGTTTACAAATTAATTTTCAGACATTTCATTTCATCAAGCATTCATATTTATGACCAATTAAAATCAAAACATTTATGAGCTAACATTAACAAATTTAACTTATACAATTCATTATAACCAGAATCAAATCATCCAAAATTATCAATAGAACCAATAGATAATGTGATATATCTCCAACAAGCTTTTAATCCAATCGAGCTTCCGATAATCATTGAAATGCATCAAATAATTATACATATTACCAATAATAATTCATTTCCAATAATAAAACACACACATATATATAATATTCATTACCAAATAGCATTCACTTCAATTAAAATTATATAGAATATAGCTCAAACGAGCTCACCGAACTAAATTGCATAAATACCAAAATTCAGGGACATTTTGGAAAATTTCTATTTTTCTCATATTTCCACCAAATATTGTTCTAAATTTCATTCAATTTTGTAATTTATATAAATAACCAATCCATTTCATGCAATTTGGTAACTTTTTGAAATTTTTACAAATTTACCCTCAAAGTTTCACATTTGTTCAATTTAGTCCCTGGACCTAAAACATGTAAATTGGTCATTTTTAATGAAAACTCATGCTAGTTAAATAATCATATATTTTCCTCCTCCTCCTCTCCATTCCACATCCTTAATATATATAACATGCTTATAGGTAACATTATCTATAATTTCACCATTTACTTATATAAATTCATTCAAAGCTGTCCACTTGAGTTGTAGTCACTAAATTATTTATATCTTGAGATACAGAACTCCAACTTAAGATCCATAAAATTTATCTGAAACTAGACTCACATATGTTCTTACCATAAAATTTTTAGAATTTTTTGCATAGGCAATAAGTACAATTTATTCTTTAAAGTCATCTCTATTCTGCTATCTAATAGCTCCGACCCTTCTTCACTAAAAAATAATTATCTCCTCGTCAAGAATTCTAATGATGTTTCCGTTTGTTTCTATTAAAAATAGACTCATTTAGGATTTAAAAATAAAAATTTAAGCCTCTAATTTTTTTTTTCCAATTTTTGATGATTTTCCAAAGTCAGTACAGGGGAACCCAAAATCATTCTGACAATGTCTCACAAAATTTATTATATCTTATGATTTACATTTCTATTACTTACACCATTTCTTCTATAAGAAACTAGACTCAATAAGATTTAATTTCATATTTTATTCATTGTCTAATTAGATTTCCAAAATTTATGGTGATTTTTCAAAATTAACCTACAGCTACTGTCCAAAACTGTTTTAGTGCAAAATATTGATTACTAAGTTTATAACACTCTTATTTTCCTTCTGTACACTATTTCTCATCACTTTCTCTTATTTTATCTTCACTAACATATCAAGAACATAAAACCTTATATAATAAAACCCTACATTAACATCAATTTCATATTTTTTCAATAATATCAAACTCAAAAATATATTGAAATCTTGATGCTCTTACCTTGCTCAATTGATTTCAATCTTTAAATTGATCTTCTCTATCCTCCAGCCTCTATTTCTTGAATCTAACTTGATATTCTAGCTCCCCATAGTCTCCTTGTTATCTTTCTCTCTTGATGGATATGAAAATTCTTTTGATTTTTAGGTGAAAATTGTAATTTTTTTTGAAGGAGGGACCAAATTGTAAAGAAAGCAAAACTTTCTTTCTTTCTCTCTTCTCCTCACGTTGGATGCATGGAAGATGATGGGTTGGTAGGTTTTTTTTTCATCTTTCTTTCCACATATATATACTAAACAATAAAATAATAAAATATTATATAAAAATCAAATTAAAATATTAATAAACTAATATTTATTTATTTAATCTAAAATATCTCCAACATCATCATTATCTTCTAGATTTCTCTCTCTTCTAAATGACCATTTTGCCCTTTATTATCTTTTAAAATTCCATCCTTGAGTCATCACTTAATTTGGTAAAATTATGATTTAGTCCTTCAAAATTCTTCACCTTTTTCAATTTGATCCTAATCCATCCATTTTTTTAGTTTCTAGCTCATTCCACCCTTAAAATATTTACACCTTTGGTCCTTCAAATTTTTTATATTTACACTTTAACCCCTCAAATTTTGAATATTTACTCTTGACCCACAAAACTTTTCTCACTTTTGTGATTTAATCATTTCTTGAATTAATGTCATAATATACTTCCCAATGTTGACATAACTCAATATTACCCTTTTTATCACTTTATTTCTTTATTTTACTATACCAAGGATAATATCTTACTGTAGAAATTTTCAGAATATTACATTTGTGGTCCCAAAACCATTGTTCCGACTAGGCCCAATTTCAGGCTGTTACAACTCTCCCCCCTTTAGGGATTTTCGTCCTCGAAAATCTTACCAAGAGAAGTTACTTGTAACTCTCATAAAACATTTTCACTAACTTTCCAGAATCACTAATAGATTTAATCTCATATATCTCTTTCCAATAAATATATCTCTATATCATACTTTCTGAAATATAGATTTTTCATTTCGACTATCCGTCTTTATACTCGTGAATACGCATGCTTAAATACATACAACTCAAGTCATATCTCGATAAATCAGTTCACTCTAATAAAACAATTGAGTTGATTTCAACTATTGAACATTAACATATCAAAATACTCTTTTCTTCATGTTGAGAATATATCTCAAACAAACAATCTTTCAACATTCTTTTAGCTTGCAAATCACCAGAATCACCACATTTTAGCTCTGGAATTTCATCGTAGCAAAACAATACACTTTCTAAATATGCATGCAAAACAGAACAATAACCGATCACAAACCGGCCATCCAATAAAGCTTTCATCTGACATTATAATTAGCTAGCATTCTCATAACATAAGAACTCTATTAGAAACTGAACAATTATACACATATTTCTGAGGATAAAAGAATATATATAGAATATCCAGAAAATAAATCATTGTGTTCATTTTGATTGTAATCGTCACATATAGGCATCTTTACCACTTAATTATCATTTCTCTCACTAATTTTGTTATCACAGACCTCACATTATTCCATTCACTAACAATCTGATATTTCTTTAAAAATTGAGTTCAATTTCACTGTTCAATATGGTTTATCACGTAAAATTTGCTTAACACTTACCACAATTTGTCAAATTAGAGAACGTCTTACGGAATTGAGTACCTCGTTTTCTCGATGCCATAGTCCAACTATGGTCTTACATGTAATCACATATCATGTACCGATGCCATAGCCCAGCTATGGTCCTATACAGAATCACATATCACTTACCGAAAGTACTCATTCCTGCGTTCTACTCAATTTAATCTTCCAATTCAATTTCCAGCAAGCTGATTTTCTACATCACGATCACTAATTTATTTTTATCTAGAGTTATAGGGCTTCAAATGGAATTCCGTAAATTGTATCGGAAACTAGACTCATATACCTCTCCACCATAAAATTTTTAGAATTTTTAGTTCAACCAATTAGTACAGTTTATTCTCTAAAGATTCCCCTGTTTCACTACTCGATAGTTCTGACCTCTCCTTACTAAAATTTACTTAACTCACTGTACAGAATTCAAACAATTTTCTTGTTTCTTTCTATTAAAAGTAGACTCATTAAGTAATTCAAGCATGTAAATTTCAACCCATAATTATTTTTGTACAATTTGTGGTAATTTTCCAAATTTGGAATAGGGGATTTCGAAATCAATTTAACCCTGTCTCAATAAAATTAAAATATCCCCAAATATACAACTCTTTTGCTTCCCCATTTCCTTCCATATGAAAATAGACTCATTCAGATTCAATTTAATATATTACTTAACTTCTAATTCATTTTACACCACTTATAGTGAGTTTTCAAAGTTGCCCCACTGTTGTTGTTCAAAACAGTTTTGTATTTAAAATTGCTCTTTTGTACTTTTGATATTTCCTCCCATCTTACATATGGGTTGATAAAGTTTCAAACCCAAATATTTCTCACATAATCTTGTCCACCATATATATATTCACCTTTCAAATTTTCCCGTTGAACACTCGGAATGTTATATGTTATCGGTGGATTCAACACTTAGCAAACACCAGTGATTCGGGGAATCAGCACTTAGCAACCCCTTTCACATTCAATGATACGGTGGAATCAGCACTTAGCAACCACCAATGAATCAGGGAATCAGTACTTAGCAACCCCTTGGGGGAATCAGCACTTAGCAACCCCCTTCACATTTAAAATATGGTGGAATCAGCACTTAGCAACCCCTTGGGGAATCAGCACTTAGCAACCCCCTTTATATTCAAAGATACCGGTTCACATAGTAGCCTACACATAGTACTACACATGTGACCATCACTATCCGATACACGTACTAGCCTGCACATAGTACTACACATGTGACCATCCCTTGCACTTTTACATAGTGGCCTACACACAGTCCGTGCCACACATATGATTATTTCTGTCACTTCATTCATATCCCTTTTTATTCCGAATGTTCAATCGGGAAATTTATCACTTTTTCTCATTTTTATTTTTACCAATCAATGTCAATTTCTCGTCTTTTTCAATTTATAATAACATATTTAGCTTATATAACATTCACATTATTCAATACAGTCCAAAAATCGTACTTTGGAAAATTTACATTTTGCCCCTAGAGTTTGACAAAATTATGATTTTGCCCTTAAACTCGTAAAATAATTTTTATTCAATTTCCTTTAATTTTTGGTCTAGCCGACCCATTTTGATAACTATAGCAGTCCACAATTCTCACTTATTCAAGTAAATGTATATAAACACATATTCCGTCTATTTAAGTAAATTCGCTTATCATATTCACTTAATCAAATATGTTAAGCACAGAGCATCATATGATCACCAACATACTTGGATGAGCTTATCACAACATCAACTTTTTTTTTGAATTTCTATTCTTACCTTTCCAAATTCCAACATAACATGAGCATATTTCATTTATCTCAATATTGTTTTCAACATTATCAAAAATAGCTCGGTTGAAAATCATCTCTAACTTAACAAAACAATTTTGTTAGAGCCCGAAGATATCACACCATCACAAGTAATAGCATGACATGTATTACTAGACTTCACATATGCTACGTTCGGTCCGAGAACCGACTAAATCGTAGCTCTAATACCACTAAATGTAACACCCCTAACCCGTATCCTTCTCCAGAATAGAGTTATAGAGCATCACCGGAGTTTACAAATTAAATTTCAGACATTTCATTTCATCAAGCATTCATATTTATCACTAATTAAAATCAAAACATTTATGAGCTAACATTAACCAATTTAACTTATACAAGTCATTATAACTAGAATCAAATCATCCAAAATTACCATTAGAACCAATGGATAATGTGATATATCTTCAACAAGCTTCCAACCCAATCGAGCTTCCGATAATCATTGAAATGCATCAAATAATTATACATATTACCAATAATAATTCGATTCCAATAATAAAACACACACATATATATAATTTTCATTATCAAATAGCATTCACTTCAATTAAAATTATACAGAATATAGCTCATACGAGCTCACAGGACTAAATTGCAGAAATACCAAAATTTAGGGACATTTTGGAAAATTTCTATTTTTCTCATATTTCCACCAACTATTGTTCTAAATTTCATTCAATTTTGTAATTTAGATAAATAACCAATCCATTTCATGTAATTTGGTCACTTTTTGACATTTTTACAAATTTACCCTTAAAGTTTCACATTTGTTCATTTTAGTCCCTGGACCTAAAACATGTAAATTGGTCATTTTTAATGAAAACTCATGCTAGTTAAATAATCATATATTTTCCTCCTCCTCTCCATTCCACATCCTTAATGTATATAACATGCTTATAGGTAACATTATCTCTAATTTCACCATTTACTTATATAAATTCATTCAAAGCTGTCCACTTGAGTCGTAGTCACTAAATTATTTATATCTTGAGATACAGAACTCCATATTAAGATCCATAAATTTTAGCTGAAACTAGACTCACATATGTTCTTACAATAAAAATTTCAGAATTTTTGGCTTAGCAAATAAGTACAGTTTATTCTTTAAATTCATCCCTATTCTGCTGTCTAACAGTTCTGACCCTTCTTCACTAAAAATTAATTATCTCCTCGTACAGAATTCTAATGATTTTTCCCTTTGTTTCTATTTAATATAGACTCACTAAGGATTTAAAAATATAAATTTAAGCCTCTAATTATGTTTCTCCAATTTTTTATGATTTTCCAAAGTGAGTACAGGGGAACCCGAAATCATTCTGACCTTGTCTCACAAAATTTATTATATCTCATGATTTACAATTCTATTGCTTACACCATTTCTTCTATAAGAAACTAGACTAAATAAGATTTAATTCCTTATTTTATTCATCCTCTAATTAAATTTCCAAAGATTTATGGTGATTTTTCAAAGTTAACCTACTGCTACTGTCCAAAATTGTTTTAGTGCAAAATATTGATTACTAAGTTTATAACACTCTTATTTTCCTTCTGTACACTATTTCTCATCACTTTTTCTTATTTTATCTTCACTAACATATCAAGAACATAAAACCTTATATAATAAAACCCTACATTAACATCAATTTCATACTTTTTCAATAATATCAAACTCAAAAATATATTGAAATCTTGATGCTCTTACCTTGCTCAATTGATTTCAATCTTTAACTTGATTTTCTCTATCCTCTAGCCTCTATTTCTTGAATCTAACTTGATATTATAGCCCCCCATAGTCTCCTTGTTATCTTTCTCTCTTGATGGATATGGAAATTCTTTTGATTTTTAGGTGAAAATGGTAATTTTCATGAAAGAGGGACCAAATTGTAAAGAAAGCAAAACTTTCTTCCTTTCTCTCTTCTCCTCACATTTGATGCATGGAAGATGATGGGTTGGTTGGTTTTTTTTTCATCTTTGTTTCCACATATATATACTAAACAATAAAATAATTAAATAATAAAATATTATTTAAAAATCAAATTAAAATATTAATAAACTAATATTTATTTATTTAATCTAAAATATCTCCAACATCATCATTATCTTCAAGATTTCTCTCTCTTCTAAATGACCATTTTGCCCTTTATGATCTTTTAAAATTCCATCCTTGAGTCATCACTTAATTTTCTAAAATTACGATTTAGTCCCTCAAAATTCTTCACCTTTTTCAATTTGGTCCTAATCCATCCATTTTTCTTTGTTTCTAGATCATTCCACCCTTAAAATATTTACACCTTTGGTCCTTCAACTTTTTTGTGTTTACACTTTAACCCCTCAAATTTTGAATATTTACTCTTGACCCACAAAACTTTTCTCACTTTTGCGGTTTAATCCTTTCTTGAATTAATATGTCATAATATACTTCCCAATGTTGACATAACTCAATATTACCCTTTTTATCACTTTATTTCCTTATTATACTATACCAAGGATAATATCTTACTGTAGAAATTTTCAGAATATTACATTTGTGGTTCCAAAATCACTATTCCGACTAGGCCCAATTTTAGGCTGTTACATCCTAAACTTAATTTTTTTAGGAACTTATTCAATTTTCAATACAAAATTTCCTAGGAAATTGATATTTTCATATGAGTAAATACTGACAACCGTAATGGAGCATACACTAGATTGCCATGTATTATATCATGTCACAATTTGTATATAAATCACTCATGAAACAAAAGCTTTTAACTAAAAAGATGGATGGAGCAAACAACTACCTTCTTAGCAATTTAGCCTCAAGATTCAGTGGAGTGTCCTTAGAATATGTACATATATATATATTTAGACAATCACTCATATTTGAACTTATTTTTCTGGTCAACAATATAATATCAAAATATTACTGACCTACTCAACAGGTTCAAACATTGGAGTATTCATATTATTTTACCATGACAAAATTATACCCTATTACTATACTGAAATTAAGTCAATAAGTCCTAAAATTATTCAAAGAATGCTATTATAACCTAATTGCATTTATATTTCAATTATTCTACTTTTAGAAAGTCATTTTCAACAACTGTCTTATGCTAAATATGCCTAAACAACTTTCACCCTATTTTTTAAGTTTACAAAGAAGAGTTATTGTCCTCATTAAACATATTGATAACCATATACTCACATAATCTGGTAGGTAAATGGCAATTGAACATTATGGAAAAAAATTTGTATGCACAACACACCCCCAAACCTAAGGGATGCATTGTCCTCAATGCATGAAATGACAAAGTAAAATTAATAAAAGCTACATGAATTCAGGAAATAGATAAAAACTAAAATGAAGGATCATAAAAATGTAAAAATCAAAGCTTGGAGGGGAAAGAAGTTACTTCACTTGGGTTGGGTGGATTTCTTTGCAATTCTCTTGTAACGTTGCGGCTTGTTCTAGTCATCACTATCAGCTTGAACGGTATTACTAGCAGCCTTCTTAAATCTTTTTCTCTTAACCTGGTTGATGGGCACCTCTTCCTTATCATCATCAAAATCACACTTTATGGTTTCGTCAATTAGTTGATGAACTGCATGTTCTTGGGCAGTCATAGAGGCCTTGGATTGTGGTTCAGGTGCGATAATCTGAGTGGTATCCCTTCCATCATCATCAGATTCAATGTGGATAGATTCTGTCTTGGCTTCATCTTGTTCTAGGTCTTGGTTTTGCATGGCGGTAGTAGTAGGTTCTTCATCTTTTGTTGTAGGATTTAATAGCAGTTCCTTAGGAAAAACAGGAAATGGTGGCATTGGGTGCAAAAAATTCTTTTGCAAGGATTTACGAATGGCAATATCACGTTGACGGACATATCCCCAAAAGATGGCCATTTCCTCTTAAGCTTTGCCAAAGTTAGTGAAAAGAATTTTTTGATGTTTTTCCAACACGCAAAACTGTTATTTCAAACCTTCTACAGCTTCAATCACTCACTACTCAAACTCAATGCGAGAAGTCAAGGGGGCAGTAGAAGTAATCTTAAAAGGAGAAGATGGAGGTGTGCCAGTTTGCCTTGGCAATTCCTCGCCAACTAGTTTCTATGCAATGTACGTAGTAATAGCCCCTTTGTTAGGATAGTGGTCTTCATTTTGTGACAAGGGAACCTTGAATCTTTGGTAGAGTGCAGTAATAAGTGAGGGGAAATTTAATGTGCCAACATTCTTTTGGGCACAATGATGAATCTCACGAAAGATAATTTTTCCAACATTAATCTTTCGACCCACCATTATGGAGTGGAGAAGCAATAATCGATCCTTAGAGATTGTAGCATTATGTGTAGAATGAATGAGAAGAGTTTTTAAGAAATGGTACCAAATCTTGCATCGAGGCTTCAATGAGATTCTGTCAATGGTGTAACAATCATTTCTTGAGATTGACCATTGTGTTCCCTCCATATAAACATCAATGAGAACCTAGGCTAAATGCTTTGGGGACATTGTCTTCACAAAGTCAACATGCTCGTTAGGACCTTCGGACAATCCATATTGAGCATTCATGGAGTCCTCATCAAATAGAACTAATGCACTACGCACGTATATAAATGCATTGACAGGAGATGTAATTTGGGCATAAAACTCTTTCACTACCTTTAGGAGGACATCATCAGCATGGAGGAAGAAGATTCCCCACCCATGCTTTTTGGCAACTGATGAAACAACCTCTGTATACCCCGTGAATAGAGCATCCTGAAAAAAGGAATCCTTTTTCCATGCAGAATGGTCCTTTCAAAATATTTTTATGGTATTTCTCTTTAGCAAGTTTACTGAAGAAGGTGTGTGCAGAGGTAGAGGTTGAAGCAGATGCCTTTTAAGAAGCTATTGAAGAGAATATAGACAGTTGAAAAATGAAAAAGGTGAAATTTGATTTCAGTTATGAGTAAAATAGAGAGTAAAAGTTGAAAAAAACGAGATGAAAATGTGGAAGAAAACTGAATCGACTAGGTTAAAACATGGGGGAGAAGAAATTGTGACGTGTGCGATAAGACTGGCCTCAATCATGTGCTTATAAGGCAAAACAATTAACATTTAGTGGGAAAGGGAAATGAAATTAGCACAAATTAGGGGGATTAAAATAATTTGGGCTAATGGCTCCAAGCTATACTTATTCTGGCCCAAAGAAAAGCCTGTAACAAGAAGGAAAAGTTAAATGAGTTTAATGAATAACAAATTAAAATTAAAATTAAATGAAGAAAATTTTAAATGCATGAGAGAAATTTTAAGTATTTTGAAGAGAAATGAAATTTTTGTCACGCATTATAAGAGCTCCAAAATAGTATTTCAAGCGCTGACCATTGAATTTGAAAATGGATACTATTTTTCCATCTTTAACGTTAATAGCTCCATGAGGATATATACGCTTGACTTCGAATGGTCCAAACCATCTCAACTTTAATTTTCCAAGAAATAGTTTAAGTCTAGAATTGAAAAGCAACACTTGTTGTTCAGGTACAAATTACCATGGAAAAATTTTCTTGTTATGCCAGCGCTTTGTCTTTTCTTTGTACAATCTCCCATTCTCATAAGCTTGAGCTCGAAATTCATCAATCTCATTAAGCTCCAATAGGCGATGAGTAGCAGTAGCACCCCACTCCATGTTTAGTTTCTTGATTGCCAAAAATGTTTTATGCTCTAGCTCAACTAGCAAATGACATGGTTTACCATAGACAAGCTCGAAAGGTGACATTCCCAACGGTGTCTTGAAAGCTGTGCGATAGGCCCACAAGGCTTCATCTAACCTTACTGACCAATCCCTACAATTGGGTTTGACAACTTTCTCTAGAATCTGCTTGATTTCTCTGTTGGAAATTTCAGCTTGTCCATTTGTTTGGGGGTGATATGTCGTGGCAATTTTATGGTTAACCCCATATCTACTTAGATCATTGGCAACTAATCTGTAGTCAAAATGTGAGCCTTCATCACTAATTAAAGCACGAGGGGTACCAAACCTGGTAAAAATATTTGTATGCAGAAATCTCAGAACTGATTCGACATCATTTGTAGGTAAATCCGTAGCTTCAACCCATTTGGAGACATAATCCACAGTGACAAGAATATAGATTTTTCCCCAAGAGGGAGGAAATGGATCCATGAAATCAATTCCCCAAACATCAAATAATTCCACCTCTAAAATATTTTTTAAAGGCATCTCGTGTCTTCTTGATAAGTTACCAGTTCTTTGACAGTGATCACAGTTTTTACAAAACTCATTAACATCTTTAAACATGGTGGGCCAATAAAAACTAGATTGGAGAACCTTTGCAACTGTTCTCATGCTTCCAAAATTTCCACCATAAGGTGCAAAATGATAGTGATGTAGGATACTTTGAAATTCATCATCTGGAATACATCTTCGAATTGCTTGATCTGTACACTACTTAAATAGAAATGGCTCGTCCCAGTAATATTGCTTGACATCATGAAGGAATTTCCTTTGTCCTTGATGATTGAATGTAGGTGGTAGCAACCCACTGACTAGAAAGTTAATAATATTAGCACACCATGGAAATGCCATATCCAACAATATCTGCTCATCAGAGAATTCGTCTTTAATCATTTGACCCTCACCATGCTCATTCCCTGCTTTCAGTCGTGATAAGTGATCAGCCACTTGATTTTTAGTCCCTTTCCTATCTTTGATTTCCAAATCAAATTCCTACAATAGCAATACCCATCTAATGATTCTAGGTTTGGCCTATTTTTTTGTCACCAAGTATTTGATTGCAGAATGGTCTGTATAAACTGTGACTTTGGTGCCCACTAAATAAGCTCTATATTTTTTAAAGGCATGCACCACTGCTAATAATTCTTTCTTCGTGGTGGTGTAATTGAGCTTTGAATCTATCAACCTGCGATTGGCATAATATATAGCATGGCACATCTTGGCTTTTCTTTGCCCTAGCACTGCTTCGACAACAAAGTCACTTGCATCACATATTAGTTCAAATGGTAGAGTCCAGTTTGGTGTGTGATTATAGGTGCTTTAGTTAATTGTTATTTTAACTCTTCAAATGCCTTTGAGCATAACTCATCAAAATGAAATGGTATGTTTTGCTCCAACATTTGACATAGAGGCTTTAGTATCTTAGAAAAATCCTTGATGGAGTGATAGTAAAATCTAGCATGCTCGAGGAAGCTTCTAATTCTTTTCATTGAACTAGGTGGTGGCAACTTTTCAATGACTTTTATTTTTGCTTTGTTGACGGTAATTCCTTGCTGCGAAACTTTGTAACCCAAAACAATGCCTTCATAAACCATGAAGTGGAATTTTTCCCAATTCAACACCAGATTTGTTTCTTGACATCGACAAAGTACTGACTCCAAATTTTTTGATGAATCTTAAAAAGTGTCACCAAATGCCAAGAAATCATCCATGTATACTTCAAGGAATTTCTCCACTATGTCAGAAAATATTACCATCATGCAACATTAGAATCTTGCTGAGGCATTACATAACCTAAATGGCACTCTTCTAAAAGAAAATGTTCCATGAAGACAAGTGAATGTAGTTTTTCGTTATCAGTAGGAGATATGGCAATTTGGTTGTACCCTGAGTAGCTATCTAAAAAATAGTAGAAGGCTTTCCCTGCTAGTCTATCCAACATCTAATCTATAAAAGACAAGGGAAATGGTCCTTTGTTGCTTTGTTTAGCTTTCGATAATCCATACAAAATTTCCAACCTGTGATAGTACATGTGGGAATGAGTTTTTTGTTATCATTGTCGCCTACTGTGACTCCTCCTTTCTTGGGTACATATTAAATAAGGCTCACCTAAGAGTTATAAAAAATTGGGCATATAATCCCAACATCCAACCATTTGATAGTCTCATTTTTAACTACTTCCTTCATGATAGGATTCAGTCTCCTTTGTTGATCAATAGATTTCCCATGGCAATCTTCAAGTAGTATTTTGTGCATGTAGATTGCTGAGCTAATTCCTTTGATATCTGCAATTGACCATCCTAAAGCTTTCTTGGATTTCTTTAAGATCTCTAGTAATTGCATCTTCTAGTCTATTGTAAGCTCGGTAGAAATAACTACAGGCAGTTTATTTTTTCTCCCAAATAAGCGTACTACAAATACACTAGTAATGGCTTCAAATCCAGCACCGGTGGATCTTCTATTGATGAGCGAGGAGGGTTAAAAGAGCGACTTGATAAATCTAATAATTTAAAGCTCCTTTTGCATCCATTTTCAAATTGCCGAGTTTCTATCAGTTCTTTAGATTCTTTAGTCAAATCTGTTTCATTTAATTTGATAGAGTCTACATAAGAATTGTTGTGCATATGTCCTGCAAATCCTTCCTGAATTATAATGTCAACAAATTCTACAGCATGACATTCTTCACCTGAGTCTGCACACTTTAAAGCATCAAACACATTAAAAGTCAACTGTTGATCATTAATTCTTATAGTTAACTCACCTTTTTGTACATCAACCAATGTTCTACCAGTAGCTAAGAACCTCTTTGTCTACTTTACATTCCAGAATAATAAAATCTGCTAGAAAGATGAACTTGTCAACTTTTACCAGTACATCTGCAATTTTACCTTCTAGATGGACATATAATCTATCAGCTACTTACAGCGTGACTCTAGTAGGTCTTGCCTTTCCTATCCTAAGTTTCTTGAAAATAGATGTAACGCTCGGGTTTGTGCAGGTGTAAATAGTCATTATCAAGTAATAAGTAAGTATCATGTTATCGTCTGCACAAGGATTGTATTTGTGCTAAGTCACTTAATTTGTAAAATTATATTAACAATTTGAAAAATAAAACCAAAATATAGTTGAGAAGTGGTATACACTAGATGCAATGATCACTAATGTAAATTATCCTAATATGCAGACTATATGAATAAAATAGATTTTTGCAAAATTTAACACAATGTGCAACAATTATAACATAAATAAACTAGGACAATTACTTTAATTAAACTTAATTTATTATCATCATGATTAATAATATTTGGAAAAACATTCCATGGCAACTCGATCTTTCATGAGTTTGGAAACCAAATTAGGTCATTTCGGAATCCTTTACTTAGTAAATACGCATTTTGCTGATCCTTATTTACTAAGGGTTTTTTAGCATTCGTGTGAGGTAACAGGGACGTGATAGGTATGAAACAATTTAATCAGATAAATCTAGAAACTATGCAGATAATAGAGCCTGGTTAGGGTTGTTATGCAACCTACAATTTAATCAGATTAGGATCTAAATTGAGCATGTACATTTCAATTATGCGTTCATTAGTCGTCATTTGGTTAGGACCGCTCAGCTAATTTAGGTGCATTTCAATCATGTATGAACGAAATACACACTTGATTTTAATTGAAAACATGATCGATTGTGGCACAAACATTATAAGCATGAATCAATTAAATATTATTTAATCAAAATAATCATCCTAGCTTAAATAAAATTAAGCTATAATTGTTGTAAACAAGAACAAAGAACACATAGAAAACATCTTCATATTAAATTAAAGAAAAGAAAGATTAAACCCAATTCAGAGTGGTTGTCACCCAAGACTCTGACTGACGAGGCTCATTCACTTCTTTGCGTTGCTCCTTTGGTGATGGTTCTCCAAGGTGGCCGACCAAGGGCTATTTAAGAGGCTAATTTTCTAAAATCCTTATGCAAGGATGATGATAGGCGTGAGAGCTAAGAGAGTTGAGAGAGAGGATGAGAGATGAGGGGGATGATGAGATGAGGGATGATTGAAAAAGTGAGAAATGAGCTCTTATTTATAGGTGAGGCAAGAGAGCTAGTTTGCTAAAATTAGGAGTGTCCATCCTTTGAAACCTCCTCCAAGGGTGGTCAGCCATGAATTGAGGAAATGTGGCTAATTTTTCCTTAATTTTTCGTCAATTTGAATGCCTCAATAACTTAGGACTAAGATTCAGTCTCCAACAAATCTTCAGGTAAATCTCTAATTTCTTTAACTCTTCAAGGGCCTTATGTAATTAAACTAAAAATTGGTTTATAATCAGCCATATGCAGCCAAAAATTGGGTTGATTTGGTCCCCACTTTGGACTGTTTTCCAACTAGAAGAAAAATTCTCAGACCTGTCAAAAATAGTAGATAGTTTAGAGGACCAAATGAATTAATTTAACCACTTTAATTATTCAATTTACTTAATTAATTAAACCCAATTTTATTAATGAAATATTTAAAATGAATTATTAAAATATAACATTATATTTTATTATTTAATTTAATCATGCATGACCCACTTCATAGCTAAAAAAATATAATATGTTTAAATTAATATAAAATAAGTCATTTTATGCATGAAAAATATATAATAAAACATAAAATCACATTTTAATAATTTCTATGTCCTAATATCATATTTTCACATAATTCATTAATTTATTAAACAATTATTTGGTTTTAGCAACAATTTTAAGTAAAAAGGTGATGAATTATATAGGAAAAATCCTATATATTTTTCCATTTACATACCCCTAAACTTAAATCATTACTCGTCCCGAGTAATGTTCATACACAGCACAAGGTCTTGCTAAGACAAATTTGCTAAGAGTGTAAGTAGCGTCAATCTTTGACTCATAATCATGCATCAACAAATTCATGCTCATAGATCTTCTTTATTAACAAGTAGCTCATATACAAACATTTTGAAAATTTTATTCTAAGTTTCAAGATATGCCAACATGAATCATAGTTTGCATGTATGTCACAGCCATAGATAATATTATTAATTCAACACAGTTTCTCATCAATCAAGTAAACAATCATAAGGCTTATTTATGATCTTTATATGTTGAACTTAATACTTCCTCTCTACTAATGTAGGTGACATAATCATCAAATCAACAGGTCTTTTATAAGGTTGTAATGGGGCTTGGTTTAAAGGTAGGGATTTTAAGAGATGGGACATTTCGGTTTTAAAAATCTTAACCTTTAACTTGTCCTGGATTTCTTGAAATTCATCCTTTTTCTTCAAGTGAACCTTTGGAACACCCCCAAACTTATTTTGAACTCAAGCTCATATATTTTTCCTTTTTGAAGACTAGGCGAACTTTTTTCGCTCTTTCTTTGTCTTTGTGATTTTTTTTTATTTTTTTTAAGCATGAGCACATACATCTTTATGAAAATTTCCTAAAATGTTGATTCCCAAGACACTTAAGTTAAGCTAGGTGTACAAAATTAGGATAATTTTAAAAAGATGGTACTGACTTATAATGTTGGTTTATTACAATGAACATGTCTGTAAGCTCCAAATTATAGTTTCAAGGGTCTAATATCATAAGGTGGGCTTGAAAAGGCTCAAACGGTCCAAAGAAAAATGGTGCCTATATCATTTTAGATTTTTATGTCCTCAAGGATTTCGCCTCAAGCAAGTTACTAAGTAAATTCTAAAGATATAAACCTTCATGCATGACTGATCTTGAGAGAAACTAAGTTTTCATGGCAAACATTACCTAAGACTAAATCATAAAAACATTCCATTCTTCATGATAACATACAATGACTCATATAAAATCATCATTCATACTTGCATACAAGCTATCTTATTAAAACGAATTTTTCTAAACATTCATTTATTAAAACATAATTATGAAAGAAATGATTGAAACATACTTGAAAATTTTAAAATTTGCGCAATTTATTTGCCTTACCCCTTCTTTAAAAACAAGCAATGTCCTCATTGCAAGAACAAAGTAATGAATGAAAACTGAACACCAGGTAAGGTTGTAAAGAAAGAGAAGTGAGTCATTAAGACTGCTTAAATACCAAGTCTTTCCTAATAACCCAATCCTAGACATGTTCATCCCCATTTCTACATCACTTAGTCTTTTTCTTTCTAAAGAAGTATTTATTCCTGCTTGCTATGTTTTATTTTTCAAATATTAAGTCCTAATTACTAAAGAAATAAATTCCTAAAGAAATAAAAAACAATTAAATAAATAATAAGACGAAAATGTGCAAGTGTACACAATCGCAACAAGTAATAAAGTGACAAGTAAATGTCGAGTTATCGTACCCACAAGGACTGTAAAAGAATTATTTATGAATGTAAGTTTAAACACTTTGGTGAAAGAAAAATATTTGGATTTGGGAAATGATTAAAAACTAGAAATCAAAGTAAAATAAAATAAAATAAAGTTCTAATGCATGATTTCAAAAGCTGATTTTAATCAAGATGATATAATTGTGTTAGATTAATTACATTTCCTTACCTTAGAATCATTAAACTTATGCTTATACTTATTACTAATAAATCACGGCAACTCGGTAATTTGCTAACTTATGAAAATATTTACAAATAAAAAATCCATTCATCTCTTGTACATATTCCTATGTCAATCCGACCGATAAAACAAATTTATAAAGATAAACAAGTTATTCAAGGCATATGTATCGCCAAATACAATGCTAATCTAATCTTCAGCTACCTTAGAAGAATTAAACATGCACTGATTAAGTACTGTGTCCATTAATTACAATTTCAATGCATTTAAATAATTAATTCTTTAGTTATCTTACAATTGTAATGCAAGCATAACTTAATCATGGTTTTAATTAATCAAACATTTTACCGAGGCCTATAACAATATAAACATAAATCTAACAAATCAAGAGTACGTAATGCAATCAACCCAACACGAATTAAATTCAAGCTAAGCTGATTAAATTAACAAATCTAATAGCATAAATATTCATAGATATGTTCATCATAAAAACAAAAAAAAAATTAAAGAGATAAGGAATAAGAATCAAATCCGGTGGTTTTTCGTGGCTTGACTAGGTTGGTCCGTGTAAGAGTATGCCTAAACATCAATCATGAGATGGTTATAATAACATACTTAATTTATCATGTTTATTAATATAAGGCAATATAAGACGTTACTATTATTATTTCAGTTTCTTTTCTGTGAGTATAAATAAACTGTTTTATAATAATGTCCTGAGAAAAATATGATTATTCTTAAAAGGTCCTTAGTCAAGTATTATTGTTGACTAGGACAACAATAATGCATTAAGACTAACATGTATTTGATTGATGATAAAGAGTTGTCATTGGTATGGAGTGTCAAAATCAATGCATGAATATGTGTGTTAGAGAACAAACATATTTGACTGACCCACTATGAGTATGTTTCTTGGATTATTATCTAATTGTCAAAACATTACTCAAAGTGATTAATATGTATATGATCCTCAAACCTGAGATCATCATTATCCCAACATCGTGAGTTGTATATTTTGATACAGTGAAACGTACTCCGTAACTGGTTATTCTATAAAGGCTGATGTTGGATATACCACAATCTATGTAGAGGGATATGGTTGATCAATATAGGATAAGTCTCTCCTAAATAATGGGAGTAATATCTTAGGCCACTTGATTGAGTGAGACTAGAAATGCATGGCCATGCTCAAATAAGCTGATATGAGATGTCATACTTATTTGTATATCATAGTCTACTCAAGATATCAAGGAACATGGGATGGACTATGCAAGTGTGACTATTCCATGACTTGTGTCCGATCCAGAGATAAAGGACTTAAGGATTAATGCATGAAAGGTTAATCGCAAAAAGGTTATGTCAAATCATGATTTCTTGTAACTTAGGTAGCAATGATGCATTGCTAGATGCCACTCATTTTTTGTAACATTAGAATCGTTCTAGTATTACTACTACCGTTACAAAAACCTATAGGGTCTCACCTTATGGTTGAAATGAACGGAATAAAACATAAATGGTATTGTGTTTGGTTGTTACATGAATTAAATTAATTATAGAATTAATTTAATTGGGTAATCAAATATCAAACATATTATATGTACAAGATTGTTGTACACATAATGAGAACATAGTTCTATTAGTATATGAATTTGGTTCGTATATAAATTTAAATAAATATAGTTTACTGAAATCCTTGTTATAATAATTAATGTAATTATAATTTTTACTTTAAAACATTATTATATTTATTTATTTTTAATTATGATTATTATGTTCGGATAAAAATTTTATGAATTATGATTCATTATATATATACAATTATAAGAGGGTTAGTATGTGAGAGTTTTAAAAAACCCTAAGAAATAAATTCCTGAAATTTTGCTTGTGAAGTCTAGCAGCCGTCTAGCAAAGAATTCTCTAAAACAGTTTTGGGGATTTCTTTAGTTTATTGTCAAATCGGGTGGATTACGTAGAGGTCAGAATCATGAAAGGTTGCGGCTTGGTTCGATAGTAGATTAGAATTCTCATTGCCGAGGCTTCGCTGTCTACTCAGATTGAAATTACGATAATTTTGAAACCATTATTTCACCCTGATTCATTCCTCGCACATAGATCCATGGGTTGGATCGCCGGAATTTTTATTATTATTAATTTTTGTTGTGCCATAGGGGTACCATCATTTCCAACATGACAATGATATAAGATCTCAACAATCTCACTTTCAGCTACACACTTTCGGATTATATTATCTGCACACTGTTTAAACAAAAATGGATCCTTCTAAAAATAATATCGACTATCATGAAGGAATTTCTTCTTTTGTTGGTATGTCATTTCTTGAGGAATTATTCCACATGCAAGATAATTGGCAAAATCAGCAAACCAGGGCATTTCATGCATTTGAATTACCGCAAACAAGTGCTCATCCGGGAATTTCTCGTTGATAGGTACACCAGACTAGGTTACCTTATCTTGCTCCAACCTCGACAGATGATCAGCTACTTGATTTTTGACACCTTTTTTGTCTTGGATCTCAAGGTCAGATTCTTGGAGTAAAACTATCCAACGAATTAGCCTTGGTTTTGCATCTTTCTTCGTGAGCAAGTATTTAATGGCTTCATGGTCAGTAAATACTGTAACTTTGGTACCTATAAGATATGAACGAAATTTGTCAAAAGCAAAAACTATAGCAAATAGTTCCTTTTCAGTTGCCGTATAATTGAGTTGGGCTCTCGTCAAGGGTCTACTTGCATAGTAAATGGGTGGAATACTTTATTTCTTCTTTGACCCATCACAGCTCCAATAGCATAATCACTTGCAACACACATCAACTCAAAAGGTGAGTTCCAATCAGGTGTAATGATTATTGGGGCTGTAATTAACCGATTCTTTAGATCTTCAAAAGCTTCCAGCATGTTTTATAATAAAACTTGGTGGGCCATAAAAAGGATTGAAAGGATATTTTATTATTAACCTTACCAAAACGTTGAATTATGTATGCTATTTTTGACATGCACAGTGTTTGAAATGCATAGTTATAGCCCGGTGACCCATTTGATAAAAGGTTGTAATTTTTATAAATGCGACCTGCGTGTCGTGCCTTACTACCATTCTCTTGTATTTCTGTTCTCATCTTATTCCCTCATATTGTAAAATGAGTTTTTCCATATTGTAACTTGCAAAAGTTACTCTGGGCTAGACAAGAAGGAAGATGGGCCAACTAGTGTGGACTGATAGCTTGTGAAACGGCTTACACCTTTAGGTTTCCTTTTGGTTATCCCATTGGCTTGGGTTGAACCACATTAGTTTATGGGCTATAACTATTGCATTTATTTATTGCTTTATTTATTCATGTATGAGATGCTATGGATATATAAAGCATGCCAAATTTTAAATAAATTAAAATTTGATAATAATCAACCACATTAACTGATGAGATCAATTAAAAGACTAAATGGACTAAAGTAGACTAGAATTGGTGAGATGCAACAACCTTAATAAAATCCCTCTATTAAAATATTAAGTCAGCATAGCCTTCCAATTTTGCCCTCGTTAAGGCCTCGATCAAGACTATGTAGGTTCTGCCAAAGCGAAGTACTAGTATTTATCTTGGTTAAACGCGAATAATAAACAAGTGATATTCGCTGCTTAAAAATTGGTTAATGACTTAACTAGGTTACTCTAATAGGATTAGAAATCTAGAGGCAAGTAATTTTGATAAATCATAAGATGATTAGAATAAGAGTTGTTCACCAAACATTAGGAGTTAAATATGATGTAATTAACAAGTGTTGCTTACCTAAATAACAATAATCTTGAGAGTAAAGCTAAAGCTAACTTGAAAGGAGGTGAAATATGGATCCATAACCCACTAGAAATACTTTCGAAAAAGTCTTTCTGAAATTAATATATGAGGGTTATTAATTTTGAAATAAAATAGTGGGAACATCAACTAATAAAGTCCTTTTTAATGATTGATATAAACTTGGTAAATTTACACACGCAAATTTTGTTGTTGTAGATATATTATGGCTGCAAACACTAATACACTCTCATTGTGATCGATCGTTGAGAAGGACAAATTGAACGGTTTGAACTTTCTTGACTGGTTCCGTAACTTGAGGATTGTCCTAAAAAAAGAACAAAAATTATATGTCGTTTAACAACCTCTTCCTAATGAACCACCCGCTAATGCCTCGAGGGCTGATAAAGATGCTTACAGGAAGCATCTCGATGACATGGTAGACGTTGGATGTCTTATGCTTGCAACTATGATTCCTGAGCTTCAGAAGAAACATAAGGACATGGTTGCTTATGATATGATCGAGCACCTGAAAGAACTTTATTAGGAGCAAGCACGGCAAGAGAGGTTCGATTGGCTGAAGGAAGCCCAGTAGGACCTCATGTCCTGAAGATGATTGGCTATATTGAAAGCCTGTCTAAGCTTGGGTTTCCATTGACCCAAGAGTTGGCCATTGATGTTATTCTGCAATTGTTGCCGGATAGCTGCAGCCAGTTTGTCCTCAATTTCAATATGAATGAAATTGACAAGACTCTGCCACAGTTGCTTAGTATGTTATGAACTACTAAAGGAAACATGAAAAAGGTTGGACCCAAGCCGATACTGATGGTCCGTAACAACAAAGGCAAGGGAAAGACCAAAGTTCAGATAAAGCCCAAGGGCAAAGGTAGGCCCAAGCCTGGAAAAGGAAAGGCTGCACTAAAACCTAAAGGTGGGGTGTCTAAGGAAAGAAACTGCTTTCATTGTGGTGTGACTGGACACTGGAAGCGAAATTAACCTATCTATCTTAAGGAAGTCAAGAAGGCCAAAACAAGTAGGACCTCTACTTTAGGTACTTATGTTATTGATATTAATTTATCAACTACTACTTCTTGGGTATTAGATACTGGTTGTGGTTCACATATTTGTACTTCTGTACAGGGACTACAAAGGATTAGGACTTTGGCTAGAAGAGATGTGGACCTGCGAGTTGAAAATGGAACAAAAGTTACTACATTAGCTGTGGGAACATATACTTTATCTTTGCCTAGTGGACTTGATTTATGTTTGAAGGATTGCTATTTTGTGCCCAATTTGACTAAAAACATTATTTCAATTTCTTTTTTAGACAAAATTGGTTTTGAGATAATTATTAAGAATAATTTTTGTTCATTTTATCTCAATAATGTTTTCTATTGTTCGGCATAATTGATTAATGGCCTCTATATTTTAGATCAAATGAATCTCATTTACAACATAAATACTAAAAGATCTAAAATAAATGACTCAAATCAAACTTATCTATGGCATTATCGTTTGGGCCACATAAGTGAGAAACGCATACCCAAACTCTATAAAGATGATCTCTTGGATTTAGTTGTTTTTGAACAATTTGAAGTATGTGAATCTTGCTTATTGTGAAAAATGACTAAATCTCCTTTTACTTGTAAAAGTGAACGAGCTAGTGATTTATTGGGCCTTATACATTCTGATATATGTGGACCAATAAATACACAGGCTAGAGGTGGATTTCACTACTTCATTACTTTCACTGATGATTTCAGTAGACATGGGTATGTTTATCTCATGCGCCATAAGTTTGAGTCCCTTGAAAGCTCAAGGAATTCAAAAAATGAAGTACAAAATCAACTAGGCAAAACTATCAAGAAACTTCGATCTGATCGAGGTGATGTGGGATTGTCTCACAACTTACTCCTCCTGGTACTCCTCAATGGAATGAAGTTTCTAAGAGAAGGAATAAAACTCTGTTAGACATGGTTCGATCCATGATGAGTCATGCTGATCTACCGACTTCCTTTTGGGGACAAGCACTTGAGACAGCTACTTTCACACTAAATCATGTTCCATCTAAATCGGTTCAAAAGACGCCATATGAGATGTGGACGGGGAAATGTCCCAGTATGTCTTTTATGAAAATTTAGGGTTGCAAAGCTTATGTTAAACGTCAGACGTCTACTAAGCTTGAACCCAACTCTGAAAGGTGTATTTTTGTGCGGTATCCGAAAGAGACCAAAGGATATTATTTCTTTAATCCCACTGAGAACAAAATGTTTGTTACTCGAACTGGTGTCTTCCTAGAGAGAGAATTTGTTTCTAGAAAATGAAATGGGAGAAAGATTAACTTGAAGAAATTAGAGAATCACAAGATACCACTGAACTAGAGATAGAACAACAGCAAATTTCACAAGAAATTGAGGAACAAGTAACTACTGTAGAAACACAACCACCACGCAGATCTTTAAGAGAACGCCATGCACCTGAGAGATATGGATTTCTCATTACAACGCATGGTGACATTCTTCTTATAGATCAAGATGAGCGTAGGACTTATCAAGAAGCAGTGAAGAGCCCAGACTTTGAGAAATGGCTTGAGGCCATGAGATTGGAGATGGATTCTATGAATGAAAACCAAGTATGGACTTTGGTTGACGCACCCGAAGGGGTTAAACCTATAGGGTACAAGTGGGTTTTCAAAAAGATAACCGACATGGATGGTAATGTAAAAACATACAAGGGGCAATTAGTCGCTAAAGTTTTTCGCCAAATTCATGGTGTTGACTATGATGAAACCTTTTCTTCTGTAGCTATGTTTAAATCCATTAGGATCTTGCTCGCCATAGCTGCATTTCATGACTATGAAATTTGGCAGATGGATGTCAAAACAACTTTCCTTAACGGGAAACTTGAAGAGGATGAGTACATGACACAACCTGAAGGTTTTGTCAATCCAAAGGATGATAGAAAGGTATGTAAGTTACAAAGATCCATTTATGGATTAAAGCAAGCTTCTCGAAGTTGGAATCTTTGTTTTAATGATGTAATCAAAGAGTTTAGTTTTATCAAAAATGAAGATGAGCCATGTGTTTACAAGAAAGTTAGTGGGAGCACTATCACAGTCTTGGTACTATATGTGGATGACAAACTTATCATGGGAAATGAAATGCCTACTTTCGAGTCTATTAAGACTTGGTTAGGAAGTTGTTTTTCTATGAAGGACTTGGGCGAAACCACTTACATCATAGGAGTCAAGATCTATAGAGATAGATCAAGACGACTACTAGGTCTAAGCCAAAGTACATACATAGATAAAGTACTGAAAAGGTTCAGTATGGAAGAATCTAATAGAGGATTCCTACTTATGAGACATGGTATTTCACTCTCGAAAGAAATGTGTCCTTCACCTTTACAAGAGAGAGAATGCATGAGTAAAATTCCTTATGCTTCCGCTATTGGATCTATCATGTATGCCATGTTATGTACCTGCCCAGATGTCTCACATGCCTTAAATATGACAAGCAGGTACCAAGTAGATCCCAGTGAAGGTCAGTGGACCACATTCAAGAATATCCTAATATATGGAGGTGAGGAAGAGTTAAGAGTAAAAGGTTACACTGATGCCAGCTTCCAAATCGACAAGGGCGATTCTTGATCATAATCAAGTTTTGTGTTTTGCCTTAATGGTGGTGCTGTGTGCTGGAAGAGTTCAAAGTAAAGTACAGTAGTCGATTCTACAACAGAGGCCGAGTATATTGCAGCCAGTGAGGCACAAAGGAAACGGTTTGGATCAAGAAGTTCATTACTGGACTAGGGGTTGTGCCTAGCATATCAGATGCTATAGAACTCGGATGTGATAACAATGGAGCCATTGCACAAGCTAAAGAACCTAGATCTCACCAACAATCCAGACATATACTTAGGCGCTACCATCTTATTTGAGAGATTATCAATCGAGGGATGTAGAGATATGCGGAGTACCTACAGATGATAACATTGCTAATCCCCTGACCAAGCCTCTGACACAGTAGAAGCATGATCGTCACACTAAGTCGCTTCGTATTAGATATATGAGTGATTGGTCTTAGTGCTAGTGAGAAATTGTAAGAATATGCCCAAAGATCAATCATGAGATGGTTGTAATAACATACTTAATTTATCATGTTTATTAATATAAGGCAATATAAGGCGTTACCATTATTATTTCAGTTTCTTTTCCGTGAGTATAAATAAACTATTTTATAATAATGTCCTGAGAATAATATGATTATTCTTAAAAGGTCCTTAGTCAAGTATTATTGTTAACTAGGAAAACAATAATGCATTAAGACTAACATATAGTTGATTGATGATAAAGAGTTGTCATTGATATGGAGTGTCCAAATCAATGCATGAATATGTGTGCTAGAGAACAAACATATTGGACTGACCCGCTATGAGTATGTTTCTTGGATTATTATGTAATTTTCAAAACATTACTCATAGTGATTAATATGTATATGATCCTCAGACCTGAGATCATCATTATCCCAACATTGTAAGTTGTATATTTTGATACAATCAAACGTACACCGTAACTGGTTGTTCTATAAAGGCTGATGTTGGGTATACCACAATCTATGTAGAGGGATATGGTTGATCAATATAGGATAAGTCCCTCCTACATAATGGAGTAATATCTTAGACCACTTGATTGAGTGAGACTAGAAATGCATGGCCATGCTCAAATAAGTTGGTATGAGATGTCAAACTTATTTGTATATCCTAGTCTACTCAAGATATCAAGGAACATGGGATGGACTACGCATGTGTGACTATTACATGACTTGTGTCCAATCCAGAGATAAAGGACTTAAGGATTAACGCATGAAAGTTAATCGCAAAAAGGTTATGTCGAATCATGATTTCTTGTAATTTAGGTAGCAATGATGCATTGCTAGATTCCACTCATTGTTTGTAACATTAGAATCGTTCTAGTATTACTGCTAACGTTACAAAAACCTACAAGGTCACACCCTATGGTTGAAATGAACGGAATAAAACATAAATGGTATTGTGTTTGGTTGTTACATGAATTAAATTAATTATAGAATTAATTTAATTGGGTAATCAAATATCGAACATATTATATGTACAAGATTGTTGTACACATAATGAGAACATAGTTCTATTAATATATGAATTTGGTTCATATATAAATTTAAATAAATATAGTTTACCGAAATCCTTGTTATAATTAATGTAATTATAATTTTTAGTTTAAAACATTATTATATTTATTTTTAATTATGATTATTATGTTCGGATAAAAATTTTATGAATTATGATTCATTATATATATACCAATTATAAGAGGGTTAGTGTGTGAGAGTTTTAAAAAAACCCTAATAAATAAAATCCCGAAATTTTGCTTGTGAAGTCTAGCAGTAGTCAAGCAAAGAATTCTCCAAAATATTTTTGGTTATTTCTTCCATTCATTGTCAAACCGGGTGGATTACGTAGAGGTCAAAATCACGAAAGGCTGCGACTTGGTTCGATAGTAGATTAGAATTCTCATTGCCGAAGCATCGCTGTCTACTCAGATTGAAATTACAATAATTTCAAAACCATTATTTCACCTCGATTCGTTCCTCGTAGATGGATCCATGGGTTGGATCGCCGTAATTTTTTTATTAATTTTGCTGCACCATGGGGGTATCATCATTTCGAACATAGCAATCATATAAGATCTAAGCAATCTCACTTTCAGCTACACACTTTTGGATTATATTATCTGCACACTGTGTAAACAAAAACGGATCCTCCTAAAAATAATACCGACAATCATGAAGGAATTTCTTCCTTTATTGGTATGTCATTTCTCGAGGAATTATTCCACGTGCAAGATAATTGGCAAAATCAGCAAACCAGGGTTTTTCATGAATTGGACTTACCTCAAATAAGTGCTCATATGGGAAATTCTCGTTGATAGGCACACTAGACTGGGTTACCTTATCTTGCTCCGACCTTGACAGATGATCAGCTACTTGATTTTTGACACCTTTTCTATCTTGGATCTCAAGGTCAAATTCTTGGAGTAAAAGTATCCAACGAATAAGCTTTGGTTTTGCATCTTTCTTAGTGAGCAAGTATTTAATGGCCACATGGTCAGTAAGTATTGTTACTTTGGTACCTATAAGATACGAATGAAATTTGTCAAAAGCAAAAACTATAGAAAATAGTTCCTTTTCAGTTACCATATAATTGAGTTGGGCTCCCGTCAAGGGTCTACTTACATAGTAAATGGGGTGGAATACTTTATTTCTTCTTTGATCCATCACACCTCCAAGAACATAACCACTTGCATCGCACATCGACTCAAAAGGTGAGTTCCAATCAAGTGTAACGATTAATGGGGCTGTAATTAACCAATTCTTTAGATCTTCAAAAGCTTCCAAACATGCTTTGTTGAAATTGAACACTGTATCTTTCTCTAACAACAAACACAGCGGCTTAGAAATTTTCGAGAAATCCTTATAAACCTTTGGTAAAAATCGGCATGGCCTAAGAAACTTTTGACTCCTTTCACATTAATTGGGGCCTGTAATCTTTCAATTACGCCCACCTTTGCTTTGTCAACTTCAATTCCTTTCTTTGAGATCTTGTGACCTAAGACAATTCCTTCATTCACCATAAAATGACATTTTTTTCCCAATTAAGGACAAGATTCGTCTCTTCGCATCTCTTCAGTACGTTAGCCAAATTACTCAAACAAATATCATAAGTGTTACCAAAAATAGAAAAAATCATCCATGAAAACCTCAACAAAATTTTCAACCATATCAGAAAATATTGCCATCATGCATTGTTGAAAAGTTGCAGGCATATTGCATAAACCAAAAGGCATAAAATTCATTACATGTCATTCGATCTAACATCTAATCCATAAAAGGCTACGGAAAATGGTCCTTCTGAGTAGCTTTGTTCAACTTTTGTAATCAATACAGATTCTCAGACCGGTAAACGTTCTTGCTGGAATTAACTTGTTATGTTCATTTTCAACAATCATGATTCCACCTTTTTTCGGCACACACTGCACCAAACTTACCCATGAACTATCTGAAAATAGGATAGATGATTCCTGCATCTAACAAATTGATCACTTCCCTTCTCACAACTTCTTTCATAATAGGATTGAGCCTCCTTTGCCCATCAATTCGAGCTCTTTCAACTTCTTCTAAAATGATTTTATGCATGCAAAAAGAAGGGCTTATACCTTGAATATCAGCTATGGTCCAACCGATTGCTTTCTTAAATTTGTTTAGAATAGCAATTAATTGCTCCTCTTGATCTTTTTTCAGTTCTGCTAAAATAATCACAGGCAAAGTAGAACAATCACCTAAATACACGTATTTCAAATGGGAAGGAAGTACCTTTAGTTCGAGTTTAGGTGGTTCTTCGATTGACAACTTGGGTTGCTAAAATTCTCTGACTTCCAACTCCAACGGTTCAAACCGTGTGGATTGAATATAATTTCTCGGATTGGCTTTCATCAAAGCCATGTTTTCTTCACCTTCTTCATCCTCAAAAGGGTCAAGATCTAAAGCTTTCTCCAATGGATCTTCTTCAAAATTGCTTTCCAAAGACACCAAGGTTTCTATCTCTTCCATAACTGAACACGCATCTGCCGGATCTGGAAATGTCATTACTTTAAGAATGTTAAAGGTTACCTGATCGTCTTGAATTCGCATGGTGAGTTCACCTTTCTGCACATCAATTAATGTTCTTCCTGTGGCTAAGAAAGGTCTCCCAAAGATTATTGGTACTTCCTAATCTGCTTCAAAATCTAAAATAATGAAATCAGCAGGAAAAATAAATTTATCGACTCTTCCCAAAACATCCTCGATCTTTCCTTTGGGATATGCTAAAGATCGATCTGCTAGCTGAAGCATCACAGTTGTATGTCTTACTTCACCTATCCCTAACATCTTGAAAATAGACTTAGGCATTAAGTTTCTACTCACTCTTAAGTCACACAAAGCTTTACCATAGTAAGATTCACCAATGTTACAGGGTATAGTAAAGCTTCCTGGGTCTTTCAATTTCGGTAGCAATTTGTTCTGCAGGAACGCACTGCACTCCTTTGTCAAAGCAACAGTCTCATACTTACTCAGTTGTTTTTTCTTGGACAGTATATCCTTCATAAACTTCACATAATTTGGAATTTGTTCTAAAGCCTCCACCAATAGAATATTGATGTGTAACTATTTCAGAACTTCCAAAAACTTCATGAATTGCACCTCTTGTTTCTGCTTGTGTTGCTGCAATCTTTGCAGATATGGAGGTGATGGAACCTTCAGTTGAACCGGACAACTTTTCAAAGTAGGTAAATCTACATCCAAAGAAGATGTTAGAATATCTAAATTCTTTAGGACAGGGTTTACCTTGTTAGACTTTGTAGATTCTGATTCCTTTGGTGTAGGAACTTCAACATCTAGTTGAATATTTTCAACGGGCATATCTTCGACATCAATCAATTGGGGATCTAGAATTTTACCACTTCGTAATGCCACTGCCTTGATATGTTCTTTACCCAAATTTCATGGATTCTTAGTATCACTCGGCAAGGTTCCTTGTGGTCTATTACATAACTCCGTAGTTAACTGACCCATTTGGTTTTCCAAATTTTTCAGTGTTGCTACTTGGCTTTGGATCAAAGCGTCATTCTTTGTCATGTAATCTTTCAAAAAGTTCTCCAAACTATTTTATGCCTTAGCTTGAGGTGGTTTTGGAGCTTGCTGATTAAACCCTTGAGATTGGTTGGGCCTCTGCTGCAATAGGTTGTTGTTCGATTTCTTTGGTTGCTCCAAGAAAAGTTAGGTTGATTACGCCATGAAGGATTGTAGAAGTTGGACTGGGGTCCTTGACTGCTCCTATTTTGATATTGGTTCCCCACATAGTACACTGGCTCGGGATTTGATGGAAAATTCTCAAAAGAATGAACTTTTCCACAGTACACACTGGAAACTACTTCAAACAGACATGGTGGCTGAGCTACAAAATTATTAGTACTGTTAGCGATTAATTTTTTTACATAGAGGAAATAGACGATACTTGAGCCGATAACGAAGTGAGAGATTCAACTTCATGAACTCCAGCTACTCGTCTTTCTGAAGTTGTTCTATTTGTTGGCTATTGATAGTTATTACTTGCGATCCTCTCGATGATCTCATAAGTTTCATTATAAGACTAAGACAAAATTGCACCACTCGCGGACGCATCTACCGCCAATCTTGTATGTCAATTGAGACCATTATAGAATGTCTCCAATTGGATACAATGAGGAATCCCATGATGAGAACACTTACTAAGTAACTCCTTGAATTGCTCCCAAGCCTCATACAAAGACTCGTCATCCAATTGTTGGAAAGTTGTGTTCTCGTCCTCAACTTAGCATTTTTGCTAGGTGGGAAATACTTAACCAAAAATCTCTCTACTAATTATTGCCATATAGATATGGAACTTGGTGGCAATGAATTGAGCCATGCTCGTGCCCGATCTCGCAACAAGTACGGAAACAACTTCAACCTTAGTGCGTCTTCAGTCACACCAGCTATCTTGAATCAATCACTCACCTCCATAAACAATCGGAGGTGGGGAAGTGGATCTTCTGTGGGTATACCACTAAATTGGCCAACCATTTGTACCATTTGAAACATCACTGATTTCAATTCAAACTGGGTTGCCTCAATATCTGGCCTTCTAATTCCTGGGTTTAACTCACTGAAAAGTGGCACAGCATATTGTCTGATGTATGGATCCCTATCATCAGCAATGAGGATAGGATTTCATACATAATTGGCTTCATTACCTTGGTCTTGATTCTTATTTCCAAGGTCCATCTGGACTTGTCTTTGAGCTATTCGTTCACGTCTTTTTTGTGTGAAAGTTTGCTTAATTTCAGGGTCTACAGGGAGTAAATCGATAATTCGATCTATGCTCATAAACACCTGAACAAAAAATGAAAAAAATTAAAAAGAATAAGTTAGTAACGTTAGAAATAAATCATATTGAAAATAAATAATTTCACGGAAAAAAATGACTATGGCAATAGTTGACAATCCCCGGTAACGACACCAAAAAATTGTAACGCTTGGATTTGTGCAAGTGTACACAGTCGTTATCAAGTAATAAGTGAGTATCGAGTTATCGTCTCCATATGGACTGTATTTGTGCTAAGTCACTTAATTTGTAAAATTATATTAACAATTTGAAAAATAAAAACAAAATATAGTTGAGAAGTGGTATAAAGTAGATGCAATGATCCCTAATGTAAATTATCCTAATATGCAAACTATATGAATGAAATAGATTTTAGCAAAATTTAACACAATTTTCAATAATTATAACATAAATAAACTAGGAAAATTAATTTAATTAAACTTAATTTATTATCATCATGCTTAATAATATTCGGAAAAACATTCCATGGCAACTCGATCTTTAATGAGTTTGAAAACCAAATTAGGTCCTTTCGAAATCCTTTACTTAGTAAATACGCATTTTAAAGATCCTTATTTACTAAGGGTCTCTTACTATTCGTGTGACGTAACAGGGACGTGTTAGGTTTGAAACAATTTAATCACACAAATCTAAAAACCATGCAGATAACAGAGCTTGGTTAGGGTTGTTATGCAACCTACAATTTAATCGGGTTAGGATCTAAATTGATCATGCGCATTTCAATTATGCGTCCATTAGCCATCGTTTACTTATGATCGCTCAGCTAATTTAGGTTCATTTCAATCACGTATGAACGAAATACAAACTTGATTTTAATTGAAAACATGATCGATTGAGGCACAAACATTATAAGCATGAATCAAATAAATATTATTTAATCAAAATAATCATCCTAGCTTAAATAAAATTAAGCTATCACTGTTGTAAATAAGAACAAAGAACACATAGCAAACATTTTTATATTAAATTAAAGAAAAGAAAGATTAAACCCAATTTAGAGTGGCTGTCACCCAAGACTGTGACTGACGAGGCTCCGTCGCTTCTTTGCTTTGCTCTTTTGCTTATGGTTCTCCAAGGTGGCCAACCAAGGGTTCTTTAAGACGCTAATTTTCCTTAAAATCCTTATGCAAGAATGATGATAGGCATTAGGGGAAAAGATAGCTAAGAGAGTTGAGAGAGGAGAGAATGATGAATGAGTGAGGGATGATTGAAAAAGTGAGAAATGAGCTCTTATTTATAGCTGAGGCAAGAGAGCTAGTTTGCTAAAATTAGGGGTGTCCATCATTTGAAACCTCCTCCAAGAGTGGCCGGCCATGAATTGAGGAAATGTTGCTGATTTTTCCCTAATTTTTGGTCAATTTGAATGCCACAACAACTCAGGACTAAGACTCAGTCTCTAGCAAATCATCAGGTAAATCTCTGATTTCTTTAACTCTTCAAGGGCCTTATGTAATTAAACCAAAAATTTGTTTATAATTAGCCATGTGTAGGCAAAAATTGGGTTGACTTGGTCCCCACTTTGGACAGTTTTGCAATTAGAAGAAAAACTCTCAAACCTGTCAAAAATAGCAGATAGTTTAGAAGACCAAATGAATTAATTTAACCACTTTAATTAGTCAATTTACTTAATTAATTAAACCCAATTTTATTAATGAAATATTTAAAATGAATTATTAAAATTTAACATTATATTTTATTATTTAATTTAATCATGCATGGCCCACTTCATAGCTTAAAAATATAATATGCTTAAATTAATATAAAGTAAGCCATTTTATGCATGAAAACTATACAACAAAACATAAAATCACATTTTAATAATTTCTATGTCCTAATTTCATATTTTTACATATTTCATTCATTTATTAAATAATTACTTGGTTTTAACAACAATTTTAAGTAAAAAGGTGATGAATTATATAGGAAAAATCCTATATATTTTTCCATTTACAACAGACATAGGCATTAGATTGATACTTGCCACTAAATCACATAATGGTTTGTCTACATAATGGTTTCCAATTGAACAGGGTATAGTGAAACTCCTTGGACCTTTTAATTTTGGTGGCAGTTTGACCATCAGCATTACTCTGCACCCTGTAGTAAGTGCAATAGTTTCGAACTCCCATAACCTTCTCTTCTTGGATAGGATATCTTTCATGAATTTCACATAATTAGACATTTGTTCTAATGCTTCAACCAAAGGTATATTGATGTGTAATTGTTTCAGGACCTCTAGAAATTTATTGAATTGAGCATTTTGTTTCGACTTTTGGAGATGCTGGGGAAAAAGTGGCAGTGGCCTTCCTTCCATTTGTTGAGGTTGCCTTGCCATGGCATTTGTATTGGCCTGGAAAGATGAACTTGCTTTTGTATGCTTTTTTCTACTCCCATCTTTTGTAGTTTGTTCCACTATTGGTTCAAAAGTTGTGCTTCTAGGAACTTCGGAACTTTCATCCTCAGACAAGGCATTATTCACAACTCTTGCCAGCTGAGTGCCACTCCGAAGTGTTAAGGCTTTACATTGTTCTTTTCCTTGAGATCTAGAACTTTCTCTGTCACTAGGCAATTCTCCTTGTTTTCTGGAACTTAATGTAGTGGTAATTTGTCCCACTTGATTCTCTAGAGCTCTTAAGAAAGTTGTCTAGCTCTGAATAATTGCATTAGCCTCATCCATATACTCTTTTAATAAAGCTTCCATAGATTATGTTGAACATGAAAAAACTTGTTGCATATTTTTCGTGACATTGGTTGACTATGTCCAGGTGGTACACCAGTCGCTTTCTGTCTATTAATAATGCTGGTATTTCCCATTCCTTGATTACTCCAACTAAAATTTGGATGTTGCTTCCACCCTGGATTGTAGGTGTTGGAGTAGGGATTGTTGTTGCTACGATTAAAATTTCCCATGTAATACACAGAGCCTCAATTGGATGGGCATTTATCAGAAACATGATCTTCTCCACAGTATACACATGTTAGTTCTTCAACCTTCATCTCCTGCACTGTAGAGAGTCTTTTAACAGTTTTAATCATATTTGTTAAAGATGATACTTGAGTTGTTAACAATGTAATTGTAACGCGTAGGTTTGTGCAAGTGTACACAGTCGTTATCAAGTAATAAGTAAGTATCGAGTTATCGTCTCCACAGGGATTGTATTTGTTCTAAGTCACTTAATTTGTAAAATTATATTAACAATTTGGTAAATAAAAACACAATATAGGTGAGAAGTGGTGATTAAAATATAAAAGACTAAATGCAATGATCCGTAATGCAAATTATCCTAAATATGCAAACTATATGAATGAAATAGATTTTAGTAAAATTAAACACAATTTTGCAACAATTATAACATAAATAAACTAGGACAATTATTTTAATTAAACTCAATTTATTATCAACATGCTTAATAACATTCGGAAAAACATTCCATGGCAACTCGATCTTTCCTGAGTTTGGAAACCACATTAGGTCCTCTCGGAATCCTTTACTTAGTAAATATGCATTTTATTGATCCGTATTTACTAAGGGTTTTTTAAGATTCGTGTGAGGTAACAGGGATGTGTTAGGTTTGAAACAATTTAATCACACAAATATAAAAACCATGCAGATAACAGAGCTTGGTCAGAGTTGTTATGCAACCTACAATTTAATCGGGTTAGGATCTAAATTGAGCATGCACATTTCAATTATGCGTCCATTAGTCGTCGTCTGGTTAGGATCACTCAGCTAATTCAGGTGCATTCCAATCACGTATGAATGAAATACAAACTTGATTTTAATTGAAAACATGATCGATTGAGGCACAAACATTATAAGCATGAATCAAATAAATATTATTTAATCAAAGCAATCATCCTAGCTTAAATAAAATTAAGCTAACATTGTTGTAAAAAAGAACAAAGAACACATAGAAAACATCTTAAGATTAAATCAAAGAAAAGAAAGATTAAACCCAATTCAGAGTGGCTGTCACCCAAGACTCTGACTAACGAGGCTCATTCACTTCTTTGCTGAGGATTCTCCAAGGTGGCCAACCAAGGGTTCTTGAAGAGGCTAATTTTTCTAAAAATCCTTATGCAAGGATGATGATAGGCGTGAGGGGGAAAGATAGCTAAGAGAGTTGAGAGAGAAGAGAATGATGAATGAGTGAGGGATGATTGAAAAAGTGAGAAATGAGCTATTATGTATAGGTGAGGCAGGGGAGCTAGTATACTAAAAATAGGAGTGTTAATCTTTTGAAACTTCTTCCAAGGATGGCCGGCCATGAATTGAGGAAATGTGGCTGATTCTGCTTGATTCTTGGTCAATTTGAGTGCCACCACAACTCAGGACTAAGACTCGGTCACCAGCAAATCTTCGGGAAAATCTCTGATTTCTTTAACACTTTAAGAACCTTGTGTAATTAAACCAAAAATTGATTTATTATCAGTCATGTGCAGCCAAAAATTGGGTTGACTTGGTCTGCAATTTGGGCTGTTTTGCAATTAGAAGAAAACTCTCAGACCTGTCCACAAATTGTAATAGTTTAGAGGACCAAATAATATAATTTTATCCACTTCAATTAATTAATTTACTTAATTAATTAAAACCCAATTTATTAATGAAATATTTAAAATGAATTATTAAATATAACTTTATATTTTATTATTTAATTTAATCATGCATTTCCCACTTTATAGCTTAAAAAATAACATGCTCAAACTAATATAAAATAAACCATTTTATGCATGAAAACTATATAATAAAGCATAAAATCACATTTTAATAATTTCTATGTCCTAATTTCATATTTTCGCATAGTTCATTAATTTATTAAACAATTTCTTGGTTTTAACAACAATTTTAAGTAAAAAGGTGATGAATTATATAGGAAAACTCCTATATATTTTTCAGTTTACACACCCCTTAACTTATATCATTGTTCGTCCCGAGTAATGTTAACGCACAACACAAGGTTTTGCTAAGGGAAATTTTGCTAAAAGTGTAAGTAGCATCAATCTTCATCTCATAATCATGCATCAATAAATTCATGCTAATAGATCTTCTTTATTAACAAGTAACTCATATACAAAAATTTTGAAAATTTTATTTCTAAGTTTCAAGATATGCCAACATGAATCATAGTTTGCATGTATGACACAACCATAGATAATATTCGTCATTCAACAAAATTTCTCATCAATCAAGCAAAACAATCATAAGGCTTATTTATGATTTTCATATGTTAAACTTAATACTTTCTCTCCACTAAAGTAGGTGACATAATTATCAAATCAATATGTATTTTATAAGGTTGAAATGGAGCTCGGTTAAAGGTAGTGATTTTAAGAGATCGGACATTTCGATTTCAAAATCTTTACCTTTAACTTGTCTTAGATTTCTCGAAATTCAACCTTTTTCTTCAAATGAACCTTTGGAACTCCCCCAAACTTATTTTGAACTCATACTCATATATTTTCTTTTTGGAGACTGAGCAAACTTTTCTTCACTCTTTAATTGTCTCTTTTTTTTCAGCATGATTACATACATCTTCTGAAAATTTCCCTCAAATGTTAATTACCAAGGCAACTTTAGTTAAGGCGGTGCACAAAATTAGGATAACTTCAAAAGATAGAGATACGGCTTGTAATGTAAGTTTATTACAATGAACAGGCCTTTAAGCTCAAAATTATAGTTTCAAGGGTCTAATATAATAAGGTGGGCTTGAAAAGGCTCAAATGATCGAAAGAAAAATGGTGCCTATATCATTTTAGATTTTTATGTCTCCTAGGATTTCGCCTCAAGAAAGTTACTAAGTCAATTCTAAAGATATAATCCTTCATGCATGTCTAATTTCAAGAGAAATTAAGTTTTCAAGGCAAACATTACCTAAGACTAAGATCATAAAAACATTTCATTCTTCATGATAACATACAATCCCCTAGATAAAATCATCATTCATGCTTGCATACAAGCTATCTTATTAAAAATAATTTCTCTAAAGGTTCATTTATTAAAACATATTTATGAAAGAAATGATTTAAAACATACTTAAAAATTTTAAAAAGAAGTAATGTCCTCATTGCAAGAACAAAGTAATGAAAGAAAACTGAACACCAGGTAGGGTTGTAAAGAAATAGAGGTGATTCAATAAGACTACTTAAATGCCAAGTCTTTCCTCATAACCCAATCCTAGACATGTTCATTCCTATTGCCACATCACTTAGTCTTTTTTCTTTCTAAAGAAGTATTTATTCATTCTTCCTATATTTTATTTTTTAGAAATTAAATCCAATTACTAAAGAAATAAATTCCTAAAGACCTAAAAACAATTAAACAAGAATCCCCCCTTTTATTTTTTTGACTCATTCCCTTTGTTAGTTTGCATCTTCAGTATATTTCGTCCATGTCTCAAAGATAGCATTTGGTAACTCAGGAACAAAAATGTTAGAGATATTCTTAAAAGTATTTCAAATTGAATCATCCCTAATTTTTGCATATTTTGTTGGAACGCCGGCACCCTTACGGCGCAGCAGAAAAATAAAATATCAAGCGATCCTAACCATGGATCCATGTGTGAGGAACAAATCGGGTTGAAAAAGATTTCGAAATTATAGAATCTTTATTCTGAGTAGACAGCAACGCCTTGGCAACGAGTAATCTGATCTACTATCAAATCTAGCCGCAATCTATCGTGACCCTGGCCTCTACGTAATCCACCCTGTTGATAATAAACGGAAAGAATCCCAAAAACTATTTTTGAGAAGATTTTGCTTTGACGGCTACTAGACCCACCAAGCAAAGAAAAATAGGATTTTATATCCCTTTTTAAGGTTTCTTAAAATTAAATAAATATATCAACGTTTTTAAACCGAAAATTGTAATTACATTAATTATAATAATGATTTCGGTAAACTATATATTTATTTGAATTTATATACTAACCAAATTCATGTTCTCATTATGCGTACAACAACCTTGTACATATAATGTGTTCGATATTTGATTACCCAATTAAATTAATTCTATAATTAATTTAATTTAAGCGATAACCAAACACAATACCAACTATGTTTTATTCCGTTCATTTCAACTATAGGGTGTGACCCTGTTGGTTCTTGTAACGTTAGGAGTAATACTAGAACGATCCCAATGTTACAAACAATGAGTGGCACCTAGCAATGCATCATTGCTACCTAAGTCATAAGATATTATGATTTGACAAAACCTTTTATGATAAACCTTTCATGCAATAATCCTTAAGTCCTTTATCTCTGGATTGGACACAAGTCATGGAATAGTCACACTTGCATAGTCCATTCCATGTTCCTTGATATCTTAAGTAGACTATGATATACAAATAAGTATGACATCTCATTTCAGCTTATTTGAGCATGGCCATGCATTTCTAGTCTCACTCAATCAAGTGGCCTAAGATATTACTCCCATTATGTAGGAGGGACTTATCCTATATTGATCAACCATATCCCTCTACACAGATTGTGGTATATCCAACATCAGCCTTTATATAACAACTAGTTACGGTGTATGTTTTACTATATCAAAATACACAACTCACGATGTTGGGATTATGATGATCTCAAGTTTGAGGATCATATACATATTAATCACTATGAGTAATGTTGTGACAATTACATAATAATCCAAGAAACATACTCATAACGGTTCAGTCCAATATGTTGTTCTCTAACACACATATTCATGCATCGATCTTGACATTCCATATCAATGAATTTTCTTTATCATCAATCAACTACATGTTAGTCTTAATGCATTATTATTGTCCTAGCCAACAATAATCCTTGACTAAGGACCTTTTAAGAATAATCATATTATTCTCAGGACATTATTATAAAACAGTTTATTTATGCACACAGAAAAGAAACTGAAATAATAATGGTAATGCCTTATATTAATAAACATGATAAATCAAGTATGTTATTACAACCATCTCATGATTGATCTTTGGGCATACTCTAACATATTTCTAGTAAGTTTGTTGTTGTTTGTGCATAACTTGTACATGTCCATCATAATTAACAGCTTTGATTTCTTTGAAGTACTTGCAGGAGTCGGCATTGGAGTTGTAAATTCTTGTTCAACACTTATCTTGACTGGTTCTTCTTGTAGCTCAACCCTAGGTTCAGGGTTTCTAGCTCTTTCAGCTGGTTGATGACTATTTGGTTCCTTATCAGATTCTTCTTCTTCAGTGTCTGTAACTGAATCAGCTTCAGTTTTAGTTTTATTTGTTGACTCTTCGATTTTTGGCTTAGTTGGTTCCTCTTCTCACCTTGATTCAGCTCATACACTCTCTCTACTAACCTTTTAAGATCATGACTTGTAATGCATCCTTGGATATACTACCCCTCAGATTTGCTTGTGTTTTAACATGGGCCCTTAAGCAAAGTGAAGTGATTAATGATGGGAAATAAATACTTCCTGCCTTCTTTTTAGCACAATCGTGAATCTCCTTGAGGATAATTTTCCCAACATTAATAGACTTTTCTGTCAAAATTGTATATAACAAAAGCATCCGTTACATCGAGATGGTGGAAATATATGAGATAGGCATAAAACTGTAGCGAACGAAATAAAACCATACCTTTGCTACTGGTTTTAAGTATTCTCTTTGACAAGAATGGCTCCCATACTTTCTTATAATCCATTGGGATCCTGAATTTGTCACAACATCAAGCACCTTTTCTTTCGAACTATGACTTCAGTAGCATCTTTCGTAGTGAAACTAGCATAAAATTCTCGAACTAGTTCATCATCGGGAAGTGAACGAGCTTTATAGAATTGTTCCCACTTGAGAGCATTGATTATCTTTTTAATCGGCACAGGAACAACCATTACATCATTGCTTTTCAGGTTAAAACCTTTTTCTGTCATCATAGGTTGATGCTTGAAAATTGAATCAAATCGCTCTTTCACTTTTTCATCGATCATAATCGGGTTTTCAGGAGTAGCCTTTGAAGATCTGGTTCTTTTATGAGACATTGTATCTCTTCTCGATAATTCAGAAAAGTTTCTGCTTACAGGGGCAGAAGAGAAATCGACAAAAGAGCGTAGAACTTGCTTTGGCAAACCTTACGATGGAGAGGGAATTACAGCGGTGATAATGGCTACGTGCTGCAGCTATAACAGCTACGTGCAATTGTCTTGTGGCGGCACTAGGTGGTCTCGGTAAAAGAAAAGAAAAGGACTAAGGGTTTCTCTCGAGATTTAGGATTTTCAGGGTTAAGCAAATTGATAAGAAAGAGGTTTAGGATTTTCAGGGTTAAGCAAATTGCTGTGAGATATATGAAAATAGTAGAATGAAAAAGGGTTTCTAGAAGGAAAAATTAGGGCAACATGTAGCAAAAATATAGCCACAGTAAGGTTACTAGGGTAGCAAACAATGGAAATGGCGGCACTAGGTGTGGATTTTCCCTCCTTTCTGCTGTCTTGGGCCTCAAATTCAAACTTGTATTTATAGACTTATTCAACAAAGAGAAACTGATTAGTACTTGGGTCAAATTTGACCCCCTTTATTAACATAAAAATTTAAAATTAATCAAAATAAATTAAACTAGAAAAAAACATTTTAAAACGTTATTAGAAATTTTTTTCTTAACAAATTACATTAAATTAAGTCCTAGGAAAGGTTGGAGGGGTCACAGCGGTCCCGCTTAAGTTCTGATCTCCTTAGACAGAATTAATTAAATGTACTTAATTAAGAAAATAAATTCTAATTATTTATTTACAAGACAAGTTCATGAAAAATCAAGGGTTTGTTAATTTGAACAAGGATTCAACTCGCTCAACTTCACTATCCTAATAATGTTTGAGACGTTGACCATTAACTTTAAATTTACCTCCATAATTATTGTATAACTCAATAGATCCATAAGGATAAACTCGGTAGATGGTATAGGGTCCTTTCCATCATATTTCAGCTTCCTATGAAATAACTTCAGCCTTGAATTAAACAACAACACATTCTGACCTTCTTTAAACTTGCGAAATTGTATATGAGTATCATGCCATCTCTTTGATCTTTCTTTGCATATTTTGGCATTCTCATAGGAAAACAACCTTAGCTCTTCCAACTCATCTAGTTGTAACATCCTTCTCACACTGGCTTGCTTAAGATCAAAATTTAACTGCTTCAAAGCCCAGTGAGCTTTATTCTCCAATTCTAATGACAAATGACATGCCTTTCCAAAGACTAGCCGATAAGGAGTCACTCTTAACAGAGTCTTAAATTTTGTTCGATAGGCCCATAATGCATTACCGAGCCTTTGAGACCAATCTTTTCTGCTAGGGCGTACTACCTTTTCAAGGATACCTTTGATTTCTCGGTTCACTCTTTCAACTTGCCCATTGGACTGGGGGTGATAAGATGTAGGAATCTTGTGCTTTACATCATATTTTTCAAGCAACCACTTAAGCCATTTGTTCAAAAAGTGAGACCCCTCATCACTAATAATAGCTCTTGGTGTCCCAAATCGTGTAAACACATGTTTATATAGAAATCGCATGACTACCTTAGCATTATTTGTAGGGTATGCTTCAGCTTCAACCCACTTGGATACATAGTCCACAGCAACTAAGATGTATTTGTTCCCATACGAAGAAGGAAACGGGCCTAAGAAGCCAATGCCCCATACGTCGAATAATTCAATCTCCAAAATATTTGTTAAGGGCATCTCATTCCTCCTTGATATATTTCTGGTTCTTTGGCACTTATCTTAGTTCTTTACATAAGCGTAAGCATCTTTAAATAGTGTAAGCCAAAACCTGCTCGCAAAATCTTTGCTGTAGTACATGAACCACCAAAGTGTCCCCCACTTGGAGATGAATAGCAATGATACAAGATCTTAGCAATGTCGCTTTCAGCTATACACTTTCAAATTATATTATCTGCACACTGTTTAAACAAAAAATGGATCCTCCCAAAAATAATACCGACTATCATGAAGGAATTTCTTCCTTTTTTGGTATGTCATTTCTCGAGGAATTATTCCACATGCAAGATAATTGGCAAAATCAGCAAACTAGGGTATTTCATGAATTCGATTTACTTCAAGTAAGTGTTCAACTGGGAAATTCTCGTTGATAAGCACACATGACTAGTTACCTCATCTTGCTCCAACCTCGACAGATGATCAGCTATTTAATTTTCAACACCTTTTCTGTTTTGGATCTCCAGGTCAAATTCTTGGTGTCAAAGTATTGAATGAATTAGCCTTGGTTTTGCGTCTTTCTTCATGAGCAAGTATTTAATGGTTGCATGGTTAGTAAATACTGTAACTTTGGTACCTATAAGATATGAGCGGAATTTGTCAAAAGCAAAAACTATAGCAAATAGTTACTTTTCGGTTACCGTATAATTACGTTGGGCTCCCGTCAAAGTTCTACTTGCATAGTAAATAGGGTGAAACACTTTATTTTTTCTTTGACCCATCACTACTCTAATAGCATAATCACTTGCATCACACATCAACTCAAAAGGTGTGCACCAATTGGGTGTAATGATTATTGGGGCTGAGATTAACCATATTTTTAGCTCTTCAAAAGCTTCTAAACATACTTTGTTGAAATCAAACACTGTATCCTTCTCTAACAACAAACACAGCGGCTTAGAAAATTTTGAGAAATCCTTGATAAACCTTCGGTAAAAACTGACATGGCCTAAGAAACTTCTGACTCCTTCAACATTAATTACGGCCGGTAGTCTTTCAATTACATCCACCTTTGCATTATCGACTTCAATTCCTTTCTTTAACATCTTATGACCTAAGATAAAATGTCATTTTTCCCAATTAAGGACAAGGTTTGTCTCTTCGCATCTCTTCAGTACCTTAGCCAAATTACTCAAACAGATATCATAAGTGTTACCAAAAATAGAAAAATCATCCATGAAAACCTTAACAAAATTTTCGACCATACCAGTAAATATTGCCATCATGCATCGTTGAAAAGTTGCAGGTGCATCTCGAGTTATCTTTAAGCTGTTTGTTCACGTCTTCTTTGTCTAAAAGTTTGCTCAGTTTTGGGGTCTATAGGGAGTAAATCGATTATTCAATCTATGCTAATAAACACCTGAAAATAAAATTACAAAAATTAAAAAGAATAAGTTAGTAATGTTTGAAATAAATCAAATTGAAAATAAATAATTTCACGAAAAAAGTGATTATGGCAACAGTTGAAAATCCCAAGCAACAATGCCAAAAACTTGTAACGCGTAGGTTTGTGCTAGTGTACACAATCGTTATCAAGTAATAAGTATGTATCGGGTTATCGTCTCCACATGGATTGTATTTGTCCTAAGTCACTTAATTTGTAAAATTATATTAACAATTTGGTAAATAAAAACACAATGTAGCTGATAAGTGGTGATTAAAATATATTAAACTAAATGCCATGATCCCTAATGCAAATTATCCTAAATATGCAAACTATATGAATGAAATAGATTTTAGTAAAATTAAAGACAATTTTGCAACAATTATAACAGAAATAAACTAGGACAATTACTTTAATTAAGCTCAAATTATTATCAACATGCTTAATAACATTCGGAAAAACATTCCATGGCAACTCGATCTTTCATGAGTTTGGAAACCACATTAGGTCCTTTCGGAATCCTTTAATTAGTAAATACACATTGTACTGATCCTTATTTACTAAGGGTTCTTAGTGTTCGTGTGAAGTAATAGGGATGTGTCAGGTTTGAAATAATTTAATCACACAAATCTAAAAACTATGTAGATAATAGAGCTTGGATAAAATTGTTATGCAACCTACATTTTAATCGAGCCAGGATCTAAATTGAGCATGCACTTTTGAATTATGTGTCTCTTAGCCGTCGTCTGGTTAGGATCACTTAGCTAATTCAAGTGCATTCCAATCACGTATGAATGAAATACAGACTTGATTTTAATTCAAAACATGATTGACTGAGGCACAAACATTATAAGCGTGAATCAAATAAATATTATTTAATCAAAGCAATCATCCTAGTTTAAATAAAATTAAGCTAACATTGTTGTAAAAAAGAACAAAGAACACATAGCAAGCATCTTTAGATTAAATTTAAAAAAAGAAAGATTCAACCCAATTCAGAGTCGCTGTCACCCTAGACTTTGACTGAGGAAGCTCATTCGCTTCTTTGCTTTGCTCTTTTGCTGATGGTTCTCCAAGGTGGCCAACCAAGGGTTCTTTAAGAGGCTAATTTTGCTAAAAATCCTTATGCAAGGATGATGATAGGCGTGAGGGGGAAAGATAGCTAAGAGATTTGAGAGAGGAGAGAATGATGAATGAGTGAGGGATTATTGAAAAAGTAAGAAATGAGCTATTATTTATAGGTGAAGCAAGGGAGCTATTTTACTAAAAATAAGAGTGTCCAGCTTTTGAAACTTCTTCCAAGGATGGCTGGCCATGAATTGAAGAAATGTGGTTGATTCTGCTTGATTCTTGGTCAATTTGAGTGCCACCACAACTCAGGACTAAGACTCGATTACTAGCAAATCTTCGGGAAAATCTCTGATTTCTTTAACTATTCAAGGACCTTGTGTAATTAAACCAAAAATTGATTTATGATCAGCCATGTGTAGCCGAAAATTGGGTTGACTTGGTCCCCAATTTGGACGGTTTTGCAATTAGAAGAAAACTCTCAGACCTGTCCAAAAATAGTAGATAGTTTAGAGGACCAAATAATATAATTTTAACCACTTAAATTAATTAATTTACTTAATTAATTAAAACCCGATTTATTAATGAAATATATAAAATGAATTATTAAAATAAATTCATATTTTATTATTTAATTTAATCATGCATGACCCACTTTATAGCTTAAAAATATAATATGCTCAAACTAATATAAAATAAGTCATTTTATGCATGAAAACTATATAATAAAGCATAAAATCACATTTTAATAATTTTCATGTCCTAATTTCATATTTTCACATATTTCATAAATTTATTAAACAATTACTTGGTTTTAACAACAAATTTAAGTAAAAAGGTGATGAATTATATAGGAAAAATCCTATATATTTTTCAGTTTACAATAATCGCATCAAGTTCCATTCCTCCAGAAACTCTTCTAACAGTACCAACATTGGTAGTAGGGTACTGATAATCATTCTTGTCTATTATTTCCAGAATTTCGTATGCTTAATTGTAGGATTTTTCAAGCAATGTCCCATTAGCAAATGCATCCACCACCATTCGCGTACGAGCATTTAATCCATTGTAGAACATTTCCATTTATGTCCAATGCTAAGAACCATGCATCAGGCATTCTCTAATTAATTCCTTGAAACGCTCCCATGCTCGTATAATGTCTCATCTTCAGATTGCTTGAGCGATGTAATGTCATTCCTCAGCTTGGCATTCATGTTGGGAGGATTGTACCTAAGCAAAAATATCTGACACAATTCATTCCAAGATGCCACCGTACCTAATGGTAATGCATTCAACCATGATCTGGCACGATCTCGGAATGAGTAAGGGAATAATTTTAATCTAAGGGCATCTTCAGGAACATCCTGGTGCCTGAATGAGTCACAGACTTCAAGAAAAGTCTCAAGTGCAATCTGGGATCTTCAATTGGCAAACCACTAAACTGCCCTACCATCTATGGCATCTAAAATATTACTAGTTTTAATTCATAGTGTTAAGCTTGAATATGTGGCCTAACAATTCCTGGACTTAAACCACTCAAAGTAGGGACTACATGTTCTCTGATGGGTCTATCTCTATCATTTAAGATTCAAGCAATATCAACATTCCTCTCATTCTGGAGTACCTAATCTTCTCTGATTAGATCATTTATAATCCTCTACGTTTCCCTTAATTCTTTCCTTCTTCATCTTAATTTCCTTTCAATTTTAGGATCAAAACAATATTCTGTATCCTCTTGAATACTTCTTCTCATGCACTAGTACAAACCTAAAAATCAAATAAAATACTAATTAATTGTTCTAACAAAAAGAAAAAGAAAAAATAATAACAAATCAAGTTTTCACCAATGTTGCCAATCCCTGGACGCCAAAAACTCGTTGTGTGTAAATAACTAATGTAATTGTGCAAGTGTACATGTCATTCAAGTAATAAAATGATAAGTAAGTATCGTATCCACAGGGATCGGAAATTGGTAAGAGATTGATTAAGTTATTATAATCCTATTAACTATACTAAATAACAGAAAATACTCTTAAATTGAACAAGATGTTGGTATTATGAATTAATGTAATTTAATGCTAAAAATAGAGAATTAATATGGTAAATAAAATGTAATGGAAAATTATGAAGAAAAGAAAGAGTAATCCTGTTGTTGAATGAATAGGGCTGGAATTATTCAGGTGAAATGTTCACATCAAAATAATGTCATGGAAAAATATTGTCTAATCAACTGCTTAAAGATTTGCTACTATAACCTGCCTCTTTCGATAGCTAGATTTTAAGCAAACAATCTAAGTTATTGTATGGCTACAGAACTATGGATTAATAACTGCAATGAACGTTCTTCTCTGTACAACTCTCAACATCTATGTCTAGAATGCTACAAATATTTTGTTTAATATTTGCTTGCATCAAGTGATTCATGATCCAATGTATTTAACCCTTTTCAAAATTAAAAAAATATATAAGAACACAACATACAATCAACTATGTCTAGAGCTTGCATGCATATACTTAAAATAGACATAAATCGAATGAAACAATGATATAAGCAATCTCAAATCATGAGCATTAAAGATGATAAAAATCCATCCAAATAACTCCAACACAGAAAATATTTAGTTCATGGGTGGAAAGGTAAACACGAAATTTAAATCATTCATTAACATTTAAAGATGTTTGAATCACAGAAATTAGGAAAACTAAAGGAATAACTATAGGATTTCTCGCCACACTCCAGCTTCTCTTTTGTGTTCCAATTGTACGTGAATCCAGGATAGATGTCTCTTCCCCTTCTTCACGTCTGTATTTTGCTCTCTGTAGCTGCTACCCTTTCTTTCTTTAAAATTCTCCAAGGGAGTTTTTCTCTGTGTAGAGAGGATTGCTGTCACCAGTCCCTTTCTCACACAAATTCTCCTCCCTTGTTTTCATCTTCTCTCCTTTTTTTTATTGGGTAGATCCGTCCCACCTCAGCACACTTTTTTCATTCCTCTTTTCAGGTTGGATTTTCTAGTACATGCATTGCTGGCTGAGAATAACGTGGATAAAGTCCTGAGTCATGTTCTCAGAATTACCATGGAAAATCTTTTGGTAATCAATTTTACCATTTGCTACAACAATATTTCACTTCCTTTATTTTCCCTTTTCATCTTCTTGCTCTTCTTACAGTTGTATTAAAAAAAACCACACATTTCCTCCCCAAGTAATAAAAGTAACAAATAATGACCATTGTATTACAATCCAAGCTTTTTTATGCAATGTTCTAAAAATATCCTAAAAATACAAATGTATTCACTTAATTACAACCAATTAATTGTATTTAGAGGACCTAAATATAACTCTTTTCAAGAGTTATCAATAATCTCACATAACACATATTTCTCAATTTTACACATATGCATGTATACATGCCCACATTTTCATATATCACATAATATTCACTTTTATTCACATAAGCATGCTTTAGCTTACTTTTCATATTAAATCATGGATCTCATCACATACACATATATCACATATTTAAATCATCAACATGCTAGATAAGCCATGTATCACGTAACATAGAGATGAGATTTGCACACATGTGATCATCACATACATCACCACATCACAAAACATGCCTTTTATGAAACTAATGGGTTAGGATCACCTACTAGGGTTTCTTCTAGATGAGGTTTTCAACTCCTCTTTGAGTACTTAATGTACTCTAAATTAGTTATTTAATATCATATTATTAAAATAAAAGTGAACATATTACGCACAAATTAAAGGTTTAAATCACACACCTTATATTGTAGATCTGATTGCCACAATCCTTTTTAACGATTTCACTAGATCTATCTCAGAATACAATCTAACACGTAAGTAATGTTTGTTAATTAGGATCTAGAAACACGAAATAGATAGACTTTTTCATGCCCTTTTTAACTCAAATTCATGCAGTTTTGTAGTAATTCTTGTCGAAAAATATAATATAATTAAATTTTACTCAAATTATCAACATATTGAATTTTAATTAATTTTATAATAAAATTTCATAATTTTTTATTTATTTTTGACAGATTTGCACAAAGGGGGAAAAATGGCTTAATAGACACTATTGGAAACACAAAATCGGGAAGCAATTTTTGAAGCATCGAGGCGAATTAATTTTTCAGCCTAAGATGACCCAAATTATGAATATTAATACATAATATAATTAATTTTAATTTTTATCCAAATTATTTTCGGTTAAATAATAATTATTAATTATATTATGAAAGTTGTGCTAATACGAGAGACTGATCCAACCGAGCAATCGGGCTGCCCAAAACCGTTCAACATACAAACCCAATTAGCTCAACTTGTAAATCAGCCCTTGAAGTATCCTTGAAATTTCATTCAAACCCCTCCACTTTTTGTGTTTTTAAAGATTCACCCCAAGCTAAATTTATCACGTTTGAAACATTCAAACTTGCCACATATGTGGCCGGAAAAGGGGGTATATGGATGCTGATTTTTTGCTATTTTTAGTAGCCAATCCAACATATAAATACCCCATTCACCTATTCATTTCCATACACCTTTCATTCCACACATCTCTCTCTCTCTCTCTTTCACTCACTTTCTCTTCTTTGTTTCTCATTTTTCCCTTATATTTCTTTTGTCTATTTCCCTCTTGGAAAAGAGCCCTTCAACCACCTTGGGTAGCAGCATTCAAGTGCTTATAGAATCCATGGAACAACAAGAACGAGTGGAGAAGGAGAGGAGAGCACTAGTTTGGCTTCGAAGAAACATGGGATTTGATTCTAGTTTCCTATCCTTTAACTTTTCTTGTTGTTGTTATGAACATGTCTATGAATATTTGTTATGTTTTTATTCTAAATTTAATTAACAAGGCTTAAATTTAATTCTTGTTGGGTTGATTGAATTTCGTCTATTTAAGTTATTAAAATTATGTTTGTGTTGTTATAGATCTTGGTAAATTGTTTCATTAAGTAAAATCATGATTCTGTTATACATGCATTACAATTGTAAGGTAACCAATGAATTAATTATTAATCATATTGAAATTATAATTAATTGACACAATACTTAATCAGATCATCTTTAATCTTCTAATGTAGCTACGGTTAAAATTAGCCACGGTATGAAACGATACATTAGCCTTGCATAACTTGCAAGATTATTGTGATTAAATTTTTTTAAATGTAGGAATATATTGTTACTTCACTTAATCTTTTCCTTTCTTACTAAAATTGATTAATTGTTTAAATTGGCATACAAATGTGTTCAAGAGATTAGTTAATTTTGAAAGTCTGTATATGCTATAGTTAACAAATTACCAAGTTTCCGTGAATTATTCGTAACAACATGAACATTGTTTTAGTGATATTAAGTTAAGAAATGCAATTGATCTAACACAATTGTGTCATATTGATTAAACTTGTTTTTTTTCATAAATCGTGCATTGGACTCTTTACCTTTTTAATTTACTTAGTTAAAATCTAGTTCTATTAAATCCTTTTGGAAAATAAATTATTTTCCTTCACCAAAGTATTTTTAATTGCATTTCATAAATATTTTCTTACACAATCCATGTGGGTACGATAACTCGACATTTACTTGTCACTTTATTACTTGTTGTGATTGTGTACACTTGTACGCTCTCACTTGACTTGCATCTCAGGTATCCATAATATCATCAATGCTTAAAAACTTTACTACTAATAGGTTTAATAATTTTGCAACTCAGCCACCAAATCAATTCGAAAATATAGCCTATGTTTATAGTGGGGAAGGACACTTGTTCGAAGAATGTCCATCAAACCCAAAATCTGTGTATTACATGGGTAACTAGAACTAGAACCAAGGAAGGCAAGGACTGTAATCCAATTTCTATAGCTCATCTTAGTAAAACCACCCTAATTTCTCTTAGAATAACCAAGGGGTAGGACCCAACCACCTGTTTTTACCTAACAAGTTCAGAAACAACCTCAAGCTAAAACTTTCAATGGCTTAAAAAACCTGTTGAAGGCATACATAGCAAAAAATGACACCTTAATCCAAAGCCAAGTAGCCACATTGAAAAACCTGGAAAACCAAATGGGCTAACTTGCTACTAGACTTAGGAACCAACCACAATGTGCTCTGTCTAGTGATACAAAAAATCCAAGAAATCAGGGAAAAGAGCATTGTAAGAATTGACATTGAAGAGAAAAAAGACATTAAAGCGCAACACTGTCGAAGTTGAAGAGGAGCCAACTGATGCTCAAGATTCAGTGGAAGTTCAACCAAGTGTTGAAATTCCAGCTTCACTAGAACAAGAATTTGCAAAACCCAATAAGGTAACTTCTAAACCAGTCAATTTTGATAAACTAACAACTTTGTTAGATTCAAAATTACCACAAAAGATGAATCAACAAGTTCCAACAAAGAATCCTCCACCACCTCACCCTTAAAGGCTTCAAAAGCAGAAACAAGAAGTCCAGTTCAAGAAGTTTCTAGACGTACTCAAGCAACATCATATCAACATTTCGTTGGTAGAAGCACTTGAATAGATGCCAAACTACATCAAATTCATGAAGGATATCCTATATAAGAAATGGAGACTTGGAAAATTTGAGACGGTAGGCCTGATGAAAGAATGCAATGCATATCTTTAAGACAAACTACCCCTAAAGTTGAAGGACCCTGGATGTTTTACCACACCATGCAACATTAGAGCAATATGTTGTGGGAAGGCACTATGGGATTTGGGTGCGAGCATTAACTTGATACCCATGTTCATATTTAGGAAGTTAGGGATAAGTGAAGTTAGGCCTACGAAGATTACACTTCAATTAGACGATCGATCCTTAGCACATCTAAAAGGAAAAATTGAGGATGTATTGGTATGTGTAGACAAATTTATTTTTCCTTCTGACTTTGTTATTTTAGACTTTGAAACAGATAAAGAGGTGCCAATCATTTTAGGAAGGAGTTTCCTAGCAATAGAAAGGACCCTTATTGATGTGCAGAAGGGCGAACTTACCATGCATGTTCAGGACGATTATGTAACTTTTAATTTTTTTAAGCCTATGTAATTTCTTGATACAGTTGATGATTGTTTTGCAGTATCTGAGTTAGAGGAATTAGTCATGAAACTCAACTATGTTGAGGACGCATTCGAAAAAAATTTGACATTAGACCCTCCAAGTGATGAAGAGGGGGAGGAATACATAGCTTTTCTAGAAGATAATCAAAGGGAATTTAATCCACAATCCCGATTTGAATCTTTGGAATTAGAAAGTAGAGACTAGGCTCAGCCAAAAACGTCAATTAAGGAGCCACCTAAATTAGAATTGAAGGTACTTCCCTCACATTTAAAATATGATTATTTAGGTAACACTTCTACTTTTCCTATGATTGTTTCAGCGAAGTTGATCGAGGAGCAAAAAGAGAAACTCATCCTAGTATTGAAATAATTCAATAAGGCTATCAGATGGACTATAGCCGATATTTGTGGCATTAGTCCATCCGTACTAAAGGTATTGCAAGCCAGATTCTTTATGTAAGGAGTTGTGATTGATGCCAAAGGGTTGGAAACGTCACCAACAAAAATGAGATACCCCGAAAAACATCATTGAGGTAGAATTATTCGATGTTTAGGGTATTAACTTTCTTTGTCCTTTCCCTTCGTCTTTTGGGCATAAGTATATATTGGTAGTAGTAGACTACGTGTCTAAGTGAGTTGAGGCCGAGGCATATCTGACGAATGATGCCAAGGTTATGATGAATTTTTTGTAGAAACATGTGTTCACAAGGTTTGGAACTCCTATGGCCATCATTAGTGATGAACGGTTCCATTTTGTTAACAAATGGTTGAAATGGTTACTCGACAAACATGGAGTGAAGCACAAGGTTGCCACAGCTTACCATCCGTAGATGAATGGACAACCTGAACTGGCAAGCAAAGAGATAAAAGGCATACTCCAAAAAGTAGTTTGTCCAAACCAACGAGATTGGTCCAAAAGACTAGACGATTCTTTATGGGACTATATGACAACATAAAAAAAACCTTTAGGGATGTCACCATATAGATTGGTTTTTGCGAAAGCCTATCATATGCCATTGGAGTTAGAACATAAGACTTACTGGGCTCGCCAACAACTGAACTTGGATCTTTAGCTTGCTGAAGAGAGACGGATGCTTCAACTCAAAGAGTTAGAAGAGTTTCGAATGTTCTCGTACGAGAATGCCAAACTATTTAAGGAAAGACTTAAAAGATGGCATGACAAGCACATCCAAGTTTGAGAATTTGAAGCAGGTCAGTAAGTCTTGTTATTCAATTTCAGATTAAGGTTCTTTCCGGGTAAGTTAAAATCACATTGGTCTGATCCATTTACGATTCACCAGTTTTTCCAATACCTAGTTGTCAAACTTCAAGGTAAGGGAGGTAATTTTAGAGTTAATGCTCAGCACTTGATTGGAATTTAAGCGGGACTGCTTGTGACCTCTCCAATCTTTCCTGAGAATTGATTTTAACATAATATTCCGAGAAATTATTCTCTAAATGGCAAAAAAAAAAAAATTTAGGTTGTCAAATAAAAGGGTTAATTTTGAACCAAGCTCTAATTGCATCTCGATTTTTAAATTTTCTTTAAGTTTAGGTACATAATTGAATTATTTGAAAATTTTGGTTGTTCTTTTTGTAAATATTAAAAATTAGTTGTCTCTGTTTGTAAATATTTTTAAAGGCGACTAAAATAAAGGTTTTTAATTTAATTTTTAATAAATAAGTTGTTAATAATTAATATATAATTATATTAATTATAATGTATATTAATTTTATGAACTTTGCATACAATTAGGATTAGTTTAAATTTTATGATCTTTTAATAAAATTTATCTTAACAAATAAAGTAATAGCAAATAATATTTTAATATACATTATATTATTTATTAATTGTTATTAACTTTATATTACATTAGGGTTTAGAATATTTTATTTGTAATTTGTTCTAAAAATTCTAATTTAACTCCTACCCTTTATCACTTTAAATACCACCTCTTTCATCCATTATTCACACCATTCATCCAAACTTCCTCATACACCCGTTCCATCGTGGGCCATAGCATCCAAACCTACCTAGTGCTGCAGCTCCTAACCACCACCACCAGCTGCACACAACCATCAACTCCCGCACCAGTGTAAACGAAAAAATATATAGGATTTTTCCTATGTAATTTATCACCTTTTTACTTAAATTCGTTGTTCAAACTAAGTAATTGTTTAATAAATTAATGAAATATGTGAAAATATAAAATTAGGACATATAAATTATTAAAATGTGATTTTATGCTTTATTATATAGTTTTCATGCAATAGATGACTTATTTTATATTAATTTTAATATATTATATTTTTAAGACATAAAGTGGGTCATGCATGATTAAATTAAATAATAAAATATAAAATTATATTTAATAATTCATTTTAAAATATTTCATTAATGTTATGGGTTTTAATTAATTAATTAAATTGAATAAATTTAATTATTTGGTCCTCTAACTTGTTGGTTTATTTTGGACAGGTCTGATAGCTTTGCTGGATAACAAAACCATCCAAATTGGAGACAAAGTCAACCCAAAATTTGGCTGCACATAGATGTCTATTTAAACGACTTTTTGGTTTAATTGCATAAGGTCCTTGAAGAGTTGAAGAAATTAGAGATTTACCTGAAGATTTGCAGTTGATCGAGTCCCAGTCCTGAGTTGTTTGGCACTCAAATTGACCAAAAATCAAGGAAAAATTAGCTCAACTTGCTTAATTTATGGTCGGCCACCCATGGAAGATGCTTCAAAAGATGAAAACTCCTATTTTTAGGAAACTATCTCTCTCTCCTCACCTATAAATAAGACCCTCTCATTCCTTCATTCATCATCCCTCAAGCATCCATCAAGCATCATTCTCTCTTTTTCTCTTAGCCTTTTCCATTCCCACGCCTAGCATCATCTCTTCATGAAGATTTTAGCAATTAAGCCTCTTAAAGAACCCTTGGTCGACCACCTTGGAGAATCATCAGCAAGGGAGCAAAGCAAAGGAACGAAGGAGTCTCGTTAGTCAGACTCTTAGGTGACAGCCACTCTGAGTTGGGTTTAATCTTTCTTTTCTTTAACTTAATATAAAGATGTTTGCTATATGTTGTTTGTCCTTGTTTACAACAATGTTAGGTTAGTTTTATTTAAGCTAGGATGATTGCTTTGATTAAATAATATTTATTTGATTCATGATTATAATGTTTGTGCCTCAATCGATCATGTTTTCAATTAAAATCAAGTCTGTATTTCGTTCATATGTGATTGAAATGCACCTGAATTAGCTGAGCGATCCTAACCAGACGACGACTAATGGAAGCATAATTGAAATGTGCATGCTCAATTTAGATCCTAACATGATTAAATTGTAAGTTGTATGACAACTCTAACCAAACTCTCTTATCTGCATAGTTTTTAGATTTGTGTGAATAAATTGTTTCAAACCTAACACATCCCTGTTACCTCACACGAATGCTAAGAAACCTTTAGTAAATAAGGATCAGTAAAATGCATATTTACTAAGTAAAGGATTCCGAAAGGGCCAAATGTGGTTTCCAAACTCATGAAAGATCGAGTTGCCATAGAATGTTTTTTCGAATGTTATTAAGTATGCTGATAATAAATTGAGTTTAATTAAAGTAATTGTCCTAGTTTATTTATGTTATAATTGTTGCAAATTGTGTTTAATTTTACTAAAATCTATTCCAATAATATAGATTGCATACTTAGGATAATTGGCATTAGGTATTACTGCATTTAGTTCAATATATTTTAATCACCACTTCTCAACTATATTGTGTTTTTATTTACCAAATTGTTAATATAATTTTACAAATTAAGTGACTTAGACAAATACAATCCCTGTGGAGACGATAACTCAATATTTACTTATTACTTGATAACAACTGTGTACACTTACACAAACCTAAGCGTTACAACTAGCTCCCATGCGCTGTAACCTACCCTGCATGCTGATCCAGCTGACGTACTTGCCTGTTGCTCGTGCAACTACTTGCGCACCAGCCCTACTTCTCACTCACGCGTACCCTGCTCGTGCCTTACTTGTGCAACAACTCTACTCGCATCACTATTGCTCTTGCGTGTTGCTACTGTTCCTTCCTTTAACCCGTGCACACCCTTACAAAAATTGCAAGGCCCTTATCACCCTTACACCGTATCACCATTAAAAATTGCCGCTACCATTATCATGATCACCTTGTAACCAACCCTCATTCAAATTATTTTGCTCCCAATTTAATTTTTATTATTAGGTCCTTATTTTCTTTACACAAAGGTGGTATGAAAATATTTTTCTATTAAATTTTAATATAATTATTTACCCTTTCAAATTTCATGAATTGTTAAATTTTAAGTTAATTAAATTTTTGAGAAAATATTTGATTTCATCTTATGTTCAGGTTAATCATGCCTTGCAAAAGAACTCATGCTTTTTTCCAAGTTGAAGAATCACAAAACAAATTCCATTATGAAGAAGCCAAAGCGAGATATGATAGCAACTTCAAAAATTAGCAAATGCTCCCTGAAAAAGGCTTTACACTAAAAGAAAGCAACTATATCGATTTCATTGCGCGCATTCGACAAATTAATAAAGCTTTCAATTGGGAGTTGTTTTGTGAGAAAAGACCTAGTGTAGATGAAGAATTAGTTCACGAATTTTATGCGACTTTGACCTCAAGCAAATTAACGGAAGTTTCTGTACGAGAAATCAAGGTACCAATAAGCTTAAAAGCTATTAATGAATTCTTTGAATTACCTGATTTTGAAGACGACTAATATTCTTCCTTGATAAGAAATAGTGAGGCTAAAAAACTGCATGAAATTCTCAAGGAACTTACAGTTTTGAGTTCTAAGTGGACAGTGTCAAAGCATGGAACTCACACATGTCATAGAGAATATTTGACACCATTAGCAAATGTATGGTTCTATTTCATTCGATTCAGCCTTATGCCTATTTCACATGGGACTACAATTTCATTAGAGCGAATGGTCTTGTTATACTCCATCTTAACTGCACAGACCATTGATGTGGGAAAAATCATTCTAAGAGAAATGTAAAATTGTGCAGCTAAACGTTCTAGCCCGCTTACTTTCCCTTGACGATAACAATTTTGTGCTTAAAAGCTAAAATTCTTGTAAACGTAAAGAAGACAAGTTATGCACAATCACAGATTGGGACCTCTATTGAATAGCCAGAGATTATGTTCTACAACAACGAGTTAAAGAGAGCGAGGATCCCGGAGAAGAAGAAGAACACCCCATAGAGATCGAACCAATACAGTCAACTGAAATCCCTGATAAGGCAGAACCAATGGACCCAATAACCGAACCTGATATGGCAACTTAACATTCAAAACTGAATCACCTCGCCCAAATCTTTGAAATGAGCTGTCAAAGTTGATGGACATAATGCAATATATGCAGTGGAAAGAACAAGCTTATTGGAGATATTCATATGTAGGGGATAACTCAATGAGAAGTGCTCTTACAAAAATATTCAATGACCCATTTATTTTTGTGCCTGAGTTTTAAGATTTTATATTTGAACCATGGAGTCCAATATCGAAGAGGGAACGAAGTGATTCATGCAAAAACAAAGATGGAGCAAAAGATAGTCTAATTTTGAGGGATCTACAAATAAATAAAATTGGGGGATCTTTACTTTTGTTTATTTTCTTTCTTAGGTTATTTAATATTTTTGGATTAGGTTCTATTAGGATTTTTATTTCTTGCATAATAAAACAATAGGTGGAAATCATAAATAAAAATGAACAAGTTGCAAAGTATAAAGTGTGGTAGTAGATCTATACATGTCTAGGATTGCATCTAGAAAAAGCTTGGTACTTAAGCAGTCAAATTGACTCACCTCCTGTTTTCTAGAATCCTACCTGGTGTATAGTATCTGTTCACTTCTAACAATGAGGACATTGTTCATCTTAAGTAGGGGGACCGAAAAATTGAAATTATTTCCTCTTAGAATAAAATTTTCTTTTAATTATGGTTAGGTTAAATTTTGTTCAAAAATTTGTAATTTTGTTAGGTATGCTAAACTTCAATATGAATAAAGTTCTATTATTTCAATAATTGTTATGTTAGCTAAATTATGACATAAATGTATTCTTAATAAAGTATGTAAATCATTCCATAAAATCTTTAGTTCCTTAGGAAAGCTAGGCATGCATGAAAGTTTAAGTCTCTAGAATTGACTTAGTAACTTCTTGAAGCGAAATCCTAGGAAGTATAGAATGTTGAAAATGATTTAGGCAAAAAAAAATTTGGACCATTTGAGCCTTTCAAGCCAACCTTAATGAATTTTTATCCCTTGGAACCCAACTTTGAGACTATATAGTCAAATTTTATTTGAACCTTTACAATTTTTAACCATCACTTTTCTCTTAATTATCTTTAAATTGTCTCAAACACTAGACTCAGTACTATTCAGAATATTCTTTGAAAATAAGTTTGGGGGAGTTGAAAAGAAGTATCAAATGCTAAAAAATATTTGTAGTACATAAAATAAAATGCTTGTAAAAGAGAGAGAGAGCATATGTACTCGAAAGAAATAGATGTACAAAAGAGCATGTAAAAAGAAAAATGAGTTAGTATATTATTCTGAAGGTCCAATACAAGTTGAGCCTAGGGTATGTAGCCTAAATATATCTATCTTTTACCTACCCCTAGCCTAGCCACATTATAACCTATTTAAAAGACATATTGATTAAAGTGTTTATGCTACCTACATTAGTGGAGAGAAATTACTATGTTCAACATATAAAAGCAGAAATTAAACTTGACAATTGTAGCTTAATCTTAAATAAGGGAATAAAATCAAATTTGAAGGGGTTTAACATATATTTACTGAGAAAGCATTTAGTCTAGTTTTGCTATCATAATAATAATTGAGATTAATTTGAACGATATGTATACTTAAGTAGTATAAATCTCAAAATTTTTGTTCTTGAGCATAAGTATACTAAATTCATAATTTTGGCAAGAATGTTTTCTGAAGGAATTTTTTAGAGGTGTTTCCAAGAAAGTCTTTTCAATTTGTGCATTACTCGAGACAAGCAATGAATTAAGTTTTGGGGTGTGGAAACACGAAAATATAAACTTTTTCATGCCCTTTTTAACTCAAATTCATGCAGTTTCGTAGTAATTCTTCTCAAAAAATATAATATAATTATAAAATAATTAAATTGTAATCAAATTATCGATTATTGAATTTTAATTAAATTTATAATAAAATTTCATAAATTTTTATTTATTTTTTACATATTTTCACAAAGGGTGAAAATTGACTTGGCAAACACAGCAAGAAACACAAAACCGAGAAAGGACTTTTAAAGCATCGAGGTGAATTAATTTTTCAGAATAAGACGGTCCAAATTATGAATATTAATACATAATATAACTAATTTTAACTTTTATCCAAATTATTTTGGGTTACATAATTACTATTAATCATATTATTAAAGGAGGCCCAATTGTGCTAAAACGAGAGACTTATCCAGCTAAGCAATCGAGCTGCCCAAACCGTCAAACATGCTAACCCAATCAACCTAAAATAGCTTACTTATTGACTTGAAAATTATCCCTTGAAGTCTCCTTGAAATAACATTCAAACCCCTCCACTTTCTATGTTTTTAAAGATTCACCCAAGCTAAATTTAGCAAGTTTGAAACATTCAAACGTGTCACATGTGTGGCCGAAAAAGGGGGGTATATGGATGTTTTTTTTTCTATTTTTAGTAGAAAATCCCACCTATAAATTCCCCCTTCACCTATTCATTTCCACACACCTTTCATTCCACACATCTTTTTCCTTCACTCACTTTCTCTTCTTTGTTTCCCATTTTTCCCATTTATTTCCTGTGCCAATTTCCGTCTTGGAAAAGAGCACTTTAACCACCTTGGGTAGCAGCATTAAAATGCTTATAGAAGTCATGGAACAATAATAATGAGAGGAGAAGGAGAGGAGCGCACTAGTCTAGCTTCGGAGAAACACGTAATTTGATTCTAGTTTCCTATCCTTCAACTTTTCTTGTTGTTGTTATGAACATGTCTATGAATATTTGTTATGTTTTTATTCAAAATTTAATTAACATGGCTTAAATTTAATTTTTGTTAGGTTGATTGCATTTTGTCTACTTTGTCTACTTAAGTTATTAAAATTATGTTTGTGTTGTTATAGGTCTTGGTAAATTGTTTGATTAAGTAAAATCATGATTATTTTATACTTGCATTACAATTGTAAGGTAACTAATGAATTAATTATTAATTGTATTGAAATTGTAATTTATTGACACAATACTTAATCAGTGCATGTTTAATCTTCTAAAGTAGCTGAGGGTTAAATTAGTGACGGTATTAAACGGTACATTAGCCTTGCATAACTTGCAAGACTATTGTGATTAAACTGTTTCAGTTTAGAAATATATTGTTACTTCACTCAATCTTTTGCCTGCTTACAAAAATTGATTAATTGTTTGAATTGGCATAGTAATATGTTCATGGGATTAGTTAATTTTGTAAGTCTGTATGTGCTATAGTTAACAAATTACCAATTTTCCATGAATTTATTCCTAACAACATGAACATTGTTTTAGTAACATTAAGTTAATAAATGTAATTGATCTAACACAATTATGTCATATTGACTAAACTTGTTTACTTTAGAAATCGTCCATTGGACTTTTTACCTTTTTATTTTTTTTAGTTAATTTACTTAGTTAAAATATAATTTTGTTATACCCTTTTTCAAGACAAACTATTTTCCTTCACCAAAATGTTTTTAATTGCATTTCATAAATATTTTCTTACATAGTCCGTGTAGGTACAAAATATCGACATTTACTTGTCACTTTATTACTTGTTGCGATTGTGTACACTTGCACATTTCCATCGTTCTAGGATCTTTTGATCATATTTTCGTCACTTAAAAGATCGATTATTAAAAGTCTCATCAACGCTTACCCCACGATTTAAGACTCTCGAAAGGAGGATTTCTAATTGCGAAGTTAAGGGTCTCCCTTACGAATATTGGTTGGCCCTTCAAAGTCGATATGAAATCATATTATTATGATAATAGTTAAATAATTAAATATTATGTTGACACTATGGCACTATACCATTCAGCCAAGATATGAAACCTCTAAGTGAAGGATTTTACGATCCAAATAACCACACTTACACTTGATTCAATACAAAATGGTCGATGAATCCATGAAGGAATGAGATCGATGATTTGAGTGATCTAAAATGATTGATAGAGTGAAGAGAAAATGTGAGTTTAATCAATTAAAGATTCGACAAGTGAAAGAGGAATAAAAAGAAAGAATCTGTCACTGGCCGCAGCAGCGATGACGGTGGTGGCTTGATAATGGTACAACGATGGTGGAGTGGCAATCTAACGGTGGAGGGCCATGGGGTTTCAGTGAAAAAAGAGGGGGAAAAGAGTAAGAAAAGACAATAAGGTGGAGAAGGAGAAATATATGTGGTGGCTCGCAACAGTGGTCGACGGAAGAAGTGAGGAGGAGTGTGGAGGGGCGGTGCTTATGATGGATAAAAGGTGTGTTGATGGTGGTACAAGGGTCGGTTATGGTGGAGGAAGAACGAAGACTAAAAAAATGGATGGTGGTTCTGTTTTTTTCAAGTTGAGAGAAAATGAAGTTAAAATAAATGAAAAAAGGGAATATGGAAGAATAAATGAGGTAAGGACGATAATGAGAGTGGTAAGCTTGGTCAACTATGAATATGTTCATTTAATCACAAAAAATAGGCAAGAAAAGAGGTTTTGGCAAGGGAGGGAGACGTGAAGTAAAAAAGAGATCATGTTTTCTAACTTAAGGTAAGTTTAACTCATAAAAGGGGGAGGGAATCAACCTATTTGAGGCAACTAAGGAGGAGGGGGGATGAGAAGCTTTAATTGCACATGGAAAAAGTGTGCAAAAATTTTAATAAAAATAAGAGAGTAAGGGGATTCAAACTGTGACACCCCTAATTTGACCCTAGTCGGAAAGTGGTTTCGAGACCACAAAACCGAGTCACAAAAATAATTAATTGTTATATTTTATGCTTATTATTTATGAATAAGTATGTGTGAAAATTTCATGCTTTAAATTTTGTCATTTGGATGTGAAATAAATAAAAAGGGGCTTATGTGAAAAATCTTGAAAATGTCATAGGTTAATTGGAAGTGGCTAAAAATTGCATGGTTTGAAGCATGAGGGACTTGCATGTCAAACATTCCTTTTTCTTGGTAGTGGACGGCAATGATGGGCATGAATGACACATTTTGGCATTTTGTGCTTTGTATGTTAGTAAATAATGTTAATAATATATTTGTTTATATTAAAGAAAGTGGTTTCATAAAATAGAAATAATAAAAGTTAATGAAATAAATGAATAAAACATGTTTGAGGTGAAAATAACAAGGCCATTTCTTCTTCTTCTTGCCGTGAGTTGAGAAACAAAATAGAAACCTTTGAGCTTAGGGCATTCGGCAAAAGAAGACTTCAAATAAGGTAAGGTTCATGTTATTTTCTTTGAAAAGTTGTGAATTTTGGTTGGTTTTGAAGCATGCAACAAGACCCATGTGAAAATTTTTGTGTTCATGAAGCATGTAGCAATCGGTCATGAGCTTAATGGGGTATATTTTGTATGTTTGATGATTTTGGGAGGATAATTGATTCTAGTTGAGTATGAATAAACTAAATGTGCTTGATGGCTCAAATGAGTTATGAAAGTTTTTATAAATGTATGAAAGTCTTCATGCTATGAAAAATTCGGTTGAAATATGGAGAATGAGAGCTGTCATTTAGGTTAAGACCAAAGGAATGATCAATAGGCATTAAAGGGTTAAATGTGTGAATTTAAGGTATAAGAACCTATAGGTATTTACATGGGTAATGTTAAAAATTAATGTGGTATATTCGGCTAAATGGGTGATAATGGTTTATAATGTTGAATTGAATTATGATTATGTACATTAGAATTAGATATAACAAAAAAAAACTATGTGAATTTGGATGCAATATTACATTCGGCCTAGAGGCATTAGATGAACATTTGTGGAAATCTCAAAGTCTTGAATAATGGTGATTGTAAGATGATGTAAAAATCATTGAATTATATGCATAAGTAGTTAGCAAAGTGATTAAGCTACCGAATTTAATTATTAAATGAGTTCTGAGCTTGCTGAATTTTGAGATGTGATTGGGAGTAAATTTGACATGAGCATATTTTGTTAATGATATATTGATAAATGTGGAGTTATGATACCATGATATGAACTTAATTATCAAATTGCCGAATGCGTTTATAATTAAGTAAGGTTAATAATAGGGCAATGAGTGGCTAGTAGAATCCAGTAGTCTTCTTGTTATATTCGGCCATGAGTTTGTATAATTGGTTTGTAATAGATTAAATTTGTTTATTCAAGCTCAAGAGCTTAGGGAGTCTAATTCGGAAAAGAGAAAAAAGCTACCTAACCGAATAGTCGATCTGTAATCGTTCGGCAATTTCCGAGGTAAGTTCTTAAGTATTTGAGTTTGATTCCTTTGTAAGTTTTAAGTGATTAAACGTTGAGTAAATTAAATTATAATAGGACATGATGAGTTGATTTAACAAGATATGATGTGGCCATGATATGTTCTAAGCTCAAATGGTAAGTTCTTAAGTGTTTGAGCTTGGGAATTTAAGGGTAATTTGAAATAGTCTGCTTAGGACAGCAGCAGTAACGTGACTTTAGAAAATCACCATAAATTTATGGATTTGAATTAGAGGCTGAATGAGACATGAAATTAAAGCTTAATGAGTCTAGTTTCTTATAAAAGAAACCGTGTAAGCAAAGGAATTTCCGATAATGAGATACTTAAAGTTGTGTGAGACAGCGCAGAATGACACTGTAATCCTCTGTTCTGTTTTTAGAAAATCATTATAAATTGTACAAAAATGGTTATAAGATAACATTTATATGCTTCGACTCCTTAATGAGTCTAGTTTCAAATGAAATCAAATACAACACATTTTGAATTCTGTAAAATGAGAAATTTGATTCGTAGTGAAGAGTGGTCAGATTAGTCAAATAGTGAAACAGGGGAAACTTTAAGAAAAATCTGGTATTGATTGGCCAAACCTAAAATTCTGGAAATTTTATGATTGGAAGATATACGAGTTTATATTCAGGAAAAATTAACGGAAAGTGATTTGGAGTTTTTTAGCTCCAGTTATAAATAATTTAGTGACTATTGCTCAGGAAAAACAGCTTGTGCTGAATTTGAGATTGTGTTGTAAACCTTGATAAACTTGTTTTAGTTGCTCATAAGCTATTGATTAAACCCATACGTGAATTCTAAATTGTGATATTGGAAAATGATAGATGTAGATTCAGCCAAGACAGTGTGTATACGTGAAAGTATATGTGGTATGTGAAGTATATTTGGATAATTGTGATGTGAATACATGAAAATCTATATTTTGATTTAGGATTCTATGTGATGGATGTGAACATGCATATATGTGATAAGGCCTAATGGCCAATGTGATGAATGTGAAAGTGTATATATGTGATAAGGCCTAATGGCCGATGTGATGAATGTGAAAGTGTATATATGTGATAAGGCCTAATGGCCGATGTGATGAATGTGAAAGTGTATATATATGTGATAAGGCCTAATGGCCGATGTGATGAATGTGAAAGTGTATATATATGTGATAAGGCCCAATGGCCGATGTGATGAATGTGAAAGTGTATATATATGTGATAAGGCCTAATGCCCGATGTGATGAATGTGAAAGTGTATATATGTGATAAGGCCTAATGGCCGATGTGATGAATGTGAAAGTGTATATATATGTGATAAGACCTAATGGCCGATGTGATGAATGTGAAAGTGTATATATATGTGATAAGGCCTAATGGCCGATGTGATGAATGTGAAAGTGTATATATGTGATAAGGCCTAATGGCCGATGTGATGAATGTGAAAGTGTATATATGTGATAAGGCCTAATGGCCGATGTGATGAATGTGAAAGTGTATATATGTGACAGGGCCGAGTGGCCAACGTGATGGATGTGAAAGTGTATAAATGTGATAAGTCCCGAAGGGCATTTGTGTCAGTACTATATCCGGGTTAAAACCCCGCAGGCTTTATGCGAGAATATTATCACTGATTAATGTCCGTAAGCTTCGTGCTCGTACTATATCCGAGCTCTAAAGACCCGATGACTACATGTGGGGATTTTGTCCGGGTAAGACCCGATAACTTCGTGTGGAGATTATGTCCGGGTAAGACTTCGTAATAAGAATTGCTTATAAATATACTCAATGCGAAAGGTTAAACAGGTATGTACTCCAAGTTTATATGTGAGCTTGATTTGCACTAAATCATAAGGTAGTTATGTGATGCATACGAGAGCAATCTATGAGACTATTCCTATGATTATGTGACATCGGATCAGTGTGAGAGGTTATGTGAAATCATACGATATATCTATGTCACATGAGCTCACTTTTATGTGAAAGTTTATTTGCCTATTGTATATGATGAGATGTGCATATTCGGTAAAGGGATGGTATGCCCGAAGGAAGAGTGAAATAAAAATACGAACAACTATGTTATAATTTGATTGTTATCTATTGACACTGCTTAAAACTTACTAAGCATTGTAATGCTTACTCCGTTTACTCTGTTTCCTCTGTTTTATAGATCTCATTGCGAAGCTACAGGCTCGGGGATCGTCAGCAACTAGTCACACTATCACTATCCACTGCTTGTTACTGTCATGTTTAGAACTATTTTATGGCATGTATAGAATAGACTAGTGGCGGAAGAATATTTTTGGTTAATGTATATAAGCCATGCGAAAATGGCATCTTTTGAATGTTTACTTAGTGAAGTTTAAATTTTATCTCTGGCTGTGCTTAGTACTTATTTAAATGAATGATCTTTATTTCAAGAAAAAGTTTAAAATTTTACTGTTCTGACATGAGTTACAAATCCGGTAATGCCCCTTACCTATTCTGGCGACGGTTACGGGATAGGGGTGTTACACAAACTAGAGACTTTCTTGAAAACTTAGGAGCTTTCTACCACTAGGCTACACACTTCCTTATTTTTATTTTTGTAGTACAAATCAAAATATGGGATGTGACACTCCCCGTGTTACAATGCAGTGACTAGTACTGAGTTTGTACGCCCTCTGATGATCTCTTGCACACTCACTAAGTACATTAGCTCACCTTTAGGCCTCATTCGGGCCCTATGGTCAACAAAAAACTCAAAATACACTTTTTATTGGATTTAAACTAAACTATAAAAACTTAACTAAAACATAAAGAAAATGTTTATATTCAAGCTCTTCAAGTATGAAAACTAGTTTAATCTACTACACCGAATTACGACAAATCAAACTCCCCCACACTAAAGTCATTGCTTGTCCTTAAGCAAAGCAAACACAAACAACAAATTAAAAGATGACCCTTGAGCAGTATAGTACAACATTGGTTTCGGATTTCATAACTAGGCATTTCATATTTACACATAATATTGACATGATATATAGTCGACTTACCACTTTTGATATCAAACTCTTAAGTTCAGTATATTACCAGCTATACAAACATTAAGGTTTCAAATGTATAGATCCATCAATAAATTATACAAGTGATTTGATTATCCTAGTAGAATACAAACGATTGTAAATGCAATTACCTAATATGACGTCAATTAATGAATAATGTCTACCTAGATCACATAGGGCTTTTCGACTTGTAACATGTCAAGGCTTAATACAGGTATAGAATTCAAGAACAATAAGTATCAAAATATTTTCAAGCATGAAAATAGTTTGGAACATCATATTGTCCCATATTCTCCCCCTTAGTAACCCTTACCTTGCCAATCACCTTATTTCTCCTTCTCTAACCTTCCTTATTTCTCCATATAGGAAGTCACGACATATTATAGCAACTACGGCTAGCTCACGAGCTTTTGTGCACGAATGAATGAGTTTTTCTACTTTTTTCACTTTGTAACATTTTTTCCTTTTTCAGTATGTTTCATTCACAGATGCTTTTATTTTCTTTTTTCAACTACCTTTTCTACTCGTTTTTCTTTTTCTTCGTATTTTTCTTTTATTTAGCACATAATGGCTAACCTATAATCACTATATCACCCTGTTTCACTCTCATTTTTACAAAATCCACCTTGATGTATCTACTTAACCTTCAATACGTATGGCCAGATGTCTATAGTTGTGCAATTCAAGACTAAGGAAAAAGGGTAAATACAAATTAACATTTTTGGCTCAGGATTTGTATAAAGGTTCATCAAGAAGTGTATTTTAGCTCAAATGTAGGTACTAAAGATGAATAAATAGGGTTAGTTTTTTTTTCTTTGGGTGTATACCAAAAAATGCTTTAGATCATCCTTAGGTATCTTAATATTCATAGGTTTAATAAATCAAACAATTACAAATTCAACAATCTACCATACATACTAGCATGCTCGTTCCTTTGTATTCTCTATATCCTTTGATACATTCAATTGCATAATGCCTATTTATAGTGTAATATATAGAATTTAGTATTCTAAAAATAAAAAATTTAAAATGATCTACTATCATGCCAAGTTTATAGTAAACACAATCAACCTATATACATACTCCTAACCAATCACTTGTATTTCTACAAGCTCAAGCACACATTTGACAATAAAAATTAAAAGAACAGTGTAAAACAAATTTCCTAAGTTGCCCACCACAATTTTGATAGCATATTGTCCCTAGTGTGCACCACTATAAATAAGGAAAGAAGTTACATGATTGATCATGATATTGTCATAGTCTAATGGTGGGTGCTTCATTCCTTTTTTCATTACAAGCTCATAAATGTCACGTTTCTTTCATGTGAGGTTCCTACAAAGGAAACTTGAAACAACGAAGAAAATAAATATATAAAAATCTACTACTAACCTACTCCTAAGAAATAAAAATTGTCCAAAATTAATTACACTCCACACATAAAAATAAAAATCTTGGTCAACAATCCTCATCCTCGAAACTATCTCATTCCCTTCTTCTTCACCTTCGTCATCTTTGTTATCCTCCCTTTATTCACTTCTTTGCTCTTCTACTTCATGATGGGAATGCCTTGAACCAAACATGTCTGGCTAATTGTTTCATACCCTCATATTATTTTGTCACGTAAATTCTTGAAGAACTCGGCCCGTCTCTTGCATCCACCTTATTATCCATTCCATTTGTGAAATGGTACTCTCTCTCTCTTTTATTTTTCTTTGTTTGTTTTTTTAACACCCTGTTTTTTCTTTTCGTTTGAGACAGGCCAGGACGTCCATTTTTTCTTTTCAGCATTTGTTCCAATCCCTTATTTGTTTTCATTGAAGCTTTGCATATTACGTTTATAGTGTATCCCCTATCATACTTTTGGTAGGCTTCATGAACTGTTCAATAGCTTTCATTTGAATTCTGGCTTTTTTGCATAAGGCTATCACTAAGTAGGGAAAGAAAACCGCAACTTGGCCACTGATGCACTGTTTCATATAGTGATAGATCCATGTCCCAATACATACATGTTTCTTCTGCAAAATAGCATATAGCAAAACAGTTCCAAAAGTATTAACATTAGTGACATTTAAAACAGGAGCAACTTGAGTACATAATAATTGTATCTACATTTTTACGACCAGAAACATAATTGTGTGATTAAATGACGTAGGAATATCAGTACTAGGATAACATTTCTACTCATCCCTACACTTTGATAAAGAATTTATAATGTTATCCATATTAATATCTTTAAAATGCTCTAAATTACTTTCCTCCATGAAATCATTTTTGTAATATGGAGTCTTATAAAGTTCACTAATACTAGAGGGGTGACTCATAATTTTGACCGCCTCAAGACGTACTAATATCCAGAGTGTGAATACTGCAGTAAAAGATATATAAATGAGGCGATATCCGCAATTATACGGGTCTAGTTGTAATATAGTTACAATGGAGTATGTGAGTACTTCGAGAATTGTACCCAAGGGAGTCTAGTGCTAGATCAATTTTAACCTAAACACAAAAAGACCTAATTAGTACTCTAAATAAGTTATAGTATGAAACTATAAATAAAAAGGATTTTTATAATAGTAAAATATAAAAAATAAATAAATATCAAAAGATTGAAAAGTGAAATTAATCAAATCTGGTTATGGGTGATTAGCTCGCTTTAGTAGTGTTCATCAACTATCGCTTCAAGTTTCTCGTCAATCAACTAGTCGATATCCCAGCAAGATCTTTCGATACGACCACTAAAATAATGAGTCAGCAAGGACTACTTATCTTCCCACCTCACAGTCCAAATTGGCTTGGGGTGAAGGTGTTCATGGATAGGTGTAACGCTGGGGTTTGTGCAACTGTACACAGTCGTTATCAAGTAATAAGTAAGTATCGAGTTATCGTCTCCACAGGGATTGTATTTGTGCTAAGTCACTTAATTTGTAAAATTATATTAACAATTTGGTAAATAAAAACACAAGATAGTTGAGAAGTGGTGATTAAAATATATTAGACTAAATGCAATGATCCCTAATGCAAATTATCCTAAGTATGCAAACTATATGAATGAAATAGATTTTAGTAAAATTAAAAACAATTTGCAACAATTATAACATAAATAAACTACGATAATTACTTTAATTAAACTCAATTTATTATAGCATGATTAATAACAGTCAAAAAAACATTCCATGGCAACTCGATCTTTCATGAGTTTGGAAACATTAGGTCCTTTCGGAATCCTTTACTTAGTAAATATGCATTTTACTGATCCTTATTTACTAAGGGTTTCTTAGCATTTGTGTGAGGTAACAGGGACGTGTTATGTTTGAAACAATTTAATCACACAAATCTAAAAACTATGCAAATAATAGAGCTTGGTTAGAGTTGTTATGCAACCTACAATTCAATCGGTTAGGATCTAAATTGAGCATGCACATTTCAATTATGCGTCCATTAGCCATCGTCTGGTTAGGATCGCTCAGCTAATTCAAGTGCATTTCAATCACATATGAACGAAATACAAACTTGATTTTAATTGAAAACATGATCGATTATGCACAAACATTATAAGCATGAATCAGATAAATATTATTTAATCAAAATAATCATCCTAGCTTAAATAAAATTAAGCTATCATTGTTTTAAACAAGAAAAAAGAACACATAGCAAATATATTTAAATTAAATTTAAAGAAAAGAAAGATTAAACCCAATTCAGAGTGGCTGTCACCCAAGACTCTGACTGACAAGGCTCCTTCGCTTCTTCGCGTTGCTCCTTTGCTGATGGCTCTCCAAGGTGGCCGACTAAGGGTTATTTAAGAGGCTTAATTGCTAAAATCCTTATGCAAGGATGATGAAGGTGAAATATAGCTAAAAGAGCCGAGAGAATGATGAATGAGTGAGAAAGGATGGGATGAGGGATGATTGAAAAAGTGAGAAATGAGCTCTTATTTATAGGTGAGGCAAGGGAGCTAGTTTGCTAAAAATAGGAGTGTCCATCCTTTGAAACTTCCTCAAAAAGTGGTCGGCCATGAATTGAGGAAATGTGGCTGATTTTTCCTTGATTTTTGGTCAATTTGAGTGCCACAACAATTCAGGACTAAGACTCGGTCATCAGCAAATCTTCGGGAAAATCTCTGATTTCTTTAACTCTTTAAGGACTTTGTATAATGAAACCAAAAAATGGTTTATGACATCCATGTGCAGCCAAAAATTGGGTTCACTTGGTCCCCAATTTGACGTTTTTGCAATTAGAAGAAAACTCTCAGACCTGTCCAAAAATAGTAGATAGTTTAGAGGACCAAATAATATAATTTAATCACTTTAATTAATCAATTTACTTAATTAATTAAAACCCAATTTATTAATGAATTATTAAATATAACTTTATATTTTATTATTTAATTTAATAACGCATGGCCCACTTTATAGCTTAAAAATATAATATGCTCAAATTAATATAAAATAAGCCATTTTATGCATGAAAACTATATAATAAAGTATAAAATCACATTTTAATAATTTTTATGTCCTAATTTCATATTTTCACATATTTCATTAATTTATTAAACAATTGCTTGGTTTTAACAAGAAATTTAAGTAAAAAGGTGATGAATTATATAGGAAAAATCCTATATATTTTTCAGTTTACTATAGGCAATACCAATTTTGGGTTAATTCCTACCTTGATGACTTCCTAAGGTCGTTAAGCCTACGGTTTAGGTTCTTCCTTTCCCAAACAGTTGGTCTGTTTAGTAACCCTACAAACAATTAATAACTCATACCTCCACTCACTAATCCCCTATAAAGGGATTAGTTCCTCATGGTTTTCTTAAACAATATAGAATCGATATAAAAAGTAAACATGAGAAATAATCGAAAGTATAAAGTTTAAGAAAAATCCTGATTCGTATTATCAATAAAAGTTAATCCAAAAGAGTTGATTGTATCCTCAAATCAGATCTCTCAAAATAAAACAAAGAACAAACTGAAAATAAATCTAAAACCTAAGAAAAGAGAAAAGCTAAACTAGAATTAAAAGAGAAATTCTAAGCTACATAATTTATGTTTATAACATGTGGCTATTGTCCTTAAGACTAGGTTAGTTGACGTTCCCGAGCTTTAAGTTTTATTCTACGAACTAAAATGCCCCTTAGCGTGTATTAATTCTCATTCATAGTCGATGTCGTGACACATCAGGACCTGTGTCGTGACATAGAAGTCAGTATACTCCTCTTTAAGATGTCTACAGGGGTATGTCGCGATACTCGTAGGCTGTGTTGCGACATCGAAGGCAATATCAAAATTTCTCCATTCTACTCCCTATGTTGCAGCATCGAACCCTCCGTGTTGCGACATAGTGACTAGCATTGGTTTAGCACACCTTCTAATGGTCTCTTTCACACTTACAAAGTTCATTAGCTCACCCTTGGGCCTCATTCAGTCCCTAAGGTCAATAAAAGATTCAATTTGCACATTTTATTGAATTTAGTTAAACTTACTAAAACATAATTAAAACTACTGATAATTTTTTTCAAGCTCTTAAAGTGCGAAAATTAGTTTAATTTGCTACACCATATTACGATAGATCAAACTCCCCCACACTTAAGTCATTGCTTGTCCTAAAGTAACACAAATAAAAACAAGAAATAGTAAAGATGACCCTGGAGCAAATATGATACCAGTATTGACTTTGGAGCACATGACTTAGGCATTTCATCTTTATGAATAAATTTTTCATCATGAATAATTGATTTACCACTTTTGACCTTAAACATCTAAGTTGAGTGCATTAAAAAGTATACAAGCATTAAGGGCCTCACCTGTAGGAATCCATCAACAAATCATACAAGTAGTTTGATTATCTTAGCAGAATACAAATAGCACTTTATACGATTGTTTAATATAATGTTCATTTATGCATAAAGATATTTAGGTGACATGGGACTTTTTGGCTTGTAACATTTTTAGGCTTAGGACAGGTATAGAATTCAAAAACAGTAAGCATCAAAAGGGCTACAAACATGAAAATAGTTTGACACATCGTGTCGATCCCTATTCTTCCCCCTTAGCGACCCTTACCCACTCACCGCCTTATTTCTTCTTTTCTCACCTTTCTTGTTTCTCCACATAGGAAATCATAAAATAACATAAGCCTATGAGTTTTTTTGCACTAATGAACGAGTACTTTTCTTAGTTTCATAAATTTGTCACCTTCTTTTTCAATTCATCTCACTCACAAATATTTTTTACTTTTCAAGAAATTTTTCTACTCGTATTGGTTTTCTTTTTTGAAATTTTCTTTTGTTCTACACTTTAGGCTAACCTATAGTTCCTATATCACACCAATCTTTTCTATTTCACTCTTTTTTTACAAAATTCACTCTGATGTATCTACTTAACCCTCAATACGTATGGCTAGACATCTATAATTGTGCAATTCAGGGCAAAAGAAAAAAGGGCAAATACAAATTAACGTTTCAAGCTCATGTTTTGTAATAAGGTTCATCAAGAAGTGTTTACAGGCTCGAAAATTGGTACTAAAGGTAGATAAATATAGATAAACTTTTTGGCTCTAGATATGTACCAAAAAATGCCTTAGGTCATCCCTTATTTATCTCAATATGCACAAATTTAATCAACCAAACAAACTCAAATTCAATTGTTTATCATTCATACTAGCATGCTCGTTTCCTTGTATTTTCTATATCATTTGGTACAGTTGATTACTTAATGTCTATTTATAGTGTAACATATAGAACTTAGTAGTCTAATAATAAAAAATTTAAAATCACCTATAACTATGAAAAATTTATTTGTAAACACAAACAACCTATGTACATGCTCCTAACCAATCACTTGTATTTCTACAAGCTCAAGCACACAATTGAGAAGAAAAAAATAAAAATTTAGATAAATTTTCTATGTTACCCCCCACACTTTAGATAACACATTGTTCTCAATGTGTAGCGCATAAAAAATAAGGAAAAAAGTTACTCGATTGATCATGGTTCTTCCAACTACTATTGGTGGGTGCTTCCTCCTTTGGTCGTTGACAATTTAAATGTTTGTGTTTACTTCATGTAGGGTTCCTATATAGAAAATCAAAACTAAACTACAAAATAGAATATCTAAAACTTTATTTCTACTCCTACTTCTAAAAACAAATTAAAATCATCCAAAATTTTAATAAAATCCAAAACAAAATTAAGTTATAATCATCCCCATCATCATACATCTCATAGCTTCCATCTCCCTTTCCTTTCTCTACACTTTCATGCTCTCTTTATGCCTGTCTGGATAGCATAGGCCTAAACATGTCTGGTGTATAATTTGGGACTCTAATATTGTTTTGCCTTACAAATTCTTAAAATATTGGCCCCGACTCTTGCATCCACTGTATTTTCCAATCCAGTTTAGGATAACTACTCTCACCAACTTCCTGTTGAGCTCGTGCCAACCCTTGTGACGAAGTTGGTGTAGTCGTTGCTTCTTCCTATTGTTTGTTCCAATATTTTATTTATTTGGCTCGTAGTTTTACATACTTTTGGAACAAAGTATCACCGAAAATACTTTGAGATGGTTTCAGCTACTACTCAGTGGATGCCATAGGGATGCCTACTCTTTTACATAAGGTCATCATTAAGTGGGGAAAGAACACTTCCACTTTCTGGCCACTAATACAACTCTTCATACTTTGATGGATCTACTTTCCAATACACACCTACTTTTTCTGCAAAATAGCATTATGTAAAACTGCTCGAAAGGTATCAACATTAGATACATTTAAAGCAGAGACTCTTCGTGTGCACACAAATTGAATCCACATTTTGGCCTCTAAGAACATGATAACTTGATTGTAGGAAGTCGGGATACTACTGCTTGGGATACTTGTGTAGACTAAAACGCCCCCTAGCTTGTATTAATTCCTATTGAGAGTCGATGTCGTAACAGATTAGGACCTGTGTTGCGACATAGAAGTCATATACTCTTCTTCAAGATGTCTTCAGGGTTATGTCGCGATACCCTTAGGCTCTGTCATGACATCGAAGGCAGTCTTGAAATTTCTCCATTATCCTTACTATGTTACGACATTGAACCCTCCGTGTTGTGACATAGTGACCAGTATCAGTTTAGCACACCTTTTAATGGTCTCCTACACACCTACAAAGTTTATTAGCTCACCCTTGGGCCTTATTCGGCCTTTAAGGTCAATAAAAGACTCAATTTGCACATTTTATTGAAATTAGTTAAAATTAAAAAAACATAATTAAAATCTAATGATAATGCTTGCTTTCAAGCTCCTAAAGTGAGAAAATTAGTTTAAACTGCTACACCATATTACGGCATATCAAACTCTTTCCCTTGTACTAGTACCCTTTCCCATGTAGCACCCTTTGGTCTCCTATACTCTTAGTCCCTAAAAGATGCATAAAATTCTTGTATGACAAGGACCACAATAGTGTCTTTAGGGGTTACACAAAAATCTTCACATATATGATCTTGGACCAGTGTCCATATATCTGTAAAGATTTCTCGACATTTCAAATCCCAATTCTAGGATAAACGTTTTTCTTTGAAGTTTTAAAAAATATTCAACGTTTTGATTTTAAAAAATTTAGGGGTTTGTGGCCATCAATGTTTTGGGTTCATTAGTTCTCCTAGTTTTTCTCGGAGGCACTTTTGGTAAAATTTTTAACTATAAAGACTAACTTAATATCAAACAATATATTTCTAATGCAACAGTAAAAGTTTTAATTGGAATGTTTAACCAATATTTGAAAGTTCGTCTATCTTTTTGTGGGTTGTTTTAATTTCCTTTGTGGATGTAGATCCTTTTAACCTGCACTTGGTACATATAAAGAGAAAAAGAAGATTACAATGAAAAATATTGAAAATAGAGTAGAAAATAGATTTTAGGATTTAGGTGTAATGAGAAGTGTTTAGGAGTGGTGTACAATCTAATTAGATGAGATATGTTTTTAGGCTATTTTTTTAAGTAAATGAATGGTTTAAAACTAGGTTTAGACTGTTGGGTTGTGTGATGGTTTAGGTCAACCCTGCAGAAAATTCTCGCGATGTTGTGACATAGGGGTTCCATGTCACGACACCCTTGGCAAACTACCGATTTTGCAACATTTGCAGCTCAACATCGCGACACACCTTGAAATTTTAAGTTGGGAGTAAATTGTCTTCTATGTCGTGACACAGAGGTGTTGTGTCGCGACATTGAGCTGAATTTCTCGATTCCTTGAGTCTGTGATCGGTGTTGTGACACAGAAATTCCCTGTAGTGACACCAACTCTATTGTAGCCCCCTTTTTTCAAGTTTCAAGGTGTTTGGTACAAATAAGTCTCACGTTTAAAAAATTCAAGGGAAATTAAATTATAATATAAATGAGTCTTAATGTACTTTCCCCCACACTTTAGAGCATACGTTACCCTTACTATAAAATGATTAAGGCATAAACAATAAAACTTCCTTGAGAAAGCTGAATCCTTGTTATTATATTGACATCAGGATTCGTTTACTCCAAGCGGAAAAAAGTACCTACAAGAAAATACTATGAAAAAAGATATGCAAGAGAAAAAAAATTAATAACTAAAATAAGATAAACTTCTAAAAACTGGAACAAATTTTAAAACAAGAAATAGAAGTTGTTTTAAAAATTGGGATGACTCGTTTCGCCACAATAGAAGAAATTTCAGCTGGTTATCGACACTTTGATTTGAGCTGGTTATCGACACTTTGATTTGACGTTATTGATATATATGAACCAGCCCCTTCAGTCAATTCCAATGATGTTTCCTTTTTTTCAACTTATGCAACATCCACATTACAAGCTATTTAGTACCAAATCTAAGCCAACCCCAAATTTCTTTTCGGGGTATTATTACCTCAACCTTTCTCCTCTCCCTATTGTGTGAGGCTTTGGTTGCTCGAGTCTTGTCTCCATTGTAGAATGAGCATGAATAAAACTCTTCAACCTCTTCAGTTGGCACCCCTTCTTCTATGGCTAGAAAGTGTATTGGCTCTTTTACACTTTCATTCACGATCGGTTTAAGTTCCATGTGTAACACCCCTAACCCGTATTTGTCGCCAGATTAAGTTACAGAGCATTACTCAATAAACATAACTTAAAATCATTCATTTCCAACATTTCAATAAACATAGCATAACCTAATAATATACATGCATATTATCCCTTATTCGAGCCCTCGAAACCATACCATACCAATATCCTAAAAACAACCAACCAACGTGTCATTCATAGACACTACAATTGTATCCAACATCAACAACTAAAACATGTAAAATTTGATCCATCTCTAGCATAGCACTTCATTCATTCACAAGCCAAAACAAGCCACAAGTGATCAATTCCATACATTTCTAATTGTACTAAAAAGATGCCTATTTACAATCTTAATAAAGTACCTATCATCTTAGTTTAGTATTTTTGTCCTAATGTACCATAAAAACCTATATAGCCACATATACATGCCACGACCCTAAAGAGAACAAGAGCTACCAACATCAATGGATAGTGTGAATCGTAGATTCAATCCATCCAAAAGTTAGCAATAACGATCTACAAAATAATACACAAAAACATATAAGCTTATAGAGCTTAGTAAGAACATAGTAAATCTTTTAACTTAACAACAATTGAATGCAAATCTTATTTTACTAGATTTGAAGTTACTAGAGTGTAAACAAGGGCACGTATTTGAAATTCAAGGGTACCGAAGCACAAAAAAGGGCACGTATATGCAATTCAGGGGTACTAAAGTACAAACAGGGGCACGTATGTGCAATTCAGAGGTACCAAAGTACAAACAGGGGCACATATGTGCAATTTAGGGGTACCGAAGTACAAATAGGGGTATGTATGTGCAATTTAGGGGTACCAAAGTATAAACAGGTAATCACATAACTATATTGTTAACATACAAGTAGTAATTCAACTACATTTAGAAATGCTATGAACTTACCTTAAAAACTAAGATCAAGAAAATACAAACAAGCTAATCCGTGACTTTCGCCTTCCCTCGGTTTAGGTTCGGTTGAGATTTTTCTTGATCTAAATAAAGAATTATATTTAATTAAACATTTCAATCAACCTAAAAAATTCAATTTAATCCGTAATCCAAATTTAAAATAATTACAATTTTGCCCTTAACATTTTAAGTTTTCACAGTTTAGTCCTTAAGCTCTTAAAATGATATCTATGCAATCCCATCCACATATCATGCTTGCTGATTTACCTAGGGAATCATATGAACCCATAAAAATAATCAATTCACAATTTCATCATGGTATTTTACTATTTTTACAAATAAGTCCCTAAATGATAATTTCATCAAAAATCACTTTACAAAAGTTGTTTATTTAACAATAAAGACTCATAATCTTTCATCAAAATTCAAGAAACATATAATAGCATTCATGGAAAAGCCCTAATCTTTAACAATTTTACAAATTAGTCCCTAGGCTAGCTAGATTAAGTTACAACGATCCTAAAAACATAAAAATCATTAAAAACGGGATCAAAATACTCACCATGCAAGCAAAACAAAGAAATTGAACCTTAGCTATGGTTTCTCTTGAGAATTTTAGCTAAGGATGAAGATAAGAATATGATAGCTTTTTTTTTTCTTTTGTTTTTATTATAGTAACCTTTATTTACTTAAATTACACTTTTAACCTTTTAAAACATTAATAATTTCAATAAAACAAATCCCATAAATGTCCAGTATCACTTAAATGGTCTAATTACCACCTAATTACTCTTACATTAAAGTTCTATAGCCATTTAATACCTTTAACTACTAGAAATCCACTTTTACATCTATTTTACGATTTAGTCCTTTTCAATTAATTAAGCATGCAAATGTTAAAATTTCTTAACAAAACTTTTATACGACACTACTAACATACCGTAGATATTAAAATAATATTAAAATAAATATTTTCACGTTGGATTTGTGGTCTCAAAGCCACTATTTCGATTTCACTGAAAATAGGTTGTTACAACTCTCCCCCTAAAGGAATTTTCATCCCAAAAATCGTACTAGAATGAGGTTCAGGTATTGCACTTTCATAGTTTCTTTCGGTTCCCAGGTGGCCTCTTCTATACCATGTCGTTGCCAAAGGAATTTCACTAAAGCTATGCTTTTATTTCTTAAATCTTTAACCTCTCCAGCTAAAATTCTGATCGGTTCCTCATTGTACGTCATATCAGACTGAATTTCAACATCAACAGGTGATATCACATGTGAAAGGTCTTATCGATACCATCGTAACATAGATACGTGAAATACGTTGTGAATCCTTTCTAACTCTGACGGCAAAGCTAATCTGTCAGCTACTGGCCTGATTCTTTCAATAATCTCATACGGCATGATAAACCGGGGACTTAGCTTTCCTTTACAACTGAATCAAGAACTTTCTTTCAGGGCGAGACTTTCAAGAACACTTTTTTGCCAACTTGAAATTCAGTGTCTTTTCTTTTTAAATCTGCAAAAGATTTTTGTCGGTCTATCGTATCAAATCAACCCCGTGAAGCTTTTTCTCATTAAGCTCAGTACAATACAATGGAGTTTGACATTTCTGACCATGTAAATCTTTGTACGGTGCCATCTTTATACTCGACCGATAATTGTTGTTGTACGCAAATTCAACCAGCGATAGAAATTTCTCCCAGTTACCTTCGAATTCTAAAACACAGCATCGTAGCATATCTTCGAGTATCTGAATCACTGACTCAGGTTGACCGTCAGTCTGCGAATTCATGCGGTATTAAAATGCAAACGAGTACCTAGCGCCTCATGTAACTTACTTTAGTATTGAGAAGTAAATCGCAGATCTCCATTGGAAATAATGGAATCTGGCACACAATGTAATCTAATGATCTCAGAAACATATAACTCTATGAATCTCTCGAGTGAAAAATTCATAAGCACTCGGATGAAATGCATGAATTTCATCAAATTATCAACAATGACCCAAACAACATCTTTCTTTCTAGGAGATAGAGGCAATCCCGATACGAAATCCATCGTAACACGCTTCCATTTCCATTTTGAAATCATTAGTAGTTGTAACAAACTAGAAGGTACCTGATGTTCAGCTTTAAATTGCTGACATAATAAACATATCGATACAAATTCAAAAATCTCACATTTCATACCTAGCCACTAGTACTTCTATTTCAAATCACCGTACATTTTATTGCTACTAGGATGAATAGAAAATTTACTATTATGAGCGTCTTGTCAAATCTTCTGCACGAGATCTGAATTTCTCGGAACGCAAATTCTGCCTTTGAAGTATAAACTATCATCGAATCCAATCTCAAAATCTGAATCAGGAGTCGACTCAATCTATTTTTATATAGCTGCCAGCAAAACATCGCATTTCTAAGCTTCATAAATCTATTGTAAAAACATTGGTCTAGCTTTTAACTTAGCCAAGATCGAACCGTCATTAGACAACGTCAACCGCATGTTCAAAGCTCGCAAAGAAAACAGAGAATTTCTACTCAAAGCATCAGTATCTATATTAGCTTTTCCCAGATCAAAATCAATGATCAAATCAGAGTCTTTCAATAACTTAAGCCATCTACGCTGTCTCAAGTTCAAATCTTTATACGACATTAAATACTTCAATCTTTTATGATCTATAAAGATATGACATTTTCTCCGTATAAATTATGTCGACAAATATTTAAAGCAAATACAATTACTGCAAGTTCTAAATCATGCGTCAGATAATTCTTTTCGTGCGGTTTTAACTGTCTCGAAGCATACACTATTACTTTTCCTTTCTACATTAGAACATAGCCCAAACCATTTAATGAGGCATCACTATAGATTACAAATTCTTTACACGATTCTAGCTGAACTAACATCGGTGTCTCAGTTAACAGTGCTTTTCATTGATCAAAGCTTTGTTCTCATTTCTCAAACTACTCAAACTTCACATCTTTTTGCAATAGTCTCGTAATGGTGTAGCAATCATCGGGAACCCCTTGACAACTCTTCTGTAATATCTAGCTAAACCCAGAAAAATTCTAACCTCGGATACATTTCTTGGAGGCTTCCAATCTACTACGGCTAAAATCTTGCTCGGATCAACTCTATTGCCTTCGACTGATACAACATGTCCCAGAAATCTAACTTCTTGAAGCCAGAATTCACATTTGCTAAATTTAGCGAATAATTGTTTTTTTAGCAAAGCTTGAAAAACAATTCTCAAATGCTCGGCATGCTCTGACTCATCCCGTGAACAAATCAAAATATCATCAATAAATACCATGATGAATCTATCTAAATACGGTCTAAAAATTTTGTTCATCAAACCCATAAATACTATAGGTGCATTAGTCAAACCAATCAACATCACAAGAAATTCATAATGTCCGTACCAGGTCTTGAATGCGGTTTTAAGCACATATGAGCCTTTGACTCGCAACTGGTAATAACCGGAAAGAAGATCAATCTTTGAAAATACTGTCGCACCTTTCAACTGATGAAATAGATAATCAATACGTGTCAATGGATACTTGCTCTTGATCGTCACCTTATTGAGCTATCGATAATTGATACATAACCGTATAGACACGTCATTCTTCTTAACAAATAATACAGGAGCAACCCAAGGAGAAAAGCTGGCCCGAGCAAAGCCCTTATCTGTCAAATCTTGCAACTCTACTTTTGTGATAGCCCGTTTTTAATAAAATCGAAAGAGCAGTTTCAAGATAACAAATCTAACATCAAAAAATTCATTTTATTATAATTTTATTTCCTAAAGCATGATAGTAGTACCGTATAAAAATTTTATTAAGAAACTTTACCATTTGCATGTTCAATTTGATAAAAAGGACTGAATCGTGTAAAGTTCAAAAGTTGAGTTCTAACAGCTAAAAGTGTTAAACAGTTATAGAACCTTAATGTAAGAGTCCTTATATGATAATTAGACCATAAATGTGTTAGCGGATGAGCATGGCTTGGCATTTGTGTAAATTTGATTAATTTTAAAGGTTAATTAAGTAATTAAGTAATTAAATGATACAATAAACAAAACCAAATTAAGGTATCATCTTTTACTTCTTTATTCAACTGAAAATTAAGTGAGAAAGGAAGCCATGGAAGCTTGAAGTTTTGGCAACCCTAATTTCCATGCATTGTAAGTGATTTTTGTCCCGTTTTTTATGATTTCTATTTTTACAGGATCGTTGTAGCTTAACTATCTAGCCCGGGGGCTAATTTTGAAACTGTTAAACTATTAGGGTTTTCACATTGTTGAATATACATGATTTTTGATGTTTGATGATATAAAATGGATGGTTGTTGTTAGATAAACAACATTTGTAAAGAGATTTTTAATGAAATTATCTATTAGGGATGACATTGAAAATTAGAAAATTTTACATGATGAAATTGTGGAATAAATGAAATATAGGGCATGCTAGGGACCTAATTGATATTCGGCCATAGTGGGTTGTGGTGGAATTTCATAAATTTCCATTTTTATGAGCTAGGGACTAAATTGTAAAGAAATTAAAAGTATAGGGGCAAAATAGTAATTTTTCCAAAATATGATTTTGTGTTAAATTGAATGAAATATATATTGAATTGAGTAAAATTTATCCATACATATCAAGATAGACCTCGTACGACTTTCGATCAGGGCAAAGAGAAAGTCTCGGGTTAATCGCCTCCGTATCTATGTATACTCGTCAAGGTAAGTTTGTGTAATTAAATCATGTTTATATGTTTTAATTAAATTATAAATGTGTTGTGAAATATCATACATATATATCGATTGCATATCTAACGATGTACGACAATTACCGAGCCCCGTTTGAACTTTAGGAATTCATAAGATACAAATGACATGTCATTAGGGTATACATGATTTAGGTGCTGGTCCTAAAAGTCCTACCGATGGCTAAGGTCCGGTATGTGTTACGGATACTCCACAAGTTGTGTGAGCAGCATTGTGTAGCTACATTTCGATCCACAGCTCGTGAAAGCATACCGATTACATCTCGTGTGAGCATACATGTCCAGGATTTGATGGATTACAGTTATATGAGTTAGCACACTATGTGTGAGCTATCCTGGGCATCTCATGGTATTCTAAATGGTTCAACGGGCAATATTATGATATGAAATGGTAAGAGTTCAATACGGACTATTATAGGGATATATATGAATTACATGGAAATATTTTTACATGGTATATGAAAAATTGAATTGGATGATACATGTATATGAAACTTAATCAATTGTTGTGCTCATCCATTATTATTGGTTTATATATGTATTTACATGGCTAACATGGTTAAAGTATATGTGCTTAGGCATTTGGCCAAGTTATGTTGGGATATGCTAAGTTTACTTACCTATTATGTGACTAAATAGTAAGTTTTATTCGATGTTATACGAACTTACTAAGCTTATATGCTTACTTTCAGTTATTTTTTATGTCTTATAGTGAATCGAAAGCTCGTTTGGGTTGGAAGCTTGTTGGAGATAAATCACACTATCCATTGGAGATAAATCACACTATCCATTGGCTCTTTTGGTACATTCGGTTGTTTTAATTTTGGTTATAATGGCATGTCTAGGTATTTTGGCTATGTTGGCCATATGTTTTGGTCATTTTTCTTGGCTTGTGATTTAGCACTTTGATGATGATATGAGCTTAGTTTATGGCATGTAAATATTAGCCTTATAATGGTTGGTGAATGACTTAATATGGTTGAATGATGGAAGATGAAATGATAGTTGAATATGCATATTATATATGGCCTGTGACATGTTGGAAATGTTGAGAATTGGTACTTTGTTTGAATGGAATTTTTGGTGCTAATTGATAGGTTATGGTAAGTTAATTCAATAGCTTGAATTGATGCAAACTTGATTGGAAGTTAGTTAATTATTTTGGCCAAATAGATTACATGATTATACATGTTTACATGTTGTAATTTGAGGTGCCTAAGGGCATATTATTTGTATGTGATTATACCATATGTATATGACTTGTTTGTAGCTTGGTTTTACATGGTTTTGGTGCCTTGTTATGGCTTATATATATGTGCACTTTTGCTTGTAGGTATATGCCTTGATGGGTGAGAAAAATGGATGGTAAAATGGCCTATTTTCGTCCACATGGACGTGTATCCATGTAGCTTTCAAAGGGTTGCAAGTTAGGCTGTTACACGTCCTAGCACAGGGCCTGGCACACGGGCATGTGAGCTTATTTCGAAGTGTATACGGCCTGCACACGGGTGTGTGGCTTGGCTGTGTAACCAAGTCAGTGAGTTACACGGGCATGGACACGAGCTACAACACGGTCGTGTTCCCCTAGTTCGAATGCCCACATGGCCTGAGACACAGGCGTGTCTGTTGACCATGTGAGTCACACGACTTGGCCATACTGCCGTGTGACCCCAGCTGTGTTGAAAATGTTCACTATTTTCTAGAAAATTCTCTGAGTTTCTGATTTCATCCCGACTTGTTTCTAATGCGTATTTAGGGCCTCGAGGGTTCATATAAGGGACAATATGTATGTTTTGAATTCAATATTTTTATTGATTTGATTTGAAAGTTCGAAATTTATGTTCTTTTGATATGAAAACTTCGGTAATACTCCTTAACCCTTTTTCGACGACAGATATGGGTTAAAGGTGTTACAGCTTTCAACTCTTTTAATTCTATAAGGGTCATTCCATATGGAGCTATCAATATCGGGGATGTTCCCGGCACTAATTCAATACCAATCTCAACTTCTCGAGTCGGAGGTAACCCTAGTAACTCCTCTGGAAACAAATCTGAGAGCTCACATACCACAGGAACCGATTCTAGTTTCAATTCCGAAACCTTGGAATCAACTATATAAGCGAGATATGCTGCACAACCCTTTTAACATACGTCTGTGCCGTCATAGTTGAGATTATATTAGATGTACCATCCAATCTGTTTGACTCAATTTGAACCCGTTTACCATCCTGGCATTTTAGCACAATATGTTTTCTTCTACAATTACATCAAACTTATCAAAGAGTAACAATATCAAACTAGTGGAGAAATCGTAAGCTCTAATTTTCAGTGGACATGATCTACATAACTGATTAACTACACACTGACCCAAGGGATTCGTAACTTTGACAGTATATTCATTTAATTCAATAGGTATTTTTTTTGTCTGCTAATGTAGTGCATATATACGAATGAGTTGATCCAGGATCAATCAATGTATATACATTAATATTAAAGAGAGAAAAAGTACCCGCAATAACATCTGGAGCACTAGCTTCTTCTCGAGCTTAGATTGCATAAGCTCTAGCTGGTATTCTCGCTTCTGATTGTTTGTTTATCTCGTTGTTCTTTCCTCGACTAGGAGTAGTATTTCTAACATTTCCAGATCGTCTACCCCTTTGAGAAGTTTCTTCAGGCTTATTTGATTGATTCTTGAAATCATTTCTCTTTTTAGACAGTTATGAAGAAAGTGGTCAGTAGACCCATAATGGAAAGAAGCTCCTGATTTTCATAGACACTCTCCAAAATGCCTTTTATTGCATTCAGCACACACAGGAACAGTTCTCTCCACATTCCTTACACTTCCAACACTTACTGCTAGAGAATTAACTAATTGGAAATTACTTTGTCTTAGTTTCTCTTTACCAACGAAGTCTGTAGGAGCAGCTAATCAACTGGTGTCACTTCGAAATTTCTTCGAGGGAGAAGTTTAAGCTAGCTTGAATGACCCCCTTTTGTTATTTTCTCTAAATTTCAAATCTGACTGTCGTTTTCTTTTACAAATCTCTTCAACCTTCTGAGAAAGTTCTCTTAATTCTAGTAACTTTAATATTGCTACCGCAATACAGATCTCATCATTCAACCCATCTTCAAATCTAATACACATTTCTTCCTTATTTGATATGATGTTACGAGCATACTTGCTTAACTGCACAAATTCACGTTCATATTCAGCTATAGACCAGTTTTCTTGTTTTAAATCGAGAAATTCTTTCTTTTTCTGATCGATGAACAGCCGACTAACATACTTTTTCTTGAATTCATTTTGAATGAAGTCCCAATTAACTCTATCATTCGATATCATCGTGCTCAAAGTATCCCACCATAAATACGCCTCATCTTTCAATAATGATATCATACACCTCAAACAATCTCCGGAAGTACGCAAAAACTCTTTTTTATGTTTAATAGTCAATACTCGACTTTTGAAGGGTCATCATCTATCGTACCTTTGAACTCTTCCTCTCCATATTTCTAAATTTTATCTACAGATACCCAGTTAATCGTCACAGGTACAAAGTTAGGAACATTCGAGAGTGTCGGAGGAGGCACAATAAGGGGTGGAGGTGGCGAAGTTGCAAGATTTTCTTGTTTGAATTCATTGAATCATTGGTTCATCATTCCTAGAAATGCATTTTTCATCTCATCACCCACGAATTTTGGAATACAAGCAATATTTCTTACCTCAAGATTCGAAGCTTGAACATTACTTTTAGCATCATTAACTAAAACTCAATTCGATTCAGTTGACATCTTGAACCTATAAGAAATAAAACGTTAGAATGGATAAAAAGCATCACACTATTACACGATATATGTGGCATGTATATACTAAACTCTAATTTTCTATGTTAGTCCTAGAATCGAAAAAACCGTAACTGTGATACCACTAAATGTAACACCTCTAATCTATTTTTTTCGCTGGATTAGGGTTTCAGAGCATAATCGAATAAACTAACTTAAAATCATTCATTTCCAACATTTCAATAAGCATAGCATAACCTGATAATATACATGCATATCGTCCCTTATTTGAGCCCTCGAGGCTTTAGAAAAACCTTAGAAATGAGTCAAGACTGAATTGGGAACATTTGAAACATTGAGGAAAAAGTTAGAAAAATTAAGCTGCAAGGGTCACACGGCTGTGTGGCTAGGCCGTGTAACACACACGACTGAGACACACGTCCATGTCTCAGACTGTGTAGCAACCGAAATAGGAACAAATGAACGTGTCCCAACCCATGTAACTCTTTGACTTGGGTCACACGACCAAGCCACACGCCCATGTGCCAGGCCGTGTAACTCTCGAAATGGCCTCACACGCCAGTGTGCCACGCCATGTGCTAAGCTGCACAACTGTTTGACTTGAATGCCTTAAAAGCCTACAGGGACACACAACCGTATCGCATGGCCGCGTGTCACACACGGCTAGGACATACACCCCGTGTCTTTGGTCATGTGGACAAGAAAATTGGCCAAAATCAAGCCATTTCTCTTACCCATCCCCAGAAGTACCTACAAGCCATTTACACATATGATCAAGACACTAAAACATACCAAAACATGCTTAATTTAACCAATTCAAATGATCCAAAAATCCATTCAACCAAAATGCCTTATAGGCGCCTCAATCATCATTAAACTACCTTACCTAAACATATGCATTACCATACTTAAAACATACACAACTAATTCAATGACATCTCCAAGCATATCACAATTGAGATTACAAACAACACAACATGACATATCATACCAATATCCTAAAAGAAACCAACGAATGTGCCATTCATATACATCACAATTATATCCAACATCAACAACTAAAACATTTAAACTTTGATCCATTTCTAGCATAGCACTTCATTCATTCAAAAGCCAAAACAAACCACAAGTGACCAATTCCATACATTTCTAATTGTACTAAAAAGATACCTATTTACAATCTTAATAAAGTACCTAACATCTTAGTTTAGTATTTTTGTCTTAATGTACCATAACAACCTATATAGTCACATATACATGCCACAACCCTAAAGAGAACAAGAACTACCAACATCAATGGATAGTGTGAGTCCTAGATTCGATCCATCCAAAAGTCAACAATAACGATCTACAAAACAATACACAATGTTAAGCTTAGTAAATCTTTTAACTTAACAGAAATTGAATGCAACTCTTATTTTACTCGATTTGAAGTTATTGAAGTGTAAATAGGGGCACATATATGTAATTCAGGCGTACTGAACTACAAATAGGGGCACGTATATGAAATTTAGGGGTACCGAAGTACAAGTAGGGGCACGTATGTGCAATTCAGGGGCACCTAAGTACAAACAAGGGGCACGCATCTACAATTCAGGGGTACCGAAGTACAAACAGGTAATCAAATAACTATATTGTGAACATACAAGTAAAAATTCAACTACATTTAGAAATTTTATGAACTTACCTTAAGAACTAGGATAAAGAAAATACGATCGAACTAATCTGTGATTTTCATCTTCCTTAGATTTAGGTTCAGCTGAGATTTATCTTGATCTAAATAAAGAATTATATTTAATTAAACATTTCAATTAACCTCAAACATTCAATTTAATCCATAATCCACATTTAAACATAATTATAATTTTTCCCCTAACATTTTATGTTTTCATAGTTTAGTCCTTAAGCTCGTAAAATGGTATCTACGTAACCTCATCCACATTTCATGCTTCTAGATTTAACTAAGGACTCATATGAACCCATACAAATCATCAATTCACAATTTCATCATGGTATTTTACTATTTTTACAAAAAAGTCCCTAAATGATAATTTCATCATAAATCACTTTACAGAAGTTGTTTATTTAAACTACAAAGACTCATAATCTTTCATCAAACTTCAAGAACCATATAATAGCATTCATGGAAAAGCCCTAAAACTTTAACAGCTTTACAAATTAGTCCTTAGGCTAGCTAGATTAAGCTACAACGATCCCGAAAACATAAAAATCATTAAAAACGGGATCAAAATACTCACCATGCAAGCAAAACAAAGCGACTGAACCCTATCTATGGTTTCTCTTGACAATTTCAACTAAGGATGAAGATAGGAAGATGATAGCTTATTTTTTCTTTTTCTTTTTATATTAACCTTTATTTACTTAATTACACTTTTAACCTTTTAAAACATTAATAATTTCAGTAAAACCAATCCCATAAATGTTCACCATCACTTAACTGGTCTAGTTACCACCTAATACTATTACATTAAAGTTCTATAGCTATTTAATACTTTTAACTACTAGAACTCCACTTTTGCATCTTTTACGATTTCGTTCTTTTCACTTAATTAAGCATGCAAACGTTAAAATTTCTTAACGAAATTTTTATACGACACTAATAACATACCGTAGATATTAAAATAATAAAATAATTATTTTCACGTCAAATTTGTGGTCCCAAAACTACTATTCTGATTTAACTAAAAACGGGTTGTTACACCATGTTAATGGTCAATTCATCCCTCACTTCTAGCGTTACAATTAGATGTTCTGCTCCGTCAATTAGTTCAGAGACCATTTCAACTATGTTCAACTCATCCATATGATCTTAAGTTACAATCTCAAGTTAAATCTCACCATGAATCTCATCATGGTCATCGATGATACCAAGGTTCTCATGATCCGAGTTGTGCGCGTTAGACATGTCATCTTTCCTTGGAGGTAGCTCTTCGCATATTTAATGCATCATTTTTATCATTTTTGCCATCATGTTTTACATGTTTGCTAATACCTCAAAGTTGGTCGTCTTGTTGGTTTCAGATTAAGACATTTTATATAAATCACAGGAAGGCTTTTTTGGAAATTCAGGCATATCATGATCTTTTTCAATTTCTTCATACAAATTACAAGTGAACTCATGTGGATGTTCAACTATATCAGTACCTTGCTCATTACTCCATTGATTCATTGAGGCTTTGTTCCCTCATTGGCTTAGCTCAATCATGAGTAATTTTTTATTCTCCAGAATTTCCCATTATTCATATACTCCTTCATTGTATATTTTGTCATCAAAGACTATCTCATCGTTAAACCACAGGTAATCAGTTTCATCCATATTAAAATTATTTTGCTAGGATAATCTCTATGGATCAGTGACTAACTAAACAGGTGTTCCTCTCCTCTGTGGCATATATTGAAATCAAAGAAGAAAGAAGTTAGTAAACGTAAATTAATTAAAATAGATTAAAATAAACTCGTAACTATAATTTAAAATTTTCCTAATTATTATATAGAACGTAAAAATTAAAATCAATCTAGTAATATTGCCTCCCCAACAATAGCGCCAATAACTTAACCGCCTCCAGACATACTAACGTCCAGAGTGTGAATACTGCAACTAAAAATGAGGAATTGAGGCGATGTCCACAAGTATACGGGTCAGGTTGTAATATAGTTACAACAAAGTAGGTGAGTAATCCAAGGATTGTACCTAAGGGAGGCAAGTACTAGATTAAAGTTATCCTAAATGCAAATAGAATTAATTAGTAACTAGATAAACAATATTACCATAAAACTTAAAAAGAATAAATTTTTGGGTTTTTATGACTGAAGAATAAGAATTCCATAAATAAAGTAAACTTTGATTAACTAAAATCTGAACTTAATCAAATCTAAACATGTGTTATTAGCTCACTTCGGTAGTCACAATCAACTGTAGTCTCAGGCTTTCTTGTTTAATCAACTAATCAATACCCTAATAGAATCTTTTAATTCGTCCACTAAAATACTGAGCCGTCAAGAACTATTTATCTTCCGACCTCACAGTCTAGATCAGTTCATGTTTAAGGTGTTCACAGATAGGCCATACCAAATTTGGGTTAATTCTCATATTGATGACTTCCTAGGGTTTTTAGGCCTAGGGTTTAGATTCTTCTCTTCCTAAAAAGTTGATCCGGTAAGAAATCCCTATAAAACAGTTAATTATTCATACCTCTACTCGCTAATCTACCATAAGAGGATTAGTTCCTCATTGAATCCATAAACACAATAAACTTGATAAATAAGATATCCATAAAGAATAAATCAAGAAGAGAATCATGATTGTATTTGATTGGTGAAGGCACGAAAATACACAATAGTTTGATTATGTCTACAAATCAAGTTCTCCAAAGAACAAGAATGAAAAGAACTGAAAAGAGATCTAAACCCTTAGAGAAAGAAAAAAAATCTAAAAGCTAAAAGCTAAATTACAAAGAAAAAAAAACTTAGAATATCAAAAGTTATCCTTTAACATGTTTTTAAGAGCCTATTTATAGAGTTAGGGTTGTCGTCATCCTCAATCCTAGGTCAGCTAATGCTTTCGTATTTAACTTTTGATTTTGTAGACCAAAACAACCCTCGCTCGTAAGTGTTTCCTGTACAAAACCGATTTCGTGACACCCTAGTGCCTATGTCGTGACATCGAAGGCAGTATACTCAAGTCAAGGTAGCTTCAGGGGTGTGTCGCGACATCCAATGGTTGTGTTGCAACACTTTAGGTAGTCTCGAGATTCTTGCAATTTACTTCCTATGTTGCGACGTCAAACTTACCGTGTTGCAACACAATGACCAATTTTGAGTTTATATGACCTCTAATGGTCTCTTGCACACTCACTAAGTATATTAGCTCACCTTTAGGCCTTATCCTGCCCCTAAGGTCAACAAAAGACTCAAAATACATTTTTAATTGGATTTAAACTAAATTATAAAAGCTTAACTAAAACATAATGAAAATGCTTATATTCAAGCTTCCCAAATGCAAAAACTAGTTTAATTTGCTACATTGAATTATGGCAGATCACTCAAACATGTAACTTGACATGTATATATATTCAACTTGTACAAGCAATCACATGTATCGTTATAAAGGTTTATCCTAGACTGGTAACCTGAAAAATATATATTCATCTCGGACAAGCAATTGGTATATGAAGATACATGTGACACGTGTTTAGCCTAAACTGGTGACTTGATGTCATTTTAAAAGTGTAGTTTGAATGGATAACCTGACATGTATATATATTCAACTCAGACAAGCAATTGGTGTATAGGAGATACCTGTGTGTGTCGAAACACAAAAATATACACACTTTTTCATACCCTTTTTACCTCAATTCTTGCAAATTTGTAGTAATTCTTGTCGAAAAATATATAATAATTATAAAATAATTAAATTGTACTTAAATTGTTAGCGTGTTGAATTTTAATTAATTTCATAATAAATTTTGATTATTTTTGATCATTTTCAACAGATTTGCACAAAGGGAGAAAATTAGCTTGGTAGACACTACTAGAAACGCAAAATCGACAAGTGATTTTTGAAGCATCACGGCGAATTAATTTTTCAGCCGAAGATGGTCCAAATTATGAATATTAATTCATAATACAAATAATTTTAATTTTAATCTAATTCATTTTGGTTTAAATAATTATTATTAATTAATTATGAAAAGAGGCTCAATTGAGTTGAACTGAGAAAACCGGTCCAACCGAGCACTAGGCTGCCCAAAACCGTCCCACATGCTGACCCAATCAGCTTGGTTTTTTGATTATTTGGCTTGCAAAACAGTCCTTGAAGACTCCTTGAATTTGTATTCAAACCCCTCCACTTATCATGCCTTCCTAGATTTGCCTCTACCTTAAAATAGCAAGTTTGAAACCTTCAAACTTGCCACATGTGAGGCCAGCCATGGGGGGACTCTACTACTGTTGATTTTTGCTATTTTTTGTAGCCTACTGTAAACTAAGAAATATATAGGATTTTTCCTATATAATTCATCACCTTTTCACTTAAATTTGGTGTTAAAACCAAGTAATTGTTTAATAAATTAATGAAATATGCGAAAATATGAAATTAGGACATGGAAATTATTAAAATGTGATTTATGCTTTATTATATAGTTTTCATGCATAAAATGTCTTATTTTATATTATTTTGAGCATATTATATTTTTAAGCTATAAAGTGGGTCGTGCATGATTAAATTAAATAATAAAACATAAAGTTATATTTAATAATTCATTTTAAATATTTCATTAATAAATTGGGTTTTAATGAATTAAGTAAATTAACAAATTGAAGTGGTTAAAATTATATTATTTGGTCCTCTAAACTATCTACTATTTTTGGACAAGTCTGAGAGTTTTCTTCTAATTGCAAAACCGTCCAAATAGGGGGCCAAGTCAACCCAATTTTTGGCTGCACATGGCTGATCATAAATCAATTTTTGGTTTAATTACACAAGGTCCTTGAAGAGTTAAAGAAATCAGAGATGTTCCCGAAGATTTGCTGGTGACCGTGTAATGGCCCAAATTTAAGGTTATCGAAATAGTGGTTTCGGGACCACAAATCCGATGAGGAAAAAAATATTTTTATTATATTTCTATGGCCTACAATTTCACGGAAATATTTCGTGAAAATTTCGTTAAAAAATTTTGATGTTTGGACACTCAATTTAGTCACAAGGAGTAAATTGTAAAAAATGCAAAAGTTGAGTTCTATATGTTAGAGGTGTTCAATTGTTATGAAATTTTAAATTGGAGGTCTTTATATAGTAATTAGACCATTAGTTAAGTTGGTGGCCAAAAATGGACATGGTTAGGCATGTTTCCAAAGTTTTTCATTAAGGGCATTTTAGTCATTTAGTTATTAAACTAAATTTTAAACAATATTAAAAGCCAATTTTTGATCATCTTCTTCATTAGGCCGAATTTAGCAAGGGGAGAAGCCATAGTTAGGGTTTTCAAGCTTCCAAGCTCCATAGTAAGTGATCCCAAGCCCCGTTTTTAATGCTCTTTAAGTTTTTGAGATCTAGGTAGCGTAATTTAGCTTATTCTAGCAATAATTTAACCTAGGTTTTATATTTGGAAAAATACCCATAGGTGAAAAGTGTTTATTTTGATGTTTTATGATAGAATATGAAGCTAGAAATTATGTTAAACAACTTTTGCTAGCCGATTTTAAGCGAAAACGAGTAAGTTGACATAATCGGTAAAAATCCCTAAAGTACATAAGTAAGTGTTAGACTGAGAATTTGATGTTTTCATAGAAGAGAAAAATGTTCAGCATGTTATATAACATAAGAATATGAGATGAAGTTTAATTTCTGAACTTTGGGGCAAAAGCGTAATTATGTAAAAGTTTAGGGGCAAAATTGTAATTTTCCAAAGTTAGAGTCGATGGCTATTTTGATAAATGTGAGTATTAAATGATTTAAATTTTCTATTTTAGATCAAGAAGAACGAAACTCGAGGTTAGACAAAGGAAAGAATAAAGTTGAAGGCGTAGTTGGTGAATTTGGCTATATTTTGTACCGAGGTAAGTTTACAGTAAATAAATACAATATTTTAATAATTATTATTAATATTGTTATTTTCCAGCAATTATGCATTTATTTTATGAATTTATTTAATGTTGACTCAAGTATGAGATGATAGAGAATCGATGATAAAAAGCCCCGTTGAAACATGAGGAATGTATCGGATACAAATGTCATGACATTTGGGTAAAGAGGTCCCATGTAAGACCATGTCTAGGACATGGCGTTGGCACCAAGATGAGAGGTCCCATGTAAGACCATGTTTGGGACATGGCGTTGGCACCGAGATGAGAGCCCCCATGTAAGACCATGTCTGGGACATGGCGTTGGCATCGAGATGAGAGGTCTTATGTAAGACCATGTCTGGGACATGGCGTTGTCACCGAGATGAGAGGTCCCCCGTAAGACCATGTCTGGGACATGGCAAGGGCACCGATATGAGAACATCTCATGTAATACCATGTCTGGGACATAGCTTTGGCATGTTATTATCAGAATAGACCCAAGTATCCTTATTATTCCAACGTGGCTCAACGGGCTAGTAAACGAATCATGTTAATGAAAGTTCATTTAAAAGCATAAATGGCAAGCTCAGATGAGTTATAAGAGTTAAGAACTTACTATATTATCAATTGATACTCAATGTTTCAGCAAGAGAAGAATAATTTACGATCATGAGTTAACTAAGTAAACCAGCAAGAGAACGAGAATGAGATTAAATAAAGAGTAAACTAGAGATCTTGACATTTGAGTTTAATTATTTGTGTTAAATGTTGTTATTTATTTGCTAGTATACTTACTAAGATTATGCTTACTTCTTTTATTTTTCTTTCTCTTATAGTATTGTAAAGCTACTTTCGGGAACTTAAAGACGTCGGAGATCGTCCACACTATCAACGACAACAACTCGGTATTTTATGATGAACCATGTTTGGGTTATGGCATGTATAGGGACTTAGTTATTTAGAATTGTTGTATTTATGGTTTTGCTAAAGAATGATATGTAAGTATTTAATAATGAATGGTTGTTAAAATGGCTAAGTATGAAGGTGTTTGTTGTTACAAATGTTTAGGTGATAAATTATGCATAGAAATCATGAAAGAGTAAAATTTGCAAAGAAATAGATTTCGAGCTGCAACAGTGACGAGACTTTGAAAAATCACCTAGGATAGTATAAAATTAATTAGAAGATGAACAATATACAGAGTTAAAGCTTATTGAGTCTAATTTCATATAAAAATAATGGTGTAGCAAAATGAATTTTATATTTTAAGATATGTGAATTTTAGTGAGACAGGGTCATAACTATTTTTGGAGTCCTCTGTTCTGAGTTTAGAAAATCATTCAAAATTGTGCAAAACTATTTATGAGTTGTAGTTTATATTTATAGATTCCTTATTGAGTCTATTTTTTGTAGAAACAAGTGATAACATCATATGAAAATCCTACAATGATAAAGCTTATTTTTAGTGACAAGAGGTCAGGATAATCGAGTGGTGAAACAAGGGAGACTTTAACTAATAAACTGTACTAATTGACTGAACCAAAAATTCTTAAAAATTTATGGTAAGAATACATATGAGTCTAGTTTAAGGGAAAATTTATAGATTTAAATTTCAAATTTTGTAGCTCAAGTTATAACTAAATTAGTAACTGCTGCGCAGGTGGATAGCTTTGTTGTGAATAGTGAAATTAATTTCAAAAGTAAAATTTTGTGCCCCAAAATTTTAAGTAATGCCTCGAGCTCGACTCCGGCAATGATCTCGGGTATGGGGTGTTACAGACTGAGTCTTAGTCCTGAGTTGTGGTGGCACTCAAATTACCAAGAATCAAGCAGAATCAGCCACATTTCCTTAATTCATGGCCGGCCATCCTTTGAAGAAGTTTCAAAAGATGGACACTCCTATTTTTAGTAAACTAGCTCCCTTGCCTCACCTATAAATAAGAGCTCATTTCTCACTTTTTCAATCATCCTTCACTCATTCATCATTCTCTCCTCTCTCAACTCTCTTAGCTATTTTTCCCCCTCACACCTATCATCATCCTTGCATAAGGATTTTTAGCAAAATTAGCCTCTTAAAGAACCCTTGGTCAGCCACCTTGGAGAGCCATCAGCAAAGGAGCAAAGTAAAGGAACGAAGGAGCCTTGTCAGTCAGAGTCTTGGGTGACAACCACTCTGAATTGGGTTTAATCGTCCTTTTATTTAATTTAATATAAAGATGTTTACTATGTGTTCTTTGTTCTTGTTTACAACAATGTTAGCTTAATTTATTTAAGCTAGGATGATTGCTTTGATTAAATAATATTTATTTGATTCATGCTTATAATATTTGTGCCTCAATCGATCATGTTTCCAATTAAAATCAAGTCTGTATTTCATTCATACGTGATTGAAATGCACTTGAATTAGCTAAGTGATCCTGACCAGACGACAGCTAATGGACACATAATTGAAACGTGCATGGTCAATTTAGATCCTAACTCGATTAAATTGTAGGTTGCATAAAAACTCTAACCAAGCTCTGTTATCTGCATAGTTTTTAGACTTGTGTGATTAAATTGTTTCAAACCTGACACGTCCTTGTTACGTCATATGAATACTAAGAAACCCTTAGTAAATAAGGATCAGTAAAATGTGTATTTACTAAGTAAAGGATTCTGAAAAGACCTAATGTGGTTTCCAAACTCATGAAAGATCGAGTTATCATGGAATGTTTTTTCGAATGTTATTAAGCATGTTGATAATAAATTGAGTTTAATTAAAGTAATTGTCCTAGTTTATTTATATTATGATTGTTGCAAAATTGTGTTTAATTTTACTAAAATTTATTTCATTCATATAGTTTGCATATTTAGGATAATTTGCATTAGGGATCATTGCATTTAGTTTAATATATTTTCATCAACACTTCTCAACTATATTGTGTTTTTATTTACCAAATTGTTAATATAATTTTACAAATTAAGTGAGTTAGCACAAATACAATCATTGTGGAGATGATAACTCGATACTTATTTATTACTTTATAACGACTATGTACACTTGCACAAGCCTACGCGTTACACCTACCCCACCTATAAATACCCCCCTTGGCTGCTCATTTTAAACACATCTCAAAACCAACCATCCTTCACTTCTCTCTCACTTTTCTCTGTTCATTGTTCTTAATTTCCTTCCCCATTCCCTTGCCGATTTCACCTCTTGAAAAGGAGTCCTTCAACCCCCATTTGGAGTAGTATTCAAGAGTTCATGGAAGCCTCGGTTCAACAAGAACAAGCGGAGAAGGAGGACTAGAGCAAACTAGTCAAACCTCGGAGAAACACCAAATTTGATTCTTGTTCCTTACCTTTTTAATTTTATTGTTGTTGTTATGAACATGTCTATGAATATTCGTGATGTTGATCTGTTTAATTTAGTTAATATGGCTTAAATTTAATTCGTGTTAAGTTGATTTCATTTTTTCCACTTAATTTATTAAAATTATGTTTGTGTTGTTATAGGCCTTGGTAAGATGTTTGATTAAGTAAAACCATGACTAAGTTGTTCTTGCATTACAATTGTAAGGTAACTAACCAATTAATTATTTAAATGAATTGAAGTTGTAATTGATTGACATGATACTTAATCAGTCCATGTTTAATCATTTAAGGTAGCTAAGGGTTAAATTAGCAACGGTATCTAACAATACATTAGCCTTACATAACTTGCAAGATTATTATGATTAAACTATTTTAAGGTAAAAATACATTGTTACCTCACGTAATCTTTTATATGCTTATGAAATTCAATTATTTGTTTGAATTCGCATAGAGATATGTACAAGAGCTTATGTTAATTTCACAAGTATGTATGTGCATTAACATATTTTCTTATTAAAATTTGTTTAATCGGTTGAATTGACATAGAGATATAGTTAAGAGATAAATGGACTTTTGTAGGTGAGTATGTTCATAATTTTGCAAATTACCGAGTTGTCGTGAATTTATTCGTAACAACATGAACATGAGTTTAATAATTTTAAGTTACGAAATGTAATTAATCTAACACAATTATGTCATCTTGATTAAAATCATCTTTTGAAATCGTGCATTGGAACTTTTATTTTATTTTTATTTATTTTACTTAGTTAAAATCTTAGTTTTTAATCACCTCCTCAAATCAAATATTTTTCTTCACCAAAGTGCTTTTAACTGCGTTCATAAATAATTCTTTTCACAGTCCCTGTGGGTACGATAACTTGACATTTACTTATCACTTTATTACTTATTGCGATTGTGTACACTTGCACATTACTAGGGACTATTTTTTGTGTTTTTTTCAAGTGTTTATAATTATTGATCAAATTATTGACTACTACCCATAGAACCTAAAATTGAAAGGACTTTCTAACAAAGGAGAAGACAAGCAAACCAAACAAGGACCGAAGATATGAATTTCGAAAATATAAACCAAAATCCAAGAGGAACATTCATTTATAATAATCACAATCTGATCATTGTTGCCAATGACGGAAATCGTGCCATTCAAAAATATGCCATACTCCTTAAGAGATAGAGCATGAGCATGGTTGAACTCCCTATAGTCTGATTCTATAACTACATGGCAAGAGTTGGTTGAACATTTCTTAATGAAATATTTCCCTCCATCTTTAATCGTTAAGATCCGAAATGAAATCACTTCATTTCAGCAACTTGATGAAGAATCTTTATATGAGGGCATTCCTTATTGCATTCAAATGGAGACTTTCTATATTGGTCTCAATATTCATACTAAAATGATGGTGGATACTTCAACAAATGGAGTCCTTCTTTCTAAGCCTTATAATGATATTATTGAAAGAATTTCCAACAATAACTATCAGTGGCCAACCAACCGAGCAGGCTTAAAAAGACTAGCAGTAGGAGTACATGAAGAGGACACACTTACTTCTTTGGCAGCCCAGGTATCCTCTATGTCTTCTATGCTTAAGAACATAATTTTTAATGGTTTCAATGGTAATCTGTCAGGTCAACAACCGAACCAGTTCGGGAATATTTGTTGTGAATACTGTGGAGATGGCCATTTCTTTGAAAATTGCCCATCGAATCAAAAGTCAAATTATTACATGGGAAATCAGAATTGGAATGGCCCGTAATATAATTTTTCCAACTCTTCAAGGCAGAATCATCCAATTTCTCTATGGAGTAATGAATGGGCTGACCACAGTGACTCTAATATGCCATTTTGACCAAATTATCCGTCGGAATATTCTCAACAAGTGCAACAACCCCTACCAACTGAATCTTCAAGTGATTTGTAGAATCTGCTGAAGGCATACATAGCGAAGAATGATACCACTTTAAGAAATCTGGAGAATCAAATGGGTCAGCTCACCAATAAACTTCAAGACAAGATTATTGTGATTAAACTGTTTCAAGGTAAGGATACTTTGTTACCTCACATAGTCTTTTATATGCTTATTGAATCGAGTTAATTGTTTGAATTGACACAGGGATATGTATAAGAGATTATTTCAATTTAATAAGTAAGTATGTGCAATAACATATTTGCCTATTATGATTTTTTAATCGGTTGAATTGACATAAGGATATAGTCAAGAGATAAATGGATTTTGGTAGGTGAGTATGTTCATAAGTTAGCAAATTACTGACTTGCTGTGAACTTATTCGTAACAATATAAATAAGAGTTTAATAATTCTAAGTTAAGAAATGTAATTAATCTAACACAATTATGTCATCTTGATTAAAATCATAGTTTGGAATCGTGCATTTGAGATTTATTTATTTAGTTCACTTAGTTTAAAATCTTAGTTTTTAATCACCCTCTTCAATCAAAATATTTTTCTTCACCAAAGTGTTTCAAATAGTATTCATAAACAATTCTTTTCACAGTCCATGTAGGTACGATAACTCGACATTTACTTGTCACTTTATTAGTTGTTGTGATTGTGTACACTTGCACGTTTCCCTCGTTCCAAGTTTTTGGCACCGTTGCCAGGGACTGTGTTTTAAAAAAGTCATTATTTTTTAAGTTGTTAGTTTTGCATTTTGGTTCATTTTTCTGTTCAAATTTTAACTTAGTTAATTTTTCTGTGATTATTTCAAGTGTTTAAGAGTATTAATCAAATCATCGATTTACTCCCTATAAGTACTGAGATTGAATGAACTTTTCGACATCGAAGAATACAAGCAAGTCAGAGAAGGACTGAAGAGATGAACTTCGAAAATTTGAATCAAGGAAATGGAGCAAACCTTGCTCAAAATTCTCTCCTTATTGTTGATGATAGGTATAGAGCTTTGAGACAGTATTCCATGCCAATATTTCATGATCTTAATTCGGGTATTAGGAGACCCAAAATTAAGGCACAACAGTTCGAGTTGAAGCTAGTCATGTTCCAGATGCTTCAGACAGTAGGCCAATTTAGTGGAATGCCTACCGAAGATCCTCATCTACACTTTAGGCTGTTTATGGAGGTGAGCGATTCTTTCAAGTTAGCCAGAGTACCTGAAGATGCATTATGATTGAAGTTGTTCCCATATTCACTAAGGGACAGAGCTCGAGCTTGGTTGAACTCATTACCACCAAACTCAATTTCAACATGGCAAGAGTTAGCAGAAAAATTCCTTATGAAGTATTTCCCACCTAGCAAAAATGCTAAGTTAAGGAACAAGATCACTCCTTTCCAACAAATGGATGATGAGTCATTGTACGAGGCATGGGAAAGGTACAAAGAATTATTACAGAAGTGTCATCATCACGGAATCCCACATTGCATACAACTTGAGACATTTTATAATGGTCTCAATGCTCACACGAGGATGGTAGTGGACGCTTCTGCTAATGGTGCTCTCCTTTCTAAGTCTTATAATGAGGCTTATGAAATCATTGAGAGGATTGCCAGCAGCAATTATCAATGGCCAACCAATCGAGCAGCGTCAGGGAGACGAGTCGTTGGAATACATGAAGTAGACGCTCTTACTTCACTCACATCTCAAGTATCTTCAATATCCTCAATGTTAAAAATTCTTACTACTAATGGGTGTAATAGTTTTGCAGCACAACCACTGAATCAATTTGAAAATGTAGTCCGTGTTTATTGTAGGGAATGACATTTGTTAGAAGAATGTCCATCGAACCCAGAATTTGTGTATTACATGGGTAACCAAAACCAAAATCGAGGAAGGCAAGGGCTGCAATCCCATTTCTATAACCTATCATGGTAAAACCACTTGAATTTTTCCTAGAGTAACCAAGGGGCAGGAACAAGTAACAATTATCGACCCAGCCACCTAGTTTTTCCCAACAAGCTCAAAAACCAACCCAAGCTGAACCATCCAGTAGCCTAGAGAACCTATTGAAGGCATACATGGCGAAACATGATGCCTCTTTAAGGAATTTGGAGAATCAAGTGGGCCAGCTTGCAACTGAACTCAAAACTAATGTAACAGCCCGGTTTAGACCCTAGTCAGACAATGGTTTTGAGACCACAAATTTGAGTCAAAAAAGTATTTTAAAATTATTTTTGGTGTTTACAATATTTGAATTAATATTTGTGAAAGTTTCGTGTGAAAATTTTATCATTTGTGTGCTTGATTTTTTAAAAAAGATTTAATCGCGAAAAATGTAAAAGCTATGGTTTAATTGATTAGGTGAAAAGTTGATGTGTTCTTTTATTGTGGAGTCCTTATGTGGTATTTTAACCATTGAAAATATGCATGGACAGTAATGGGCTTATATTATAAGGTTTTATCATTAAAATCATTAAGGTTAGTTTTGTAAATTAGTTAAATATGTTAATATAATAAAACATAAAATAAAAACATGCATATTTGTTCATCTTTTGACCGAAAATGTAAAAGAAAAAGAAAGAAAAAGAACAAGCTAGGTTCGGCCTTGGTTTTTCTTGATTGAGGTATGTAATTTCCTTGGTTTTTGATGATTTTTACGTTTTTGAGATCGTTGCTTCAAATAGTAGCTAGCCCATGTTTGAATTTTTGAATTGGCTATGTATTTTTTGACTTTCCATTGATGAGAAATTGTTGTTTTTGTTGTTTGATGATGGAAAATAAAAATAAGTTATTAGATTACCATGTTTAATTAAGTGATTTTTGGTAAAAATGTGTTTTAATGATTAAATTGTCAAATTTGAAAATTTAGGGGTCAAAATGTGAAATAAATGAAAGAATTGTGCTGCTAGGGACCTTAGTAAAATTCAGCTACGCTAGGGTGTGGTGAAATTTTGAATATTTTGTGTTTTGAGAAATAGGGACTAAATTGTTAAAAATGTGAAATGTTAGGGGCTAAAGTGCAAATTACTCATTTATGTATTTTTGGATGAATTTGAATGAATATATGATTAAACAAGTCAAATTGGTATTAACTTAGATCAAGAAAAGAGGAAATCAGATTTGGGTCGGGGGAAATCAAAAGTTGTCGAAAGTCATCCCGATCCATTCATCTTCGTACGAGGTAAGTTCATAAGTGAATAAATGATGATTAAATTGAATGTATTTTTTATGTACACAGCCGAATTGAATTGTATGTATGTATAACTACATTACCGAATTGAGTTTAGCATTTTATGATTTGTTACGAGCATGAATCGATCGAATTACGACGCCCGAAAGCCCCGTACAAACCATAGAAATATTTAGGATACATATGTCATGACATAGGATTCTGGTATGTGATTACGTGTAAGACCACGTCTGGGACGTTGGCATCAATTTGAGATTTACGTGTAAGACCATGTCTAGACATTGGCATTGTATATGATTTCGTGTAAGACCCTTTCTGGGACATTGGCATTGTATATGATTTCGTGTAAGACCCTGTCTGGGACAGTGGCATCGATATTTGATTACATGTAAGACCACGTCTGGGATGATGGCATTGTATGAGTTGTTGAGCTATCTGAGTATCCTTAATGAATCTGAATGGTTTAACGGGTAAAGATAAGCAAGATCGAATATGAGTTTAGATTAAATAATTCAGGTATGTTTTATGTTTATATGAGATTCGAATGAAGAGATAAGTTTTGAGGCAATTATGTGACCATGTGAAATAACTTGTGAAAGGTGACTATATATATATATATATCAGTTTAGTTATATTCGGCCAAATAGAAAAAAGTTGTTAATGTCCTTATTATACTTTATGTCTGATGACTTACTAAGCTTTCTAAGCTTACTTTGTGTGTTCATTTGGTGTATTTTTTTAGATTTTGGAAGCTAGTTACGAGCTCAGGGATCATCAAGGAAATTCGCCACACTATCGAATGCTATTTTGGTATTTTAAAAGCTTGAATTTTGAACTTATGGCATGTATAGGCTAGCATTTGTTTTGTTTGGTTTTGAAATTGAATAAATTTAAGCCATGCAAAAATGGCTAGAAATGATGCTTATGTTTATGCATTATTGGTCATGGTTTAAGCTCATGTTGGGAATTAAGTTTCATAGCATATGTGTGTGGTATATGATTTGGCATGAGTAATTTCATGAATGGTTTATGAATTAACTAATGTTAATATATGATGGTCTTATAAATTTAGTTTAGTAATGAGATAAGGGTTGAATGTATGTTCGGTTAATGATATGTGTTATATTGGTTAAGTAAAGTTTATGTTATTGTTGGTAATTGTCTTTTAGGAACGGTTGGTGAAGTAAGAAATGAATATGTTGATTGTTTGATAAATTATTTTGGTGTGGTTTCAAATACTATGTGATGATTTTACTAAGATTTGTGGAATTAGTATTTGGTTCGGCTAATTATAGACTTATAGATTGATGTATAATTGTGTTGTAAATAGGGTTAAAATTAGTAAATGATGCACATTCATGTTCGGCTAAAGATAGGTAAATTGAATATATATATATGCATATGTCATGTTAGCTAATAGATGTATATGTCTATAATAAGATCAATTTTGCTTTGGATATCTTGATTAGGTTTGTGATGATAAATATGTGCATAAATTATGCTTGAATGGTTAGTTATTTAAGTTCAGATTAGGATGGCAAATAACGATTATAGTTTAAGTGTTATGTATGGAAGTTATTTTGGTTGACCGAATATTTATATGTAATTAATTGATTGGTTATCTGTATATATTTTAGGCATGGTAATTAGCATGTGAATTGGGTGAAATTTTAGTTATTATTTGTACTCAAATTGATTCAATTTGATATGGTCATATGCGCATAAACTTGTGATAAGAGAAGAGGTATATTTGGTTTTGAAATGATGCTTGCCTATGTGTAATATATATATTTATATGTCTAGTATGTTGTGTGGATAATTTAACTTGATTAATGTACTAGTCGAATAGATCATGCGATGAATGGCTAAGCATATGTGGGTTGGCTTGGTTAATGAAATTGCAAGTTGAGTATACTATAATTTGAATTACGCATTTTCTTTAAATGGTTCATATTGATTACGTAAAATGCGCACATGACTTTGATGTTTAAAATTCTATGCTTGACCATTTAGTGAAGTTGCTTATGCTGAATGTGCTTTGGTTTATAAGCCGTGTGATATTGATTATTAAGTTTAATATGCGCGCGTATTGAAGTGATATGTTTAATATTCAGTTTATGAAATGTATGTTTTGTGATATGCTCGATATATATTTTGTAATGTTATAAGATTGAAAGAAAATCTTAATATACGAATGATATGGATATAGTAGTATTAAGCTTCGAAAATTGCCATAGAAAATGAATCAACCAGTTCTAGTAAAGAAACCTCCACCACCCAACCCTCAAACACTTTAGAAGCAAAAGCAGGAAATTCAATTCAAGAAGTTCCTAGACGTACTCAAGAAACTTCATATCAACATCCCATTCGTTGAAGCACTTGAACAAATGTCGAACTACGTCATATTCATGAAGGATATCCTGTCTAAAAAACGAAGGCTTGGAGAATTTGAGACGTAGCCCTAACGAAGAAATGCAGTGCACATCTTCAAGACAAAATACCCCCAAAATTGAAGGATCCTAGATGTTTTACCATACCTTGCAATACTGGAGCAACATATTGTGCTAAGGCACTATGTGACTTGGGTGTGAGTATCAACTTCATGCCCATGCCAATATTTAGGAAGTTGGGGATAGGGGAAGTTTACTACGGTTACACATCAATTAGTAGATCGATCATTAGCACATCCAGAAGAAAAAATCGAGGACGTATTGGTACGTGTAGATAAATTTATCTTTCCTACTGACTTTGTGATTCCAGACTTTGAAGAAGACAAAGAGGTGTCAATCATCCTAGAAAGACCATTCTAAGCAACCGAAAGGACCCTTATTGATGTGCAGAAGGGAACGCTTACTATGCGTGTTCAGGATGATCAAGTAACATTTAAAATTTTTAAGTCCATGCAATTTCCTGACACAATTGATGATTGTTCTGCAGTGTCCGATTTAGAGGATTTAATAGTGGAGAAGGAACTCAATTATGTTGAGGACCCATTAAACAAATTTTGATATCAGATCCTCCAAATGATGAAGTGGAGGATGAATACTTAGCTTTGTTAGAAGCTAATCAAAAGGGATTTAATTCACAACCCCCCTTTGAATATTTGGAGTTAGAGAAAAAGGATTATGCCCAACCAAAAGCGTTATTCGAGGAGCCACCTAAATTAGAACTAAAGGTACTTCCCTCAAATTTGAAATATGTTTATTTAGGTAACTCTTCTACTTTTCCTGTGATTGTTTCAAAAGAATTAACTACTGAGCAAGAAGAGAAATTCATCCTAGTGTTGAAACAATTTAGGAAGGCTACCGGATGGACCATAGCTGATATTCGTGGAATTAGTCCATCTGTATGCATGCACAAGATTATCTTAGAAGATGGCGAAAAAGGGACGATTGATGGAGAACGAACACTGGACCCCATCATGAAGGACGTAATCAAGAAAGAAATCATCAAGTGGCTAGATACGGGTATAATTTACCCTATCTCAGATAGTTCATGGGTAAGTCTGGTCCACTGCGTGCCAAAGAAAGGAGGTATCACGGTTTTTGAAAATGAGAATAACAGGTTGATACCGACTAGAAGAGTTACGGGATGGGGAATTTGCATCGATTACCGAAAGCTGAACAAGGCAACTCGAAAAGATCACTTTCCTTTGTCGTTTTTGGACCAGATGCTGGATACACTCACAAGGCGAGACTATTACTATTTTCTCGATGGATACTCAGGGTATAATCAGATTACAGTAGCATCGAAAGATCAGCACAAGACAACATTTACCTGCCCGTATGGTACATTTTCATTTAGAAGCATGCCATTTGGTTTATGTAATGCACCTGCTACATTTCAAAGATGTATGATGTCTAGTTTTACTAACATGGTTGACAAATATTTGGAAGTTTTTATGGATGATTTTTCAGTATTCGGAGATACATATGATGATTGCCTAGCCAATCTAGCCAAGGTACTAAGGCGATGCGAAGAAACAAACCTTGTACTTAACTGGGAAAAGTGTCATTTCATGGTACAAGAAGGTATTGTTCTAGGGCATCGGATAACAAGATTCATCAAAGACTTCTCCAAAGTCGCTAAACCCTTATGCAAATTATTGTAGAAGGACATGGCGTTTAAATTTGATGAGGAATGCTTAAGCGCTTTCAAAGATTTGAAGCTTCGGTTAGTCTCGGCACCCATAATAGTCACACCAAACTGGGATTTTCCATTTGAATTGATGGGTGACATAAGTGACTTCGCAATCTGAGTTGTCATTAGTTAGTAAAGTTTTTCATCCCATCTACTATACAAGTCAGACTCTGACAGGAGCTCAACTGAATTACACGGTAACAGAAAAGAGTTACTTGCTATTGTGTTTGCTTTTGACAAGTTTCGATCTTATCTTGTAGGTACCCAAGTGACTGTTTATACGGACCACTAGATAATTAAGTATTTACTTGCCAAGAAAGATGCTAAGCCAAGACTCATCAAATGAGTACTTCTACTTCAAGAGTTCGATCTAGAAATTCAAGATCAAAAGGGAGTGAAAAACCAAGTAGCAGATCACTTGTCAAGATTAGAGCCGCAAGAATGGAACTCTCCTCTTATGCCATTTCGATAGATGTTTCCAGATGAACATATACTGAAGGTAAATTAGGTCCATAATACCCCTTGGTTTACTGATATTGCTAACTTTTTAGCTTGTGGTTTGATGTCAATTGATAAAACGTATCATCAAAAGAAAAATTTTATTCACGATGTGAATTACTATTTTTGGGAAGAATCGTATTTGTGTAAAAAGTGTGCAGATCAAATGATCAAGAGCTGCGTGGCAGAAGATGAAGTACATAAGATTTTATACCATTGTCACTCAGCTTCGAGTGGGGGACACTTCGGAGGTACATGTACTGTAGCCAAGGTATTGCAAGCCAAATTCTTTTGGCCAACACTATTCAAAGATGCATATGCTTATGTAAAGGGTTGTGATCGATGTCAGAGGGTCAAAAATGTCACCAACAGAAATGAGATGCCTCAAACAAACATCATTGAGGTAGAATTATTCGATGTTTGGCGTATTGACTTTCTCGATCCTTTCCCTCTTTATTTTGGTCACAAGTACATATTAGTAGCAGTAGACTATGTGTCTAAGTGGGTTGAGGCAGAGGCATATCCGACAAACGATGCTAAGGTTGTAATGAAGTTTTTGCAGAAACATGTGTTCACAAGGTTTGGAACCTCAAGAGCCATCATAAGTGATGAAGGGTCCCATTTTGTGAACAAGTGGTTGAAATGGTTATTAGATAAACATAGAGTGAAACACAAGGTTGCTACAGCTTACCATCAGTAGACGAGTGGGCAAGCTGAACTGGCAAACAAGGAGATCCAAGGCGTACTTGAGAAGGTAGTTTTCCCAAACTGACGAGATTGGTCCAAAAGACTGGATGATGCTTTATGGGCTTACAAGATAGTGTACAAGACACCTTTAAGGATGTCACCCTATAGGTTAGTCTTTGGAAAAGCCTACCATCTACCCTTAGAGTTAGGACACAAAGCTTACTAGGCTCTCCAACAACTCAACTTGGATCTTAAAAGTGCCAAAGAGAAATTGATGCTTCAACTTAACGAGTTAGAAGAATTCTGAATGTTTTCATACGAGAATTCCAAATTACTTAAGGAGAGACTCAAGAATTAGCATGAGAAGCACATTCGAGTTCGAGAATTTAAAGCAGGTTAGTAAGTCTTGTTATTCAATTCCAGATTAAGGTTCTATCCATACGAAGTTGTTGAACTTCAAGGTAAGGGAGGTAATTTTCGAGTTAATGTTCAACGCTTGAAACATTACTGGGGAGATAAAATTGAACGGAATCAAACCTTGTTCATTTTATCAGATATTTAATTTTTCTTGTTCTTCTGTTTGAATAAATGATTTAGGGTATATTTTCGAGATTAGTGTGTTTAAATAAATTCTGTCTAGGAGATTGGAACTTAAGCGGGACCGCTTGTGACCTCTCCAATCTTTCCTAGGAATTGATTTTAACATAATTTCCCAAGATTATTCCCTAAATGACAAAATAAATTTTTAGTTTTTTCAAATAAAAGGCTCAATTTTGATCCAAGTTTTATGTTGCAACTCAATTTTGAATTTTCATTAAGTCTAGGAACTTAATTGAATTATTTTTAAAAATTTGGTTGCTTTTTTGTAAATATTAAAAATTAGATGCCTCTTTTTGTAAATATTTTCAAAAAGCAACTAGAATAAATGTTTTTAGTTCAATAAAAAAAAAGATGATAATTATTAATATATAATTATATCCATTATAATATATATTAATTATTATTAGCTTTTTTTAGAGTTAGGATTAGTTTCAATTTAATCATATTTTATTTGATAAGTTGTTATCTTAATAAATTTATAGAAAATAATAATTTAATATGCATTATATTAATTATTAATTGTTATTTACTTTGAGTAGAATTAAAACTTAGAATTTTTAAGAATTATACTCTAGCTCCCACTCCTTTCACTATAAATTCGACCCATCTGTTCTTATTTTTTTTTCATTCATACACCATTCCCTCCAAAAATACCAAAACCCTTAAGTGCCGAAACCTCCTAGCAATTCCCTAACGACAGCATTGCCCAACTGATAGGTCAGCAGCACCTCGCGCATGCCCACACCAAGCCTGCTTAGCGATCCGTACGTTACTCACATACATCCCCTGCTGCACGCTGCTGCCTTGCATACCCGAGCGGTACACCACCCTTTCACCCATCCTTAGCCAAAAACCCCTCAACCTATTTTGATTTGCCATCTTTTGATTCAAAATTATTTTTCTTAAGAGCTCTTAATTTTTACAAAAAATGTGGTAAGACCATTTTTTCTCCTAAAATTTAAGTTAATTATCTAATTTTTCAATTTATTGAATTATTAATATTTTATATTAATTAAATTTTTGAGAGAATAATTTTTACCATCTTATGATCAGGTTAATCATGCCTCTCACGAAAACTCATGCATCTGCCCAAATTGACGAATCACAAAATAAGTTCCACTGTGAAGAAGCCAAAGCAAGATACGAGAGTATCTTCAAGAATCAACAGATGCATCCAGAGAAAGGTTTCACATTGAAAGAAAGCAACTATATTAGTTTTATGGTGCGTATTTGTTAGGTTTTTGAAACTCTCAATTGGGAGTTGTTTTGTGAAAAGAGACCTAGTGTGGATGACGAGTTAGTACGCGAATTCTATGCGAATTTAACCTCAAGCGAGTTGGCGGAAGTTCCAGTTCGTGGAATCAAGGTTATAATAACTTCAAACGCTATTAATGAGTTCTTTGAATTGCCTGATTTTGAAAACGATGAATATTCTTCCTTGATGAGCAATATAGAGTCTGAAAATTTGCAAGAAATTCTCTAGGAACTTACAGTTTCAGTTTCTAAGTGGACTATGTTAAAGCAAGGAATCCACACTTGTCGAAGAGAATATTTGACACCACTCACAAAGGTATGGTTCTACTTCATCCGATTCAGCCTTATGCCTAGCTCACATAGGACTACAATCACATTAGAGTGACAGGTCTTATTATACTCGATTTTAACTGGGAAGACCATTGATGTGGGAAAAATCATCCTGAGGGAAATGCAGAATTGTGTCGTTAGACGTTCACATTCTGGACCAGCTTTGTTTCCCTTTACGATAATAATTATGTGCTTGAAAGCTAAAATTCTTGCAAACGTAAAGAAGACAAGCTATAGCCAGGGCACAATCACAGATTGGGACCTCTATCAAACAGCTGGAGACTCTGTTCTACAGCAACGAGTTAAAAAAAGTGAGGATCCAGAAAAAGAAGAAAAAGATCCCATAAAGATCGAGCCAGTGCAATCGGTTGAAGTCTCTGATAAGGTGGAACCAATGCAACCAGAAACTGAACCTGATATCGAGACTTTAATGTTCAGAGCTCAACCTGTGACAGCCCAAAGTTGACCCTAGTCGGGAAGTGGTTTCGGGACCGCTAAACCGAGTCACTAAAATGTTTGAATGTGATACTTATTGTCTAGAATATGTAATAATGAATGTGTGAAAATTTCAAGCTTCAATTTGGTTGATTTCATGTGAATTTAGTTAATAGGACTTATGTGAGAAAATTCTAAAATGTGATAGGTCAATGTGTGAGGACCTATTAGTGCATGTGGACAAAGGGGGGGACTTGCATGTCAAATTTCCCCCCTAATGAGTAGTGGCCGGCCATGACAAGGAATGATGGGCAAAACATGTCATGAAACATGTTTTGTTAGTGGAAGAATAAAATAAGGAGTATGGGTGATAAAGAAATGAAAACAAAAGAAAAAAAAATGTGTAGATGCCCCCCCATTGCCGTGAGCTAAAGAGAAGAAAAGAGAAAAAAATTTTGTTCATCCTTTTCTCATCTTCATGCTTGCCAAAACTAGAAAGAAAAACAAAGAAAAATTTTCTCATCCTTTGGTTCATCCTTGGCCAAAAATTTTAAGGAGGAAAGAAGAAGAAAGGTGAAGAGATTCGGCCATGCATGTAGCTAGGCTAAGGTATGTTTGATGATGTTCCATGAGATGCATGCATGTTTTAGTTGTTAGCTTGAGTTCTACCTAGCCCATGGTCTAAATCTTGCTATGTGATGGAAATGGCACTTGACCATGGATGCATCATTCTTGGTTGATGTTTGATGTTGTGGTGATGAGGCAAGAGGATGAGTTAAGATTCGGCCTAGGTGGAGGTTGTGTTAATGTCATTGCATGCAAAATATGAAGTTTTTTAATGATGCATGTGATGATGGCTTGTTGATTCTTGAACCTCCTTTTTAGCATTTTTGTGTGAGCACATATGTGCATTGGTTGCTAAATGGAGAAGAATCGGCTAGCAAGATGTGTGCTAAGGCCGAATGTAACTTTGCATGTTAATGAGCAATGCATGTGTTAAATTGATGAAAAGGGGGAGGATGCTTTACTAGTGTGTATATGTGTGTATTAAGTGTTGAAATCGACCCCAAAAATGGACATGCATATTCGGCCAAGGGGAAAGAAATTAGCTAATATGTTGTGTTGATGCATGATTTTTGCATGTATGAGACTTTAATGTCTAATGTATAAATATGGGCTAAGTGCCTTGTGTTCATCTTTTGATGCCTAAATGATGAAATCAATTTATTTGTTTGATTAAGCTCAAGAGCAAATGGGAAATAAAACCGATAAAGGGAAGGAAAAAGTGGTTGAATAGCTAGCGGAATCGTTCGACAACACCCGAGGTAAGTTCTTGAGTAAGAGAGCTTAAATTTCGATGTGATTAAATCATGCTCTATGTGTGGCTATTGAGCCGAATGTGCAAGGACAATATGTGCCTTGTGGTTGAGTTTCGTAAACGAAAATGAAATATGAATGTGCCATGAATTATTGTTAGATGTGCATGATTAATTGAATGCTGTCCGGGCTAAGTCCCGAAGGCTTTGTGCTAAGTGAATATATCCGGACTAAGATCCGAAGGCCTTTGTGCGAGATACTAAATCCGGGTTAAGTCCCGAAGGCATTCGTGCGAGTTGTTAAATCCGGGTTAAGTCCCGAAGGCATTCGTGCGAGTTATTAAATCCGGGTTAAGTCCCGAAGGCATTCGTGCGAGTTGTTAAATCCGGGTTATGTCCCGAAGGCATTGTGTGTGAGTTACTAAAACCGGGCTATGTCCCGAAGGCATTTGAACGAGGAGCTATATCCGGTTAAATCCCGAAGGTACGTGATTTGGTAATGAATGAGCTTGCTGTAAAATTTCAGCGAATACTCGAAAAACATCCCAATATGGGGATATGTTACGTATGTGTTGAAATTAATCAAGCCCTTACAAATAAATGTTCGCTCAGTTGATAAACGAGCTACCGGCCTTCGGCCAAGTTAGTTTATTGTGTATGTACATAAGGGTTGTTAATGTTGTGAAGCAAGTTTGATATCGGTAAATTGCGTATTATGAAATATTCCGTTTAGCTAAATGTGTGCTATTCTTTGTGCATGCTGAAATTCCTTGCTCAAACTTACTAAGCATAAATTGCTTACTCGTTACATTGCTCCTCTGTTCTATAGATTTTTGGTTCTCCAGCTATCGGACTCGGGATCTTGAAGTCGAAGTCGCCCACACTATCAAAGGCTCTTTTGGGTACTATTTTGGTTGAATTTTGATATGGCATGTATAGGACTACCCATTGTTGTCTTTCGAGTACGTTATGAAATGTATAAGTGTACAGCCATGCGAAAATGGCTTGTAGAAGTGGAGTATGGCATTAGACCATTCGTATTTATGAATGTATAGATGGTTTCATGATGTAACTATAGTTGGAATGGTAGTGTTGAGCAAATGATCAGCCACTAGAATGGCTAAGTATGATCATATGTGGGCTTATGTGTGACAAGGCCCTAGTTGGTCCATGAAACCCCAAATTAGGTAAGGTTTACTTTGAAAACAGAAGCGGAAAACAGCTGTGGTGTGGATTGGAAAAATCACAAGAATTCGTAGGAGTGGAATTAAATAGTGAATAAATTATGTAATCGAACCTTGATGAATCTACTTTCATATGGAAGTAACGAAACAATCATAGGAACAGTACAGTAAGAGATATTCGGGTTCTTGTGGAACAAGGCCAGAACAGTTTCTGAATTCCCTGTTCCGACTTTGGAAATTCACTATAAATTGACCAGAGATAATTAGGGGTCATACCATATATGTATGGATTCCTCTCTGAGTCTAGTTTCCACAGAAACAAACGACATCAGTATTGAAGCTCTGTGCAGAGAGATATCCCAGTCGTAATGGGAAAAGGTCAGTGTAGTCGACCCCTGTAACATGGGAGACTTTGACTAATAAACTGTACTAATTGGCCGGACCAAAAATTCTAGAAAAAAATACATAGGTGGGGACATGAGTCTAGTTTCAGGGAAAAATCACAAAACTGATTTTCGAGTTGTGAAACTCAAGATATGATTTTTGAAGCGACTAGTACTCAGACTGGGCAGTGTCTGGAAAAATTTCCAAAGTTTGTTAACATCTCGTGTCCGACTCCGGTGTCGGTCTCGGGTTCGGGGTGTTACATTTTATTGGTATCAGAGCTGCGGTTTAGTCGATTCTAGGACTACCGTAATGTTTTGGGTCTAGCTATACATGCCATTTTATGTGATTACTTGATAGTGTGGTGATTTCTGACAATCGTAAATGTGTTTATTTATAGTAATGGATCCCGATCGTGACCGAGAGGTAGCTGATGATCTTGAGAGTGTAGCGCCTGCTCCCCCACAAGGGACAGTGCCGGCGGACTCTCAACCTAATGCTAGTAATCCGAATGATGAAGCTAGACAAGCATTCTATAGCGTGATGAATGATTGGTTTAACCAATACATTCGAACTAATATGGCTGTTCCACAACCTCCATTCCCGACAAATACTACCCCCGCACCTACAATACCACCGGTAACGGACCAAATAAGGTCAAATAAGCCCCCAGTTGACAGAATCCGAAAACATGGGGCTACTGAATTTAAGGCTATGGATAGCGATGATGCCGAGCAAGCTGAATTTTGGCTGGACAACACTATCCGGGTACTCGATGAGCTATCTTGTACACCCGATGAATGCCTAAAGTGTGCTATCTCCTTGCTACGTGATTCTGCCTACTATTGGTGGAGTACTCTGACTTCTATTGTGCCCCGAGAGCAAGTAACTTGGGAGTTTTTCCAAACTGAGTTTCGGAAAAAGTATATCAGTCAGAGATTTGTTGATCAAAAACGGAAGGAATTTCTTGAGCTTAAGCAAGGCTCCATGTCGGTTACTGATTACGAACGAAAATTTGTTAGACTTAGCAAATACGCTCGGGAATGTATTTCGTCCGAAGCTATTATGTGTAAACGCTTCGAGGAGGGGCTGAATGAAGATATAAAAATGTTCGTTGGCGTTCTTGAAATACGAGAGTTCGTGGTACTTGTTGAACGAGCTTGTAAAGCCGAAGAGCTTAGAAAAGAAAAGCAAAGAGTTGATGAGGGAACTAGAGAGTTTCGTAAAAGATCCTCGGGAAGGTCTATTCAACAGACATCGAAGAGATTTCGAGATGATGCGGGCCAGTTTAGAGGCATTTCGGGCCTTTTTGGACGAGATCGTGATCGACCCCCTGTGGGTACACGAGGCACTTCGGTCGCCAGTGTTGGGAATGAACGTCGAGACAGGACGAAATGCCGATATTGCGGTAAATGGCATTCGGGGAGTTGTAGATTTCCTGACCGCTCTTGTTACAAATGCGGATCAGTTGACCACTTCATTAAAGATTGCCCGAGGTTGTCGGGACAGAATGCAAGTCAGGGTGGGAGACCGGGTGCTACCACTGCTCGAGGTAGACCATCTGGAAATATAGGCAATGCTGGTGGTGGTCAGAGAGGATCTAGAGATGATATAACCAGATCCGAAGCCCGTGCGCCTGCTAGAGCTTATGCTATACGTGCCCGCGAGGATGCTTCTTCGCCTGATGTTATTACCGGTACATTCACCCTCTTTGATACTAATGTAATTGCTTTGATTGACCCCGGTTCTACTCACTCTTACATATGTGAAACCTTAGCATCCAGTAAGACTTTACCTATTGAGTCTACTGAGTTCGTAATTCGGGTGTCAAATCCCTTGGGTCGTTACGTGCTTGTCGACAAAGTGTGTAAGAAATGTCCCCTGGAAATTCGAGGTTCCTGTTTTCCAGCGGACTTGATGCTTTTGCCGTTTGATGAATTTGATGTTATCCTTGGGTTGGATTGGTTGACCGCGCATGATGCGATTGTGAATTGCAAGAGCAAGACTATTGATCTGAGGTGCGCAAATAACGAAGTAGTCCGAATTGAGTCTGCGGACTTGAAGGGGATGCCAGCTGTAATATCAGCAATGTTGGCACAGAAATATGTAAGAAAAGGGTGCGAAGCATACCTTGCGTATGTACTTGGTGACAGAGAATTAGAAAAGAAACCCGAATCTGTGCCGGTGGTTTGTGAATACCCGGATGTTTTTCCGAAAGAATTACCGGGTTTACCACCTGTTCGGGAGGTAGAGTTTGGTATTGAGCTTGTACCTGGGACTACGTCGATTTCGATAGCTCCGTATCGTATGGCACCAACTGAGTTAAAGGAGTTGAAAGCTCAGTTGCAAGAACTGACGGATAGAGGTTTCGCTCGACCAAGTTTCTCACCTTGGGGTGCACCAGTATTGTTCGTGAAAAAGAAGGACAGAACCATGAGGTTGTGCATTGACTATCGTCAGCTGAATAAAGTGACGATAAAGAACAAATATCCGTTGCCGCGCATCGATGATTTGTTCGACCAACTGAAGGGAGCCTCAGTGTTCTCAAAAATAGATTTGAGATCGGGCTATTATCAGTTGCGAATTCGAGATCCAGATATTCCTAAAACTGCCTTCAGAACGAGATATGGTCACTACGAATTCTTAGTGATGCCGTTTGGGCTCACTAATGCCCCTGCAGTATTTATGGATTTGATGAATCGGATCTTCAGACCATATTTGGATCGGTTCGTAGTGGTGTTCATTGATGACATTTTGGTCTATTCAAGAGACGAGACCGAACATGCTGAGCATCTGAGGCTAGTGCTGCAAATTTTGCGGGATAAGCAGTTATATGCTAAGTTCAGTAAGTGTGAGTTCTGGTTAAGAGAGGTTAGCTTCTTGGGTCATGTGGTATCCGCGTCGGGTATTCGAGTTGACCCGAACAAAATTTCAGCCATACTTGACTGGAAACCTCCGAGAAATATTACTGAAGTTCGGAGCTTTTTGGGGCTCGCCGGTTATTACCGACGATTTGTGAAAGGTTTCTCGATGATAGCCACACCAATGACGAAGCTACTTCAAAAGGATGTTAAGTTCGAGTGTGTAACACCCCTTACCGGTATTCCTTACCGGAACAGAGTATGAGGTATTACTAAATTTTTAAAAATTTTCGACAGCATTCCTACTTATTTTTGCTTAAACCTCCTGCAAATTTAGAACACATTCCAATATACCAACCAATTTCATTTGTATAAACACACATATAGTTTAACTATTAATAAACACTACATTTAAAAGGGAACCATAACATATATTTACATGATGATCCCACATTACATAAAGTGTCTATACATGCCATAAAATTTCGGAACACTAGTAGTAAAATACCCCAAATGTGAAGGATAGTGTAGATGATTGTCTGACTTCGTTCCAATTTCCGAGTTGTTGGAAGTCACTATAACCAAGAGAAAAATAAAATCGAGTAAGCATATAGCTTAGTAAGTAAACACATGATAAATAAGTAATTACTCACATAACTACACCAAAATATAAACTTATTCATGAATAACTTCATTGTTTAGGCAATTTCCAGCAAACTGTTTTTCTGCGTCATAGTCGCTAATTTATTTTTATCCGGAGCTACAGGGCTCCAAATTGAGTTTCGTAAATTTTCCCTGAAACTAGACTCATATACCATTTCACCATAAAAATTTCAGAATTTTTTTACCCAGCCAATTAGTACAGTTTATTCATTAAAACTTCCCCTGTTTCACTGCCCAACGGTTCTGACCCTTCCTCAAAAAATTCACTTAACTCTCTGTACAAAATTTTAAAAATGGTTTCGCTTGTTTCTATTAAAAATAGAGTCAATAAGGAATCCAGGAATATAAATTTCACACCATAATTATTTTTTTACAATTTTTGGTGATTTTCCAAAGATAGAACAGGGGATCCCGAAATCAATCCAGCCCTGTTTCAGTAAAATTCAGATATCTCCAAAAATACAACTCTTTTGCTTATTCTATTTATTCCATATGAAAATAGACACATTCAGCTTCAATTTCATATATTATTCAGCTTCCCATTCATTTTCCACCATTTATGGTGATTTTTCAAAGTTACCCATCTGCTGTTGTTCAACACAGTTTATAACTAAATCGTTCCTTTTTTCGTTTTTGATATTTTCTCCCATCTCATACATGGATCGATTTAGTATCCAACTCAAAATTTGCCCCATAAAATTTCCACCATATGGCAATATTCACCTTCCACACTTTTTCGTTGAGCACTCGGAATGTTAACCGTTATTGGTGGATCTCGCACTTAGCACCACTACTTAATCGGGGAATCAGCACTTAGCAACCCCTTGGGGGAATCAGCACATAGCAACCCCCTTTTTATTTCAGAGATACGGTGGATATCGCACTTAGCACCACCAATGAACCGGGGAATCAGCACTTAGCAACCCCTCGGGGGAATCAGCACATAGCAACCCCCTTTCACATTTCAAAGATACGGTGGATATCGCACATAGCACCACCAATGAATCGGGGAATCAGCACATAGCAACCCCTTTATGTACAACATACTTCGGCTTATTCCGAGTGTTCAACCCATAAATCATATATTGCAACCCTTTACCACCTTTCCCGATTTAACAACATTTTTAGGATATGGCCAAACATTTATTTTAATTCCAAATAAATCTCAACATATATCAATTAATGTCAAAATAATACATCAAGTCACGTCTTTACTTACCTCGGTGCAAAATATCGTAATTTTGCACTTCACTCCACTATCTTTTCTTTTCCTCGTTTGAGATAATCTTCACGTCTTTCTTGATATATAATAGCAAATTTAACTCATTTAATGTTCACATTCATTAAAATAATCCACCACCCAACTTTTTGAAAAATTACAATTTTGCCCCCAAACTTTTGCATAATTACACTTTTGTCCCCAAGCTCGGAAATTAAACTTCATCACTTATTCTTAAGTTTTATAACATGCTGAACATTTTTCCCTTCTATGGAAACATCAAATTCCCACTCCAACACATACTTTTGAATATTAATTATTTTTACCGATTATGTCTATTTACCCGTTTTCGCTTAAAATTGCTTAGCAAAAGTTGTTTAACATAATTTATAGCTTCATATTCCACCATAAAACAGCAAAATAAACACATTTCACCTATGGGTATTTTTCCAAATATGAGCCCTAACACGAATTATTGCTAGAATAAGCTAAACCGAGTTACGAGGATTCCAAAAATGCGAAGAACATTAAAAACGGGGCTAGGATGCACTTACTATGAGCTTGAGAAAGCAAAGAAACCTTAGCTATGGCTTCCTTCAAATTTTGGCAGCAACTAATGAGGAAGATGATGATTTTTGTCATCTTTTTCCCATTTTATTTTTTATTACCAAATGACTAATATGCCCCCACTTAAAAAAAATCTATTTCTCTCATTTCTTATGTCTATTTTTGTCCATCAACTAACTAATGGTCTAATTACCACATAAAGACCTCCAATTTAAAATTTCATATCAATTAGATACTTCTACATATAGAACTCAACTTTTGCACTATTTACAATTTAGTCCTTTTGACTAAATTGAGTGCCCAAACGTCGAAATTTTCGAACGAAATTTTTACGAAAATTTCCGTGAAATTGTAGACCATAAAAATATAATAATAACCATATTTTCCCTCGTCGGATTTGTGGTCCCGAAACCACTATTCCGACTAGGCCCAAATCGGGCTGTTACAACTCTCCCCCTTAAGGATTTTCGTCCCCGAAAATCTTACCGGAAAAGAGATTTGGGTACTGTTTCCTCATAATTTCCTCCGGTTCCCACGTAGCCTCTTCCATTCCATGTTTTTGCCACAACACTTTCACTGAGGCTACACTTTTATTTCTTAACTGTTTGACCTCCCGAGCCAAAATCTTTATGGGTTCTTCTTCATAAGTCATATCTGGTCGAACCTCAATCTCTGTAGGGGAAACTATATGTGAAGGATCCGAACGATAACGTCGCAACATCGACACATGAAATACATTATGTATCTTTTCCAACTCTGGCGGTAAAGCTAACCGATATGCTACAGGGCCAACTCTCTCGGTAACTTCATATGGTCCAATAAAACGTGGACTTAGTTTGCCTTTACGACCAAATCTCAGAATCTTCTTCCATGGGGATACTTTCAAGAACACTTTATCACCCACTTGAAACTCAATTTCTTTTCTCTTTAAATCCGCATACGACTTTTGCCGATCTGAGGCAGCTTTTAGGCAATCACGGATTATTTTCACCTTTTCTTCAGTTTCTTTCACCAGGTCGACTCCATGAATCCGATTCTCACCGAGTTCAGTCCATTATAAAGGGGTTCTACATTTACGCCCATATAATGCTTCATACGGTGCCATTTGTATACTTGACTGATAACTATTATTATAAGCAAATTCAACCAGTGGTAGATATTTCTCCCAACTGTCCTTCATTTATAAAATACAACACCGGAGCATGTCTTCAAGAACTTGAATCACCCTTTCTGATTGCCCGTCAGTTTGCGGATGAAATGCAGTACTGAAATTCAATTTCGTACCCAAAGCTTCCTGTAACTTTATCCAAAACCTCGAAGTAAATCTCGGATCTTTATCCGATATAATAGATTTAGGCACCCCATGTAATCTCACTATTTCAGCAACATATAATTCTGCCAACCTGTCAAGTGAGTAATCAATGCGTATCGGAATAAAATGAGCCGACTTTGTCAATCTATCAACAATTACCCAAATAGCATTTTTCTTCTTTGGAGTTAAAGGCAATCCTGTCACGAAATCCATCGTGATACTGTCCCACTTCCATTCTGGAATCGTTATCGGTTGAAGTAAACCCGATGGCACTTGATGCTCAGCCTTCACTTGTTGACAGATTAAACACTTTGATACAAATTCCGAGATATCCTTTTTCATGGTTGGCCACCAATACAACTTCTTCAAATCATTATACATTTTCACACTACCCGGATGAACTGACAAGTCACCACTATGTGCCTCACATAAAATGGTCTGAATTAACTCATCATTTCTTGGTACACATACTCTATCCCGGAACATCAAGCAATCATCTGAACCAATTTGAAAATCTGAGTCAACACCTGCTTCACACTGAGCTCTCTTGGCTTGCAATTTACTGTCATTCTTTTGAGATTCCCGAATTTGATGAAGAAATAATGGTCTAGCTCTCAATTCAACCAACATTGAGCCATCATCAGATAAAGTTAACATCGTACCCATAGCTCTCAAAGCAAATAAAGATTTTCTGCTCAAGGCATCAGCAACCACATTAGCTTTCCCGGGGTGATAATCAATCACTAGCTCATAGTATTTGATTAGCTCGAGCCATCTTCGTTGCCGCAAATTCAATCTTTTTGGCTCATCTAATACTTCAAACTCTTATGATCAGTGAAGATTCGGCACTTTTCACCATACAAATAATGACGCCAAATTTTTAAAGCAAAAACAATGGCAGCCAATTCTAAATCATGCGTCGGATAATTCTTCTCATGAGGTTTCAATTGTCTCGAAGCATAAGCTATTACTTTGCCCTCTTGCATTAACACACACCCAAGACCATTCAACGATGCATCACTGTAAATTACAAACTCCTTCCCGGACTCAGGTTGCACCAACACTGGCGCCTCAGTCAATAATGCCTTCAACTTTTCAAAACTCTGTTGACATTTATTGGTCCATTCAAACTTGACATTCTTCTGTAGTAACTTAGTCATAGGAGAAGCAATCATCGAAATCCCTTGACAAACCGTCTGTAATACCCAGCTAAGCCCAGGAAGCTTCTAACTTCAGTCACATTCTTTGGTGGCTCCCAATCAACAATTGCTGAAATTTTGCTTGGATCAACCCGAATACCTTCACTTGAAACTATATGTCCCAAGAATCCAACCTCACGAAGCCAAAACTCACTTTTGCTGAATTTAGCATACAATTTATTTTCTCTCAGAATCTGCAACACAGTTCTCAAATGTTCTGCATGTTCCGATTCATCCCGAGAATAGATTAAAATATCATCTATGAACACCACCACGAACTTGTCTAAGTACAGCCGAAAAATTCGGTTCATCAAGTCCATAAAAATAGCTGGAGCATTAGTCAACCCAAAAGGCATTACCAGAAATTCATAGTGTCCATACCTCGTTCTGAAGGCGGTTTTCGGCACATCAGACTCTTTAACTCTCAACTGATAGTAACCAGACCTCAGATCGATCTTGGAGAACACTGTTGCCCCTTTTAATTGATCAAACAAATCATCAATTCTCGGCAAAGGATACTTGTTCTTTATGGTCACCTTATTGAGCTGACGATAGTCAATACAAAGTCTCATAGAGCCGTCCTTTTTTTTTCACAAATAACACAGGAGCACCCCAAGGAGAAAAACTCGGTCTCACAAATCCTTTATCTGTCAACTCTTGTAACTGAGCTTTAATTCCTTCAACTCAGTCGGAGCCATTCGATACGGTGCAATAGAAATCGGTGCAGTACCAGGTAACAGATCAATAGAAAACTCAACTTCTCTAATCGGAGGTAACCTAGACAATTCCTCTGGAAATACATCTGGAAATTTACAGACTACCGGCACTGATTCAAGCTTCGACCCAGTTATATCAGTATTCAACACATAAGCAAGATAAACTTCACATCCCTTTCTCAAGTATTTCTGAGCAGACATGTGCGAAATCACCATAGGCAACTTATTCGGCTCCTCTGTTTCAATCCGGAGAATTTCACCATTTTCACACTTTAATTCAAGAATTTTCTGTCTACAACTCACCTTGGCATCATGCAATATCAACCAATCCATCCCGAAAATAACATCGAACTCATCAAATGGTAACAACATCAAATTAGCCAGGAAACAGTGACCTTGAATCATCAGGGGGCAATTCTTGCAAATCTTATCAACTAAGACATACTTGCCTAATGGATTTGATACTTTAACTACATATTCAGTGTTTTCAACAGGCAATTTCTTACTAGATACCAATTTCATGCATACATATGAATGAGTAGAGCCGGGATCAATCAAAGCAATAACATCTATATCATGAAGAGAAAATGTACCAGTAATCACATCGGGAGATGAGGCATCCTCTCGAGCACGTATGGCATAAGTCCTGGCAGGCGCTCTAATTTCTGATCCTCCAGCTGCATCTTTCATCACACTTTTACCACTGACTTTACTTCCCACATTTCTCGGGGTCTGCCTCTACTGACAACATCACCCGATCAGCTCTTTGTAATCTTTCTTCTTCTTCTCTCAGGGTAGTCTTTACTAATGCTCTTGGGAACCACATCTGAAACAAGCTCGTTTAAATCCCCAACACTCACCAATATGTCGCCTGCCACACTGTTGACATTCAGGCCGGGTGTTTCCTACATTGCCCACACTTGCTACAGAGGTAGCTCGAGTTGTAGCTCCAGAATACGACCTCCCTCGGTCTCTGCGTGAATACCCAACTGAACCAGTTGGTCGTGGATCCATCCCTTTAAACTTCTTCGAATGAGATTGAAATGTTCTGCCCATTGTCCTCTTCCTTACATCTCGAGCTTCCATCTCTGCCCTTCTCTTTTCTCTACTCAGCTCTTCAGCTTTGCAAGCACGATCAACTAATACCACAAATTCTTTTAACTCTAAAATTCCAACATGTAATCTGATGTCTTCATTTAGCCCCTCTTCAAATCTTTTACACATAATAGCCTCCGTAGGCACACATTCCTGGGCATATTTACTAAGCCGGACAAACTCCCGTTCATATTCTGCTACTGACATTCGGCCCTGTTTCAATCCGAGAAACTCTTTGCGCTTCTGATCAATAAACCGTTGGCTTACATATTCTTTCTGAATTCTTCCTGAAAGAAGTCCCAAGTAACTCTTTCTTTTGGAACCACCGTTATTAATGTTTTCCACCAACGGTATGCCGAATCCTTCAATAAAGACACACACATTTCAAACATTCCTCAGGAGTACAAGATAATTCATCAAATACCGGATAGTATTTTCAAGCCAAAACTCGGCTTTTTCCGGATCATCGTCAACATTGGCCCTAAAATCTTCAGCCCCATGCTTTCGAATTCTATCAACAGGTGGCTTACTTGATCTCACCAATTCGGCACTCCGTGGAGCTACGGGGACCGGTTGAGGAATAGGAGGGGGTGGAGGAGGAGGAACATTCGGATTTACACGGACATATTCTGTATACCAATCACTCATCATTCGGAGGAAGGCTTCTCGAGCCTCATCATGTCCATGTGTCTCATGTCTACTCTCTTCATGCGCGGTCCCTTGTGCGGGAACCGGCGTGTTACTTTCAACATCATCTGCCATACTTCGATTAGGATCCATTTACTATATAAAACAAAATTTTAAATTGTCAGAAATCATCACACTATCACAATATTTATGGCATGTATAGACTGACTTCCACACTATTTTATTGGTCCGAGAACCGACTAAACCGTAGCTCTGATACCACTAAAATGTAACACCCCTTACCCGTATTCCTTACCGGAACAGAGTATGAGGTATTACTAAATTTTTAAAAATTTTCGACAGCATTCCTACTTATTTTGCTTAAACCTCCTGCAAATTTAGAACACATTCCAATATACCAACCAATTTCATTTGTATAAACACACATATAGTTTAACTATTAATAAACACTACATTTAAAAGGGAACCATAACATATATTTACATGATGATCCCACATTACATAAAGTGTCTATACATGCCATAAAATTTCGGAACACTAGTAGTAAAATACCCCAAATGTGAAGGATAGTGTAGATGATTGTCTGACTTCGTTCCAATTTCCGAGTTGTTGGAAGTCACTATAACCAAGAGAAAAATAAAATCGAGTAAGCATATAGCTTAGTAAGTAAACACATGATAAATAAGTAATTACTCACATAACTACACCAAAATATAAACTTATTCATGAATAACTTCATTGTTTAGGCAATTTCCAGCAACTGTTTTTCTGCGTCATAGTCGCTAATTTATTTTTATCTGGAGCTACAGGGCTCCAAATTGAGTTTGTAAATTTTCCCTGAAACTAGACTCATATACCATTTCACCATAAAAATTTCAGAATTTTTAACCCAGCCAATTAGTACAGTTTATTCATTAAACTTCCCCTGTTTCACTGCCCAACGGTTCTGACCCTTCCTCACTAAAATTCACTTAACTCTCTGTAAAAAATTTGAAAAATGGTTTTCTTATTTCTAATAAAAATAGAGTCAATAAGGATCCAGGGATATAAATTTCATGCCATAATTATTTTTTACAATTTTGGTATTTTCCAAAATTAGAACAGGGGATCTCGAAATCAATCCAGCCCTGTTTCAGTAAAATTCAGATATCTCCAAAAATACAACTCTTTTGCTTATTCTATTTCTTTCATATGAAAATAGACACATTCAGCTTCAATTTCATATATTATTCAGCTTCCCATTCATTTTCCACCATTTATGGTGATTTTTCAAAGTTACCCAACTGCTGTTGTTCAACACAGTTTATAATAAATCGTTCCTTTTCGTTTTTGATATTTTCTCCCATCTCATACATGGATCGATTTAGTATTCAACTCAAATTTGCCCCATAAAATTTCCACCATATGGAATATTCATCTTCCACACTTTTTCGTTGAACACTTGGAATGTTAACCGTTATTGGTGGATCTCGCACTTAGCACCACGCTGAATCGGGGAATCAGCACTTAGCAACCCCTGGGGGAATCAGCACATAGCAACCCCCTTTATTTCAAAGATATGGTGGATATCGCACTTAGCACCACCAATGAACCGGGGAATCAGCACTTAGCAACCCTCGGGGAATCAGCACATAGCAACCCCCTTTCACATTTCAAAGATACGGTGGATACGCACATAGCACCACCAATGAATCGGGGAATCAGCACACAGCAACCCCTTTATGTACAACATACTCCGGCTTATTCCGAGTGTTCAACCCATAAACCATATATTGCAACCCTTTACCACCTTTCCCGATTTAACAACATTTTTAGGATATGGCCAAACATTTATTTTAATTCCAAATAAATCTCAACATATATCAATAATGTCAAAATAATACATCAAGTCACGTGTTTACTTACCTCGGTGCAAAATATCGTAATTTTGCACTTCACTCCACTATCTTTTCTTTTCCCGTTTGATATACTCTTCACGTCTTTCTTGATCTATAATAGCAAATTTAACTCATTTAATGTTCACACTCATTAAAATAATCCACCACCCAACTTTTTGAAAAATTACAATTTTGCCCCCAAACTTTTGCGTAATTACACTTTTGTCCCCAAGCTCGGAAATTAAACTTCATCACTTATTCTTAAGTTTTATAACATGCTGAACATTTTTCCCTTCTATGGAAACATCAAATTCCCACTCCAACACATACTTTTGAATATTAATTATTTTTACCGATTATGTCTATTTACCCGTTTTCGCTTAAAATTGCTTAGCAAAAGTTGTTTAACATAATTTATAGCTTCATATTCCACCATAAAACAGCAAAATAAACACATTTCACCTATGGGTATTTTTCCAAATATGAGCCCTAACACGAATTATTGCTAGAATAAGCTAAACCGAGTTACGAGGATTCCAAAAATGCGAAGAACATTAAAAACGGGGCTAGGATGCACTTACTATGAGCTTGAGAAAGCAAAGAAACCTTAGCTATGGCTTCCTTCAAATTTCGGCAGCAACTAATGAGGAAGATGATGATTTTTGTCATCTTTTTCCCATTTTATTTTTTTATTACCAAATGACTAATATGCCCCCACTTAAAAAAAATCTATTTCTCTCATTTCTTATGTCTATTTTTGTCCATCAACTAACTAATGGTCTAATTACCACATAAAGACCTCCAATTTAAAATTTCATATCAATTAGATACTTCTACATATAGAACTCAACTTTTGCACTATTTACAATTTAGTCCTTTTGACTAAATTGAGTGCCCAAACGTCGAAATTTTCGAACGAAATTTTTACGAAAACTTTCCGTGAAATTGTAGATCATAAAAATATAATAATAACCATATTTTCCCTCGTCGGATTTGTGGTCCCGAACCACTATTCCGACTAGGCCTAGAATCGGGCTGTTACAGAGAATTCATAAATGTGTTATTGAATGGCATAATCGATAAACGTTGAGTTAAATGGTAAGTATGTATTAGTGTTGAACTTAATGTCATTGAGTTGTACGTGAATTAAATGGAAATGCTAGTGATATGATTTAAATTGTGAGCATGAGAAATTGCGAATTGAATGAATGAAATGAAGCATTGAATTGCATGAGTATGTATCGGGTCTCGTAGGCCCTAATTATTATGATTATAATATTTTGATGATATATTGTGAAAAGTTATAGAAGCATGTTAATTATTTTGAAAGTTTTAATTTAGATGAAATTTTATAACTCGGTTAAATACGTTTACAAGTGTATGTGTTTTAGTAATGCCTCGTACCCTATTCCGGTGTTGGATACGGGTAAGGGTGTTACACTTTAGGTATCAAATTGGGACAAAAGGAGTTTTGGTAGCAAAGTGGGAAAACAAGTATACTTTAGGGGTCAAATTGTGAATTAAAACTTTTTTATTTTTAAAAGTCAAGCTAGTGAGCTCCAAGCAACAATTCAACGATTAATACAGTAGATCAGTACCCATCGATGAGTAAAATAACATATATTAGATACAAGTCGATTTGACGGTCAATTTAGGAAATTGATAAGAAAGTTGTTTAATTTTTTGTTCCTAAGTTCGTGATGTTTAAAGTTGTTTCATGAAAAAAAACTGATCTGTAAAAGAGAAGGGAATGAGAATTTTTTATTAGCGCATACAGTGTGAACAAAGAATGTCATACAATAGTAACTTTAACAGTTCAGATGCTTAAATGAGATTTTTTGAATAGTTGAATTACCATTTTGTAACTTTTTAAAGTTGAGTGACCAAAACATAAACTTACTAATAATTTAGTAACATTGGATATAGTTTACCTTTAAATAAATACTTATATTTGTAATATTTAATTATTCAAGTTTATAAACTGAAATATATAGTTATTTTTGAAATATTAATATAAGTATTTTTCAACAAATTAATAGTTAAACTTTAAAAATATCATCAATGCTAAATTTTATTAAGTAAAATAAAATTGTAACATTAAATAGATTTATTAAAAAGTAAATAATATTAACTATACTAATAAATTATTATATTACATGCATGCTTAATACTGGAAATTATACTATTAATAGTATTGAAAGTTATAATACCTATATCAATATTTTTTGGGTAAACTACACCTATGGTCACTTTTGTTTATCTTAGGTTATATTTCAGTCACTTATGTTTGAAATGTTACGTTTTAGTCACTTACGTTATCGTGTTGTAACATTTTAATCACTGAGCCGTTAATTGTCTTTAATGGTGTAATGGTAAGCTGACATGGCACGTTAAATCATCATTTCAAACAAAAACTTTAGGTTAAATTATACAATTGGTCCCCATAATTTTTCGTTTTGAGCAATTTAATTCTTTTATGTTCTTTTAACTTTCTTTCTTTCTTTTTTCTTTTTTTTTCCATTCTCTTATGCTTCTCCCTCTGATTTTCTACTTTCTTTATTTCTTTTAACATATCAGGAAGTCGAATTGGTAGTGAAGAAAGAAGCATGGTATGGGTTTATGGGTTTTGGTTATAGGCAAATGATGACAGTCGACTTTCTACTTCTTTTTTCATTGACAATTCGACTTCCTAATATGTTAAAAGAAATGGGAAATGTATGAAAACATAGGGAGAAACAAAAGATAATGGAAAAAAAAGATGAAAGTTTAAAGAACATAAAAGAAAAAAATTTAAATTACTTAAAACGAAAAAAATATGGGAATCAATTGTATAATTTAACCTAAAATTTTGTTTGAAATGATGATTTAATGTGCCACGTCAGCTTACCGTTACACCATTAACGACGATTAATGGCTCAGTGACTAAAATGTTACAACATGATAACGTAAATGACTAAAACGTAACATTTCAAACATAAGTGACTAAAACGTAACCTAAGGTAAACAAAGTAGCCATGGGTGTAGTTTACCCATATATTTTTATATTTTTAAAATATAGAAATTAAAAATTTAGTATTGATATAATAAGGGTTAATCTAAAATTTGATTCTTGAATTTGGTAATTAAGTTCACTTTGGTACATGAATTTTTTATCAACTTGATATATGAACTTAACAATTATGTTCACTTTAGTACTTGAACTTGGATTTGGTAAAAATGTAATGATGCATCACTCTAAGATTGTGCCTTGTCGTCATATAAAAATTAAAAATATATAAAGTCTAGAAAACAAAAATATATTTTTTTTAAATTATCAAGTGATGTTGTGACATAGTGTTAGAGTGTCATGCCATCACACCTTAAACGTAATTTATGTTTAGGAATTAAAAATAGGAAAAATAACCAAGTTTCATATACTAAGTGAACAAAAAAGCACAGGTGTCAAACTGAAGATAATTGTCAAGTTTAAGAATAAAAAGTTACATTAGCCCATATCTAATTTATTTTTTATATAAAAATCAAGTTAAATTTTCGAAAATAAAAAGAAGTTTGTTTTCCACTTGCTAGTAAATTATTTTTTATAGATCAAACTATTTTTCACGAAACAAATATAGAAAATGTAAATAATAAATAAATAAATAAATTATAAGACATTTTTTATGAAACAAATATAACTCAAGTCTTTGAGCTTTTCTTTAAAGTCCTTGATTATCTATTTATTTTATATTGAATAAATATAATTATTTATGTATATAATATATAAACATAAATTATGTTATATCAATAGACTTACTAATAAAATGTGAGAATTGAATTAAATCAAAATTTTATTTATAAAATTTTAAAAAATTAAATTATATATAAATTACATATTAAACTGTATAATTTATTTTATTTATACTTATATAAAGATGTCAATGTAAATCCAAATTATTCGTTTCCCCCGGGAGTAATAACTGAAATACTACTGTCCAAGAACCGGTGCTAGGGCATCCGAAAGTACCGTTTTATCCTTGACGGTTGACTTTTCTAATTTTTCTAACTGTTATACCTGACCCAACAGTAAACTAAACTGGGTGTTTTTGTTGGTACGTGACATGTTCGGTGAATGAATCTGGAAGGTCCTTTGTTTTAGGATTTGATGAAATTTGTTTTTTATATTAAATGTATAAATTTATTTATATTATTAAAATAAAATAAAAACAAATAAAGTTAAAATGTAATAACTTTAATATTTATTATTTAAAATATTAAATTAATAAATTAATACTTTTAAAATTTTTATAATTTTGTAAATGAAATCTTTTTATTTAGAATTAATTACAATTAAAAACAATTTTTAATACAATTTTTATATAATAAATATTAACTTTATTACAATTTAATTTTATTTACTTTTTGAATAATATAATAATTAAATTTATTTATTTAATAATAAAAATATAATTTAATTCAATCCCTATATTACGACTTCTCAAATACTTTTAACATAACGTATAGGCCCGGCCATTACACCGGCCACCCGACTTGGCCACTTCCTTGTGGTGAACACGTTGGGCGCATTAGAAACAGTGGTGCACGATAATTTGTCCTCTGCCCTCTTCATTTCACTAAATTTACGTGTTTAAATATTTTATTTATTAATATATTATTTTATTTAGTGATTATATAAATCATTTCTAAATATTTAATTATGAATTACTTTATAATTCGATTTATCGCAATAAATAATCTTAATCATAATTAAATATTATACAATTAAAAAAGAATATTGTAAAATTATTTTCCTCTCTTCATTTATTGTTTTAATAGTCAATACGTTGAATAAATTTGTTCATAGATAGTATAAAATCATATAAAAATAAAATATTGTATATATATAAAATATTATATTGAATTATATAAATATGTTATTTATAAATTGTATATGTAGAATATAAAGTTACTTATTCATAAGCAATTAAAATTAAAATTTTATGTTAAATTAAAATAGTTTTTATTTTATTTTTATTAATGAAAAATCAATACTTCATTAATACAATTAATGCATATAAATTTTATTTTATTTATTTAGTGTATTAAATATATTTAGTGTAATTTATTATACCAATTTATGGCATGAGTTTGATTATCCTTAATACAATATTAATTGATGAAAACTTTATACTAATTAATGAATGAACTGGATAATCACACGAGTATGCAAACATTATTCCATAATATTCTTCTACAATCAATGGATAGTTATTGAGACTAAATAATAATTACATTTTTTTTTTGAAATTTTTTTAGAAGAGCATAAACAGAGGGTCTTATTTGAGAAAATTTTAAATGTTATTTTGCAATTTTCCGCTTTGTAATTCATTTAAATATAAAACATTTTTTCTTTTTTTTTCTAAAGATAAATTTTTAATTTATTTTTACGGAAAAAATCAATAATTAAAATTTCAAAGCTAAATAAAATAAATAAATAAATGCATCATACATTTAAAGTTATCCATGTGTCAAAATGAGAATTAAGTACAAATTGAAATTTACCTAAAATGCACCAATATACCTGCTATGAATTATATATATGATTTCAACCGAATTTCAAAAAAAAAAATTGTTAAATATAATTCATAATTCATAATGAATGCAATACCTTTTAATATTATATTATTAGTTAATTTGCTTCGTTATAATATTTCTCTTTTAATTTGCTTTATAACAATAATCTTAATATAACATTGTATCTAAATTTGGCACTTTTTATTAATTTACTAATTTAGTTTTTAGGATTCAACTTGTATCAGAATTTATCACTTTTTTCTAATTTGGTGTCTAAATTTTCTTAGATTCAATTTGGTACCCAAACGTGTTAAATGTTAATAAATTACCCCAAAACATTGGCCGTGTTAAAAAATTCATATTATGCTACAAAAATCTTGTCAGTATATTGGAGGAAATTTGTGTTAAAATTTATTCATGAGCTATGCTTAATGAGTTAATATTGAAGAAGAAACAAGAGTTTTAAAACCCAAAAATAACAAAAATTTTATTATTTTAATTAATCAAGTGAAATAATTAAAAAAAAAAAGTAATTGGACGTTTAAAAAAGGGGAAATAAATACCATGTCCTCTGTTACATGCCAATTATTCATTATTATTTTTGTTACCTATAAAAATAATTGTTAATATATTGGATAATTTGTAATGTATAAGTTTAAGTACAAATATCACAAAAAAATCGTACCAAAGTAGAAAAAATAGACAAGTTCAGGTACCGAATTGGACCCAAAAAAAAGATGAATACCAAATTAAGAAAATGTGTCAAGTTCATGTACTAAATTAAGAAAAAATGTCGAGTTCAAGTACTAATTGGACATAAAATAATTACCAAATTAAGAAAAAAATTCAAATTGTAATAGAAAATTTATCAATTAATAATATTTTAGTGTTGTATTTGGACCTAATCACACAAAATTAAAAGATTAAGGGACTTAAACCTAATAGCTCAAGCCAACTGTTAGAATTGTATCCGAAGGTATTCCTTTAATATTAGTGGTGGTAGATTAAATCAAATGACAATTGATTGATGGGTATAGATTGTTTAATATTGATGTGATTTGTTCAGGTTTAGATTTGGGATTTAGTATTTATATTTTAATTTGGGCTATAATTTGTTTTTGATGCATTTTTATAATATCTATCGTTAGTTTAATTTTG